>NC_060230.1:1304367-1946551 GCF_907164935.1 Osmia bicornis bicornis
TGCGGCGCATCCTACACCTCCACCTTCCCTTTTTTCGAACACTTTAGTTTTTACCACGGCCGATAAGCATGCTATGAGTAAGCATTTCATGACACCCCTCGGACCGCTACAGCTTACCGCAGAAGAGTGCAATGAAATTTTAATGAAAAGAGCAGCAGCTGCCTCGAATCAAGCAAATGTAAACAATGTGGCAACCAGCCAAACGGATACCAGTGCTCACTTTGGGCATGTTTTAACGCATGTTAATACCGCTCAAATTGAAACAAAGGTGAAACAGCAAGATATGGGAAGTCAGGTTCGTGTACCAAAGGAACGACCGTATTCTTGTTCAGAATGTGGGAAGTCGTTTCTTCTTAAACATCACCTCACAACACACGCAAGAGTTCATACAGGAGAACGACCCCATGTCTGTGTGCATTGTGGCAAAAGTTTTGCACACAAACATTGTCTTCATACTCACCTGCTTCTGCATAGCGCGGATAGACCCTATCAATGCCTTGAATGTAAAAAGTCTTTTACATTAAAACACCACCTTGTAACACACACCCGTGTACATACGAGAGATCGACCATTTATTTGTCAAGAGTGTGGAAGAGCATTTCCATTAAAACGTCACCTAGTGACACATAGTAAATTTCATTCAGGAGAAAGACCTTTCGTTTGCGAAGAGTGCGGAGAATCGTTTTCGCAAAAGGATCACCTCACGATGCATTCGCGCTTCCATGGCAGTTTAAATCCATTTGTTTGTCAAGATTGTGGGGCTACCTTCCAGAGGAAGTTTGAGTTAGTGAATCATGGTCGATTACACGGCAGGGTTCCACATTCGTGTACTGTTTGTGGTAAAGAATTTTTACAAAAGAGAACATTGTTGGCACACATGCGTTTACATACAGGAGAAACTCCATTCGCCTGTACCGTTTGTGGAGAAGCATTTCCTCGGAAAACGGACCTGGTTGCCCATTCAAAGATTCACAATAATAAGATGACGGCGGATGATAAATCTCTTATGTGCAGGTCCCTATTTATATTATACTAAAGAAATCATATCTTCGATCGTATACTAATGGTACGTTTATTGTTACAGGGAATGTGGATTGGATTTCTCGAATCGAGAAGCTCTAACATTGCACTTAAGGTTACATTCTGGTGATCGTGCGCTAGTTACGGATCTTTGCGGCTTAGCCGCTGCCTTCCAACAAACTCCTGGACACTTCCTTACGCCCAACACCACGGGAACTCATCAGGTATTAATCGCATTACCTTGAAATATGGGATTTGCATGATACAATTGAAGGATTTGCAGATGAACGGACCCATTGGGAACCCCGGAGTTAGCCACATGCATGGTGCGACGCAAACATCACCGCCGGTAGGGACGGCCCCGAAACCGAAACCACACATTTGTCCTGATTGCGGTCGTGGTTTTGTACAGAAACATGGTTTGTCTCAGCATCAGCGGCGTCACACGGACGGCAGTTGCCACATAAAGTCACACGTTTGTGACAAATGTGGTAAAGCCTTCTACCAGAAGAACCATTTGTTGTTACATCAACGCCAACACATGGATCCACCGCCGAGTATACTTCGGCAACAACAAAGGCAAGCTGCCCAAGCTGCTGCCCAACAGGCGCAACAGCAGCAACAACAGCAGCAGCAGCAAACCTGCACTGTAGATACAAAAGCAATACAACAAGTGCAACAACAAGTTCAGCAGCAAGTACAGCAGCAACAGCAGCAGGTACAACAACAGCAGGTACAGCAGCAACAAGTGCAACAGCAGCAGCAGCAAGTGCAACAGCAACAACAACAAGTGCAACAGCAACAAGTGCAACAACAGCAGCAGCAGCCCCAGCAACAGCAGCAAACGTGCACTGTAGATACAAAAACAATTCAACTTCAGGCAATACAACAAGTGCAACAACAAGTTCAACAACAGGTACAGCAACAAGTACAACAGCAGCAGCAGCAACAACAACAGCAACAAGCGTGCTCTGTGGACACTAAAGCAGTACAGTTGAATGTTATTATGTGAGACGATATAGAAAGTGGGGATTGGTTAGTCCCTGGAACAATAGCACTCCCAAATGCGCACCCTGCTGCCACCCTCTGCACGCACTTCTCTTGTACTAACATTACACATTAGATATATTTATTATCTCTAGAATCGAATACGAAATAATCAATTTTATTACAAGAGTATATATATTATATATATACATACAAAGTATACATATTATATTCTAAATATGTAAGGCTTGTAACAAGGAAATAAAAATAACCATATATTAGTGTTTTACATATACTTTATATATCATTTATTCTAGATATGTAAAATGAAACTAAACAAATTAGTTGCCTTAACGAGATAAAGAATTTTAATGAATATATTAACTATTGTTTGGTGAAATATTTTCTCTCTTTTTTTTTTCATTTACTTTTAATTAGTAGGACATCACTTTATAAGAAAATACATATTGAATAAACAAACATAACAAAAATAAGTTTTTTATGTACTACTGCTTTGTTGTTATCCTTCATGCTGTGCTTGTATGGTGGAAGTCGAGAGAAATGTTTGATCGTATGAGTGATTTATTAAAAATGAATATGTAGAATGCATCAAGAAAGAGGGAGAGGGTGGCAGACATTAGCGCATTTATGGAGCATTTAAATTATAAGTCTGCCCGAAAAAAAATGGTGTTTTTAAACGTATTTTTACGTTATACGACTCGCGCAATTTAACAAATTTTAGAAAATTAAGAGCGCAAAAATATTACAAAGTTTATATTCCATTAAATGGATATTAATAATCTTATAAATTTAAAGATTCGAATACATTTCGAATCGTTAAAAGCGTTTTGTTCTTTTTTTTTTATATATATATATATGATCATGTAGCGTTTCGATTTCTTAACTTCCGTACTTTACGTTCTCGACTTTGACTTTTTTACTTTATAATACCGTGATAATGTATGCGAAAAGCGTTTCGCTGGTTTTCACAAAATCATTCAACATACCGAACTTTTGTAATAGTTTTGTCAGAGATATGTAATAGCTAATAGAATTGCGCAAAGAAATGAAAGAAGTAATAAAGGTAGCTTTCCTACATAGTTTAAATATACATATATACAACTTTTTTTCCAGAGCAATACAAACGCGCAGCACGAAAGTGAAGCACGCATTTAAACGAGAACGAAATTGTAAAACGAGTAGCTTTCCTTTTCCCGCATTTCCTGCCTACGAGCTGTGGAAAGAATTTAATATTCCTGTTTATAAAATCATTAAAAATGTGAGTATACCGTTCAAATTTACATTTACATACATCGGTTCTATCTATATAAAATATTTTATTCAAAGATTCTAATCAGAAATCATTGTTTATTGTTTACATATACAGTTTTAATATCCTGAAAATCTCCCGCGTTGGATTTGATAGCGCGATGAAAAGGAAACGGTAACGTTGTCGCGAGCGACCTCTGGCGATGTTGTCCGGAAAGAGACGAAGCTGAAATGGCGCATGCGCAGTGGTCATCGTATATCGTCCCGCCTGCGGACGAACCGAAATAAATCGAACGACGCCGAGCCGATCAGCAGTACGGTGCTCGCTGGATGCGACTGTTTCGCGTTAGTGATGATCAAAACGAGTCGTCGTCGTTGTTGTTTGTGGCATTTCGCGAAGACGAAGAAGCCGTGATCCGTGATCAAAAGTTTAAGGCGGAGAAGAGGCCGAGGGCACACGTCGTCGTTCGTTGTCGCGGCCACGGATGCATATGGAGGTGCGTAAACCCTTGTTTCGATGCACCCTCTTCTTGTGCACGCGTTCATTGTTTATTTTGACAACACCATCGAAACTTTGGTTAAACTTTACTCGTGTTTTTCATCGCGTGTTATCGTGTCTCGTTAAAATTCGACCTCTTAAAAGGGCAATTGAAAGTGCAATGATCGTCTCGTTTACCAACGGGGAATTGTTATTGATGATGTCCGTGTTCACTCGAAGGATCGTTACTCGCAAGACCCCTTTAATTTTTCACATTCTCCTTCTGTTTATCGAGCATAGTGTATCGACGGCTGTCGGTTTGGAAACGTAGTTTTAGGAATCCGTCCGCACTTTCCATTCGGTCTGTGCATCGAATCGCGTAATACTATTTTTTTTTTCTTTTTTCTTCTTCTCTCAACTCTGTGTATTTTTAATGTGCAATCATTTAGAGCATCGGAACACAGAATCGTGCGTGGAGTTAAACAACCTTATATCAGTTTTTTTACGGCAGTGAGTTCTCGCTTGGAAACAGGCCGAAGATTAAGATTATGTGCGCATACGGCATCAGACTTTGTGTACGCTCTCAGCTGACGGGAGGCTGTCAGCTGCCTTACACGAAAGATCCAGGGCCGTCGTTTCGTGGCGTCTCCGAAACGATTCATCTTCTTCGCGTTATTCGCGTCGAATCTCGAGCGATAATTCGTTTAATTTTCATTTCAAATCGATTCTCTATTCTGTTTAGAGCATTCACGCTTGGTAACAGTGTAAATTCTGCCATATCGTGTAGCTGTGTCGTCACGTACGCACGTGTATGTGTAGGAGAAAAATCACGTTACTTGGTTGTAAATGAAAAATCTCGTTAAATATTTATCACATCCGAACGAATCATGACCTTACCGGTGTGTTTGTTTTTCATTTATACTCTTTATTTTCAGAATGATTTTTAATCAATCGCAATGTCAACGACACCGCGGGTTTTACACGCCGTTTCCGACGATAAATTTTCACTGATACTTAACGACGCCAATGTCACCAGATAATACACGCTCTCTTGTTTTGTACACACTCACAGCTGATTCAACCGACGCGTCATAAAAACGTTCGAACTGTTATCTTTTAACGTGCCTCCTCGTCGTAGTACCCTTGCGACGTTTTCTTTCTCCTCTGTATACATTAGACACATGTGTGGAAGACTTCGATCGCATTTAAAAAAAAAAAAAAAAAAAAAGAAAAGAAAAAAAACACCTACATACATAATATTCTCGCATAGAACGGTCTGTGGTAAGGTTAAGTGGTAGACAGAGAAAGGAGAGAATTGACGTAACGCTACTTGTCAGTGTTTCCGACCGTCAAACTTCCATTGATTTTTCTCTCGTAAATATTTGGCGAGGTTAACTAAACACGCTAATTCAGTAAGATCGACCTTATCGACGAGAATGGCTCGTCAGTTACCTCGGTTATTTTTTACCATCTACATATCGTATCGATCGCAATTTGTTTAACCATCCCGGGCTTTCTTCAGTCTATGGCGCCTTTCGAATTTAATAGACCGAGAACCGTTGTACGAGGACGCGGGTATACAAGGTGCATATTAAAGTGCAATTCGCTTTGAAAGCGACATCCGTCGCGTCGTCAGGACGCTTGCATGGAAAATTAAATATGCGCGACGAGTGACGAAGGACGATGACCCGAATTAACTAAACTCGAAGCGGCTGTGTGCGCGCTTGTTCCTCTCTCGGCTGTTTATTTAAGTTACAGTGGTGTAGCCTCGCGCGATTCCTGTCTGACCAGCGGAGCACGAGTCCCCGCGACTCCTCGCCGCAAGGAAACTCTTCCTATCCGTGGCATTAGACTTGGCTAGATTTACAAACAAGCTGAAGTGAATTAGAGCGAGATTCGTTCTAGAGGCAACCCTTTTCCCAGACCAGAAGTGGCGAAAAAAAATAAATCTTTTTTTCGGTCATTGGTTGAGATTTTCAAGATTTACAATCTTAGATACGGGTTGGCTAATGACGAATAATTTCCAGATTGGATATCCCTGTTATCTAATTCAGCAAAGATTTCCGAGATATAAACTTTCGACTGAAATTTATTTAACATCATACAATGTTGTAATAGCCACGCAACGTAATTTGAAAATCAAAAAAAGAGAAACTATCTTAATTATCACTAATTAGCACCTAATTGTTATTGGTAAATCAGGCTGCGTCACAGTTGAGCGCGGAAAGGAAACAGTATTGTAATTAAATGCTATTTTCTACGCGCAATAAAAACGGTATAGTTCGTTCTGTAAGAACGCGTGGACCTGTTGGACGACGCTTTTGTGTACGTTTACAGCTGATTGGACTGTCAGCTGGGCTGTGCGCAATAGATAGAATCGTCGGCAGGCTGGCCAACGCACGTTCCAGAACTCTCAGCTCTCAGAGGAGGCCTTGTTTTTCTCCAATTCTTTTTCCCTTTTTTTTTATTTTTCTTCGTCACTTCACTTTTTCCTTGCAGAGGCTGTCGCGTTGTGCGACGCCAACCAGGGCAATTGCTCTTGCAATCTTTAAACTTATCCCTCCTGTGTTGTCCGCGAGATGAGGTGAAGGGTTACACGGCGAGTGTATAAATACATGTGTACAGAAATACACTGATGTGTCTGAAGATCCATAAATGAACTGGTTGAAAGCCGCACTGATCGCTTCCACCTATAATAAAATTTCTTTGTCGTTCGAATATTCAACAATCAAGTAATATATTTTTATGATACTTACGTTCAGTGAACAATCTTTGTTTATTCATGTCTAGATAGTCTTCTTCAGCTGGAACATTCTGTAAATACACGAATAGATTTTTATTCCTAATAGGAGGTGTTGTATAATTTACGATATTGCTTAAGTGCGCAAAAGTAAAAAAAATTTATAAACGATCCTTAATTCCGGGAATGGATTCGTTGTTAGTCACGTAGGCGCGTGAAACGTGACAAACTACGAAGAATGCCATTCATAATTCGTAAAGAGTCATACGTCGCAGGTGAACTTCCATTAAAGCTTGCTTTATTGCCGAGCCCCGGCAAACTAACGTATTATTTTCTTCGCGCGTACTTGATTAAACTCGGTGAACGATGGTGGGGTTTGTGCGATCAAAAACCTCGCTATCATTTATCACTTTGCGTCTGGTTCGTTGTACGTGCGTGACCTACGCAACGTGGTTTTACTTTTTCTCTTCGAATTCTTTTTTCTTCTCTGCACACAAACGCGAGTTAAAAGAAGAAACGTAAGAAACGAAAAAGTCCTGACCCTGGTCGTTTATTACACGCTACACATGGAGCGGGTAGATATTAATTTCCTTTTTTCCATAAATATTCATTCTTTCACCGGTTTTCTTCACCCGTCAGACAAATGGATTAGACCCCGTTTGTATTCTTCTTTCTTCTTTTTTTGCTGATTCCACGCTCGAGGATATCCTATGCAATGCTTCGGTATAGATTGGATTATACTCTTTGTCTTGGCTTGTAATAATGGGACGTGAAAACCCATTCATTCTCACGTTGTTACCTGAAATGTTTCATTACAAGATTAGTATTAAAGATACAATTTTTAATATTATTCAAATTATAAAAAAAGCTATCCCTTTTCTCTTCGGTCCTACATTAGCGGTGTCTATAAATAGTAGAACAAGGTTGAAAGAAAAATTGTTTCTTTCAATCTGTGCATCGTACTCGCGTAGCGCGCCGGCAAGTGTTTTTGTTTGATTTCACTCGCAGTTGACGAACCAACAATCGAAGCCGTACATGCTGTACGTAAATATATCCGTGGGCAATACACATGTGCACCATGCACCCGTGTATATGTTTACCCGAGTCTGGAACACGTACGCAGAAGCAAGAGAAATAAGGCTATAGGTGGGACGTGGATAGAAGAAAGTATGAACCAACGCGGAGTTACTAATGGGAGAGACACGTACACACCTATACCCTTTCCTCTTTCCGTCGCCTCGATTCGATAAGTTTTCCTTTCGTTGCATTTTCGAACGTTAAACAAAGATAGGAATTCAAGGCTTAGATTTCCTGTTATCGTCGTTATCTCGTGCACTCGGTACACGCGGATCGCCAATTACAACAACGTGCCTCGGTGTAACGTAAATCGGTATAGCAAAAAAAAGAAAAAAAAAGATACCAGCTGGGTTATTGTATCGTCGTTCAAACGATTTGCTACTTCGAAGCATGAATCATTCGCTCCTCCTGCATGGAACGACTGTGTATGCTACGCAATTTACAGCGGTCACGAATTCAGACGTTTTCTCTTTGTATTGTCTTTAGTGAGTCACAGCTTTATATACGAGAAGAGGCTTGATCATCGGCTAGGCTCAAATTGTAGGGGATGATGAGTATAAATAGTCTGATCAGTTTCGATGCATGGATTAAAAGTTTTAATTTGTATAAAGCCGATGGTGAAATTGCGACTTCTTGCTACACTCGCGAATAAGTTAGAAACTTTTATATAACGTTACAGTATCAAATTAATGTTTAAGCTTATAACTCGTAACTTATACTAACGACGAAGCCTTCGTAAATTGAAACTATAACGTTGTATAACATTTTTGAAATGATTTTTTGTTTCCGTGCTTAGAGCGCGTTACGATCGCGAGTAGCATAGTAACGTAGTCGGTGAAAATGGTTCCCAGCAACAGCCTATTCATTCTTATCGCGGTTCGTTTCTTTTCGAGCGTCGTGGGCACAGAACCGTTATATCGTATGTAATTACTCGATGCTCGTGCATGCAATGTTGCCTGTGGTTCAACAATCTTCACTCTCTCGAGCTTTTATAAGTCGCTCGCGAATTATCTATAAAACGGTGCCTCCTGCACCTTGCTCGAAAGTTTCGCCGTGCATGCTAAGCGAACGCGTCGCTGGCACGTCGTCGATCCCCGCAGAACTTGTTGCGAGGGAAAAATAAAGACGACACGTCCGCTTCTTCTTCGAGTCATTGTTCTCTCTGTGTTAGGGGAACACAGACACGCACGTAATCGCGTGGCGGATCCGTTTATGAGATTTCTCGGCTGCTGCCTGCGTGCAGGAATATATTTCGGTTCCTACTCTCGTGATCTTAAATTTATCGTAACGCGTACACACACACACGGTTCTCTTCGTTCGCAGAACGTGGAAACAAATCAACGGAGCGCGTTTCGAGGAAATAACTGCTCGCGAGTGATATCTGGATTGCATTACCGTTTGCTATTTCACCGCAAAATGGCTAGCAAAACATTTTGCCGCGAAAATAGACTTGAAGCATCCCTTCTTGATTCTTCAAATTCTAAGCAGTCGTTGAACTGAAAGAAAGAAAGAAAGAGGATATAAAATCTGATATTTACGAGAATATTCGATGCTCCCGATACGACACACATGGGATCCTTATCCGTAGAATAGTGTGCGCGACTTATTGAAGCCATATCTTCTCGGGCATTCAATGGAAGACGGAGCGGAAAAAATATCGTCGTTACTCGGCAACTAACTTGTAAAAAAAAGCTTACGTATACTAATATTTTTGTGACTACGAGTTTAAATATATCTTTTCTAAGGTTACGAGACGCAAAGTGGCCAGTGGCATGTAAGTACCTCCATCGACGCGCATTGTTTGCGTTTCTGAGCAGACGATATTATTTCGGTTGACGCATAAAACGCGTTAAACCTGTGCAGAGATAAAGAAAGAAACGACGCAACGCCACTCGTTTCTTTATCATCACTGTTTGTGTTTACAGTGCACTTCGTATTCGAAGTACATACATATATATATTTGTTATTTACACTTACCGGGGGGGGGGGAGATCGACGTATTTTTAGATACAACATTTGCGCCACCAGGGCGAATTTTCATGAAAGTGTAAAGATCCTTCGTTGTACCACTTATTGTTGATTATTTGTATTCCTCGTTAGTCAATGCAAATTCCTGGATTTTTATCTCGACGCAAAAGCTGCAATGTAAATGAAATAATAAATATAACTGAATTGATTTATCAATATTTTTCTCTTTATAGTTTCTTTTCTGTTATTGTTATGAGATCTGGTTCCAAAAGCGTACTACTTTCCTTTAGAGGAATATAAACACTTTTTTCACCTGATTGCATTATCTTAACGAGTTGGAAGTTGTATTTCTCAGAGATACCTAGTAGATCAATTTAAAAAGGGTCAACAAACGTATCGCGAATCGCGCGCAAAATACAAACATCGCAACATTGATGCGCAAATGTTTACGAAATATCTTTCGATCCTTCCGTTTTTTTTTCTCTTTTTTCTCAAATTTGTTATCATAAAAGATGTTGATCTACGTTAGTTCATGCAACGCATTAAGGCCGTATCACCGCGTACCGCCTTGCATGTGATATGCAATAGAAAACATTTTGTCAATACACGCGATGACGTGCGCAGAGTCGTGACTGTATTGCATGACCCGCGATGCGTGTTCTGTCGAACGTGGGTCAAACACGTGATCGCCTTCTCGTGAATACTATTCACAATTATATCTATTTAACCCTTTACGTACCGAACTTACCCGTTGAAAAGAGCTATCGATTGTCGCGCAAACTGTTATCGATTGTTACGATAACTCGCTTCCGCCGTCTTTTTCACTCTGTTGTTGAGGTTACAGTTGTTTCGCTTATCGCTGAGTATTATGATCCTTAACACCATATGTCCAATCGTCAATAGAATTATGCAATTGAAAGGGTTAATATGAATTTGTTGAACAAGTAAAAGTTGTTAACTTCAGTTGACGCGTTGCCTAACCTAAAATACTTGATACTCGGCATTAATGTTTTGTTCGTGATTTAATATTAGAAATGTTGCTTATATCGTTACACAAACATGTTTGAAACTATCATTAATACATACCTGATTGTTATCCAACAATTTATATCGTATATCGTAGGTGGCACTACTTAGAAAGTGACATTGGTGAATAGCGGCAAAGAATGCATACCATGTCCGTAAAATAGGTTCTTGCATGTGAACTATCACTTGCATCTAGATTTTTGATTATTTTATGTTGCGACGGTACTTTTATCCATACAGCCTAGTCTCGCGACGGAAATCATTATGGTTTTACATTGTATCAAGTAGAAAGTCTTGACAAATTTCGAACTGTGCGATTAAAAAGTTGCCGCCATGACACATGCGCAGTGTGTTTTGCGCACCCAATATTCGTTGTATTTAATTTTAAAAATATTCGAATTTTCATATATTTTATCTTTCCAGTGAAGTATATATATAAACAGTGAATCGCAATAAATTATATCGATCCTTCTTGAAAGTGATAGTACTTTTTAGGTTACTTATAGCAACTTCAGTGTCATACTAACCTTATCCGTTGTAACTAGTGGAAGGTTAAGGGGAAATCTATCATCCCTAACCTTTACTTTATTCAGTAATCTTACTCAAAGAAAGTCGATGCGCATTATCGTGTAACGTGTCAGAATTTCTAAACAATCGAATTATGTAGTTTCCTGGTAGAAAGTCAAGTGGCGCTGTTTACCGCGTTTATTTTCATTTCTCGATACAGGTGTCACATGACTCCGTGAATTTTAATAGTTTCAACTTAATCTGCTGGTATAGAGATTTCGCTGTAACAGCGTCTTCTTTGACGATCGTTCGTCACGTGTTTGTATTTGGTTACCGCATGGTGTCTAATAGTCGACCACGTTCAATGGTAGTTCAGTCGAAGACAATCGTATCTCGTTGTTCAACGGAAAAGGACAATGATACGAGTCCGAAGCGGAAAATTTTTACCCGCCACCTTCGAGATGAAATTAGACTCGAGAAGAATTTTTGTAACGTTGGCCGACAGCCATATTGTCCGCATGCTTTTATTAACACCAATGGTCACATTTCTACGATCGCGTTCCTGCACATGTGTACGCGGGCGATCATTAACATAAGTGTTATTTAACGACGCTTTATGAATCTTTACGATCGCCTCTATTTACAATTCCGACAGGGTAGCCTATTTGGTAGCACTTGGAATATAGTGATCAATATAAATTGACGAAAGAGAGTGCCAAAATGATCAACTCGGTCAATAGTTTCAATTGGGTAATCAATAGTTATTCCGTCCGTCGCAATTTATTTAAAAGTATACGTATAAATAACCTACGTTCTGCGTGGAACTTTTCAGAGACTTCGAATCTTATCTTTTAGTTGAAATAATCATTTGTCAAGCACTTTCAGTGTCATCGATTAAGCTCAAAGGTGATCGAATTTGCCGCGCAAACGCGAAATTATCGATAGCGCGATCGATAGGAAATGGACGGTTAACCAAATTTTCCATTTAACATCGTTACCTTTCCCGCCGATTAAATTCTCCCGCGGAAAATATTTTGCGGTAACGTAGATGGGAAACTGCATTGACGATTGATTCGATCGACTAGTTATTTTTATCGAATCGCGGAAGTCGATTCTTTGGCAAACTCGATTGAGCAATTAATATCGTTTGTTCGTTCGATCGTCATTCGAAGTCTTACGAGAACGTTCGTCGCCTGACATTGATACTGAGGTCAATCGAAAGAAATAGTTGCCACGATTGAAAAAAAAAAAGAAATCGATAAGATACACAATATCCATATCGATCGAGTTTACTGCTAACCGCTAACCTCTGTGGAAAAGTAATTTTAATCGGTACGCAATCTAATCATTTATTTGGATCTATATTACGTTCATTTTAACACGATGTTTACTGTACGGTAACTTGTTTTTTGTCTTCTATAAATGTCTCGAGTATAAAGCTTTTGATATCGAAGATTGATTTCTTGAATAATTACTGTTAAATACATTTATACGTTTTTTTAGGTTAAAAGATACTCTAAGCATGTAAATCTCAAATGAATATAAAATATTGTTTACATGGGAGCGACTTATGAATTTAAAATAAGAATGGAAATGAAGCAACAGGAAAGACAGAAGAAATTATTACGCGATTGGTTTGTATTCGGCTTCCAAAAAAATAAAACACCGAGTGTTTTTGATTTTCCGCTCAAGCCTCGATAAATATTGAAAATGTATTGAAATTGTTTCTTATCTGGTGTCCACGGAAGCGCTGAATTTCAGATGTCAATATTTTTGTTCGTCTTCGTATCAAAAGAAACCGCATTCTATTATCTTATCGTTCTACCAAATAACACATTCATATTTTTCCACTTAGCTGGACAAGTTCAGGGACGTGAGAAATTTACATTTATCTTGAACGAAAATTGGAAAAGATAAAGAGACCGAACCGTTTAGGTATCCTTTGTTTCGCCTTTGTTCTGAATATCAGAGGTAGGTAAAAAATTTTAAAAGGAAAAAGAAGGTTTCAGTTGAGTATTCGTCGATTGGTGGCGGGTTTCGCGCGAAATTCAAATTTGAAGGTTAGAATATTTATTGTAAAGGCAATTTTTTTTTTTAGAGGAAACTACACTTTGAAATCGTATTGACGCGACATCTGTTCCACGTGCTTCTGTTGCACGCTTCGTCTGGATCAGGTACACAACACACGTCACACAGCAACGGCAGATGGAAAAACAAAGCGTCTATTGTGGCGACAGGCTTTCACCGGATTCTTCGTGTGTTCGTCTCTTTATTCATTGGGGAGATAGGCGTGCACCGTCTGCGCGGACCGGAAAAAAAAAGGATGGACAAGAAAATCGGAAATTCTGAGGATGCGTCGGTGACGGAGGTAGCAATGACCTTGGGCCGTGTATTGACTCGAATGTTCCATCTCTTTGTTCCCCTACGATTCGTTGGGAAACTTCATTCCGCGGCTACTCCGCGGATTCGCCGTAGAACCTGGCGGCCGACGAACCGCGCGCCACGATTTCAACGCGTTTTATTGTACGCGGTCGTTGCTATCGCCGATGTTCGAGGCGTGGGAATTGAATTGAAGCAAAATCTTCTTTCGTTCTTATTTCTGTCTGGCGAAAATTTATTAATGCGCCTGCTTCTCGCAGGATTAGGAATAATCCAGCTTGTTAAATTAGGTATTCTGAAAATTCCTTCAGACATAAGAGGTACTCGTGAAACGATGAAATGTTTGCACATTTTTTAAAATGGAAATTGTTGCGTTCTATAAATGTGCGTGGTTTTAATCTGCCAGACCGATTGGTGCCTTGACACGTGAAAAATACGACGTATACAGATTGGTTCGTTGTTTCAATTTACATACACCGAGTTTCGAGTTAACTTCTGTCGACTTCTATTGTCGTGAAGTTTTCATTGACTCCTTTTCTTTTTAGAACGATGCTTAAATAGAACTTTAATCATATTCATTTTCTTTTTCTTTTTATGATCTTCAGAGTGACCGACGCGTACAGAAATAATACAGCTGGAAACTTGGCCGGCGGTTGTGTCACACCAAGTGTTAAATTCCGCATTGTCATAAGCCTGGAAAGTGAAGTATACATAGTACCGTTATCGCAAGGCCGTGGCGAATCGTTGTTTCGATTGATTCAAGTTGGAAAGGAAAAGAACAAGAGGCAGAGAGGATACGTAGGCCTAAGGAAAGGAAACGATAAAGAAGAAGCGAGGAAGGAAGAAAAACGAGGAAAGGGAAGGAAACGGAGTTAAACTCAGAAAAACCGTCTGATGTCTAAATCCAAATAAGAGAAGGTTGCCGTTCTTCTTCCATCCTTATAAAGAAGGAACACACGCCCTCTTTGCCGTATCAAAACAAAGGCCTCGTCTTCTCTTTGTTTGCACATATGTCAACCATGTGTCTTGCAATGCACGAAGGAAACGAGAGATGATTACAGTTATGATGTATTCCTCGGTCATCGTAATGAATAATACATTTTATTCTTGAAGCCTTGAACTGAATTGTAGCATTGATATTCTTATTCGTTTCCATGCATATTTACGCATTGTTTTGGGAGGACAAAAGAAAATTATTCTTTATTTATATGCCAGCAACTTGTTCATTCACGATTGTGTATTGGTAAGGAACAGATACGTTTAAGATTATTTTAAAGATTTTTTTTTTTTTTTAATTTTTGTTTAACGAAAGTGTATTTTTATTTTTATGTTACGAAGGTATGAACAACCCAGGGATTAGAAGAACAGAAAATTGAATGCAATTATGCCTAGGGACCGAGCGTTACAATTTTTCCTTACGTATTTTGAAGTAGTTTCGAAGGAAAAGTACATTTACTAATTCAACAGGGAAGAGTTTCTATACCTCCTCGTATCTTTCGTCGTTCAACAATGATTTCATGCAACACTTGTTTCGAAACTCCCTGCATATGCATAAGGTAACTTAAAGGTTAAAAGCTATTATTTTAAAGGCAGGTCATCTAGTGAACCGAAAGGATATTTATATTGGACGTATGAAAAATTTCAAGTTAAATGATCCATTCATTTTTAGTTTTAAAAATTACTTCAAAAATAGGAACATATACCCCCTTAAGTTCAAGTGTACTTCTCTTACAAGAAAGAAGAGGTAGAGGAAACCGGGTTGGTGCGAACGCAACTCGACAAGAAGAGAGACCGGGCCGCGTTTCCTCTGTTCCTTATAAAGAAGAAGCCTTTTTCTTTAGATGCATCATAATAAAGACCTTGTCTCTTTTCTTTGTTTGAACACGCGCCAGCACGTGGTGTAGCCGGTCGCTCGATATGGAATAGAGTACATTAATGCTATTGCGCTTTAAAACGTTCGAGCAGCAGTTTCATTATTCCACCACCACCACTACGTTTGCTCGCGACTCTTATTTTTACATATGTTCATCACGCATCGTGTATATGTTATCTGTTCTTCTTTCCTAATCGCGCCAACCGCATCGGGACTGTTTTTCCCTTAATAGCAATACAGTATGCTAGAAAACGCAGTTTGATGGCACCGAATAGCGAGCGAAGCGCGCGTTATTTAACAGGCCGTTATAAATAACTCGGAACTGATAGTTGTGGAACAAATATACACGATAGCGGGTAAAATAGTGTGAGCGGATTCCAAAGAGAACGCGCAGGAGCCAATGTTTGTTTTATTTTTGATACATCACCTAATATAATTTCACTCCTTTTCTGCTATTTCCCGCGCTTTACCGGATGAATCACATAAGAGATTAGAACCGTCCAAATATTTGGGAAAGTAAATTTCCTCTCGGTGAACACGTTTCATATGTCTATACGAAATATTAGCGATCTCACTCTTTGACATTATTGTATTTGCTTCAGGAGATTTCGCGATCGGCTTGAATCTATCACGAGGCGGGAATCTATGAACGACTACCGCAAAGCGTGTGCGCGTTCTAAACGCCTAGTAATTTTAAGTTGCACAACAGAATTGTAATCCGCGAGGAAGGATAGATGGAATTGATAGAAACGTTTATCGGGTTCACAGGTGTCCCCGAACCGGCGCTGTCTGAACCAGCTCAACAGCTGATCGGAGTACGAAGCGGCGGTGAACGGGGCCACTATTGCACCACCACCCCGCGACTGGAAGAAGAAGAAATTCGATACGCTAATCGTTGCTGGTTAACGGCCAGACAATTCCACGTAGAAGTGAAGAAGAAGCGTTCGCTGCTGCTGCTCGACACTTGATAAAGGGGAAAGAGACAGACGGCGAGAGGAAGAGAGAGAGAGAGAGAACCGACTAAACTATTATCACGACAAGGGCGAAAGTATCTTTTGCTTGTTTGGACGCGCCATCATGGTCAAAACTTTTCAAGCGTACCTGCCCTCGTGTCACCGCACTTACTCGTGCATTCACTGCCGTGCTCACCTCGCCAACCACGACGAACTCATCTCTAAGGTGAGCCGTGCTAGATCAGGTAACGGACAGACTTCTTGCATTTACTTCTGCACAGCGCATCTACAAAAAAACGGCGCTGTTGTTTTTTTACAAATCGACACGACATTAATCGGCGTTTTTTTTTTTCTTTGCTTCTTTTGATTGCAGTCCTTCCAGGGCAGTCAAGGTCGTGCCTATCTCTTTAATTCCGTGTAAGTATGCTGATGACTTCGGAGAGAGAGACCGAGATCGGAGTCTCGTGAACGGAAAGTAGGACGCGTTTATTTTACCCGGGGAACTAATGTTTCTCTTGTGGTACCCCTCCCTCTATCTCTCTCTCTTTCGCTTTCTGTGTTACGATAAAGTGTTTATCTAAATGACTGCATTGTAATAAAGATCGTTTCGTTATTTTAGGGTGAACGTGGGCTGTGGTCCTGCAGAGGAGCGAGTTCTGTTGACTGGCCTTCATGCTGTTGCTGATATTTACTGCGAATGTTGCAAGACCACCCTTGGGTGGAAATACGTAAGTTCGCCAGTTGCTGAAAAAATTATTCGCGAATCAGAGACCACTGGTTCTTTCTGGTACAGCGTTGTCCAAGAGTTTGCCCGTATGGTAGGCGCCATGAATCACCAGGGACAATCTTATGGACAAGCCTGAATTATAATTTAAAATTATACACATGTTATTGTATTATGATATTTTTCAGGAGCATGCGTTCGAGTCGAGTCAGAAGTATAAAGAGGGCAAGTTTATCATTGAGCTTGCTCATATGATCAAGGAAAATGGATGGGAATAAATGGTCGAGGGGAACAACAAGTAACGCGTTCCCGATACAAAAACAGCACCACCCATCGAACATTTCCTGATAACGTTTAATGCCTACAATGTTGTTCTAATTGCGATGTGCGGCTCCCCACCCCTCTGTCGAACCACCAACGAAAGTCTGTGATTTCATTTGTGATTTGTAATCTTAGTAACTTTTTATGTTTCGGACAATTCGATGCTGTTTTAAGTTCTTTCCGATCGATTGGTTATCGTGCGAACGATGACACCGGTGATCCGCGGCATCGCGGATCGATCACACGAAGAAGTATTGTAAAGAAATTATTTTTCAAAGAAAAGCAAAAAGAAAAAAAGAAAATAAGACGAAACAAGAAGATAAGTAAAACGATATAAAAGAAATACAAAAAAAAAAAGAAAAAACAATTAACAAAGAAACGGGTAGAGTATAAGAAACTAAAAAAAAAAAACAGAAAAAAAAATGACGATGTTAATAAGCGATGGTGAATATGATGACGAAGGTGCCATGGTGGAAATAAAGATGGAGAATCGTACTGTTCGAACAATGGGGTGCCCCCCTAATTTTAATTCATTATCTTCGTAGACATTTCCTTCTGGAGGTATGCCAATGATACATGGTAAAAATTAACGCGCGGGGCACCCCGATCGAGATGAAGTTTTTTAAATCCGTTATTGCACCGGAGCAGCGCGAGTGCCACAGACTTTGCTGGATTGACTGCCTGCCTACCGCGTCTATCATTGGAATTTCACTGCCGATATTCCTAATATTAATTATTAAGATAGCCGCGTCGCATGTTAGGCGACGTGGTTGTAGTTTTTAGTATAGCTTACGATATAGCATACTAAAGCCTATGTTACAATATTATAGGACCTCATGGATATAGAACATAAGAATACGTAAGAGTACCCGATCTGGTGAGACAGGAAAGGAAGATACACTTGTATATGTCCGTGAGCATGTTTTGTGCGGGTGGTGTATGAGTGTAAGAAAGATGGAGAGAAAGAAAAGGAAAAAAAAATAATTGAAGATTCATTGTGTCCGTGTGTGTGTAACATGTTTGATTTTATGTTCACCATGCCTGCCAAACTGTCTGTTTATCTGCCAGTCGCCGTTACTGTAGGTGAGAAAGAAAGAAAAAAAATTTAATAATACCGTATTCTAACATGTTCACGTTTTCGTCGGCTCTGCAGGGTGTGGTATGACTGAATCTTTACGTTGTGAAATCATTGGACTGCGCCTTCCTATGCACGCACTACGAAGGTATACATACATTATATGTATTGAAATGAGGATAAAAAAACGAAACAAAAGAAGAAAAAAAAAGTATGGAACAAATTAATTGCTCATTACTTTTTAATATCGATCTCATTTGTAAATATTGAATAGAGTTCAGTGACATCACAGAATCACTACTATTTGTTAGAGCGAATTTAACGCGTTCGCTATCTCGAGACCCGAATGTACGATTGATTTTCATCGTTCATTACACGAGAACAAAATTTTATCGTTCATACTAATTCGTCTATTATCATTTTCTTTTTTTTTTTTTTTCATTTTCTCACGTTATACCGACACGTATAACGCAGCGACATTCAAGTATAATTAAGTTTTTCGATAGGCTATCATATTTCCGAGACTGCTTGTATAAATTAAAAGAACATTACTAATATTTAGGCGGCTTTTTTTGTGTTACCTTCGTTATCAATAAACTTTTATAACAACGTGATAATTAAAATTGAAATTTTATTTAAGGATGTTTACTTGTGCGTATTTTTAATTATAAAGTTATATTTACAAATTGTTATTGATTCGGATTGAAACATATTTGTTACTTTGTTTAGCATTAAAACGAAGGTAGCAAAATATGTGCAGGCGTGAAAAATATGTTTATTTTAGTCCAGGTATAATTGTGAAATAAGTGTACAAAAATTGATCGGTTTTTTCATTTAAGCTAGATCATTTTTTTTGAAAAGCATAGATTGAGTAATGGATTTAAAAATCAGGTGGAGTCAAATTAACGACTTTTTAAAACACTGAATTGTATGTTCATTATTTTAAATGCATACATATGAAAGTGCAGTATATATACATGGGTGTATTTAGAAATATGGTGAATGAATGTGCCGGCCTAAATCCTCATGCTATTTCTTGAAGAGTACTTTTTATATTACTGTGCCGATGACCCTTTATCCGCACTCACTCTTCTCGAGATCTTGTTGAAACCCACCAACACTGGTTCTGTAGTTTTTCAGCCTCCACCAACATCCACCATTTCCACCATTACACAATTTTGCTTTGTAAAACATGTTCATAATAAAAAAAAAATACAAGATATCTAATCGAAAAAGATTTCTTTATTTTGAATGTGAAATCAAAGATGAGGTATGATGTAGATCGTCGCTTTATGGAAGTTGTGTTTTACGTTCTGAAATACCGACATTGCAGGGGCGGCGATTTAAGGGACCATAGAATGAGGGTTTTGTACAATGTCGGTATTTCAGATCGCCAGACACAAATTCCTATAAGGTGATTGTTCTGTCTGCTACCTGGTCTGTGATGATACGATTAGTGCACATCCAGAGCAATCCAGAGTTTGCGATGGATTCGTAGAGGTTGTTTCTTGGTTTTTTGTGGTTCCTTGTTGATTTCCTTATTTTTGTTTACATTTTAGTTTAAAAATGTTATAGGCTTTTATTTGTTTCCCTAAAATTGTAGAGTGTTGATGAAACAGGGTGAAAGATGAAAAACGCGAAAGCTAAAGCAAGGTAATTGACGCTTTATTAGGTTTGATTTGATTGTACTTGTTGCTTCTGTAACTGGGAAGGAACTTTGATGTTTATCTGTCTTTATTAATAATATTGTATTTTTATTCTTTTGATTGAAAAAAGCAACGTCTATTGTTTGAACAACCAAAATCTCATCAGTATTTTTTTATGATAAACAGAAAACTTACATTTAACCTGGAAGAGTATTGATTTTTCTACTTCACTTACATGTAAAGAGACCTGTGAATTTACTCGTTCACGTTTGGTTATTCCTGTTCATTTCTGTTTTATATTTATGATTATGTAAACTAATTCTTTCAAATGTATTAATAATATAAAATATATTGTTTAAGATTTTTATGTTTTTTTGCATCTACATTATTATATTTATTTTTAGACAATGTATGGAACGTTTTGGAGATCAAGGAGGATATTTTGATGTTGTTGTACGTCCGATGTTACAACAAGGACACGAGGGAGAATTATGCGGATGGTTAAAAGAAATGAGTTTAATTAGGACTGTTTCTACTTGCCCCCATCCTGAATGCAAAGGAAGGAGTCTGGCTTGGAACCAAGCAAGAATTGTAGATAAATATAGTTGGTCTTGCCCTAGTTGTACAAGGAAACAATCTATTAGGGAGAATTCTTTTTTCTTTGGAGTTAAATGTGACCTGAAAATGTGCCTTCAATTGATATTAGGATGGTGTCAAATGATACCTAGCGAACTCACTGCCAGTTATCTAGGTTTGTAATAGTTGGATTAACATCTTATAGTACATATATAATTTAAAATAACTTTACTATAATTTTCTTTTCAGAAATAAAGAAACACGTAGTTAAAAAAGTATACGAAAGATGCGACGAAGTTTCTGAAAATTATGTAGCAAGTCATCCAGAAGATTGGGTTTTAGGAGGTCAAAGTGCAATATTAATTGTAGATGAATTTCCTAATGGTTACATGACTGAGAATCCATCTGATATAACTACCGCTAAAAAACGCAATAATAATTCTCATACAATAGTATGCATAGCCGAAGCGAATACTATACCAACTCGCATGTGGCTGCATATGATTGAAGCACTTCCAGAGGTATTCATAGAAATATTATTTTCACTTTATCCTTTTTTTCTTTCTAATATTATGCTTTATTTTAGCCAGTAAAAGTTGAGAAGATGCAAGGAGATGGTGGCAAATGTGACATGGTTAAAGAAGCTTTGAAAGAAATTACGAAACATACTGCTCCTGGTAGTTATATTGTGGCAAATAGCCGAGCTCGATGTTGTAGTTATGAATCGTTACAAGAATTAAAGCAATACAAAGTGATTAGCGTAGAACAATTACAAAAGTTCGACCCGCCTGGTAAAAACAAACTCCTCAACAATCTAGGTATGTATAGCTCGTGTTTTCTCAGTAGTGCATTGATATTAATAAACTGATTTGTATGTTAAGAAACGATTTGGCAAACCGGGGTTGAAGTTTGTGAAGAAATTCAAGAAACTACCCATACCTTAGGACAACGTATAATATCAAAGCATTTATGGAGACAGAGATTCGGTACGTCTCCTTCCATGGCATTTCAATATATGCTTAATCATATTGCAGAATGTTATCGCTTTGTTTAAACGATTTTATCGTAATATTTTCGCTAATGGTATATTTTTCTACTTTGACAAGCAATATGAAGTGCTAGTGAATAACTTTTTTCTGAAAACTTTTTAAGGTAATATCTTAAAATGAATTACTATTCTATAAGGTAGGATATTATTTACCAACGGTATCGATAATATCCTAACTGCACAAGTTGCACAAATGGCCTTATTAAAGTTTAAAAAAATGAATTACTTATAAGCAAAGTATAAATACTATAGAAAATATTTTCATATAAACGAAATGACGTTTTATTGAAACACGCATTTTGTGTCTTCCAAATATCAGAATGTAATTATTTCTGAAGTTAAATGTTTATAATAATCGTTGATTAGTTAGAGCTATAACATTATACAAGATAAACTCAATTCTGTTAAAGCACTTTGAAAGATATGGGTTCACTTTTCATTTTTATATGAATTTAAATTGATAAACTAATTAATGAAAGACTGACGGTGATATTGATATAATATCAAGTTGCTAATACATCTAAAAAAAAAATCGATAACGTTTATCATAACGTTAATACTCAGAATTTTTTCATAAAATGTTACCCATTCAAATTGTCTTGTAGAAAATGAACTAATTTAAAGAGAAGTACATAATACCAGGTGCAATTAGTACCAATATCGTTTTGTAACAGTTGTAATATTTAGCACTGAACTTAAATTTTATCCAAAGTTTTATGACAGTATTACTCTGAATAATATACTGCAAATTATGTTTTAATGAAAGTGCACGTTTATAACTTGTTCAGATTGTAGTTGGTTTTCTTCCGAACTTAAGCTGAAATCCACCGAATCGGTGATATTGAGTCTAGCAGTTTATGTCAGCTTGTGATAAAACCGACTTTGTGATATACAAACGTTAATTTTGTTCGTTTCTCGAATCATGTCAACAGAAAGAATAGACTATCAAGGTTGTAAAATTTTTGAGAAGTTTTTGCGAACAATGTGATAATTACGTTACTTCATACGGTAAAAATGGTATATTAGAAGTTGAAAAGATAAGGAAATAATCTCTACGTTATAATTACGTATATTGAAATTATAACCGCGTATACTACGTATTTTTTATTTAGATAGTTGATAATATCGTTTTTATTGCATTACATAACGATATTGAGAAATACAAATTCTTCATTGAGAATATTTTGATTATGAAATTTTTCATATTTTTGTAATTATTAATCATATAGCAATATTGTTATTATTACTGTTAAATAATTACAATATAAGTGAAATACATTTCATATCAAATTGTAATGAAAGAATTATAACTCATGTATTCATTGAAAATTGACATTTAAGTACCAAATAAATTGGTAAAACTTAAATCTCCTGTTTGTATCGGGATAAGAACTGTTTACAAATATTTTCGTATGTATCTTTATTTACAACAGATAAAGATCAAGAATAAAGTATATAACAAAATATTTTTTAACAATTGTGTACATAAAACTTTTAATAAAAAAAATCATGTAAGAAGTATCGGGCTTCTTTATATTAGTTTATTCAAAATGAGATTCAGTACGAAATTTCTCGCTACATTTTATTCTTTTGTTAGTATTATATCAGAGGTTTTGATATTTTCGTTCATAATTTGCTTGTAATCGTTCTGATCTTGCACCATTCTTCGAAAGACTCGATATTTCTGGTTATGATACCTTAAAAAAAAAAATAAGAATAGTATATTTTACGTTGCACGAATAATAATAGAGATAATCGTTCCCTCGCTTACTTGTGACATTCATTTTTAGGTTTTACAATATTTGCTGATCCTCCCATTGTTTTAACAGCATCGTAAATAGTATGAAATTTCCTAGCTGCATAAGATCCCAGGATCGCAGCTCCTATCAATACTGATTCCTTTTCAACCGGGCAAAGTACAGGTAAGCCTAATACATCCGCTTGTATTTGAATAAACAGCGGATTTTGGCTTAGACCTCCGCAAACTAGTAAGGTTTCTATTTTATGACCGGCATCCTCTAGTGTTTCCAAAATATATTTTGTACCATACTGTAGAGGAACATAAATTTTACTCTGTTATTATCAAAAACAAGTTAAAGACTTAAATATCGCAAGTATTCGTACCGTTAATGCTTGTAACGTTGCCAAATATAACAGTGCCAAATTTTCTTGATCAACAGACAAAGACAAGCCCGATATCTACACAACATTCAGTTAAAGACAAATAACAATCAAATAATTTGTATGAAACATAAGAAACGTTTAATGTTTTTACCATTCCTTTAAGCGTTGGATCAGCTAAAGGTGAACGGTTTCCATGAAAATCAGGCCAAACATGAATTTCTTTTGTCAAGTAAGAAACATTTTTCAAATTTCTATGATCTGCCATTGTTTGTAACAATTCAGACAAGTATTGTTGTATGTGTCTAAAAACAAAGTTCAATAAGTTTCTTTTTATCCTCCAAATTTTTAATAAATCAACTTACTTGTTTCCACTTAATCTTTTTAGGATCCCTGGTGTCGCGGGATGGGTATCAATTATATGATCGAGTAATTTTCCAGTAGCACTTTGTCCTCCTTCATTCAACCATAATCCTGGAATCATAGCACTGAAATATGGTCCCCAGACACCTTTTACAAATAGTTTCTTTTCATTGACTATCATGTGACACGTTGATGTGCCACATATTAATGCTGTAAGTTAAACAAAATATACAGTCAGAAAAATATAAGTATAAAGAATGATCAAATGAATGGTACAAAGAGAAGAAATTACGTGTACCTAATCTATTTTGTAAATTAACGGGTACACCAGGAACAGAACAGCCTATCATACCAAGTCCTCCAGCATGTGCATCGATAAGGGAAGTGCCCACAGCTGTTCCTTTTAGAAGCCCCAATTCAGACGCAGCTTTTGCCGACAAACCATGGTCAACCGGATCACCGGGAGTCCTCACATCATTACCTTCGTATCAATAGTTCTCTTTGTTAAAATAAAGTAATTTCATATTATCTGTCTAAACATAAAAGACATCTTGTTAACTTGTTAACGCAAAATCTACGTATTCACAAACGAAATAATTTCCGTTTTATTTGTGGAAGTTAAATTAGATTTACCTGAGCAATGATAATTTTCACTAACACGTAAAACTATTATTAATACCTATTTTTCTCCAGTTATCTTTTTTCAGATCTTTCAAGTTAATTTGCTCAAAGAACTCGTCGTTCCATCTGTTATTACCATCCTGACTAGCACTGTAGTTCCACTTACACACCAAAGAGCATAGAGATCTGAAATGAGAGATCAGAAAGTTATATTACAGTGCACAAATTTTACATTAGTTTATAATCACACATGTACCTGGACTCAGAACCTGTTGCCTTCCATGTTAAGAAATCAGGCAGATCAAAAAGCAACGCCGCACGATTCCAAGATGAAGGTAGATTCTTTTTAAGCCATAGCATCTTGGGTGTTTCCATTTCCAGTGATACTTTTCCACCAACATACCGAAGCATTTCATGACCTTGTGCATTAATAAAATCCGCTTCCTCCTGTGCTCTATGGTCCATCCATAATACAACATTTTGTTTATCTTCACCTATATGAAAATAACAGGTAAATATTCCATTTAAGTGTAACAATACCTTCAATTTCATTTCATACCTGTTGGACTCACTGTAACTGGTGATCCTGTCTTGTCTATTGCTACCAGTGAACAAGTAGCATCAAAACCAATACCCTTTACATTGTCTGCAGAGATATCAGCTACAACTGACTATAAATCAAACTAATTATTATATACCAATATTTAATTACAATGGACATGCACTTCTAAAACTACCTTTACTACATGGCAGACAGCAGTCCAAATATTGTCAGAAGATTGTTCATAGAAATTTGGAGCAGGGTGAAAAATTTCAAGAGGACATGTTGCTAATTTCACTATCTTCCCTTTCGAAGATACCAAAGCAGCCCGAGCACTTCCTGTTCCTACGTCTACACCCACAAAGTAATCCATATTCTACTTTTTAAAACAGTAGCTTTGATGTGTATCGTCAAGAGAAACCAACTGAAGGCTGAACTTGGAATAGGATCATTATGAGCTGCAAATAAGAGTACATAACTGTTATCAGTAAGTCTTTACTGTAATCATAGGCTTAGTCTTTTAATATCACATGACCCTCAGATAACTCTTGTAGCAATAAGAAACAGTGGGCTATGAACATCTTATTGCTGCATAGTTCTTCTAATTCTAATTCATAAATACAGGGAGAAAAGTAGATAATTATTAATACAATTTTTTTATATAAGTAATTGATTAAATTTAGGAATATATAATATGTTAGGCACTATACGGAAACTTTAGATCGATAAAATTATAACGTTAAAAAACGAACTGCATTACGTAAGGATAACACGTAGATCCGTATAAGGAAACATGTGTGCATAAAAAATTCTAAATGCGTTACGTTGATTAATTATATCACACGTTCGATGGATTACCTGGTCTTTCTTTCAAAAAATTCCATTAATCTTTTAAGAAACGAATCAGAATAAAATAGACAAGTTATTATAACGTTATCGATATATTCAAAATAAGAAATTATTTATTACATTGTTAAAAAAGAGTGTTAGAACAATGTTGTGTATCATACGCACGTGTATGACTGTATTTGACAGCGACCTAGCTGAACCTTATGTATTGGGTAATCGAAGTTAACGCACGTGGTAATAATTTGCATGTTATATACACATTAAAACGTATAATTGATACATAGTACATAATTAAAGGACATAAAGTGATATTTAATTTGCATAATTAATGCCTGTTTGGTCTTCAGGTAACATTCTTCAGGGACCTTTGTACTCTTGCTTTACATAACCTAAAACATGGTTCGTTTTAAGAATAGGTAATGAAATTTATCATAAACATTTCTATATAGGTATTTATAATAAATGTACGACGAACTGATCTTTATTTTATTTATTTAAAAAATTTACAATCTGTAACATTAATTCTCGTAGGTATATAACATTTGAAATAACTCTTGGTGATAAATCTGATAAGCCTTTTCCCTTGAAAGTTACAACTTTACATAATGCTATTCAACAAAAAGTTCAACAATTATATGGCGATTTTGGCACTGCAGCAATAAAAGCCGGTTTTAATGGTAAACAAAAATTTGCATATTAAATGTTTCAAGCGAAACGAACAGTTCTTTCTATTTTTGTAATCTTTTAGCAAAATATTGTAATGCACGCACAAAGATTGCATTGGTGAAAACCAGACATGGTCCACATCAATTTTTATTGAAATCAATTCCAGTTATAAACGACATTGCAGGACGTTTAGTATCGATAAAAATACTATATGTCGGCGCGACATTAAGGCATTGTTTCCTTTTTATCAAAGTAAGTAAAGAATTACTCTTATTATCAAAAATACAATAATCAATTATACGTGAATCTTTCAGAAATATCAACAACAAAAATTAGAACAAATATGGTATACTTTAAAAACCGATATGGAACGAAAAAAGATGGAAGAGACTTTAATGACGTTGACTCCAGCCATGAAAGATTACACATGATAAATTGTAATCAAAACATTCTGTATTTGTAAATATATAAATATTAGAAATTTAATAAAATAATGTTCTTAATTTAATTTTCAGAAACAACAGAGCATCGTTTATCGTTTCGTATTTCCACTCGTTCCGCGGTTTAAAGTAGGGCGGGAACATTTGAAATTTTCAACCACCACCTAACGCGATGGGCGTTCCGTCGTTCCGGTCCTTCGCGCGTCGCGGTTACCAGTTGATGAAGGGTGCGCGCAGGGGTCGTTACATCCCGTCGCCAGTTGTCGCTGGCTGTTGCTGGAGAGCAGATCGCTCCCGTTCCTTGAGCAAGGCGACGGTGATCTGTATGGATATAGTTTGCAGTCGATCCGTGAAGGTGCTCTCAAAGTGGTGCGGTAGTCGTGTGTAGATCGTGTAAACTCTGTAAATCGTTACACGAAACTAAATATATTTGTGAATTGTATTTCATCGAACGCGAAACGTTCTATCCGAGGGGTGTTCGATTGAATCGAGGGAACCGTGGAATTTTCTACGAGAAATCAACCCGGTACGCGAACCGATCCTTCCTCGGCTCCAGAATAAATGTGTTTCCATCGAATTCGAGGAAGAAGCATCAACTAGGAAATTGAGAGTTTCTTTCATCTCACGACGAGGATCCAACGTTTTGCTTAAGGTAAGCGTGGGAGAAAGAGATAGAGAGAGGCAGTGCCCTTCTTGTATAGGTTATCGATTTCGTTCCGTTCCGTTCAAGGGGATGCTCTTGGAATTCGCTCGTACAAATCTATTCTTTGTTTGCGTTTTAACAGAATATCGGATCTCGTTAAAAGCCGTTTCCTCCTCATTGCTTCGAATGGAATGATCAATTCGTGAAATCACTAGCGTTGCATCCTTTCTAGATTAGATGTTATCTCTTGCGATTTGAACAAGCGACAAGATCCTCGAGTATCCGTAATTATTTCTATTCTAATTATTAGACAGTTAAGATACAGCGATAACGATCTAAGTGTACTAGTTTCTTTCCTGTAGCGTTAATTACGATTCAGTAGATAACCGTATCGGAATCGTATGTATCAAGCGGCTATTTGAATTTAATCTTCAATTATTAGAAACGGATACTTTTGAGAAATCATTTTTTATGCACCATGGCGGGATAGAAATTTGAAACGGGCCCGCGACACAGAAATAGCGAATTTCTAGTAGCTCCGAATCTCGAGTATTTTATTTGGAATTCGTTTACGAGCGTTGCGCACGTCTCTCGGAAGCTGTTCTAACAGATGTCATTCCCGCTCTTATGCGGTAGTCGCCTGGGACCAGCGAAACCCTTTTTTTGTTCGAATTCCCCTCCCGAATTACAATACTCTTCGTCAGAAATAATATCGCGGTCATGCTTTCAGCCGGGAGTCGAAATATTTTCGTTGTAATTATATTAATTCGTGCAAACACGAGGGCTCTTTTCTGCCGCACGCACCAAGTGGTGCGTGAAGGGTTCCTTCACCCGATTAGCTCGATGTTCGAGACGACTATCGATTTGTTAATTAACCTATGTTCTAAGTTTGAATGGCTGCGGTAATGTTTTCTGTCTTCTTGAATTTATCCCTAGTTAACCCTTTGCACACTTGTATCGGCTGTCGGCTTGAACGGCAGACTTACAAAAAATTGAATAGAATAATTAACCATATTAGAATTTAAGCTACATATACGTGGAAATGTGTCTGGCTTCGTTTACGGGAAGCTGGGATACGCGTTTTCACGCGCACGAGTAATTCCACGATCTTTATGGAGGCCATTCGTTAGACCAAGTTTACACAGTAGGACGAGCTGGCCTACGGAAAGGGTAGATAAGCTCGTGTAATCGTCAGCGATAGAGTTCTCTAAAACGACTTAATAGAACTGATGTTCTTCTCTAAACGTGTCCGGAAACGAAACATTCATATAATTTATATTATTCTTTTTTTAATAACCTAATCATTTTATCATATAAATTATAGGTTATCTGATTTATGACAGATCGAAAGAGTATCGAGATTAATCGATTACAAAATTGATAATCGAACGGTTTCAAAGATGGCGCGAATTTTTAAATTCCTAATAAGATCGCGGTCACGTGATCGTGACCGTAGGATATTTAATATACTTGACTTTTTTTTTTACCATTTATTACATAAACCCTAGACTTTCGCAATGGATCGTAAGTAGGGCATAAGGATGAATATTACGTAATCTTTAAGAAAGCGAAGTTATTTGCAGATTATATCGTTTATTTCGATCGCAATTTCAGGCCATCGAATATAACGAGACATACCTTGCCTTCGTTCGAGCGTTCCAAATTTTTAATTGCTTTTTTTTTTAATATGGTCGAATTTCTGAAAAAGAAAACGTATAGTGGGGTTTAAAAAATATTTCAAATAAAAGTTCGTCAGAGACTAGAGAAATTTAAAGATTATTATTGGGATCCTTTTCTTTTTTAATAAAAAGTGAAGGTTCCCCTTTTATTTTTGTAATGTTCGATCGGAAAAATAAATTCTATACACACGGAAAGGGTGACTTTCCTGCGAATCTATTTTGAGAGCGTAAATCATTCACACTGTTGAGTAACTGGGACAGAAATAAGACGAAGTGTTAAAATATATGTGCGTAAAGCGGTGTATGACCAAATTGCTTTCCACTTTCAACGATACAACGTTTCATTGCTTTCTGCGGTGAAATCACTTAAATTACGTAAATCAATTAAACATAATTCCTCAAATTCCTTTAAAAAAATAAAAATAAAAATGTAACCCGTATCATATCTATACTTTCTATAACGAAGGAGAAAGTGATACAAAAATTAAAATATTAGAAAATCGTTCAAACTTAATTGTACTTTTTTTTTATTTGATTACAATTTTTAAAAAGACGCATATCGTACGAGGCGCTTTAATTATATTGACTCAGCAGAATTTAATTGAGGCTCGAAAGCTCGGTCGGAGTAAAAGGAACCGCACGGTAAAAGTAGAACTTTCTTTCTTTCGTTCCTTCTCGAGGTCCCCTGTCGAGTGTACGTATAAACGATACTTGTTTAATGTTTATTCCGGACGAGAATAATTTACGGGTCGTGCACGGCTGCTGCTGAATACGGACTTCCTTGCCTTTAGCTTAAACGTTTGACTCGGGATCGTTTCTTCAAACGGATAAATTGCTCATCCGTATTAATTACTTAATTTGAATTAATTTTCTGATTTCTTTTTTTTTATTAGCCTCATTAGAAACACCGATGGATACATTTACACGAAAGGGAAAGAAATGCAATCCCATTGAAAAACAGGTCGACCGTTAAAAATGAATAATAAGTATTGATTATTAACGACGTATGTATACGTCGTCCTTGCAACGATTAACAAGATAATACATGAATAACGAGGGTCACCGTGTCACTAAGAGTGTAAAACTCTTGTACACGCTCGAAAGGGTTAATCTACCCGTGCGATCCGTGTTGAAACGCTTCCCATCCCACGCGATCGGTTCGTACCTTCCTCCTACCAATGATCACACTTTCCATAAATGAATTATTTTAACCCAGCCTCCTCTCGAACGTATCCGGCAATAATTCGATTCCGTATACACGAGCATTGATACCATCTTTAGGATGTGAGAACACGGCCTAAAAAGCTGGGAACAATGTGCAATTATTTAGTCGATGTTGATCTGTAAGAAAAGCAAGCGGAATGCGAAGGTGGCATTCATACTTTGTGTACGATTCCCAGTATCTTTATTCGATTATTGTACCAGAAAGGATAAATCATGAAAGTACAGTTTCTTTCGTCATTGTTCCCTGAGAAATGTACTAAAACGTGACACCGTGAAAGCTTGGGCTACTTTAATTATTCCTGGACGAAATTAAAACGCGCGTGGTGAGTGACAAGCGAGACTAATTGCACCCCTTGCAGTTTGCGCATATGTAGGTACAGCCGCGGGCATGGGTGTTTTCTGGAGGTACTCTGGAGTTTTTGGTACTCCAAGCTTTCATATTTGGTGTTCTGGTACTTCAATCTTTCACGTTTCAAGATTTGCTACTCCAAGCTTTCATATTTGAAACTTTTATATTTCAAGCTATGGTATTTGAAGATTTCGTACTCCAAGGTTTCATATTTGAAGCTTTCGTACTTCAGGCTTTGCTATCTGAAGCTTTCGTACCTCAAGCTTTGGTATTTGAAGCTTTCGTACTTCAAGCTTTGCTATTTGAAGCTTTGGTACTTCAAGCTTTGGTATCTGAAGCTTTGGTACTTCAAGCTTTGGTATTTGAAGCTGGAATACTCCAAGCTTTAGTATTTGAGGCTTTGGTACCCGAAACATTGGTATTCGAAGCTTCGATCGTCTTAAGGATAAAGGAATCGTGTTTCTGGAATAGGATCAAAAGAGGAAGCGACTGTACTCGGGTCAGAGGATGGAGAATAATTTGAACAGTACGGTAAATATATCCGCGAGCCGGACGAACCCGAGTGCATGCCTAATCTTGAGCCTCACTTTCAGAAGGGAGACTACCGCCTTCTTCGTCAAACGAAGAAACGCGACTCCGCTCGGTTTGGCTGGCTACTCTGCATTCTACAGAGGCCATTTACCGGAGCTTTCGGCCTCGGTTAGGCGAGGTTAGGCAGCTCAGGACCGGCGTACTATTATTCATCAGCCACGTGGCCAATAGAAATAGACGATCGTAAACGGTTGGCACATCGAATATCTCTTGGCAGTTTAAACATCGTCAGGTAGTGCGACAAACTCTGCGGCTCGAAGCATTGGTAAACTAAACAAAGGGCCATTTTCCAGAAAGGATCTCAGAGAAATCGAGCAGCTGCAAAGTAAGAACATAAGAAAATATTTAAAAAACCACTCGTATAAAAATGGCAAAAGTTGAACAATGGAGGTGAAATGCGGTTACCGTTCAGCTTTATAACGCGGACAATGGATATAGGCCCGTGACGATGGAAATAATCATTAGACGAGGGCCCGCAAGTGATCCTGATTGTTAGATACCAAGACTCGAGAGTACATCCCGCCCCCTCCCACTATTCATGAATTATGCAAACTACTTTCCGCTCGTATTATCTTCAGCTATTCTCTGCAGTATGTTCCCATCGTTGACCGTAAGAGAAAGCGCGGCAAATTGTTTCGAAGCAATAAGAGAACGGTTCAACATCATTTTTTCGTGAATAACTTAGGTTACCAAGGTTTTGGAGCATTCGAGCATAGAATATCGAAGGCTGTTCGTGCGAATCGAGCCGAGTGTACGGCGTTTAATTATTCCCTTCTGCGTGTACGATGACTCAATGACGGCCACATGGTGGGTCACCCCCAGGGGAACGATCGTCGTGGGGATTGCATCGAGGGTGAACGTATGGAGGGCCACGTGTGTACTGCAAGCCAGATAAATCTACTCGCGTTAATCCTGCCACGTATTCGTTCTACACGCTCGTAACGTCGGGTTAAAGTAATCCCCGACTGTAATATAAGCAAAAACTTCGACGAAAGGCTTTGCGAAAATATTCCCTCCTGTCTCGTTCTTCGAGAGTAAACGCAGCATTTTACACGTGAGATGGCAGAAATCGTACCAGCAGTCGATTCGCGTATTTTCTCGACACGTTCGTTCGAAGCGTTTCTGCTTTTAACGCTTCCAGATTTACGCATCGACCGACGCGTAAATCAGTCTGGAATTTCTCACTGGTACGAGCTGCGAATAAGAAGCATCTCCCTCGGTTTCTAGGTTTCGCGAATCAATCTTTCATTGTTTATTAAGAGGAACAATCAATGAACTTTTGTTGAGAAGGTATTTTGCAATTGCTAAATATTAAATAAAATATTTTACTTCAATTTCTGATCCGACCATCTTGTAGCTCGATTTTCTCTTCGTTTTGAATTTCAATTTACACGTTGGCTAAAATGGAAATTGGAAAAGTCGGTCGCACGCGTCATTTATATAGTGTCACGATCAGAGACCAAGTCCCTCGACAACACTTTAAGACGATCCGCAAATAACTCGGAAGGAGAACCGTGCCAAAGGTTTGGATTTTTTTCAGTCGAGACACGTGGAAGAGCAGGCATTTTTATCATGGACTGATAGGAGACTTCCATGTCCCGTGCTAATTATACCGCCTTCTTTCCGCGTTAACGAACCTTTGTAGCTTGGACGTTGAAGAATCGTGTCGTTAGTCGTTACGAGGATCACCTTGAAACATTTCATCCGATGAAAAATGTTGGTATCATTTTTATATTTATCGGGTATTAATATTCTTCAGGGGGAAACATATTTAACGCGCTCCAATAAGATCGAGTACTCCAAGCTTTGATATTCTAAGCTTTAGTACTCCAAACTTTGAGATTCTAAGCTTTGTATTGTAAGCTTTAGTACTCCAACCTTTGAGATTCTAAGCTTTAGTACTCCAAACTGTCAGATTCCAAGCTTTAGTACTCCAAACTGTCAGATTCCAAACTTTAGTACTTCAAACTTTGAGATTCTAAGTTTTAGTACTGCAAGTTTTGAGATTCTAAGCTTTAGTATCGCAAGCTTTGAGATTCTAAGCTTTAGTACTCCAAGCTCCAGAACACCCAAGGAACACACACCCACATAGAAAAAGAAACAAGGGGATCACGTACAAAAGCTATGCAAATGGTACGTCGCGTACAAAAGAATCGTAATAGAAAGGAAGTGACACGTGTTCCATCCATTATCACGTGCCACTAACATACACAGTTCATTTGATTCGATTAATATCACTGTCGCGTTGTTGTTGTTGATCGCAGGGAACGAAATTCGGTGATTTTGATCCCTGTTAGCCGTCGAAAGGAAATCCTCCGGTGACTAATAATAGAAAGACGGTGGGGTAGGTCAGGCAGCTAGACGTCTTATGGAACATGGATTAACGAGGGTGACGAGGCACGTTCCAAATTTAATTTATTCTAGTAATTAAACAAATTTTAAGACTCCAAAGTTTTCACTTTTGACTCTTGGCTGAATTTTCTTCCTTTTCATAATATAAACTCATACTCGGCATGCAAAGAACGCAGTCTCGTTTAGTATTCGCCATGGCAATCCCATTAATCGTCGAAAGGGAATCGTAAATGTGTATTCGAATCTTTTGATATCAAACATAAAAAATATGATAAATGTACTTGCTAATCTAATACAATAAGCTTCATAGAATCTCTAATTTGTCGGCGGTAACCACAAATAACGAACGTCATCGATAAATCGTTCGCCAGATTGAGGCAATTAGTTGCCTCTTCGAATACAAATGAGCCGGCACGGAATCAAGGGGGAAAACAATATTCCAGGCATCGTATGACTCGGCGAAAGCGGCAATTAATCAATGGGTACGTTCGAGGATAAAACGGCGGAGTTAGGTGCTCTCTGCTGGTACAGGAACAAAGAAGAGGCAGAGCGATTTCGCGGAGAACGCCATATGTTACTTGAGGGAACAGGGAACTTCCGTGGCGACCAAAAGCTACTCGAGACTATCTCGAGTGTCCACCAGCTTAATGCAAACTCGTTGAAAGCTTCTCTTACCCTGCCAGATGGCTTCGATTTTCCTTGCTTATTATAATCTTTAACTCTTTTTTTTATTATTATTAATTATGGGAACGTAGGGGAGATCGGGGTGAAAAGTAACATTGTAAATAATTCAAAATCTATTACAGCTATTATCACAAATTTTGGATATATTTTGATAACAATATCATTAAATCGTCGTTCAAATTGAAATTGTTACTCTTCACCCCGATTTGTCCTACGATTATAGGAGGGAAGAGTTGGAAGGTTTGCAAAAATAATTCCATCAGCCTTGACGTGTCATTCGTCGCTCTGTTTATTGTAATTCGATAGGTAAATCGATGCTGTTGGTCGGTTGTTGCATAAAAAATTGCACTACTCTCTTACGTAAGGTTCAGCTCGATCAAACATCGAGATTATTCATAGCAAAGGAACCTCGTTATTGATAACCCTTTGTCAGGAATATCAAAAGGAAAGGTCATCGATCTCTCCCTGTTTCTTACCGTTTCTCTCTTTGGTATTGATAGACACCGAGAGTTCATTCCTCGTCTGTGCAGCCGCGTTTCGATCGTTCGTTGCGCACCATCGATCCATGTTTGTTACCTTTTTTGGTCACCTTCTCGCGTGGTTGGGAACTTTCGTCGACGGATGATGTAACAGAGAACCTCGCATCATCGCGTTCGCGAAGATCGTCCGGGGATCGTTGACTCATTGGGTTCTTTTGCTCCTCTTCGCGATCATCTTTCGCCACTGATCGTTAGAAACTGGGTTAGAAAAGAGCTGTAACCCTTTCAGGGAAGTTTTCTGCACTTTTTAGACTTTTGGGGTTTCAAATTATATCATTTTCATGGAAACAATTAATAACGAAGAATCATTTTATGGATCAGAGATACCATTTCGTGACAGAGAAGATTGACTTTGAACGTGGCCTCTGATAAGAATAGGCAGACTAGTAATACTATCTGCGAACCTCCAGGTGCGAACCACGTGTTCACTGGGATACGTTTCTTCTGCATTGCGGCTGCCTCTTGTTTTATACTTTGAAACTGTAAACTTCGCAATTGCAGTTGATAAAAAGCCCCCTTTGGGCAAGGGAACTTTCGTCCCAGACAATTTTCGCTTCCGTTTCAGAGTATTGTCTGCTCGGAGATGCACGTGGCCTCGTTAACGATCCACCGTCTCGTTGAGTTCGGGGAGAAGTTTAGAGAGCCTTCTATTCATCCCCTCTGCATTTCGTTAATTGCATCCGCGCCGATCGACCCCCCTCTTTTTCTCCCCTCGTCCTTGCTCTTTTATTTACCGAGTTCCATTTTTAATTTTCAGAAAATTATTTTTATTGCGGCTTCGGTGAACGGTTCGCGAATTTTCTTCACCCCAGGTGCGCTCACCTGGTACCGTTAGGGACGGAACGATCGTTTAGGGTGGTCACGCTAGGGTCTGGGTTACGACACGGCAATTACTATCGAGTTGGTACCGGCATACCTAAACCGGTGATCATAAATTTGACAAATTCTTCCGATGGAAATGGTGGATCCAGGTGACTTTTCCTCCTTTTCAATGATAGTAACGAAGCAAACCGAGTTTTCTCGGGCAAGAAACTTGGCTAACGATCCCCGTTTGACCTCCATTACGACTGGCGACCTTTGCGCCAACGAAAAGCTGGGTCAGAGCCGGATGAAAGCGTTGAATGGCGCGGCTTGAATTAATGAAGGAACGAACGTATCCGTTCGCGGTGCACAATACCGTGACCATCTAAGGCGTTCGTCATGCGGACGGAAACAGGCGCGATGGGCTTCCCCGAAATTTCGTTACTTTTGCTCGGACATTGATACCTTATCAACGATTATCTGTCGATAGATTCTTTTTTCTTTTTTTTCTTCAAAGTGTTTGTAGAACTCTCGATTCGTTTCAATGGCGATACGTTATCTGTGGCTTTTAGTTGTTATTCAAGGGGGTTCCAGCGGGACTTGAATCTTTACTGAGATCACGAGGCATAAGTAATAATAAATTAATCTTAAGAGGAAAAAATGGAAAATAGCTCGTTTTGAAAAAGGCCTTGAGGCGGCCCTGACTGGGAGATTAGTGACACGACGAACCCTAATTTTAACTAATTGGGCTTGAAATCCCTTTCGGCCTCCCGGGAATTTTCTCCAATTCCCCGATGGCCAATTCGTCCCCAGAGGTTTCTCATTTGAAGAAATCAGTTTGCAACAGTTTGGGAGATAATCGCGTGGATAAATTAAAATAGGACACACTGTATATTCGTGACCTAGTTCGACGAAAAAACCTTTGGTAAACGTTCGACTATTGCATGCTCCGAACGAGCCACTCGACGAGTTTGTGGGTATTGGATGTTTCGAGACGATTTATGGTCGAGATGCGTTTCTCTATCGATCAGACACGGTTTCCATGGAACACGGATTTTATTTTTAACATTGGGTTTGTTATTACCGTAACATTTAAGTGACGCATGCTTTTGCAAGCGAAGCGATAGCTGTTCGCATGAAAAATATTTCGAAGGTTAACGTTTAGGAGATTAGAGGCGGTTTCAATAATGTCTTCTCTTCGATATTTGTAAATTTTTTATTTCACAATCCATTCAATAAATTAATTATAAGACGCGTCGATCGATAAGCTCGACGAAATACTGTTTCGTTATTAAGTTGACTAATGATGTAGAAATAAATAGAATATTTAATAACTATTAACCCATTTCATTATAGCTTCACAATGCCGACGTTGATTATGTGAGAAGAAAAAATACTGATGAATCGTGTATAAATATGGCTGATCATCGGCGTAATGAACTTTTAAATAATCTAGAAAATACATGTAACATTGAATATGTTATCTCACGCTCAGGTTCATTAGACACGCGTTTCCTTCGAAAGCAATTGATAAATAATGATTTTTGCAAAAACTTGAAACTCTGGAAACACGTGTTTCACAATAGGAACTGTAGTTAAAATCACGCCTCTAAAGCATTACAGCGTTGTTTTAATACTTGTTATTACAATTAAAACATTTCACTTGAAAATTTCTCAAATTGACTGAAATTCATTTTTAACATTTCATCTTCCAAATTTTTAGAATTACCAAATGGCAACAGTCTGTTTCTAATTTCGACCCCATTCCAAGTCCCCAATATAATTATTTCTCAATGCATATCTCTATTCATCAAGTCACATTCACTTTCATTTAACCTCGATCGTGGTCTTCCTCTGTTTCGGCACGACCTTCACGAAAGAGGCACCATCGAACGACTTGACCACCTCGTTAGGACTCGCAAACCACTTCTCTATAAGTTTCTCGTCAAATTGAAACGTGGTGACGATCCTCGTTCTCTTCTTCTCTTTCCCCTTTGCTTCCTTTTCGGCGTTCAAAACGTTCTCCATCTCTTCGGCACCCTTCGGACACCCTTTCTTCCCCCCTTCGATTTTATCAAATTTATCAAAGGGTTGCTCAAACTTCCGGCTCTTGGTCCTCGATTCACCGTCGAAGGTAATTCTTCCCCCATCGCCGGTGTACTTCACCTTGTCCTTGATGGATTTCGCACCCAACAGCACCCGCCCGCCATCACCGGTATACTCCACCTCTCCCGTGTTCTCGTCTATCCTCAATCGACAACCATCGCCGATGATCTTCACGCTTCCAGAATTTTTATTCACCCTGATGTTGCATCCATCACCAGTGATCTCCAGAATTTGTTTATTCGAATGGAGTTTCAGGGAGAGACCGTCCCCTGAGATCTTCTTGGTGGTTGGCTTTTCCATGCCCATTCTCTCTTACGTTTTTGGATAGACTGGATGATTTTATGGAAAATCGTTAGACTTTCAGCAGATTTCCTCGTTAGATATCCGCAATAACGAGAAACGCTATTCCACTGAATTTGTGTTTCCTGTTGGCAAGTTTTCCCCTTCTTGGAATATCGCGACCGAGTCTCCCGATTGAATTTCTTTTTTAATATTAAAATAATTTAACTCTTTAACAATACTTCGGTTGCTGTCGCAGCGAGGAACCGAGCGATACAACATCGGTAAGAGCGTCGCGACGCCGTAATAACGCTGACGGTGCTGGTTGCCAGCCAATCGGCCTCGTCGCTTTCGGGACTTCCCGAGACCTTCCAGCCGCTAGAGTGTTTTTAGAGTTCTCGGTCGCGATCCGCGGCGATTATCACGGTCAGGAACGGTGATCGCGGTGTCGTGAATCTGTATCTCTCTCGTCGTCGACGAGTCTCAGAAACTCTTACTATTCGGGGACTTCCACTCCCATTCGAGTATCTTTCACCCAAATACGAGTGATAAAGAAATATCGTTGGTATTTGAATGAAAGTTACGAGTAGTCCGATGTAGATTAATCGGTATGGAGGGGATAATTGTTCAATGACGATAAATGATGATAGCCAACACTTGAAACGCGCTTTGCGCGATTGAAGAGTGTTAAAAAAGGGGAAGACCACCGCTCGGTGACGCGATGTTCTTCGTCAATTACTATCAAAGTACGTAACGACGTGCGAGAGAGATAGAAGAAGAGGGGAAAGAGCGTGGGAGAGAGAGGGAGATATCGAAAGATCAAAGGCGGAAGTACCGTCATTCCGAAGCTGTTCAAACTATTTTGCAAGCAAAATTAACTGAAAAGGATGTAAATCCTTTTAAGCGGAAGTCGCAGAACCTAGGGCCGGCTCTGAGATTTCGGGGGTCCGAGGCGAGTAGCTCAAATAAAACTCTTTCTTGCATTCTTAGTCGCAAAATCGTGTTATGGGGACCCTGGCAGAACCATAAATGGATATCTGAAAAACTACGTCGAAACGATGTATCGATTTATGTTTTTTGCGACTTCCGCGAAAAGCAATTGGATCCACTGAAAATTATTGTAATAATTGTTGCATAACTATAATAGCTCACGTTGGTGTACACGTGCCTCGTTCGTGGCAATTTGCCGATCGAGTAATTTCGTTTATCAGGAAGTTGACCCAGCGATTGGATCGAAAATGAATCTTTCATGGTCCGTGAAGATTGCCAGCCTCCACCGCGTGTATTTTCATTTCAGCCAATTCATAGAAGGATCAACGAGCGGATATTATTCCTGTTAATCGAATATCACGTTGATTGCTGTGCCACGGTGAAAATCTGGATTTTAATTGCTTCATCGATTCGATGTTCGTCCATCGTCAACCGGTCAATTCATCGGTTATAATTTTCTTTTCAGAATGCCCCCGAAATGAGCGTTTCGTCGAGCAAAGAGCCAGCGAGCCTCGAGATGGACACCCCTCTCGAGGAGAATAGCCTGAAGGTGTTACCGGTGCAGAACGTGGCCAGACAGGATTCGGGTGTTCCGGAGGATCTAGCCTCGCCGATGGTCGACACCAGCAAGCTGTTACCCGAGGAGGATGCAAACTCGACGATAAACAGCGACTGCAATATCACTGTAATCCACGTGACCGACTCCGAAGCAGCGAAATCGGATGCGGCTTTAAACGGCGACAATAGGAAGGATTATGCGAACGAGGGGAAGGACAGCAAGGATGGTAGCGATAGCGGAGTAGAGGGCTGTGCTGTTGAAGTTCCCAGGGTAAGGTCATTTAGAATATAATTTAAAATAAAGAATTTCTGTTAATTCCTGGGATTTCGGTTTCAGGTACGAAGTCGAAACAGTATCGACTACGCGAGTAGTTGCGGTGGCCTGGACGAAGCATCCTGTGACTCCAGTTTGGTCAGTTGTTGCTCCGTCTACGAGGATCCTTGCGCCACCTTACCCGACGACGTGAGATTGACCACCGGCGAAGGTACCAGCGAGGGTGGCAGCGAGAGTTCCTCGATTGCCGGCAGCGTATCCGCCCGTGCAAACAGAACGAACGTAAAGAGAACCGTAGCCGCTTCCGGCGCCAGCAAGAAGAAGGCTGCGGGCACTGCAGAGGCTCAGAAGAGCACCAGAGCGAAGCCGGTACCTTTGAGTACCACCTACGCGGCCACTTCTCAAAGATCCAAGCCGCGAACCACGACTCCAAGGAGTATCCTCGGCAAATCGCAACCCGCGACGAGAGACAGGGCTAGATCTAGGGAGAAATCGACGGTCAGAGAAAACGCGGGGGAGAACTCGTCCAGTAATAATCGCGTGCCGATGACATTCCGTGCAGGAGCAACCCCTATGCCTCCGAGAACAAGGACCAGACCTATTCCCGATTCACTGCCATCCATACTCACCACAGAGATCAACAAGGACCTGGCGCAACGTGGACGAGGTCAAAGTAGTAGTTCCAGGTCTAGAGGCGGTTCCAGCACTCGCGGTGCTCGGACACCGAGTTCAACGCCGTCCGAAGAGGTTCGAAAACCTTTGACCGCAGCCAGAGTACCTTACACGGGTCGTACAGACCCTGCGAGATTCTCTAGAGTCGACAAGATGACCACGAGTATGGATAACAAAGCGTTGGACACATATGCAACGTTGCCCAGAAGGAATAGGAACAAGATTGGTATTTCTAAAGTGAACGAAAAGACGGATGCCAGCACCAGGAGCAGATCAGGAAGCAGGGACGCGAGTTTGAATAGATTGACAGAGAAAAAGATGAGTGGGAAAGAGTCGTCAGCTCACAAAAGTCTACCGCCTTACCCTAGACACAAGATCGCGGAGAGGACGCGTATTTATCACGAGACGAGCGTGCAAACTGGTCTGACCGGTCACGACATCGAGAACGCATTGTCTGGGATACCCAGCGCCGTGCCGGGGCCGGAAGTGGTGGAGAGATTGCACGAGGGCTGCCAAACCGAGGGCACGTGGGAGGACATGCAGACGATGCAGACCGATCTGAAACGATTGAACGAGGAGACGTCGAGTCAGAAAGTGGAGAACGAGAAGCTGAAGACTGAGATCACCGAGGTGAAACGTTTGCTCAAAGAGGAACAGGCTGATCACGCATTCGCCAGGCAAGAACTGGACAGAAACGCGCAACGTGTCCTGGCCATGTTGGGAACACCGCAATCGGAACACGCAGGTGATTCATCGTATCTGTATCTAATTAGGTTGTTCCAGGTCAAATAGTCGATTACGAAAGGGGTGAGGTCTGATATGATTTCATGGCATAAAGGTATCTTATGCCACGCCCGTTTGTAGCTCGATGTTTTGGAATAGAAAGTAATATTCTGAATACAAAGGGGTTAGAAACAATGGGCGTCCCACAGCGACTATTTCATCTCCAACAACTCCATGGCTTCTCTTTTAGTTGAACGTATAATTAACAATCATGGTTTATTCGCAGAAGGCAGCGATAGTTTCCTAGAACTCGAGTGTCATTTGCAATCCTCTGGACAAGTGGTCGCTAATCAACAAATAGAAATAGCTGATTTACAATCTTTGTGCCGTATGTTGAGCAGGGTAGGTTACATTTAAACTGTACTTATATGTAACAAGTAGTGACTATTACTGAATTATAGGATTTGGAGAAAAGCTTAGCCGCTCAGAAAGCCTTACTACAACAACAACAAGAATTAGAAGCAGAATCGGCTGAGATGCAGGACTTCCTTCAAGAGGAGAAAGCTACTTTGGCAGATTCTTTGAAAGAAGCTGAAGCAGAGGTATTCTTCTTCCACAGATTTTTAATAACTCTTTGAAACATCGGTGCAATTAATCCCTCTGATTTCTAGCTTTCGAAGAAGGAAGAGCTGTTAGTGAAACGTGAATTAGAATTAGAAAGGCAAACGGAGGAATGCAAGCATTTAGTAAGAATAAGCGAGCAACGAAGGTACGTGTACAGGATGTTTGTATAAACGCTAATCTAATCGTTAATATGATTATTAATTAATTTGTAGGCAAGAAAATTTATCAATGGGCATGAAATTAAACGCGGTCGAACGACGAAGCAGGGAACTGCTACTCACGCAAGGTGCTGCCGTTTCCGGTGCTGCGGTTGCACTTTCCGCTCTTGGAACTAGATTAGAAGGACTGGTAGACCAATTAATTAATACCTACAATATCTCGGTGAAGGACCTCGAGGTGGTGCTTAACAATTCTCCTTCCTGTCCGTCGTTACATTCGTTTTTTTGAATATTATTTTAATAACATGAAGTGATGTTTATTTACAGGATGTGATATATCACAATGAAGCGTACAGCAGAAGCAACAGCAGCATCGAATCGAGTCCTGTTAGTTCAAAGCACAGTCTGAAAGAGTGTACTCCTAGTCCAAAAAGCGGTTCCTTCGTTTCCGCTGTGATCGGGGCAATCCGGAACGCGGCGACGCATCCTTTCGCAACGAAAAATACCGATAAAAAATCAACGATAGACTCGTCCAATCAGATATACAAAGGTATATAGTGTAAACTCCATTTATCTTGAATTGTTATTCAGTATATTGCATTGTTTTTCATAGAATTGAGCATGGAATCATCATCTGACTTGCTCGACTTCGAAACCGAGCCATGCTTAATGATGGAAAGCGTGTTGGAAGATGTTCCTTTGCCTGATACGTATTCGCACAACATGGTATCGAGCAGCGATTCCCTTCGTAGAGCTTTGAGCTTCCCGGAAACCGTGGACGAAAGTAATCTTAAGAAAACACGAACGAACGACGAGTGTTCTAGCCTTACGAATCTCACGCAAGCTATTCTCCATCGTCGTAAGGTAGTAAAGAATTAATGAAATGCGAATAACAGATTATTATTCATTGTGTATGTTTTATAGGTGGAAAACGAAGAAGACGAAGATTGCGATTCCATTAGCGAATCTGACACCGGTACCAACGATGGTCCTCTGGCTTCCGATTACTGTCCTGCCGTTGGTCTTGTTGATCAAGTCATTGACGTAGATAATCTTGTTACAAAATTACTAAAAGTATTACGAATAATACAGCTCGATAACGATACGTGTATACGGGAGCTTAAAGAGGAGAAGTGAGTTATCTTTATTAAAAATTGAATCAAGGGAACAGCGACGCTATACGATGATACGTTAATTTCTAGATCCGAATTAGAAGCGAAACTGGAAGAAACCATTACGGAGTTAGAAAAACTACGGAAAATCGTGGACAGTTTGCATCAGTCTGAAGAAATCTTAAGCAATACATCGGACAGAAGGCGTAGCGTGATGGAGAATTGTCGTCTGTTGATCAAAGAGGTAATGGCCGGTGATGTTACCGACACGTATCTATGAAATGTTTCTCGAGTGCCGATCTAAGAATATTTTTAATCAACGATTGACTTTTCAAACAAGATGTCAAATGGAATAATTCCTCTGTAGGCGGGTAAGGAGGAATTAAAATTTGACGAGCCCGCAGTTGGTAATAGTAGTGACCCCGGAGGAGAGTGCGAAGATCTCAACGCGAATGCAGCGGCTCAACTTTCTTCCTGAACAAATATTCCTTTTCTTTTCCTCTTCCTATTTTCTCATTTCTATCATTCTTTTCAACCATGTACACTTCTCGTTCGCATAATTATTCATTGTCGCGGGTGAAACGAGACAACGTTAATTAATTTACGTATCGTCTTGAGAAACAGCTAATGGCCTTGCGACCTGATGTACATGAAATCCTCGTCGAATCATGCCAATGCGATTAGATAAATATCGTAGTCCGTAAATTGTAGACATTTTGCTTGTGTCCAAGTCATGTACAGCTTTCTTCGTTCCGTCATAAGGAAGTTATTTGTGCGCATTGCTTTCAGTATTTTATCGTTCAAACGTATCGCGCGTGTATACATGTGTAACAGTAAATTCGTCATAATTTTCAAAATTGAATACGTAGCCTATGGATTCGATCATGGTCTTGGTATTCAATCCTTTCATTCTAGCATTGATCATAATTTAAATCATTATCATTATCCTTGCATAGCGTTCATTAAATTGATAGTTATTTATCCAGCGTTAGAATTAATTGCGAATATCAATTGCTTAATACGTAATGGAGAACAGCAAGGAATTAATTAATTGCACTCAACGATTGAATTTCTTCTGCCCACCGAATGCATTTCATCGTGCTATTAATAAGGAACGTTTACGAGAGTATTAATTTCTGTATTATTAGAGAGCGGATAGGTTGTAATGTACCTTAAAAAAAAGAGAAACAAGTCACTCGAATTTCGCTTCATCGTTTGTTAAACGTTAAGAGATCACCTGTAATCTTCTAATGTAAAACAACAAACAGGGTACATTAGGTTTACGATATATTGGCACATATTGGCAAGTATGAATCATTCGAATGATCATTTGTCGATATTCTACGTGTTTTGACTGTTTCAGTTAGAACAGGTTTTAAATGTATCGACTTTTAACGAAAATTATTGCCGTATCGAGAGTGAAGATTAAAACAAAAAAAAATAATAAGAGAACACAATACACATACACGTACACACAGAGCTGCTTTCTATTTTAATGGTGAGATATATTTGAGAAACATATTCTTGTACACGCTTCCATGATTCACAATTATCCGTCGTGTAAGTTCTCGAGGCATTGTATATAAGTGAACATTGTGGAACTTACTTTTTTTAATCTAATGCGTTTAAAAACGATCTTTTTTTTTACATAACGTTTCCTTCCTTTCTTTCAATGTTACTTATTATAAACTGTATCTGTATAGTTCGCGTGAAAGTCGTCGTTTTGACTCCCTTTTTTTTCTTCTTTTCATTTCCTCCTCCTTTTAATGAAATAACGATTCCACCCAGATGATATATATTCTGAGGATTATAGTCCTAAGCATTTTTTATACAAAGTATTGTGATGATATACCAAAAAGGAAGTCATAAATAATGTATTTTAATTTTTAATCAAATAAATTTCGTTTCAATAAAAATTTATTTTACGGTATATTTTTAGCCAAGGTCTTACTTTGGCTAAAAATATCATCGAGTTCATGACAAGCAACATTGAAAATAAATGCTACCCTAAACCGACCAGTTCATTTTAATGAAGTAGATAGTTAAGAGCAATGGTGTTAAGTGGGTGAGAAGGAGAAAAGGGGTATTATGCGATTATTTTTTTTAATAAAAAAAATTAAGGTCCTTTACTCGTGACGAATACGACGCAGCAGCGGTATCAGCATATTTGCAAAGCGCAGACCAGCCCTAAAATAAAAATATTCCTCTATTAATTAGATAAAAAGTTTATTAAAAACAGATTCAACAGCGTGGGCGATATTCAGTAATACCGCGTATGTATGTGCGCGCGGCACTATCGTCAGAATGGAGAATTTAAAAATGGCGCGTTATGTATTTGAAAAATGGCGCGCTATATATTTGAAAATGAACAAAGAATCACGTGACTTATAAATACCTGTGTGCTGACTTGGGGGCAGGCGACGGTTTAGGTTCAACATCCGGTTTAATCGAGGTCGGCTTCGACGGATCAATTATCGGTAAGTTAGGTTTATCGTCGGCGGCTGCACCGGCTAGAAGAAGCGTCTCGACAGGAGCTACGACGAATATCACGCCGTCCACGTGGATACGATAATTCTCAGTGCCGTTTTGTCGTTGATCGTAATGATCGTATGTAGAATTGTAGGGAAGCTGCGTCGACGATTCCACGATCGATGTCTCATTCGCAATCGGTAAACACTGGACTCTATTAGAAGAGATCGCGACGAGTAGCAGCACCGCTTTGAAGATTCGCATGTTGATCGATAGCATCGATGCGTTTCCGATAATCGCTACCGATACCGATGATATATGTATATTCCTAACTGGTAACCCTTTTCTCCACCCTGTGTTAATTCGTCGTGTCACGAATCGAAGCCGGCGTTCGAATTTCGAATGCTCGTCCCGAGGTAAGGTTAACGCGGTAAAACGATCGATCGAGGAACGATCGAGAATACGAAAAGGACTATGGTGGATTTTGATGTGAAAAAACGAGCGCCCGTGGCGTGGTTACGTGAGCAATGAACGTCTTGACGATGCGGAGGATGAGCGAGGTGTGACGACGTCTCCTGCCGACCGGCGATCCCGGTCCCCACCTGGCATGGAAACAGATCGTCAGGCAAGTTCAAGAACCTGTGGGCCACTCTGCGCATTCTGTTGCATATATAGCACGGTAGAATGTAATCTTGGATTGAATTGATTTTTCTATTTAAACGACATTCATGTTTCATTTAACACATTTTTTATTATTATTCATATCGTACATTCCATTTTAGGTACTTTGAGGTTGGATTTTCATTGAGCGCCAAATACATTAACTGTTGCAATACATTCCTGTATAACATTTATGTCACACACATGTATAAAAAGATACAAGAACTGAAAGGTAAATAACGAAGAAGAAGAAATACCCATTTATTAGCTAATTAAAGAAATAGAGGTAATAATCATATTCTATTTTTAGGTTTGGTTTTGACCTTTAATTAAGCCAGTAATTTTATTTAAGCCGAAGCTAAAAGAATAACACGACTATGGTAGCCGGTTTATACACACTTGTATGTTCGTAAAAGATACTAATGTGCGTGGCTCTGTTAATGCGCGCGCGAGCATGTTCTCGTACACATTCGTGGGACCGATTTGTAAAGGGCAACGGCCTCGTGTGGCCCCATCGAGTTCATTTCCCCGTTCCTCTGTCTCAGCCGCCGCTTATTACCGTAACCTTGCCCTTGCTCTTACATTTCCGCCACACTCGAACTTCGCGGATTGTCTTCCTGGTTCGCCTTGAATGGCGCCTTCTGACGGGACGCATTGTAAATCGAACTTCGGTTCCACCGAGATTCAGGGATTTCAATACCGTCTAGGTTTGGTAAACCGATAAAAAGCTAATCATCGATGCCTGCTCATTGGGTAAACAGAGATAAATTCCATGATATTCGAGAAGCTTCTGCAACTTGAACGTTTCAGAAGATTTTTAAGAGATGTTTTATTAGGAAAAAGGTATGGTACAGTGATACAACGGGATGAAACATAGTATTCCTTTCGGTATGCTTGTAATTTATTTCTCTACTTATACGTGGATACAAATGTATGAAATATATAAATAGTATAAATGTAAAAAAAAAGAAAAAAGATAGGACACGCTTTAGAGTTTATATCTAAGTTTGATTACGAGATCAAAGTTCGCGCGGGAATTTTGAACGTATCGTTATTACATGCTTAACACACGTGTGGTTAATTTAAAAGCACCATCGTTTAACTTGCAACTATGATGTAGAAATATCACAATTGTCATATACATGTAATATGTACTTTAAAAAGAACTAGTAACCGGTATGCAAGGACCGCGCGATAAGGTAAAAACAGTCTTCACTGTTGGTAAGGAATTTTAATTGAAATTTTTGTCGTCCTGACATACACCTAATTTATCCCTGTATCTTCCAGGTCCGCAGTTCTCGATACCACCTCCGAGAAGTACTAACTCCTGGTAATTGTTGCCCAATTCGTTTCTCTCCTCGGATACGGAAGATGCGTTCTCCTCTTCTTTCTTGGATAGCTGCTTCTTTAAAGATATCCCTGGCCTTGCCGCTTTCGATATCTCTTCCTTAACCGGCAGATCATCGGATTGATCAAGATTTTTCACGTGTGAGTTCCTTCTTCCGCCTGTTTTTTTATTTTCTTTCCAAAGACTTCTTGCTCTTTTGCTCCCTTTTTTATCATCGGTACTTGAATTTTCTTCCAACATTTTCTCAGAGTTTTCTGACTGAATTTTTTTTTCAGGTGTTTGCGACTTCTCGGACAGTTTATCTGTGACGTCTCCTTTATCTATGTGAACAATTTCAACATGGTAAGGCTCTTTACCGCTGTTTGCATCTTCCGTTTCGTAAATCATCGTCTCGGATGGTTTCTCCTGAGTTTCCTTGCTACGCTGCGATATCAATTCGTTAAGCTCTAACGCTTGCGTTGCCAGGTTGTTGAACAGACCGGTGGTACCGGAAGTGGCGACGATCACCAGGAAGTTCTCCAACTTCGCGTCCACATTGAAGTCACCGCTCTGTCGTTGATCATAGGTGATTGGCGCGGCGGTGATGAACGATCTTGATAAAATATCTGTAAAATATTACAAATATTTTAATATATATGAAACTAATTACTTTAAAGTAATCAAAAAAATTAAAATTTATACAGAAGCTTCACGAAAGAAACATGCTTTGAAAAAGACAATTATGAAATGTAGTTAGAGAAGAGAAAAGCAAGCGATAAGAAAGGACTTTTATCTCACGCGAGGATCAATTAAGATCGTTCTACCTTGTAGCAAGAGAAGGCACACGGCGTAAAGTAGCATCTTGCTAAAGCCCTCTGGAAGACTCCGCTCCGAATCGGCCGAGCTGAACGAAGTCCGATGCTCGACTGTGGGCAGAGATTCGTTCGCTTTCTTGGCAGCTTTGGATCGCGACGACTCGTATATAGATCGAGGGAGTATCACTGCTGGAGAGGGTAAGAACACATGGATGGGCTGGCAATCGACTTAGATGATTAAGAACCGCGAAGACAGTTTATGATGCTTCTTTCAGCTTTATTCTTCCCTGACTGCCTTAAATGAAAGAAACCAACGGATCTTTGCAGGAAGTAATTCTATTGAATTCAGATAGAGCACGACATCTCGTAAGAGCATTATTCTAATTAACTTAAAACCTTTGAAAATAACGAGCCAGTATTTATCCGTATAAACGTAATATTTTTTTTCTAACGTTCACCTTCTTCATTTTTTCAGGAGACGAAGGACAGAGGAATGGTTTCTCGAGGTCAAGGTCATCTTGGAGGCTTTATCGTACAACACAATTGATGAAGGAGGTAATTAAATCGTTATTATTGATACTATTCTATTGATTTATTTCAAAGATCGTTGAAAGACTTATTTATACGTACAATTGTACATGGGATGATTTCAGAAATGTGTCAATCTCTGTTCTTCGCGTTATTCGTTGCGAATAAAAATGCAAGACGAAGAGACGGAACGATTCAAGCATACGTAACCTAACATAAAGTCAACGAGGAACATAAAGCAGCCTTCTGCACGGCATCAAATATTCATGACACGTTTCAATTCGAGTGCATCCGATGAACTTCCTGCTGCGCCAGATTCTTCGTACTACGAGCTAGGTCGTCCAATAGTTTGGGCGCCAACTTAATTGCTAGCCTGAAAAAACAGATCATCATTACATCACCGATATCTGTACTGAATCTTCAATCTAAAAATTGCCCACCAATTATCTCAGTTTAACAGTTATGCAATATGTAGGTACTATATATATTTTATCAAATGAGTTAATACTCACGGTATTAACGATAATCTTCTTTGACTTAGACGACGGCAACGACCTTTTCCATCCCGTGTATATCCATTTCTACATCGTTTCTCTGACAATTTTGTCGACGGACCTCTCGTGAATGTTTGCACTGCTGAATCTTCATCGTTATCATCAAAGAAGTTCTTATTTTTGTCATTAACCCTTGTTTTCAAAGTATCGTTTATTTTAATTAAGCCTTCCGTACTCTCGGTCGATAAAATCCCTGTAGTTACATTTATTTTTTCAGCGATCATTGACACAGGAATCGTGGTATCTTCGGTGGTTGCATTTGCATTTAAAGAACCATTTGTCGAGGAGAGGAGCGTGGAATTTATAGAGGGTGAGTCAGGTGTTTCAGAGACTTCAACCCTTTCTGTAGTTTCATTGGAAGACGATAAAGCTGATTCGGTGGTACTTGTGGTGGGTTTAACGATCGGTTTCACCGTGAAATCGGCGTAATCGTAAAAATAATCGTACTCCTGAAATTCATGATTGCGAGATGAAATATTTGAAGAAATATCTTTTGCGTATTAAATCATACGATGCTTTCGTGAAAGAATGAAAATCATTTTACCGCGGTAGCAGAAAAGATAAAAAAATAAATGATAATAATAGTTCTCGTTATCTCGTTATCTCTCGGTTATCAAGCTACGTTTACAGCCTCGTAGAACATCGTGGCCGATAGTCGTTGTTTTACCGTGTAATCGTCAAGTAATTCCGAGTCCAGCAATGCCAACACTTGTACATCCTTCAGGTGGACCTGCACGTTCAGATCACCGGTCTGTCGTTGATCATAGGTCGCTGGTAATGACATACAAGTCACAATGTGATGAGACAACAAGAGGAGGACGTAACGTAGATACATGATGGAAAAGACGGATCTACTTGAACCGGGAAAGGTTTGGAAAAATGTACGAGGATCGTCGACAGGATTCAGACTGAACGGATCCGGTTAAGAGGCGACGTTATACCGATGCTCTTCCTTGATATAGTGGTCAGTACACCGAGAAACCGGTATTCTTTGTCGTCGAACGGTCATGAGGGCCTCGAGCACAGTGGCCGGACATTGGCCCCTTCGTATACCGATACAGAAGAACGCGTGTACCTGCTGACCGATACAAATCGATTCTGATTTAAATACCAAAATACAATTCCAAACGCGTCCCCCCGAACCGTAGGATAGCTTTAAGACGATGCCTGAATGACAAGGGATTGTGGGATTCTTTTAGGCGATCGTGTAACATTACTTTGACCAAAGTATTTCGAAGGAAAATAATGTAAGTAGGGAGAGGAGCGATCCATCGGTTGCTTTTAATTTTGGGAGAATTTTAAAAAAGTTTATTTCAGAACTTACTCTCAAACTTAAAAGACATGGACAAATAAAGTAGGCGGTGGAATAACTCCTTCCTCTACACTCGCTTTTAACCCTTAACATACCAAGAGGGGCCCTCGAAGAACCCCAGAGAGTGATTTTTGGTGATTCTTCCGTAACTATACCAACAAATTTATTCTTGATTTTTATACGTGTCTCGGATCCGTTTAAGATAAATATTACATAATAAAAAAGATAAAAATACACTTGGAGTTTCGGCAGAGGCACGGTTGGTATATTACGTTACATATTTGGATTGATTTATTTCTTATTGAATGCATTGGCATTTATGGCATAATAATTTGGAGGCGCGGGCCCGCCCATTTATGACTAGGCGGTTCCCTTGACTTCGAAATAAAAGGGAGCTGCTATCTTTAGGTCTACAAAAGCGCGTTCGCCGCGGCCAACAATGCTTATTTAATTTAAATATATTTTTAGACATCCAAAGAACCTAATTTCAATAACCTTCGACGCTAAAATGTTGAAAAATTTTAAAAATACCATGAGGCTCTCAGGAGACCCCGCTTGGTAAACAACTTTAACGACTTACTTACATAGTTAGGCTTGGTATGTTAACGAACAAATTGTTAATGTTTAGCAACATAGTTTTTATTCGTGATTACAAGTTTTAATGTTAATTAGTTTCCTATGGTAACAGGGAAAGATGCGCCGCGCATTTTTCACTGATCTTATCCATTGCGAAATAGCTTAATCGTTCTCTTATGAATATAGTAAAGTTCTTACGAATCGTCGCAACATGGCTACAATATATAACATACATTCGAATGTTTCATAAATAAAAACAGTTTGTTACGCAAGTTTTGTATCATCGATGAATCTTCGTTGTTTTGATTTACGATGATTTCATAGTGTGCGCATCGAATGGGCAAATGTCGCAAAAATGCTTGTACGGATATCGATGTAGTGATTTTAAACCGAGCAGCGATGACATTAATGACGTCCCGCTGAAATGTCATGTACCGTTTTATACGTATAATCAAGAAAGTTCGTCGTGTCGTTTTCCTAAATTAGTGCTGATTACCGTGCCGAAAAGAAACCCACGCTTAATTTTTGCTTCACGCAAGAAGAGACTTGTGTCAGGCAATCAAAACATTACATTTTTCCGCGTGATTACCCTATCGCGTCATTTAACATGTTTCGTTCTCGCGTAAACAATGTTCCAATTTTTTAAGAAGCCTGGTAAATATTTCTTTCTTTATTTACTATGACCTATTGACCTATTTTATATATGAAAAGCATTCCTGTTGATCATACCATGGTTAACCTAAACACAAAATATTTATCTTTCTGTCATACCAATCCTCAAGTTTCATGCTTAGTGGAACGAATACTGTGATTGTCATAGAATAAGGAATTTTGTCTAATGTACATTTTCTAATAGAATTATCAATGGTTTCAGGACAGAAAGACAGGCCCAGATCTTTACAAACTTCACCAACAAAATCAACTAGCTCTGGGAAATCATTTGGAGATGTATTCAATAGCTGTTCATCCATTCAGACACCGACAAGTACATTGTGTAGCCTTGAGGAGGAAGAGGAAGACGAAATTCTTAATGGTCAAACAAAAGAAACATGTTCCTTTGGCTCTCAGCTCTCTAAAACGCTTCCACAGATACTTGCGGACAAAGGTGCTCTAGGTTATTTCATTCAATTTATGGAGACACGAAGCAGTATAGCCCTTATTAAGTTTTGGCTAGAGGTGGATTGCTTATGCAGTTCGTTTAAGGATCTAGAGGCAAAGATGGAAAGTACAGAATGTGTAAATTGTATAGGTAATACGGATAGACTGTTCAGTTCGATAGACAGTAATGAAAATTTCCATTGTGAAGCAATGAAAAATAGTATAAATGATGAAGAGAGTGAGAATGTATTATTCAATGATTATGTTAGTAGTAACAATGTAAAATCAAATTGCAAAGACATGCCAAAGACTAGTCAAATGATAAGCAAAACGCGACAATCAAAGCATAATTGCAAAAGAGAAGATATGACGACTATTAAACAAGATGCGACAAGAATTTATAAAAAATATATTGCTAAAGATGCTTTGGGTATAAATCAAATTCCTGAAGATCTTAAACTAAACACAGAGAAAGTTCTTACGTGTGAAAACATTGAGCCTATGTTACAGTGCCTATCCTCTGTACAAACAATTGTATACCAGCTGTTAGAAAATGAGTAAGTATACAAATTGTTTGGAAAGATTTTCTTTATGAAAATTTCGGTCTAATTTATTCCAGACATATTAATGACTTCTTAAGAAGTGAATTTCATTGTAAACATCAGATTGATGTTCTAACCAGTGGCAATGTACAATTAGCCGATATATTATACAATGAAACTGCATTCTTTTATTTCATGGAGTTTATGGAACTTGAAAATAAACGAGAACTGTTAGATTTTTGGATGTCTGCCATCAGTTATAAGCAGAACTTGTTGGAAAAAAAGGATGCTGCGGATCCTGAAGAAGCACAAAGCGACGCTCTAATTATTTATGACAAGTAATTTTCTATGAATCTTATGAAATATTAATAATGTACCAAATTTTTTTAATACCACCATTATGTACATTATTATAGGTACTTTAGTTTGCAAGCAACGATGCCTCTCGGTTTTAGCGATAAAATTCGTTTCCAAGTAGAACAGAATATTTGTCGTGAAGATGGGGAGGGACCACAACCTGATTGTTTCGATAAACCTTGTAAAATTGTATATAATTTTTTAAATAAGGTAAAATATTATTTCAACTTCGATCAACGTCAATAAGCAATAAGACATTGATAAAATTTAAAATCAGGGTTAGATAACAGTAGATATTTTTCCAGCATTATCTACCTACTTTCTTATCATCGCAATTGTATTATAAATACTTATCAGAATTGATCACTACTATACAAAGTAGTCCATGCTCGAGTTTACACCCTAGGCTGAAAAGAGCTGGTTAGTATATCTTTATTATACTTGTTGCTTTGAAAATAATTGTTGCAAGAGTGTTTTACAAAAAGAAAAATTTCTTTAATTATTATAGGTTCTGATTGTAGTAGCGAAGTGAGTTCTGTTAGTATTAGTATGCAAAGTACCCTGCAGGCAGGGAATGAGGGAAATAAATTCATGAAGAACAAAACAAATATTACTGGTGGTATGAACATTGATACCAGACAGCTTTATGATCCAGATTCTTTATGGAAACGTAATAAATATAGGTAATTATGCAATAATGATCTCGTGAAGTAAATAATGCAATAAATACATTATTTATTTTTTAGTTTGAGCGTTGGTTACATCGATGACCTAGGCAGGTTTGTTACCGAAATAGAACCAGATCCTCAAAGAAAATATGGTATGTTATTAAAAGACACTTTTAAGATACACGAATTGAATTTAAATAACTGTGGACAAAAATTACAGAATCTCGATTAACACGTGCTGTAAAAAGACTTGTAAATATGGAGCAAGACAAGGTAAATTGTAAATATATTTATTGTATATGAATATTATAAGTTTAAAATATAATAAATTGATGATATTTAGGCCAAAGAGGAGTTAGCATGGAAAATTGCTGAGATGATTGTTCGTGAGATCACCTCTTTGACACTAGGAGCTTCGAATTTCTCATCTTGATGACCGAAATTATACCTAACGACGTTAATCTTACTTTTTGTATAATATACTTCAGACTTTAGGTGCTTAGAGGTAAATATTTTTATTCGACATTACTTTTTAATTTTCGTAGATCGACATTGCATCTTCTGCCAAAGTGCCAAATTAAACGAACGTAAAATGAATTATTTTAATACATTTAATAATTAAATTTAATGTTTTCAAGCATATGCGGCGCATACATTTAAAATTGAACTTACAATAAGATTAAAATTGTGATCAATATAGGGTTAATACGTAAAAATGCATAAATCTTTTACGTTTTGATCATTTGACCATTTAAACAACAAATTTATAAAGCAGTTGGCGAGGTAACAAAAAAAAATTAATATCAATGTACATACTAAGCTTTCCTGTTTATTTAAAGCGTCGTTGCTAATCGCATAAACAAAAACAATAATTTTCAAGTTTTATATTCATTTTAATGTTCATGAGATTATAAAAGTATTGATTTCTATTATAACACAATGACTGTACTTTTAAGACGGCGATATTACACGATACAGAGTAGATGTTGCTTTGTATTCAATAGTTGCTATTATTTTTCCAGTTATTGAACTGCCAAGTATTTTCATAGTTTCGTATACATATTTTATGCTTCGTCTTCTAAGATATTGAGAAAAACAAATGCTTTTTAACCTTTTAACGAAAAAATGTGATAAATGAACGGTTCACGACATATCGCAAAACAACGTGATTAGGATGTGGTATATGTTTTAAGAGTTAACCATTAAACTGTAATTTAGACGCATTTTAAATTTTCAGTTGGATAAGCTTTATGTGTAATTAAAATTTAAGTACAAAATATTGTTCTGTTCATTTTTTATGCAGTGAGATTTATATTCTTTAAAGTATTTTTAAAATGTAGGTGTCTACTTGGCAGTATTTATTATAATATAGTGCCTAGATTCATAAGTAATGTATAAAAAAAATAATTCATTTTGTTATTGTATAGTCAAATAGTCTTTATGTATGATCAGTCTTATATAGTTAATGTTAGTACGTAACGTTTAACTTTTACATAAAGATTATTTTATTAAAATCAAATCTATTTTTTAAAAGAATGATGTATATTGTTGTACTAAAAACAAAATTTAGATGATAATATGTCAAATGTAATATATGCAGTCCAAGACTAATTTTGAGGTATTAGTCAATTAAATTTAATGGTACACGTTGGTTCTTTTCAAAAATTAAGAAGCAATTATTTCAGTGTCTTTTTCTTGCACTTGCAAACGCAAGTTTTACAGTATTTCGGCAATTAATACTAATAGCATTACTCGCGTGTAAGTATTACATTTTTTTAAGTATACTTCTTTAAAGCTAACAACAGCATTACTATGATTATGTACTGCATTCCAAGTTTAATATAAAACATAAACAAAAGAATTTGCTCCAGTGGTACTCTTCACATTTATGTAGAATTTTTGGTGCTAATCAAAATAGAACTTGTTTCCTGAAAACATAGTCTTGATCAAGGCAAGCGTTTCTTGCCTAAATCATATTAATCAAAATATCTATTCGAGAATTCTGCACAAACTATTTTTTCAGGTACGAATTTTTTAAAGGTGCTTCTTACTGATTGTGAAAAAAAAATTCAGTTATTCATACTGAAATATCTGAATAAAAAATGTTAGATGTATGAAAGAGTTGTATTAATTAAACAGTAATATTTTGTACATGTGTTTTCTTTTTACGTGTTTAGAAAATAAAATCTTTTATATTTATAACAATTAACAAATATGCTTATTGTTAAGTATTGGAATGACAAATACGTCTTTAATAAAGCTCTTTAGTACATACTACTCTTTAGAAAATCATATTCTACTTATATCTAAATATTAACTCTTCTAGTTTGTTCTTGCGAATGATTGAGCACGTTATCTCTTTCAAGTTTCAAAAACTTGTAAATGTTAAAAATATAGCTTTACTTAAGAATTATTTAAGGCAGTAAAGTATTTATACTTTGATAAATTCAATAAGATTGTATGCCTATAACTAATGTCATGTATCACAGTTGTTTAAATTGAAGATGAACCGTTAATACTTGTATGTGGTGGACAACCGTATTTAGGATCTAACAAAGGTGACGATTCAGATAAACGCAATCCTGAATCCCTTTTTGTAATTTGATTCAAGTTAAACCTTCCTAACTTTTGGCAACACTCCAATCGAAATTTCTCTCTTTTACCCCATCTTTGATAAACGAGTGCATTGAAGAATGCTTGAAGAGGATTTGTAACAGCCTGTTGATAAAACATTTCTATAGATTGAGTTTATCTCATTAATATCAAACGGTATACGTACCATTATGTACCAAAGAGTAATGATAGCTTTAGCAGGCAAGTGGAACCATAATGTCCACAGTAAGATTCCATTGATCAAATTCGGTAACCAGCACACATAATATACAATATTAGTTAAAGCAAATTTGACTTTTATCGCTTGCACCAGTTTTCTTTCTCTTCCTGTAACTTGAGCTAAACTGCAAGTAACTGCAGTTTGGAGGTCTCGCGTGGACGCGAAATACAATACGGGATTGATGATCATAACTACTGTTAAAAGCACGTATGTAGCGCAATAATTTGGCAAAATGCGTAGTATGGCAGTGGAAAGAGATGTTAAATTATGGCAACTGAAACAGATGATGTTTTCTGGTACTGTAAAAGCTTAAATTGCTATCCCATTAGATATACTAACTTGGCATCTGGAACATATAAAATTGTTAAACCAAAGGTAGTTAAAATTGCTGGACAAATCCAAGCAAAAGCATGATAACAAGCAGGATTTCCCGATCTATCTCCAAGTAATAGTTTCATATCGATGGCATAGCAAAGAGTCCAAATCCATGTTGCCATATAAAAGTATTGGGTCCAAGCCTGAAAGTAGAAATCTTTGTTACTAATTAGAGTAAATTGAACTGAATTTTCTGATACAATCACTTTACCGATGAAAGTGCACAAAATAGAACATTTGAAGTATCATCTTCCATTGACATGATAGATTTAAAGTTCATCCATAATGCTGATCTAATAAATACACCTAAGGAAAACAAAATTGGTAATTGCTACTTTATTTTGCCCTTTCTAATATCAAAGAAAATTAAAAATTACCCAATGAAGCCAATAGATCAGCAATTGCAAGCCATATAATAATCTCTCTTCCTCTAGATGAAGAAAAGCTTTGCCACCGGTGAGGGAGACTAGATGTTTCTCTTGGCAGTATCTGCAAAATAATTAGCTGAGTACCTTGATGTAAAACATTAAAATTTTCCTTACCTGATACACTGCACCTAGAATACCTATTGTTGAGGAAAACATGCAAACTGCATTATAAATATCTGTATTAAATTCCTGCATTATTACAATTGCCATATCTGTTCTATTTGAGTGGTGACAACAGAAAGTTTGTATAGTTGGATCAGCCATAATTATTCAATTTTAATTTCTTGAATATCGATTAAAATCGTGATTAAATGAAAACAATGATCGATAAGATATTACTTATCTTATAACTTATTTTATGAATTAAATTTGTTTCGACACGTTAGCAAGTACGATTCGTTGCTAATAGGATTTTGTTTCTGAAAAATCCTTTTGAAGTATCAATAAGATATACATTTTTTATCTTTATACGAAGCCATACGAGACTTCCGTAACATTAATCTGTACGCCATACTTGAAGCTTTGTATTTTAATCACCAACAAGAAATAGATTCAACAACAATGGACATACCTTTTATAAATCGTGCCTATTTTATTAGTCCCATTTTACCATAGCTCGCGCTGACAATTAAAAAGACCATTTTAATTTCTACTGATCCCTTTTGTTTTATAAATCAGTTAAAATAAGCACAAGGCTGACGAATTATTAAAATAATTGCTTAACAAATTTTAATTCACAAACTTATGTTTTAAAAAGACCGCCATCAATTAAAATTTTGTTCTTTTATTAACTAGCACGTTTCGGCCCTCTTTAGAGGGGCCAATAAGGAAAAACCCCTCGAAATCGGTACACAGTAATATTTCAGGCGGTCCTCGAAACCCCAACTGGGGTCCTCGGAACCCCTATCGGGGTCTTCAGAACCCCAACCCAGTTTTGGAACGCCAGCGCTACCTATCGGCAAAGTGCGGAAACTACTTGTCGATTAGTTTCCGGAGTTTGCCGATAGATGGCGCCAGCTGATTCGCCAACTGGGGTCCTCGGAACCCCGAGCGGGGTCCACAGAACCCCACTCGGCGAGACCACTGGCGCCATCTATCGACAAACTCCGGAAACTACTCGGCAAGTAGTTTCCGCAGTTCACCGATAGGTGGCGCCAGCGATCTCGACAACTGGGGTTCCGAGGGCCCCACATGGGGTTCCGAGAACCCCAGTTGTCGAGGCCGTTGGCGCCATCTATCGGCAAACTCCGGAAACTAATCGACAAGTAGTTTCCGCACTTTACCGATAGGTGGCGTCAGCGATCTCGACATCTGGGTTTCTGAGGACCCCGGTCGGAACCTTGCTGGCGCCAGCAAACTTGTAACCGGGGTCTTCGGAACCCCAGCCGGGGTCTTCGAAACCCCATGCTTCTAGACCAATGTCCCTGTTCCAATGGCAGTCTTTTTAAAACATAAATTACAGATATTGTAATACTTTAAAATGCAAAACCAGGGTATAAGTTTATGAAATATCAATTGACATTTGTGTAGTGTAAATTGTTTTTATTATATATTGTTGTATTATACATAAATTCAGTTATTTATGCGCATTTATCCTTACATGTTTATACACTTATTTAGAATGTTTTTATTTACTAATATTAATCAACTAATTCGCATTATTCAATAAAACATTTTAAGTTCTGTATAATAACATTACTCTTCAACATCCTCCTCTTTGTTATCGTGTTTCCTCCACTTGGATGCTTTTGCTTCCGGATATTTTTCACTAAGAAAACTACAGATATCTCCAGTCTCAGCTCGAGATCTGATTATCACGTCATATTGACCTCTTTGACGTTCCACTTTACGCAAATGTTTATTCCACGAAGGTAATTTCATATAAAATCGAACATATGGTTTTTTATGTAAAAATATTCTTCCATCCAATAAATACTGTTTATAATCTAAATTTTCTCTTGGCGAAATTTCTATCTTTTTCCTGCTCTCTGCTGGTGAAGCAAGTACTGTTGGAAAATAACTGCTCTCCCTCCTCATTTCAACCACATGTAATTGTTTCTCATTTGCCATCTCTTGAAATGATTTCTAAAAATAACAGATATTACTACAAATTGGTTTAATAGTTAAAGTAGTCGTTCGACAAGAGAAAGATTTGATGATGTCGGTATAGTAATAATTTATTTCCTAAGTAAGTAATATCACGTCTTTTATGATAGTACCTGTTTTAATAAACCAATAAAAAAAGCTTTCACGATGTGTGGAACATTGATAGCACCTTCAATTTTAGCATACATATCTTTTATGCCAAGTGCCTCGCAACATGTTCTAATAATGCGATGACATTTAAGCCCATAGCCTTGATGCTTCTGTTCCACATAAATTTTTGTACTTCCAAACTGAGTGAAAAAGTCGTGCATTACTGAAACAAAAAAATTCTTACAGTTTTTCACAATTTTAGAAATGATAACACTTAAATTAGTACAGAATTTTTTACCAGTATGTTCGTTGTATCTTTCAATGTAAATTAATCTTTGTCCTGCTTTGTTTTTTGCTGCTGTTATAGCAGGTTTATTTTCAGGTGCACCTGCCGTTGCAAATCCTGCCAAACCATTTTTATTTCCAGTTATAACCATGGCACGACACCATCTACTGCGACCCATATTACTTGTCATGACATTCCTCATTCTGTTAAATAATACCCAACTTTCAAAATTCTCAAAAGTATCTGAAATAAAAGAATTTTATAAAATGAAATATAATACTTATGCATTCAGATACATCTAACAGGTATGATACAAACCACCCTCTACAGGATCAGGTGCTCCAATTGTTCTTCCACATATGGAAGCTCCGGTATAACCACGTTTTAAAGCTGGAATTCTGTGTCGCTTTGATCCAGGCAAGTTTATTTCTAAAGCAGCAGCCGGTTGTGCCACTGTTTCCACTGAAAGTTGTTGTTGTCGAACTATTGTATCTCCTTTCACAACTGGAGCATTTAGTCCAGGAAATACTATTGGAATTTTCCCATAACCAAGCCTTTGCCCTTTATTTAAATCTTTAATTTTTGGTGAATTCTTTCCTCTCCCTCTTCTTCTACCTGCATTACTAACGCTAGTAACAGATTTCCATAAATCAGCTGCCGATCCTAGATGTAATATATTCATAAATTATTAAACTTCTATTAATGTTTTATAAATATTTTCTAAAGCAATTAAATATACTTACTCTTCATGAAAAAACTGGTAGTACTTCTTGCATTTTGAATCAATGGATTCTGTGGTATTAATAAACCTACAGTAGTAACTGAAAAATTTGACACAGAATAGTTAAGAAACTTAAGAAATTGAATAAACGGTTAAGGTTATACTTAATTAGATATCATTATTAGTAAATAAATTGCTTAAAGTACCATTATTTATAACGTAGTTACTTTTTGTGCAACTTGTTATTACTTTACAAACACGAAGTATTCCACTCGCCATTTCAATTTCAGACCATTTCAGACTCGTGAAACTAGTACATTTTGTCGTTTAGGAAAGAGGTTAGGGTTTACTGTACTACTATTGTAACAGTACATTTCACTGTACTATCATTGTAAAAGTACTTACACATATAACATTTTTCTGCCTTGTTTTCGAGCATGCGTACAACGTCTCAGCGTCACTTACAGACATGTTTCCGCGTTATTAAAAGGAAGGATTTGCTGTATTTATCTTCTTAGCTTATTGAATGAACTCATTAGGAGCATGAACGTGTTGATTCTATTACATCTGTGTATCTCGCCTATTATTTTATCCTTTTATTTATTATTTTACCCCTATTTTCGGGCCTTGCGTGGACCACCCTCCCAAGTCATTTATTATTTTATCCCTCTTCATAGGCCTCGGCTCAACCTTCCCAGTTATTTATTATTTTTTTGCCTTTAAGGGCCTCACGAGGCCCAACCCTTTATCACTGCATCCCTTACATGTCTGCATCCTTAACATCCCTGTATCCCTTATATCACTACATTCCCTATATTCCTGCATCTCGTATATGCCGGCATTCCTTATACCTCGGCGTCCCTTACATCGTTGTACCCCTTATATCTCTGTATCCCTTACACTCCTGAATTCTCCCTTCATCTCTTGTATCCTTTCAACCCTTATAATAAATATATTATAAATAACATACTTATGGACACTGGTTCGGGTTAAGGTAAGTAAAGGTAAGTAAAGGTAAGTAAAGTCTCGTGAAAAATAATTTTAAATTTAAATTTTTCCAAAATTTAGTTCCCCTTTTTGCCACCAGATGGCGCTGATTCGACGTCGAGATTTTAGTTCGCATTTTTCCCGCTAGAGGGCCAAAATTTGAGCAAAGTTTAGTTCCTTTTTCAGAAACCAGATGGCGCTGATTCGACGTCGAGATTTTAGTTCGCATTTTTCCCGCTAGAGGGCCAAAATTTGAGCAAAGTTTAGTTCCTTTTTCAGAAACCAGATGGCGCTGATTCGACGTCGAGATTTTAGTTCGCATTTTTCCCGCTAGAGGGCCAAAATTTGAGCAAAGTTTAGTTCCTTTTTCAGAAACCAGATGGCGCTGATTCGACGTCGAGATTTTAGTTCGCATTTTTTCCGCTAGAGGGCCAAAATTTCGGCAAGCTTTAGTTCCTTTTTTTGAAACCAGATGGCGCTATAATGGAATGCTTACAAAAGAGATGCAAGGATGTAAGGGATGCAGGCATGTAAAGGATGCAGGGATGTATGGATGTAAGGGATGCAGGGATGTATGGATGTAAGGGATGCAGGGATGTATGGGTTGCAGGGATGTAAGGAATGCAAGGATGTAAGGGTTGCAGGGATGTAAGGGATGCAGGGATGTAAGGAATGCAAGGGTGTAAGGAATGGAGAGATGTAAAGGATGTAGGAATGTAAGGAAAGCAGAGATGTAAGGGATGTAGGAATGTAAGGAAAGCAGAGATGTAAAGGAATTTTTTTTTTTTAACGTGGGGAAATCTTACATAAGACCCCCCACCGACCCCTTGCGGAGGACGGCGGGGGAGTGTCAGATTCCTACTGACTAAAACCCCACGGCGACCGACACAGTCGCTAATCAAGTGGTCATCATTCAACGAACGTCTTAAAGTTAACGCAGATAATCTTTATTTTGAATTTTTAACAAAAATTTGATGCTTCGATCATACAAAGACATTAAAAAATGCAACTAACGTTACGTTGCATCGCAAATAAAATTATCGCATGTACGAACGTGACCTCGGTGGCAAAATGCTAAAGTTGATGATCCAGGAAATGCGGTAGGTCGGTAAAATCGACGACTGTACGGAAAGATTGAAACGATCAGAAGGAGAGGGTAACGTGGGATGGTGGATAAATTTTTTCCAAGGACAAAGCCAAAAGCAGGGCTAGAAAGCGAAAGGGAGATAGGTGGTTGGAGAGAGAAAGGAGGCGAGGAAGGTGGGCTGTCTCGAGACCGGTGGCCATGAGACGCGGCCAGATTAGGTAGACGAAGCGGTTGTTGGTAGGGGAGCTAGAGATCAGCGCGTGATAGGCGGACGCGCAGCAGGAGGTCTGTAGGTTTCACCAACGGCATCGCGTCGAGCAGTAGGGCGCAACCCCGTCGAGAAGTGGAAGCAGCTGGAGGGCGATCCAATGAAAGCGCATGGGCTAGCTGATTGGCGGAGTTCGTCCAATGAGAGAATGGTTTAGGTAGTTTCGACGGGCTGGAGGTCGGTTTAGGTAGCCCCGCGAACCCCTCTCTTGGTAAGCGAGTGGGAGCCCCTCTCTCACACGCAAAAGGGGACATCTCATCACGACTCTTGGTAGCAGGCACTTCTCCGTAGTGGGCACTCCACTCATCGTGTCGTCGTACGGGTTCTCCGCGAGAGGCTGTGGGGCCCGAGCCCGGACGAACGAGCGAGCGAGCGAGCGAGCGAGCGCGACCGGCCGAGCCGCTGGTCGAGTGGGTCTAAGCGGCCGTGAGGACCTCTCCAGGAGTACCCGACAGTCCTCTTCATTCATTCATTCATCCATCCATCCATCCATCCATCTATCCATCCATCCAGCCAGCCAGCCAGCCAGCAAGTCAGCCAGCGAACCAGCCAGCCAGCCGAGCCATCCATCCATAGACGCTCTCTCCTCTCCTACGGAGAGAGAGTGTATCCTCGACGAAGGTGGAGGCGAAGCGTAGAGTGGTACATCTACCATCGTCTCTCTATCGGCAGAGTCCAAGGACTCGAAGACCCCCCGGGTGATTTCAGTCGGCCGCCGGCCGGCTCTGGCCGGCCACTCTCCTCGACCACGTGTGTACCACTGTTACCTTCCGTTTCGTTCCGTTCCGTTCCATTCCGTTCTCTTCTCGTGCCGTGCCGATGTTGTGACGTGACGTATCGTGGCGTGTCGTGGCGTGCCGTGACGTGCCGTGTCTACCTGGTTACCTGGTCTCCCGCGAAACTCTGAAGGAGGCTCGTCGCAGCCACGACTCGACGGCTACGACCAGCCATCGAGAACTTGTGCCTCCCTTTCTCGGTGATCCGACAAGGTCGCTTAGTTGTTTGTCAGCATCGACTGGCAAGAGTGGAGGGTGTCTTTTGGCCTTGTCCCAGTGTACCTACCCCGTCGGCCAGTGATCCCCGCTTGACCCGATACACCAGAGAACAGAGGAATGCGGCGAATGCCGCGTTCTCGTTGCTGGACGCATCCAGCAACAATTTATCAACGGGTTCGCGGGCATCGGTACGATGGACGTGTTTCGTGAACTGTATCGAATTGGTTGATCTCCATCTTCGAAGGATCAAGATGGTTCGGTCGAACGGGTTGCAGTGATCGTGCGTTTGAGGATTATCCGGTGTGCTCGATGAATGTAACAAAGTGTGACTGTGAAACCTTTCAGATGCACCCAGTGATGTATCCCACTTTACTCTGGAACTAAACACAGACGTGAATTACACAAACTTGAATCCCTTTGAAGGAACGAAAACTGTTCGTGTATCGAGGTATCAGAGAACGATACAACCTGAGACGAGTATACTCGTCGTAGTTTTTAAATAAAGTTGAAAATCGGTGCGATACGCAGCGGTGGGAGGTCCAGTCATGTCGGTTTCCCGCGGCTAGCGCCGGCCTCAGGATTCCGCGAAGCGCGAGCTTCAAGTACTTCGAGGGCGCGGGCCTCGTCGAGATGAGCGGTGGCAGCAGCGGGAACAACGCCGGCAACCAGGGGAACGGCAATGCCACCAGTTATCACCAGCATCAGCAACAACAACAGCAACAGCAGCAACAACAACAACAACAACAACAGCAGCAGCAGCAACAGACACAGCTGGAGCAAGCTAGCTTGCTGACAGATCTGAACGGTATTGACCTGGCTATGAGCTTATCGCCTAAACAGCATTCATCCCACGTTCAATCCGCTGGTGGCGCTCATACAACTCCGTTCAGCGTCACAGATATCCTGTCCCCCATCGATAACGAGTCGTTCAGGAAGCTGGAGCAGGTGATCGGCGTCGGCGTGGTCACGCATTCTCAGGTCTCTCCTTACGGTAACGCGTGTGGCGCCCGTGTCGGTGGCAATACCGGTAGCTCGAGCGCAAGCAGCGGCAGTCCACCGCTTCACGGAGGTTCGACGCCCGGTGGCGGCACTCCTGGACCGGTTTCCGGTCCGAACGACGCTACCGGAGGAGGCAGCAGTGCTGCCGGTGCCGGTGCAGGCATGACTGCAATGGGGAATCCTTACGCTACCATGCAACTCACCTCGCAATATCAATATTGCGCAGCTGAGTTGTCCTATCATCACGCGGGTCCAGGGGTTGCCGCAGGTGCAACCGCAACTGACCCGATGAGGTCCCATCATCCTTGGTACGCTCCGGCTCCACCGGCTACCAACGATCCGCGATTTGCCAGTGAGTATCGTTTACCTTTATTCTTCTCTCATCTTCGATTCCTAAATAGTATAGCTCATTAAAGGATTCTAGTATCTAAGTTTACCTAGTTAAACGCACAAAGAGGGAAAGCTCGTTCATAGAAAAATGGCAAAGTAATGTAATACCAGTATATAAGTACGCTTAGTACGCGATCATCCCTTTCGTCTTGGACGAAGCACGTCTGTCCTGCTTTTATTGACCTGCATCGAGAGCAGCTAGCTCGCACTTAGTCCATTTAAGTATCGATGAAGCGTCGGACTCGTGTTTCAATGTCCACAATAGCCTGGTCCTTCTTCGTGTCGCTGCCTCGTGACATGGACTCATGAATTCTTCCGTCGCTTGTAACAGTATAGTATACCGAGGATACGTTTCGATATGTTCGCATCTCTTCCGTCGGAAAGGATCCCAAGAATGGCACCTCCACGACAGCCGTTCTGCAGCTGTCCCGAACGTCGCATCTACAATTTCCTGAAAAATCCTACTATTTAGAAATTTACTATCACCTATACTTTCAAATAATCAATTCAAGTAATTAGGCGATAACCCAGATACGAGTTTAAAAAATGGACCATCAGTGAGGTGCTTGCCGAAAGTGAAATAATCAACGCTTCTCGCGGCCATCCGCTTAAGAATGCTACATCCAGATAGGATCGAACTCAGAGAATCATGCTTAAGGGCATCGAGGAGGTTTTTCGAGTTCCTCGCGTTTCGAGCTTCTGAAAAGATTGTCGACCAACAAAGCCGCGTCCTTCGGACTTGTGTCAACAGATGTTCGTCTCCTTGGATTTCTGTCCGCCGCACGCGCCACTTTGTTCAACCGCTAGACAAGTATCGATCCTCGGCTCCGAAATGCGTGGCTACCGGACACTACGGGAGATTTTAGTTAAACAAATAAGCTTGGACGACCCTCGTTGGGTGAGAGGCTGCCTCGACTCGATGCGCATTCAACGCGAAGGACGTTTTTCAAATTCAATTTCTTCGGGGATCTTAGGATCGACGAGATAGAAATGTACCAAAGATTTTACATTTATTCCGATGACGAAGAATTAGAAATTAATACTGTTTCGTACCTTTGTCTGTATCCCACGATGTTATTTTCAACTTGTAAAATAAATAAAATTGGTCCACGTTTAACAAAAGTTTCTCTATCATTCGGTGATACCCTGTAATTATACGTTCATGTCAGTTGCGATCATCCTAATGGGACATTCGACTTCGGTGGTCAGGTAGGCGGGTTCGACAACGTCGATTTGCTTAATGAGATTCACGGCTTCTCGACGCGATCCACCCCCGTGTTCAGAGAACTTCCGTCGAAACGTTGGCTCTCTCTTTCTTCGATTGCTTTCCATTGTCCTGGTTCACATTCTTCTCAAAGGAAATCTTCAAACGTTATTGAAAGATACGTTTCATCGATGACTCGGAAGTTGGACGTTCGCTAGGAAGCTGCTCGACGAGTCCATGAAACGTCAATTGGACCAACATCTTTCTACCTTTCCAAAGGCTTCATTGTCAGCCAAGTTTTAGGTACTTAATAACGTGTAGACGTTTTAGAACAAAGTAAGGTACATCTTTTCAAGGTTCACGAGATCTAGCAAAGAATTTTCATAAATTTTCCAGACAATTTAGTCGTGGATCGTCGCGTGCAAACAAATTCAGCGCCGTTTGCTGCCGGTGTCTCGAGTGGTATGTCTTTCCCGGGCAGAACCGGCCTGACAGGCCGAGGATACGTTCTCACAGACATAATAATAATTCGGGACCTCATCGTTGGACCTCCCGTGCTCGATGACGTAGCACTTTGCGCGGCTAAATCGCTCCTTTTGTACGGGACCAACGTGTCCGTTCTTGACAGCCCTTCGCCCAACTGACAAGGGATGAACCGCTCGTTGGCTTTCAGTAGCTCGAATTCAGAGGCTCGACCTCTTCGCTTGCTCGCTGCCTTGTCTACGGATCGCGTCACCATTCTTTTTATCTCTCTTCGCTCGATGTCCTCGCGTGCCTTTAGACCGTCTTTCCTTTCCACGCGATCCTCGACAGATCTTCGCGTAAATTATCTCTCGTGCGTTAGATGGAAATCACGTGGACACGGTGTGTGAGTGACGAGGAACTCTTGTTAGGTGTTTGGAGAACGCGGATGCTTGGTGGTACCGGTAGGAGCGATGGTTGAGAAGGGAGAGACACGTTGGCTGTTGTACCAGAGATTTTTATCCGACGGCACTGTTGTACCGAAACGGTGTCGAAGGTAAAGAGAAGATTCTCAGTGGAAATGAAATTGTTCGAGGTTCTTTGTGTATCTAGGAGGATTTATAGCCATATTGGTTAATGATCAACGCTTTAAATTTAGATAGAATTAAGTAATTGTATAATTAGAGTAAGGATAAGGGATGATAAAAATTGAAAGTGAAAGAAAGAAACAAAATACTACCACTGCTTTTCTCCAATATGTTTTGCAGTCTCGCGGCTGATGGGCGCCGCGGCGGCAGGCGCCGGGACCAACATGGCCGGCTGCTCTGTGGGCCAGTCAATGGGCGACGTGACGAAGTCGTCGGGCATGGGAGTGGGCGTCGGCGTCGGCGTCGGTGTCGGCATGGGCGTCGGCGCGATGCAATTCCCCCACCTTCCACAGAGACGAAAGCGTCGCGTTCTGTTCACTCAGCAGCAGGTTCACGAGCTCGAGAGGCGGTTCAAGCAGCAGAAATACCTGAGCGCGCCCGAACGAGAACACCTAGCCGCCCTAATTAACCTTACGCCCACTCAGGTACGTGTTAAATGTTTTTCTTGTTAGCCTGATCGATCCAGCGTTCGATAAACTCATGGATCATCGCGTGATAATCCTACAGAGAACCTGAAACGTACACGGAGACTCAGCTAAGTCAATTTTTCAAGCAAATTGCTTCCACTAACTGGTGGTTGAGCATTCAATTGATCCGAACGAATAAATATGTTCCATAGTCAATTTGTAATCAATGGTGATTCAAGGTCACCTCGTTCACCTTGATCTACTGTCCAAGTGCAAAGTTAGGATGTCCTATGCGTTATCTAGGGCATCATTTATTTCCATTGCTTCTAGGATAACTATGTCCTCAACAACTATATTTTAATTTCATCTTCCAACAAATTCCATTAGTCTACATCTAAAAGAAAAGAAATGAAAGTTTATTTATTATGTTCTCATCAGCAACATCGAATCTCGATGTTCGCTGTCAGAGATCAGGGTCCGAGCGATGGGTGGGGATCATCTAGCTAACATGCCTAATTACAATGTAGCAGCAACTCGATCCATCTCGATTTCCCTTCGATCAGCCGGATCGGTCCACCTGCCTGCTCCTGCTACAGAACACGATACTCGAGATACGCACACGCGGCTCTCTACCGCACACACGAACACGGCGAGGATTAATTGCTGAGAGGAGATTAATTGCAGGGAGCAGGTAGTGGGTGTACGCGTGGGTGTATCTACGTCTCTCGGCCAATCGGATCGATCGACCTCAGGGGCGTTGGTTGCCTCCGCACTTGTTAGCATCAAACGTCAGGGTGATTTCTGTCGAATCAGCCGTTCGATTATTCCTGAAAATTATTGTACAGTTTTAGTCTACTCTCAGGAATCGCTACTCAACTTTGAATACCTTAAGAAGAAGAAGGGCGGGGGGAGGTCTAAGCCCACCCTCGTCTTTACCTTTGATCGCTATTGGTCCTTGCAACGAACAGAGAAAAGTAGACCGCAGCAGAAGTAGGTGTCACTTGTTTTCGAATGGAACCATGGCCAACGCGTTAAAATTGTACAATTTGACACGTTCACCTTTACTACCGAAAGTGTTAAGCAAATGATGGTGGTGCGTCAGAAATAGAGTCCTCGAAGAAGTGTATTTGTTCGAGGCACGAGAGATAGAATTCGACCAGGTAGGCAGCCAGAGAGTCGTTCCAGCTGAACGACGTGTCAATATTGTCTTAGGAAGCCGAAATTTTTCTCTCTTGGCCTTCGATTGGAGACGATTAACGATACGAGATCTAAACGCGTCTTTTGAAAGCAAATTAGCTTCGAGACCGTGGGATGAAATTCACGGTACACGTAACGAGAAGCTACGAACACATCTTCATCGGCTACTGTTAGCTACCTACTTAATTGAAATTCCAAATTCTATAATTTTTTTATGGAGGATGAAGTACATCGATGCCGTTATTGTTTCCCTTGCACGTACGTTCATTTGGCCGATTCGAGCGGGTCGTTTTGGCGGTGACCATTTAGAGCAATCGACCCGGTCAGAATCAGATTTTAACGAGCAATCTTCATTGGGCAGACAAGTCTGCTCGGCTCGATGCGGCAGTCTGGCAACAATAAATAATTGTTGCGCAGCTCATTGGTTGCATCCTGGTCGCTCGTCCCCTCGTTCAGTCTGCCGTTTCGTCTACCGTGCGTCTCTCCGTTCAATTCGCTCGTCGACGCATCTTCTCCATCTACCAATCGCTCTGTAATCGTACACAGACTTTCATTGTTACAAAAAAATCACTCACGATCGCCGTTAAAAAATTACGAAAATACAAAAGAAACATACCGCTGCGTGTCGCGTTAAGTTACATCCAGAAAACGGACACTCGAAGAAAAGCAATTGAAGCAATCAAAGCATGCTCGCGAAACGAGTGCCTTTATTCAACAAGAAGAAGAGAGAAAGAGTTAGGAGACGAGACCTTAAACGCGCTCGGTTGAAAACGGAAGGCGAGCGGTTGCGGGCGGTCGCCTCCCTAAACCGGAAGTCGCCGGGTTCCCCCGCGTCTGTCGAAGTCAGAGTAGAATCGAGCTAGCGCGGAAGTGCGCAAAGAGGGCTGATTGCAATCAGCCGCGGATTTTCGTGCACATAAGTTTCGATAACGAGTTTCAGACTCGATGGTACTCGGATCTCGCCGTAGCCGTCGATACTAGCCGCGAAGGCCAGCCTCGGGAACGGCACGTGGAAAGAGAAATTCGAAGGAGAGCCCGAGAGAGACGAGGAGAGACTGGTTGATCGTGCTACATATACACGCATAGAGAGCGGACTCTTGAACTTCTGGGGACGAATAGAGACCAAACGAGCTCCCGGTACTGTTGTTCACGCGGCCGCGCCGCCACCCTGCGGTACCATCCACTTACGGCCACTCGAAGTCTACGTACGAAGTCGTGCTCCGTAGGTAGCCCGCGACTGCTGTACGGGGAGACTAACGAATCATTATGCGAGAGAAGCTGTGCGAATCTTAGGCGGCCTCGGCACGCCTTGAAAGCGGGGATATTTACGCGCGGAAAGGTCGAAAGAAGTGGAGCACGAGAGCGTCACGAGGGAGGATGCAACCGTTTTTCTTCCCCGTGGAACTCGAACCGTGATTTTCTTCTTCGATTCGTTGCGTGCGTTATGCTAGTCTATGGAAGTACTCGATTCGAATACACTTGAAGAAATTTTGAAAAAGAAAGAGGAAACGATCCGTTTTTAAGTTCTCTTGAATTTGGATCGAATAGCAAGTTTTTTCCGCTTCGAAATGAAAGATTCAATTTGTAGAGGAAGTACGGATAATTCACGGTGTGTCACGTTTTGTAATGGGTAATGAGACGATCGTCAGAGAGAGAGTGGCACTAAAGACAGCAGGGATTTTTCATCGCGAGGAAAAATGGCTGTTGCAAATTCGACGGACCTCGATGAAAATGCTTTGGGACACGATCGAGAATCGATACTGAATTAACCAGCCGAACGACCTAACGAACGAAGAAGGTATACCGATCCGCAACCTCTTCGAGACACTCGAGTCTCGAGTTTGACGCGAGCACACTTTTCGAAGGCTTGTAAAGGATCAAGAGACGAGCAAAAGTAAAATGAAAAAAAAAAGAAAGAAATAAAAATTTTCCGCCTATCGTTTGCCCGATCGACGAAGCAAAGTGTTGCATCGACCAGGTAGAGCGTCACGCAAAATCGACCCCGTTTCCTGTAACGAGACCTCTCCAGGGAACCTCGACGAACAGCCACGATTTCTTTCTGCTCCATCAGGCCAATGATGGATGACGCGATTCGTGATGGAAATATGGTTGACTAGGGAACTCGAACACTCACTGACTATAGCTCTTCTTCACTCGCGAGCTCGCCATTTTGCTTTCATGCTTGAAAATGGCTCCATCAATTGCTCGATGGTTTTTTTTCCAGATTCTTCTTCTCTTTCATTTATTGATCTTGTAGTTATGATTGGAGTTCACTTGTTTATTAATTCCTTATTAATCCATGGACAGTGTAGACATCTGAAATAGCAACAATTATTTTAATTAATTGTTATAAATATAAAGTGTAAGTTGTCGTGCAACATTGTCCATAAAAAAGAATTTGCATAAGGACAAAACGGAATCCCTTAAACGCAAGAAGGTATCCGCAAACAGTATTAAGGGCTTCTTTGGACGAGCAAATTTGTAGCAAGCTTTACCCAACGCTCAGTTATCCACCCTTTGAGTATGCATATAGAACCACCTAATATTCCCTTGCAGATACATGGCTGGAAGGTTTATGCGAGCTAAAGATAAAGCAATATTTGCGAAGCAAGCTTTCTTCAAGTATCTTCCTTTTTATAGTTCACCTAAAAATTATTGAATCACAATTTTCTCTTTATACATGGAAGACCAAGATTTTTAATAAAAAAAAAAAAGATAAAGGGAAGGTCGAAGGAAACGCGTCAACTTGGAACGGAAACCTCGCGATTCAGTTATGAGGATAATCGTAATAATGGGTTTGCCTACCACCGAATCTACCCTCTTCGACCTCGTACAGCGGCAACAACCCCGAAGAGGGAGCACTGAAGAGGACCGTGCGAGTTCAATGTCGTGCAAACACGCGAGACGTCTCGGTGGTTCTTCAAGGAAATGATCGACAGGAGCCCTGTGGATCTCTATCTGATTTTTTGACACGCGACCTCGTTACCTCTTTGTACCTCGGTTTATCAAAGTCTCCCTAAGACATTAATAAAAATAATGAAAGTCTAGAGGTTGTTTCTCTCTACTGATTTTTCATTAATCTCGCTTGAACTTCACGCTTTCTATTAATTATTTAACTTTTTGATCAGACTCACCAGGCGGTTTTGCACTTTAATTAATGTCTCCCTTTTTATTTATTTTCTTTTTCGCCAGTCGTGGCAGGGCCGTCTAAATTCCCCTTGATATTTTTCCCTCTCTCTCTTTCTTCTTTACCGTCACAAATTTTCTCTCTTTCTATTTTTTTTACTTCTCTGTCTACTCCTTCTAATTAACTTCTTCTCTTTCCTTTTCTCCTTCTCGCTCGCACCGGCCGATCTTTCGCGTTTTTAACGAGCTTTAAACTCGTTGTAACTCAACGGGCATAATTTACGGAGACCCGTCGTTGCTGCCTCTCGCGATTAAATTGTTGCGATCAATTTCGTGCTCCAAATTGCTCGTTTAATCCGTGGCGACCGATTAATTACGCGTCCTGTCGGCCCCGACGTGTTTCCTTTCGTAATTCAACTCTTCTTTGTGCCATTGCTCATCTGCAAATTAATACAGAGTATCAGAATACTTTTAAACAATAGAGTATTACATAAAAAATTGTTTAAAACCATCCCCGTCGTCCATCAACCCCTTCTACAACGACGTCCGTCAACAAAAGCCCCCCGAAAAAATGGTTCCAAAGGGGGGGTGAGTATCAATCGGCGGTTACCGGGCTTGCCGAACCGATACCGATCGAACGTTTGAAAATTTTGAGACTGCAAAAGGGGTGGAAATGTATATAAACAAGAGAGATGGATAGATTGATATAGTGTGATAGATAGAGGGGGGGTTAGAGAAGGAGAGAGGGCGGACCAGAGGGAGTGTAATTTGCCTCTAATGCGGCACTCGACGAAGCAGCTGGCTCTCCTCTTCTCCATTCGCCGTTCGGCCGCAACCGGTAACAGTAGCGATAATAATAACAATACCGGTAACAATGCCAGGAGTGGCCAGCCATTGTAACAATGGGGAGACTGCACTTGGAGTAACAATGCGAGCGCAAAATGGAGGGACGCATCTGTGTGTCCTGTGTGCCAAAGCGACACGACGGCTACAGGGATGATGCGTTAGAAATGGGGAGGGCTGGAGAGTGGTAACCTGGTCGTGAAGAAGGGAAATGCTGAGGCAAGATCGTGGAAAAGTGTCGGACTATGAATTATTCTGATAAGAAATACTAGTTTAGCATAATACACTACTGTTCGAGATGACGATGATTTCATGACATAAAAGTATTGCAAATACCACTTATGGAACATCAATTTGAAATTCAAAGTTTCATGAAAATTACTGTGTAAATGGCACATCGATATTTCTAATACAAAGTGGCTGATTCTTCGCTAATGTAAACTATGGAAAATTCGCAGACATATAAATATTCAATAATTATTCTAACAAGACACAGCTTCTTATACCTTTTGAGGTCATTGAAATCAATTTGATCGATGACCGATAAGAATCGAATTGGAAGAATAGGCGAGGGCACGCGCGCGTTCCGCGTGAAATTCCTTTGGTGTCGAAATGCGTGCGGTTAATTGGACGTCGTGGAACGCGTGCGCGTATCTCTCGAGTGCACTCACGGCTCCCTCGCATAATAACGCACGCATGAATATGTCGTCGTCGTCGTCGGCTTTTGCGGCCTCCCTGCGCCGAGCCGCGACACATAACGCCAAGCACACGGCAGTATGTGGCCGGCGTAATTGCATTCCTCTCTTTTTTACCTCGTCTTCGCGCGGTGTCTACAGGTCACCGCAAAAGTCGTCGAACCTCCGCCCATAGCTTTGTAACATCATCCGGAAGAAGTACCTGAGAGTAACGATTTAAATTAGAATTAAGGAAACTCGGCAACCAAGGTTTTATAATTGAAAAATAATAGGTACATAGTTAAACATAGAAAGTCTGACAGGAATGTGTAACATAAAAGTATGACAAAATGGTCCCTCGTTTTAAAGCTTGAAAAAGTTAAAAAAAAAAAATGGTAGAACAGCCCTTTTTGGCCTTTTACTCGATCACACTACTCTCCTTAATTTTTTCGTCGCTTCACGGCAGGGATGATCCAATAGGGGTGGAAGGCGAATGTTTGCGGTGGGAAATATATGCACCCTTCGGGAGCATGGCCCCGAAAGTGCAACGGGATTACAAAGAACCACCTCCGCGGGTCCTACAGGGTGTAGCTGGAAGAAATTGGTGGCGTATTACTCGACAGGCATGTTCGAGTGTATTTACAATACACTCGTAAATGCTGCCTCCTCGTAGCGATAATTGACGCAAACATAGTGAAAAAGTTATGAGATATACGATTGTATCGCGTTCAGTTTGACGATCACTAATGATGATTATTTTCAAATAAAAGAAGAGAACCTTCTTTCCTCTGTAGACGCGTTATTAACTTCGGGACAGAGTATGTAGAAAATTACGAGTGCTTCAGAACTTGAATCCAAAATAAATGTCCTCTCTAATTGCAAACGGGGTTGATTTGAAAGTCTGCAACATTAAGAATGAGAAATTGAATGATTGTTGAATGAACGAGGTTCTGGTAGCTCGTTAAGAAGAAACTGGAAAGTCATTTCTATTTGTCGGACCGAGGAACCCTAGGTTTTTAGACATCCTGACTGGTAATCGGTAAGTCATCCCCGAGCCGATGGTATTGAGTTAAAACAACAAAAGGGAGGCGGGAATCGTGTTTGCCCACGGGCCACCACTCAGAAGGGTCAACACGGGACAATTAACAGCCCTAATCATAATTTGACGTTGCTTGATCCTGGTATTCGCAAGCTCATCGTTGCGGTTCCCTGCACTTTGCAAATGGAACATCTGTGGTTAAAATAAACCCCAGCAAATGTAATCCCATTTCTCTTCCTCATGATTTTACCTCTGTCGATTCTTTTTCCAAATAATTTCAATCTAACGAGTGATCCGAGAGATTCCGGTGTCGATTCAAAATGAAATTCCTTTTCTTTGAATTGAAAATTCAAAGAAGCGAAGCTCGTCTATGAAAAAGAAAATAAAAAAAGAAGCGGAAGCTTTCTAGAAAGCAAGCGAGTGGTCGTAGAAATAAAAACGAGAAGCAAAGATTCCATTCAGGTGAGCCTGTTTACCTTCGATGGGCACGTCGAGCCATGCAAAAAGGCTGCAGGGCCCGCGGGGGTCCTGCCAATGTTTACTCAACACCAAGGAAAAGGGGAGCTTAGCTTTAACTTCCGATTAACTCGTGGTTAACTCTCGTTCAGCCAGGTAAATGAAACGCCTTCGGTGGGCATTCGAGCGGATCTATGGGCTTGTCTTCTCTTCGCAGGTCCTTACGAGTCTTAACAAAGGCACCTGTCTAGAAGGTACTTCCGGTTAATTAAGGAAAACAAATTTCCACCATTTAGTAATTCTATACATACCACATTTTGCAACGAATACATCAAACGTTACCAACTCTTCGCTTTTCATGCTTTGAAACATTCTACAAAATAACTCATCGATCCTCCAATTCGTTTTGCCTCTGCATTTGATTAATTTATATATTTTGATGTTTTCATGGAAAAATATGTAACTCAATAGAGATTCAGCAGTCGGTCTTTGATCATCCTTCGCTTTGAAACATTTTTCAAAATACTGCATCAATCCTCGAATTTATTTCACATCTGCATTTAATCGTTTGACCGATGCCTTTGGATGAAGGATCATCCAGATGGACACGCGTTTCGACCATTCATTCTGAACGCTAATTACTGTATCGGATAACGATAAATCCACGTAGGGCAGTTCATCAAAAGCCGCGCAGACACGCGACATTTGGAAGGAACATCGAGTACCTGTTCCCGTTTATGCTCGACAGAGACGAGTTCGTACATCCGTCCTGGTGGAGGGGTACAGGTTAAAGTGGACGATTGATCGAGTTAGCCGTAACGTCATTACGTGGCGTGCACACCGAGGGTTGACGCAAAATCAACGACAGCTAACGCCACCCTTCGTAGGTACAATCGTTTCCTCGGGCAATTTCATTCGACACCAACTATCGTCGGATGATTATCCGGCGGAAAGGCTGGTGTAACAGTAGCGCGGCCTCCGGCTACCGGATGCTTCGTCGGGGTTCCTCTTTTCGAAAGAAAGACGCGTGTAATCGACCAAGAGAATTGCCACTCGAGGTGTTCCCAATGCTTCCGGCTCCATCCACGATTTCCTTATGGCGTTCTACCATCGCTATTCCTTTGTTTCAATTTCGAACTTCTGTCGAGTGAGAAAATAGGGGTTCCATAGTTAGACTTAATTGCGTAACAAAAAGATGACATAAAAATTTGGTGATATAGCACTTATGGTATGTCAAATTAAAGCTTGAAGTTCAATAAAAATGATGTTCTATAAACATTGCGATTTATTTCTTCAAGACTGACCTGAATTTTATCTATCTTGTTCTGATTCTGTTAATCTTTAAGAAATTAGCATAATAGAGTGCGAAATCCAATTGGCAAAACATAATCCCGATGATGAATTTCGCAAAATTCTTCGAAAGTCCGCAAAGAATATTTGGAGGAGCAAAATGAATCGTACGATACTCGAATCGTGTAGCTAGGCCAAAGTCTGAAACCGGCTACGGTGAAAGAACCGTCGGAGAGAATTGTTATTTCAAGGGAACGGGCCCGTCAGTCCGTTTGTCCGTCGTTCCCGCAACGATGCGGTGGGTAAACAGAGAAAGTTGAACGAGATAGGGATATAACTGGTGTGTACTCGCGGACCCGGAGAAAGAAATTCGAGGCGAACGCCGATTTCCGACGAGGAGAGCAAGCAACTTTCACGGATGAAAGCGACGCCCACACAGGATTGCTTGGACGTCTACTCCTGTGTTGGAAATTTTCTCTGATCCTTCTTTTCATTTAGAAATCTACAAATTCATGATACTTTCGATAATATGTAATGTTACAATCGATAGTAATTTTAAGATTCAAGATTTTAATACCTTGCGCATCGATCACTCTTGGAAATTATTTGAGTATATCGTATATATGCTTGGTTTGTTGAAAAGAAAAAAGCAAGGAGACGTGGAAGCAAGTAGCCTGTTTGTAGACCTCTTGAAATGGCCGCACACCCGAAACTTTGCTGGCTTCGATGAGTGGATTATCGGTAGAAAAGGAATTAACGAACGGGAGCGGCAAAAGAGTACTTCCCTCGTCTAGTACCTCTTCGTGGCTTTTAGATAAGGTCTCTCAGCCCTACGCATCAACCCTGCGACACCAAGCACATGTAGAAAAGTCGCGAGTTCGAAGGGCTACGATCCATAAGCGTTGAATATTATTAATTAGTCAATGCTAAATATTCCTCTGATGGAGAAAACCTTGAAAATAAGATAATAAAAGTATATTAAGGTAACGATTGGTATTCAAGGAGCACACGTGAGGTAGCGAAGGGTGGCGGAAAGAATTTTCGAGGGTGGCCGATCCCGCTAATATTCAAAGAATTAGACAGACGGTGGTAGGCTCTCGAGACACGGTCTACTGAACGGGGGGGCCCCTTAAAGTGCTTTCGGTTGCATTCTCAGCGTGCATAAGTTCGACAATGGGGAGGTTACGTGGGGGGATTGCAGCGGGTTACAGCCACTCGAGTAGGAGGTTACAGGCAAGCAACATATAGGTCGGACGCGCCTTTGATTCGTGCGATAAAAATCGGGCTTACCGTACCTTTCACACATCCCTCTAATTTGCCCTTTTGTACTCTTCTTTTAAAACGTTCGATCCGCTGTTTCCTTCCTCTATTCAGACCTTCTAATCTCCTCGTGTTCAACCTTGAAGCTGGAAGAGGAACTTGGTGTAAGAGTTGGGTACTAAATTCGTGTATCCACAAGCAAATCAGAAAATTTTATAAAATTAATATTTCTTATATGAAATATTTATAAATAAAATTTGGGGCCCGAATGAAAATCTACCTCTCTTCTAGTGTATTAGGCTTCTGATTGCTGGTCCACCATCTATAGTCCACGGTGCAAATTCCTGAAACAAAGTTTCGCATGTTAGAATAAGAGCTAGTTTCAGTAGTTCTGGGTCACGACTGACCCGGCCGTCGCCGTTAATACATCAAAGAGGATATCCTAGGGCAACTAGCTCGCGTTAAGGGTTAAATCAGCCGACAAAGCGTGGGCCATTGTTTTGGCCGGTGAACGACAATGACGGTGTGATCGAAACGCGCCCCTGTGCACGCGGCATAATGCACAATGCGGATTATAACGCGGCGCTGTCATAAGCAGATGCCGATCTCGATCCCATCCGCACAGCCTGCCGGCTTCCCTAATCGCGTTCAATTGCCGTAAAAGCGGTTTCGAGCGGTCCTTAGCTGCGCACCATTGCTCCTCCAGTGAAAATTTCACAAAACACTCGTGTTACTCTGCTTTCCTATTATCCTACGCTATACACATTTAAAATAGTAAAAAGAAAACAGCAGGATAAGATGGTATAGGAGTACGCGCTTAAGCTTTAAAATATCGTACAAAACAAAGTAATACGTTTCATTAATTAAAACTTAACAGAAAACGAATCGGCACGATAAACTTATCTTCGAACTGTCGTTGAGAATTGAACGAGGCGTTAAATCCCTCTCGAAGGAATAACAGACTTATAATAATCGTTGGATTATGAATTCAGGGGTGCACGAATAGGTCCCGGGTTACTTAAAACGTACACACGCGACAAAAGACTCGCGTTCTCCCCTTCTTGTAAAAATATTTCAGTTCCTACCTGACGACAGTTCGTCCACCGAAAAATGTGTCCCTACCTCTCTATTTGGAGAACAGACAGAAAAAAGAAAGAAAAATTTCTGAATTCTACCGATCCGCACAACGTCGGTCTTTATAATAATGTCCCTTTCAAATTCCATTCTAATGTCATCTTTTAGAAAGTATAATATACATATCTATAATCATATTTCAACGAATAATTACGAATCGTTGTTCGTGTTGCAGGTGAAAATCTGGTTTCAAAATCACCGATACAAGTGCAAGAGGCAAGCAAAGGAGAAAGCGATGGCCGAACACAACGCTCAGAATCAGGTAATTACTAGTTAATCTCTTGTCTTTAAAAAAAAATAAAAAAGAGAAAGAGCGAGCACACAGAAGAAAAAACATGGCGCAGTATACGATACAGAGGAGGGATTAAATTAAATTCTGTCGTTCGTTCGTCTCTCGTGTGATGATAATACGTGTGTCCTTGATAGATCGGATTGCCCGAGGGATTTCGAAACGTCGAGACACACGACAAAATATCGAGCGTTTCGAAATGAAATGCTTTTAAATGAAAAATATTCCGGACGCCACCGCGCCGCACCGGATCTCCTCGCATCCACATCGTATTTCGTTTCGAGTGGCCCACTCGACCGGCTCGAAGCGATTCTGCATTCATTTCGTTATTTCAGCCGAAATTTTTCAGGGATTCACGATTTCGCGAAACGTAAAATCGTCTGTGTTAAACATGTAATTATCGTCGATGTTGCGCCACCACTAACTGCTCTTGTAGCATTTTTACCTTCCCTTTATCTCATTTTTTTTCATCTTTGAACGAACGACAGAATTTATTCGAGTGTCCCTGTGACGTGTTTACATTTAAACACGAAATAAAGTTCTAGGAATCATCGAATTTATCCACAAGTTATTTTTGTGAATACAACTCTATATTATAAGCTTCTCCAAATAGCGGGAGGTTTCACCCCCTCTACTGATCCTTAACTAAAGAAATCTACCTTACTTGGATTTCATTTCTATCTATACGTGCAAATAGGTTACACACTAAAGTTAGGTAGAATCACTGGTAGCTATTGCAAAGACTCATCAAAGATCTCCGTCTACCCTTTCTTTTACGTTTCGCTCATTCTGTCTCCCTCTCTCTTTTTATCGACTCTAATAATGACACGCCAGATTCCCGAGATATCGTAATTGCGAGTTCGAAACGTGCCTTGTCTCGATCTGGTCGCACGCACTGACGAATATGAATCGCTCCTCTAGCCGGCTCCCTCTTCTTCTGGAAGAATAACATTCAAAAGAGACGTCACAGGCCAGCGATCGTTCCGATACACACAGATCCATCTTCTGAATACATTAGAGAGGACTGCGAGTATGCGAGATCACGGAATGTCCCGGCATGCATTAGCGGCAAATCGTTCGATCCCAGTTGGCAAGAATCGGCGTCGTGTCATTCGGAACGTGGCTGAAAATCATTTTCGTGTAAACATCCAACGATTATTTGCTCTATCGTCAGTTTCTTACGATACCGGATTTTTATTTTTACGATACCGTAATGAACGATTCCCAGAAGTGTTTTCGAATAGTTCTACCCGGTTACTTCATTATCATTTTTTTTTTACCTTCTACATTTGTACGAAATATTTTTGTAAAAACGTACTATGCGTATACGTACCAGGATGATAGATACTCGACGGGGAATACAGTTTCGACGTAAGCGGATTTTCATAGCGTATTTTTCAGCCACCGCTGACTTCAACGTTTCATCGAATCTCGATGAAAACTAGCACACGGGACGCGCGATTTTCGCGCAAAGCCACTTTCACGGGTGACGAGGATCCAAGTCATTCTCGTTTCTGCTGTTTTCGCTTGCTATACATTTGAATGACACCCACTTGTCCTATATAGGATGAACAAAATTTTATAATCTATTGTTTTCCATTTAACCCTAGAAGGATAGATTAGTTAAATTATCTTTGGAAAAGTTTTAGAAGATAGCTGGTTTTATGTATCCTATCTTTTACTTAAAAGTAAGATATTAAAGATACAGGTTGATCCAGTTTATATACCTACACGGTTGATTAATCAGTGTCATTATGTAGGCGCTTTACTTTAAAATGTATCGATCTTTGAAAGATGTAACAATGATCGATGTTGTCTTGGAATAGAGGCCGGCATTGTAGCCGCCAAGCGATGGCTCGTAAACACCCATAGAACATTAATGGTGCTGAAAGTTATCCAGTGTCCCGATCTGTAAACGATCTACTCCCCTCGATTCGTCCACGCCAGGACGAACAGCCGCCCCATAATTTACTCGTTAGTTTTTCGTGGCCCTCGTAGACACGGCATCCCATTCATCTCTCTCTCTCTCTCTCTTCCTTCTCTTTTTCTTTTACTCCTACCTCTATTGCCATGGTCTCGATTTCAATTCCGTGGCTTGTTTACCGTTCCTCCCTATTCTCAGTGCAGGATTTTCGTTCCATTATCTCGATCTGTTCGGTGATACGTGTAATTGCGTGGCCGGGTTCGCGTGCACGCTACGACGCGAAGTAGGTAACAGAGAGTATCGGTAGTGGTAGTTGTTGCAAGCATTGTTAGCGTTTCGTACACAATAGGATTCGTCCCGTAGATAGGTCTTGCGACAAAGAATACTGATCTTCCGCATAAACGAGACAATGTTTCCTCTTTTTCTACCGTGTTCATTCTGAAAATAAAATAGAAATACATTAGTATCAAAATAATCATCAATCATCCCCCTGGCGATAAGTATCAAAGAATTTAAAGTTTTGAATCTTTTGCTTAATCGTTTCTCGAGTTAAAACAGCGCGCGACGAGGAGGCAGCAGCCCCGACGCCAACGTCGTCGTCGTCGCCGTCGCCGTCGTCGACGGGTTGGCAGGCAGAGCTCTGATTTTTTTTCCCTTTTTTCCCTTTCTTTCGTTTTATTCCATTTCCTCCCCTCGCGGCGGTAAAAAAATTTCAAGTGGCAGCGCGAGCGAGCGAACACGGGAAAAAGAAAGAGAAAGAAAAAGATTGGGAGGGAGAACGGGTGAGAAGGAGAAAGAAATAGGCGAGGAGAAGAGAGAAGAGGAAGGGGGAGAGAGAGAGAGGTATCCTGCAGGGGAGCGCGGAAACGGGTGCTCGAGGACCGGTCGCCATCTTGCCGAGAGTACAGTCATGCACAACACCTGGACGCGAATCGGGGTTACCAATACTACTATTGATATCGATTAACCCACCCCTCCAGATACCAGCCGTCGATCTTTCGACTCGTTGATTAAAATTTTACAAGTTACAAATCGTAATTATACTTAAAAGCTTCTCTCCCTTACCATTGTCTTCCAAAACGTGATCGTTTTTCTTCGTAACTTTTTAATAGTTTTTTAAAAGCTGGATGATTTTTAATAAGAGCCCGGAGATCAATGTTCCGTTTCCTGAAACGAAAAAGAAGAAATCACTTGAAAGAAAATCTGGCCTCCAAGTTTTTCCCGCGTTTTCTTTAGCGAAAGCGCGAAAAACTGTTTGGCGGGTATCGAGAGACCGCCTAATGTAATTACACCCGCGGTAAAACATCGGTTATTAGATTTAAAAACCACTTCCTCGTTTACGGAACCCATTGAATTCCATTCGTCGCGGAAACGAGAGGTCCCGGTAGAAATCTTTTAATATCTCTTCTCGGTGTTCTTTGTTCGGCCGAGGCTTCTGTAAAGAACGAGACGTAGACGACCGTCGGAGAACGATGGAAAGGCGAGGCGAAGAACGGGGCAGGGTGAGGCTGTGCCACGGGAGGCCAGCTTTTTAGTTAATTACATCAGTTCCGAGTGTTTTTCCACGAGAGATGCATTCGCGTGGAAGTCAGCACGGTGCATTTGGATATTCGATGCGGCTGTACCTAAAATGAGCATCGTGGCGACCGCGCAGACGACGGCGTTTCAAGTACAATTTATTTTGCAAATATCCCTGCCCTCGTTCCACGCTCGTCATATATTAAAGGAATTAAATGTACCTTTAAAGGGAGCCCTTTTTAAAAACCGAATCTCAGCTCAGGTAATTCTTTGATTGCCGTCTCTTCGTTCTCCATCCCTTCCTGTAAACGCGTTCTTTAATTAAAAATAGAAATCTATTTGAGTAGAATATTTGAAATAGCGTTTTACATAAAATGAAAATCAACTCTAAGCCCGAGGAAAGAAAGCCCGATCTCGGTCGAGTCCTTAACCCAAAAACCAGCAACGATAACGTTCGCTTTTCGCAGAAGAAATATTAACGGCACGGAGAGAGCGAGAGGAGCCGTGTTCCTGGGAGAGCTAGGAGGGAAATCGACGCGTAATATGCTTCCCGAGAATCCAATCGCGGCCGCGATCACGGCAACATTGAGCCTCATTACGCGTCGGTGGTCGGCCGCTCATAAACACGTACTACTCCGTTCCTAAGCACGGCCATTTTCGCCGGAAATCGCTTAACGCGCGTTGAAGTGGCTAAAGTGGCGTGACGCGTGACGCGCGCGCCGACCGTCATGCGTTTAGCGTAATCGTCACTTTGTCAGCGTGAAGTGCACGGCATGCCCTGCACTTATGTTCGCGGCCGCACCGTCCACGTAAGTTCGTGTCGGCCACTCGAATCGAATCACCGTTACACAGGCTTCGACCCCTCGCCGTTTTCATCCGTGAACCATTGGCCCACGAAATCGTCGAACCTAGAGGAAAACGAGGATGATTCTATCGGCCAGTTAGCTAGGCGTTATTTCCGAGCGGTCGCGATTATATTATTAAAGCGTTGCTGGCGTTGAGATCGAAGAGGAATGTCATGTACCGAATGTTGATACAGCTGAGTGGTCGTCCCGGCAGGTACTCGGCCAGCTTGCCTCGGCTTCTGTTTGGCATGCCGTGGGGTCCTGCCTCGGCGTACCGAATCCCCCGATAGAAAGAGACACGCGGTTGAAGGGATCCGTGGTACGGCAGCAACTCCTCGATGTTGACGCGACCGACACATCCCGGAACCTGGTCCACGGTAGCCGGTACTGTTTATTCCTAATGAGAGAGAGTCAGAGAGTCCAGCGAGAGTAGGTTCGAATGATGATCGTAAGTTATCGCGCGGGTTAAGTACCTGTGCCTACCAAGCCCACGTGTTTGCTCGGAACACAGAAGCGTTCCGCAGTTGAACCCCCGAGCTACGTCCCACGTCTCCCTCGTCGGTTCGTCGTACGCAGCTCGGGACGTGTGTACTTGGATTTACATACTGGGATCGGGTATTCTAAGCCGTGTATTTTTTACTTTAGAGATGAGGTCAGAATAGGAATCCGAGGTTTAAGCTTTCTCGAATAACGATGGAACCTGTAGGAAGAAGAAATACCGATATAAATTCTTAACCAAAACGATGATATCTTTTGTTGCAGAGCGCCAGTTCGCCACGACGGGTTGCCGTACCGGTGTTGGTGAAGGACGGTAAACCGTGCGGAAGCGGCGGTGGTGGCGGAAACGAGGGTAGTCGCGGTGGACCAAGCGCGGCCTTGGCGAGTCCAGCCCCTCACATGACAGCGGCGTCGAGTCCTCACGGTTCCCACCACGCCGCCTCCTCCGTCTCTCATCACTCGGTGGTCGGTGTCAGCCACGTGATGACGTCCAGTCAAAGTCTTCAGCATTGCTCGTACTCGAGGACGGGAGCTCAACAGAGCATGCAGCAGCAACAGCAACCGCAATGCGGCGCGTACCTGCCGTTCCAAGGCCGGGCTTGGTAGTACATGCCCTCCGCGGCGGGGGCTAACCCCTCCGTCGCAGGTCCAGCTGCCTGGTACCCCGTGGAAGACAGCCCTTAGACAGAGTCACGTGTCCCATAGTCCAATTTCATGAACGATGCGAGGTTCTTACCTCGAAACTGGTCGTTGGAGGAACACGGGTCACGTGCTAATCTAGAAGAGTACTGTCTTTCCATGGTGACGACGCGAAACGCAGACGCTGGAAAGCCGGATGAACTGTTTCTTCATTTCGGTATTTGAGAGAAGATCGTCGCGGACGATGGACAAGTTAGTGGAGAACACAGAGCAAAGAGGATTCTGCGTGGACCGCAGGACGATTACTTGGAGTCGATGATTCTTGCAAGCATTCAGGATGATTGTGCCAAGGTTTGGATCGCTTCGAGCATCGGTTAAATCTATCAACTCGTCGAGGTCAATAACGAAGCTGAGGAAGTTAAAATTGTGAGATGTCTTTGGACACTGGAATTTCTCGGGCTCTTGAAATGTGAAGTACTTACGCGTTATTTTTCGTCGTTCCTTTCAACGTCCACAGAAATTGATTCGCCCGTTAAACGTTTCAACATCCAGGAACCATGTTCGAGATCCTCAGAGACTCTGACGTTTTCAAGATCTACCATAAAACTTCTAATGGGATTCGAAGCGATTCGAACGCACCTCCGTCGCTACTCGATTCCACCTTGAAAGAAGAGTCTGATACGAGAAGAAGAACAATCTAAATGTGTTACACGTGAAAAAGGAAAGAGACTCTAGAAATTTTCTCATTCACGAGTGAATACTTCTGCAAAGTATAAAGCAGTTATTGCAATATCTTCCCGAAAAACGACTAGATTATCTAATTAACGACCATTTACTACTTAAAGAGTTTTCGAGCATTACTCGATGAAAAAGATGAAAGGATCGTTTTACTGCACCTGCAAGTTGGCGTAGGTGGGTAAATGCAGGTGTTGGAATAATCTGATCGGTCCACTCGATACGAGTCGATTCCAATTGTGAGAAACCGTACACCGTGTGTGACATTCGAGACCCACTCTGCCGACACTGTTGCCTATCGCTGCAACAACGTGAAAAGCATTGGAATTTCCGGTGAATTGATTTTCCCCTAGTCGCAGCTTAACTCGGAGAGTTCGAATTCAATGTTGTTTCATTTTAACACTTTGTCTTCTGGTTAAGTTAAAAATACTTAAGGAAAAAACAAACCAATGAATCGATGTTGGTAGCCGAAAAAGTCCTGATATTGAAATGGCCAAGTTGAGGCATTCGAATAACACCAATCTAAAAAGAACTAAAAGTAACAAGAGTGTCCTTAATGCACATAGCACGCTGTAACAATGGATTCTTTGGATCCGAAATTACTGTACAGTAATTTTCCAACGGAAATAAGTTTCTACCAAAATAGAATATCAATCGAAAGCTTGCCTACAAAATCCTAAAGCATAAATTTGAAAATCACGAGCCTACTTTTTTCAGATCCAGAATCCATTCTTACAGTAACTTGCAATAAAAACGAACGCCTAGTTACGCGAATGACTGAATCGGGCAAAGAACCGTAGCCAAAGAGACGGCAACGCAAACGTTTTCAGCTAAAACCTCATCGTTTCCACGCGATCCTCCGCATCCGTTCGCCAGCTTCGTATCCGTTGGATTCTTTCATCGAGCATTGAAAAAACGAGAATCTATTCAGGCCGAGATGTCGACCAATCGGCTGGCGGTGATACGTATCTAAAACACACACATCCGTAGAGAGAATAAGTATTCTTTGAACTGGTGCGACAGGAAGTAGGGGGTAGGCGTATCGCTGGAGAAGGTGAGGAACAGTCGAATTCAATTGAGCGACGCGAATCCGAGGTTTTTCCAGGGAATCGTGTCGCGAGCGTGTTTCAGGCGAACCACGTCGAGCCGGGACACGCGTGTACATAGTTAGAAAGATGTATATTACAGCGTTTTTCTTGTCGCTCGTCGAAGAAGAGAAGGAGGATCGATCGAAACCCGCGAACCTTCTCTTTTCCGCGGTCGGCCACGGGGAACAAAGAGAAGTCGAGCGAGAGAAAGAGGAGATAAAACACGGCGGTGCACCCTCTGATAACGGGGTCACAGCTGTGAATCCGATGGTGTAAATATAAAACGCGTGTTGCGCTAGTGTTTGGGGGCGTACACGTGACACTTGGCTGGCGGAGAGTAAAAGAGGATGCCACCAGAGACACCGACGAAACACGAAAGTCGGTGGATTTTCGATTGAAAACCGGAGCGTTCCACGTTCTACTGTGTAAACGATTTAGCAAACTCGAGCATTATCGACATTATATAACACACACACGTACATCTACACTGTCATATAGACACGCGTACAGACATGGAACACGGTACACAACACGTACACATACAAGCGTAAAAATATAACGATTGACGAAATAGCGAGTAGCGTGTGACGGTGAAGAAATTAGAGATTATTACAAAAATTTTGTAAATAACGACAGAGATATTAATAAAACGATACTTATTCAAAGGAACGAGAGTGCAGCGTGTAATTTGGAGAACCTGTCTCGCAGCCTGCTTCACCTTTCCTTCTACCCCTCGTTGCTACCCTTTCAGATTAGACAAAGGATTGATTACGCTTGAATGATTTAACACAGTGAAATCATCGGTGAACATCGGCGTGTTAGTTTCTCTTTCATTATGTTCATTGAATTCGTATATCTTTCATGGAAATAAGCTTCGAATCATAAAAGGATTCTGAAAACCGATGCAAGTTACATATTTAAACAAATAAGTCTAGCAATTACTGCTACAGTTCAATAAAAAAAATAAAGAACAGGGCACTCGTTTATGATGTTCGCGTGGCACGGAGCCTAAGAATGTTTCATTACATCTCTCGCGATTTTCCATCGCCCCGTTTCTCTTGATGCGGAACGAAACGATCCCACGACGAGCGCCATGGAAACACCCTCCTCCTATGAGTTTCGCCGCGTTATTCCTGGCCCCGTAACGTCGTAACCCCCATAGAACGCGACGGTGTACCTACGATTATTAAGGTAAGCCGATCTCCTCGATAGGTGAAGGTTAATGCCCGGCATGCAGGTAGAGTAGAATCCAGCCACCAGGAGTCGGCCGGCTGTTATTGGATATTTGCCGGGGGAGTTTGTAGCTGGGGCTAAACCCTGGGGGTAGGATTCCGGCGATTTATCAAGAGTACCGTGACTAATTGCTCCTGGAAACGGCTGCAGGTACACGAGTACGATTTACCGGATCGAAAGAGAAGAGATCATGACTGAAAAATATAACGTAAGAATTTGAATCTAAACCGCGGGAATAATCGAAGGGCATAAAAGTAAGAAAAAAATGATCGCACGTGTTTCACGCTTGATGTTGACGCGCGCGTGTCGTGCATGTGTGTATGTGTCGTATGACATACGAGAGGTCCTGATGGTGACAGGCGACCGCTTCTGGTGGTCACTCTTATACACTGGTATCCCATATCGCACCCCACACACCCCTCTCTTTCTCTCGCCTCGCCCGCCATTATCATATTTATTAACTGCCGCCCGACGCTTATATCTACACCTATTCGCTGCCATTCCTATATAATATAATCTGTGCCACTGACAGCAGCACGTGGCTCCAGCCTCCATACCTTCCCTTCACCCTCGAACGCCGGTCCATCTTCTCTTTATTTCTCTCGTTTCCCTGCCGCAACTCGCGCCCTTATTAGGCTGGCACGACGGATTTGTTGCAGTTTGTTTGATACGATTATAGGATCCACCGGTTTTCTCGTGATTTCTGATGGATGTCATGGAAACAGAGGATTAGTACAGGACATACAGCTTGGCATGGAAAGATTATGTTTGTAGGTCACTTACTGGTGTACTATTGTTAGAGAACAATGAGCTTTGGATATTTTTTCAGGGTCATCAAGGACTTGGATTATCAAAGCTATTGTTTCTTGGAGAATGGCACGCGTAAGCTTTCGTCTTCGCGATTCCTCTGGTCGATTGTAAATTCATGAAGGAAAAGGAAATCGAACGCCCCACGTCGGAACCCTGTTCATGAATACCGGGCCGACGAAAACATGGGGCTGTTTCGATCTAAGACGCGAAAGCGAAGCTGGGGTGTCCTTAGCCAGGATGCTAATGTCGTCTTCTTCAGCCTCTCTCCCTTGATAGCTGCTGGATTCTAATGCATTGCAAAGGGTTACCGAGCAACCACTTGGCATTCGTCATTCATGGGTTCCTGTTCGAGTCGAAGGAAGTTTCTAAAGCGAAACATGGATCATTGTTTAAGTTAAATGAATTGGAAGAGGGAATTGAAAACTGCAGTAACATTTTATTTTAATCATAGAGAAGAGTGGATATACTGACCTATAAACTAAAGTGTAATTGGCGTACATACTTGTGAATCTACAGGGGCGGTCAGGTCGAGGATTAGAATGAATTAAAATTAACGCCTTCTTGACACGATGACAGAGGAACCAGAGAAAAACTTTTCCATCTTCTGCGAGGCGGCTTTCCAGTTCGTATCAGTCAATCAATCGTTTCTGCAACTACACCTCCCTCGTCCTCCGGAGCGTTATTGAATTGGAAATTTCCGGCCAGGGGACAAAGAGTCGATTTCATTTGAAATCATGCCGCGTATTTCATAGACTTTCATTCGAACAGGTAGAAATGCAGATTGCCGGCGACACAAAGCATTCCAGTCGGGATAACCGAACTGGATAACGGGTCCAGATATTGCTACTTGACTCCCTCGCCCTGCTGGTAATTGCTACGCCAGAATGCCTTTGCCATTCGGTGCCGTCAGGGAATTTGCGATATTCGCTTGTTCGCCGTATGTAAGATACCTATGCCGCTTGCTCCACCTGGAATTGATATTTCATTGATACATTATTAAATTCGAATTAAAAAAAAGACATCCATGGGTAAAGGGTTGTTCGCGTCTCCACTGTTGTGAAATAATAGATCCTCCTTCACATCTTCCCATGGATTTTCATAGCTGTTCACTTCTTGAAATACCTTTCAATCAATAATAAGAATGTTATAAAACGATAATCCAGAATAACACCGGACGGCGAACGAGTTTGTTAAACGTTCGCGTCACTTGTAAGACTTTGCTCTTTGCGTAAGCTCTCTCTCGCTAATGAAGCGCACTTAGTCGCGAGAAAGAAGAAAGAAAATATAGCGTCGACGCACGGTTTTCATTGATTCTCAACAACTTGCACCGTTCAATGTCTCGGCATAAGAAATCGTTTAACCACCGATCGGATGAAGAAAACCCGGCAAAGTCTACTGTCTGTGACCCGTGTCCGAGCGTACGTCACGGTGGTACTCACACGAGAATAGAACGAGCGACACGTGTATACACATACGATATCGGGTAGGAGTATACGTTCGAGTCTGGGAGCAAAAATCGCGCGTTGGAAACGGTGGGGAAACGACTCCGCCTCTGGTCGACCCTACCGTTCCACGAACCCGCCCTATGGGTACGCCCCTGAAGCGAAGCCGGTTGCGTGGGCGAGCTTGACCTCCAGAAGTAAATCGTTCGAAGACGATGGAAAATGCTTCTTCGTGGCACAACCAGCTTTCCACCTACTGACCGAGACTTTTTTTTCTTCGCGCTCTTTACCAAGTCTCTTAGATTTATTCGTTAAAATGTTGCCAGTGAAAGTTGGTCGTCGTCGTTACAGACGCTTGCGCGTTCGCTATTCTAAAAATAAATAAGGGTTGCTTTATTAGTGTTTGAACGGAAAAATTCGATCTGTATTATTTTTTTTTATACGAACCATCAGCTTCGTTGACGCAACGACTCGTTCCTCGTTGATAGGAGCCGCAAGGCACGTCGGTCCGTTATTAATTGTCGATTTCGCGTGCGGAGAACAAAGGTTCGCGACCAGTCCCCGGACACACTTAACCGACGCCTGAAAAACAGTTGCTGCGACACAAAAGCTTGACGCGGCGTGTATAACGAGCACTTAAGCACTCGACAACAACGGTCGAACTCGAAAATGTCATAAGATGGTATTGTACAGTGAGGCCACTCGTCGGCCCGTTGGCGCGTACACGATGGTATATTGTTTATCGAGCAGAAGGTAGACACAGGGTGCAAGGGCAGAGCTTTTGTAAAAATTATGCTCGCTATATACTTTCGGTGGACGAGAGGTACGCATATGCCTACCGGCTATTCGATGAACTCTCAAGAGGTTCTGTACGAACGACGAAGGAAAATCGCGAAATCGAAGGTTCCCACACACGGCGAGGCCACCAGGGGCGACGCGCTCGGTTATACTCAACGTAGCACCCCACGACAGGGTGACGACGTAGGTCTTTTTTTCCATCCGAGCGTATCGTTATTTCCGCGAGACTGGACAACCGAAGTCAAGGAGTCGACGTGACTCAAGCGGGGGGTCCGATTCGCACGGGGGGTCAACCACGGAATCGAAGCGCGACGCAGGTGAAAGCCCCTTGTCGGTAACTGGTACGAGACATTATCGACAGGCGGGTGCCCCGCGCGGGAAACCTCGCGGGGGGTCGCATCTCGTCACCTTTTTCCTATCAGACTGCTCACTCCACCATCGAATTTCTCGATCTTACCGTCGATCTTATTCGCAACCGTCGAACGTTCGCATGAAGCGTGCACCGGTTGAAAGGTTTATGTTACTTGGCCTCGTCTGTCCATATTCTTCATCCTAAATTAATAAAAATATCACGATGAAATTCCTGCCAAAACAAGATACAACGTACCAAGTAAAATTACGACCCCGTTTAGACAGGAAAGACGTGTACCTACAGGGCTAAAAGCACGCGGAGGGATCCGGGCTTCGAGGAAGGGTAGCGATCGAGCACTTGAGCACGAGCTGAGAAGAAATGCGGGGAGAACAATGGCTAGAGGTAACCAGGAGCCGGTGCTGCGTCATCCCGGTGTCTGAGCCTGTCTCCACCGACGCGGTAACGAGGTGCACGTCAACCAAAGAGCTTACCTTCCTGCGACCTATCACGAAAACCGACCACCCACGATTTCTCCCAAAGCACGATCACGTTACCCAGGGCCAGCCCCTAGGGCCCCCATAACACGATTTTGCGTCTAAGAATGCAAATCTAAATTAGTTATACTAGCTTTAAGGTTGATTTTATAAGTTTTATTTGAGGTACTTTTTTTTATATTACATATGTGAAGGGCCTTGACGTTACCTTATAGAATTCGGCATCCTGGATACCGCAGCGTTAATTAGACAGAAACATCTTCCTAGTTGATTAATTATTCTCCTCTGCCATTGTTACAAAATGGACTCCAAAAAATGCAGTTTCCTATAATAATTCAGAGATGGCTCTCCGGCGGAAATACGAAAGTTCCTAGAATGTACAAAGTAACATAGATAAACCATTAATACTTATACTTGTATCTATAAAATTTTTGTATGTTTTATAATAAAGAGAGACACACATAGGCCCGAGAGGGGCCTCGAGTGTTTAAAAAAAAAAAAAAAAAAAAAAACCATGTGACCGATGCGACAACCATCTTTGAATCTAGTTCACTTCCGGTTCCATCAAAGAAGAGGGCTTTCCAATGTAAGTACAAAAGTTTGTCCGCAGCTGTTTGATCTTTCCGCGTGGTTTCGCGGCGTATTAGCGACCGTAAGACACTTATCGAAGGCAGGAAACGTTATCGGTACAGAGAAGGACGGAGTAAGGTAAATCACGGGAGATGAAGCGAGAGAGGAAGAGAGTAAAAGGTAAAAGAGGAAGAGAGAACCGCGTATACTTGGCTACTTAGCATTTACATCCGCCATCCATTTTGCACGCCGGTACTTTACTCCCTATTCTTTACCTTTAGGTGCCTGCACCCATGTACCAACACAGGGCTCGCAGCTACGATACGCGAACGTATGTCACGTACATTAACACGGATTGCTGCGTTTTCACGTTGCCGAGCAATGCGTGGTCTACATCGTGGGCTACGGGAAAGAAAGGGGGAAGAATGGTAGGGAAGAAGCAGAGAGGAAGAAGGATGAAGAAAGATGGGAGAGAACGGAGGGGAAAAGAGAACTCGGATGTGCTGCGGAGCAGAGTCGTGTGAGGTGAGGGCGCACCTGGACCTTCTTCTCCATAGGCGTACAAGGGCTCTCACTGCCTTCCACTCCACGATTCAACCACCCAACGGACTGCCTCCAGTTACGTGCACCAAAGTTTCTTCTTTCTCTGTTCCCGACCTTTTCTTTCTCTCTCTTTCTCTTTCTACATTTTTTGTTTTTTATTTTTTTAGCCGCGTAGATCGCACGAGTGGGTGCGTACCTTTGGAATCTGCGCCCGCCGAGGCAAATGCGTTTTACATCGACCTCGCGAGAGCAACGCGATGCTTGGTATTTTGTTAAAAAAAAGGGAAATTTTACTATCCCGGTGTCATGTAAAAAGAGAAGAGCAACGTAATACCAGGGGAAAACAAACAAAAAGTGGTAAAAGCGTAGGTGATACTTTTTGAAGGATCGTTCAGAGAACGGTGAAACAAGGGAGAATTGAAATCGGAATAAGTTGGATTAAAAAATATTGATATTAATTTGAGAAGTGTAAAACGTAGAAGCGTAAGAAACGCAGAAGAGCTGTCCGACGAAATTCAGTTGATGGTAGGAAATGGTCGGGGCGCGTACCCGTATGGAAAGCAGAGTGAACGCATTACACGCAAGCGACGACTCGTACTCGATGAAGATGTAAGGGCCGCATTGTGTCCTGCGCCGTCGAGTGAACTCGAGGATAAAGAGAGACAGAGAGAAAGTATGCACGTCCATAGAGAGCGGGACCGCAACTACTAACGGTGGGGTAGATCTCAGCGCGGATAGTGCTTTATTTCATCAAAGGGACAACAAGGAAGCCGAGATAACGCCGCGTGCTTCACAGAAAGGAGCACTTCGGATAGAGGACGTATGCACGGCACGCACGACGCGCTCGATCATCCATAATCGTGTACACTCGCGATAACCACGCTCCAGTTGCATCCTTCTTGAAATTCTTCAAGAACAACAATACTCCGGCAAAGTCAAAAATTTTTATTATTTTGTAATTCTAGAATAGAACACTCGTACCGGAGCATGGTAACAGTACGAGAAGCAGGGCCTTAGAAACGAAAGGGTTGTTTACGATTACCCATGCGGGCTATCGGAAATATCGGCTTGGATCTCCGTACGAGAGAGGCAGGATAATTTTATGCGGGCAATGCGAATTACACGAGCCGTGCAGAACACAATACGTCCACGTGATTTTACAAATACACTCGTGTAATTAACATTCTCAATTATTAACGAAACGAGTAAAATGATGTACTTTTAATTAAGTTGTAGGTCAAGAGATTGGTACCAGTATATCAGAGGCAGGATCGAATCGGTGGACAAAGTTTCCTGTGCCAAAAAGCATCTACCGTTGAAACGGTTCTACAATATGGGTTCCCGATTTCAGGGTGACGATAGAGGAGCCAAAGAGAGGAGAGGGAAGAAAAAGAGAGGAAAGGAGAGAGAGAGAGAACAAGAGCGTTGCTCGCTATTGTTTTCTCGAGTGGTACTCACTGGTTCAATGCTCGCCTGCTCTGGTAGACCGGTACCAGATGTACCCCGACCGCTTGGTTTCAACTGTGATACCACGCCACGCCATTCCTGATCACTACGTTCCCAGCTTACCAAACATTTTTTCCATTCTTCCAACCAGATGCTACGTGTTATTCATTTACACTACTAAGTGGAAGGATCCAGGATGATTAAAATCACTATATGGTTTTACGAAGAAGTAGGTATTGTAGATGATCCCTCTGTTGGAGTAAAGTACGTTGAATTTAAGATCTTAAGACTGATTGCAGTATTCAGTTTACTTGGATGGATAAGAAAATTCAGCTAACACGAATCTGCAACCAACTAAATTATATTTTTTTTTATCATTTTAAGTGCGTACAATATGAAAGTCTCCGCGTGTAACGCGAGAAAGCTGCGAATACAATGGAAATTATTATGCTTGTCACCTTTTTGATCGATTGTGCAGTGATGATATGTACGAACAAGTTTGAGGTACAATCAAGACGTTGATGGGAAAGAAACGTTCGGTAACTAATGAAATTTTGTAAGAGGAATCTCTATATTAAATCATCGTATTAACAATTCTATCTCTTCCTCTGGCAAAGCTCCAATTGTTCCAATGGCGATAGGAATGACGAATAATTGAAGGTAAAGAACGGCAATCGATGTTGTTTAAAAGAATACTCTGTATTACAACTGGTGATGGTATCCACGACGACACTGTAACTCAGAATACCAATCAACTGTTCTACCAACACCGAATGAAAGTTACGATTCATTATGTTATATAATTAAAAAAAAAAAAAGAAGAAAACTTTATAAGAAATAGAAAAGCGAGTTACATATATCTCGACTGATCATCTACTTAAATTATGCTAATAACTCGTGTAACATGATCTTTTTTAATTCACGATCGTTCACGTAAAGTATACAATTACATTCCCATTAACAGATTGTGCTCGCTCGAACGTTGCTTCTCTTGCCTGTGTTCTGTCGCAGTCGAGGAACAACCTTTTGCGATACCATTTAATATCATACAAATTCTTTTTTTTTTTTTCTTTTACAATGCAGTTCATATAAAATTACACTTGATATACCTTTACGTCACTGGCTCGTAAATAATAATTGCCATCACGTTTGCCACTATTGCACGTTTGTAATGCTTTAACTGGTGAGCTGACGTTCAGGAGACTTTTTAAAATAAAACTGTGGATGCCATTTTGTGGCTCATTGAAAAAAAAAAGAAAAGGTGAGAGCTACCTGACTCCACCTCATCCAGGATCGTACCTAAATTATATAGGTACAGTGTAAATAAAAATAAAAAATCAGGTGTGATTATCCAGAAAATGTCCTAATTCTCTTTCTTTTCGATTTCAGATAACGAAGATAACGAAGACCGATGAATGGGTCTCGTGATGGCATTAGTCAAACGTAAGTGAACACAGAGAAACACGTCTACAGTCTACCGTCTCCACCCTCCTCGGTTCCCGCCACTTCCACTGCTGCTGTTCCCTTGGTAATTAGAGGAATAATTCTAGAACACCAGAAGACACGTGATTAACGATCGAACCTACCCCGAAATCGTACTCGAGATGTTCTCCAGTTTCTGCTACTTCAACGCGTTCACTGGTACAGTGAAAATGGTCATGGACTAATACGACACGTATTATCAAAGACTATGATTCAATATTTTAATGTAAGCTTTTAATTTTCTATAAATCAGATAGTCTGTAATGGCAAGTATTTAATACAAGTATTTTCAAATTGAACTGGACTGACGTGATTCTAAACCATTGATTAATTGTTCTCAGAAATTGAAAGACCAAGATCTTACCCGTTGCTGATTGTACTGCTGGGACCCGTAGTTGTTGTACTGTTGTTGATTCTGGTACTGGTTCCTTCCATACTGTTGAGCACTGTAGTTATTCCTCTGCTGGTACTCTGGAAAACGCTGGTAATTAGGAGGTGTACCGTATCCCCTCGCCCATGGTCCGGACATCAGTGAAACTTGACTGGAACTGGCGCTCTCGTATCCTCCTTGATAATCGCTGCTCTGGTAACCTGAAATCAATCAACGATCTATTCAGAATCGATTCCACGTGACTATACCAATTTACGCTTTTAGACATCCAACACGTATAACGCTATAGACCCAACGACGCGTCTACCATCGATGAACCTGCCAGCATAGCCGCGTTAATCGGTGTACCTACATATCGCGGTACCTCTGTCTATCAACGGGGAAAGAAAGGACGGAGGAGACCGGGTTCCCGGCAGGAGCACAATATTCGCGTAGGTGAATGGGACACGGAGCGTGGCGGCGCGTGTCACGCGTTCCCTGGAATAATATGTAAACGCGCGTGCAGGCTGGCTACGTCGAACGGAAGACAGAAACGGCGGGGCCAAGTGTTTGTCAGCATCGCGAAACGTCATAATGGAGCTCGATGCTAATAACGGATTTTCGAAAGGGCAATGCGCCTGGTGCAGGCGCGTGCAACGTAGCAGAGAAATCAGGCAGGCACGCACGCACGCACGTACGTACACGGGTCGACCAGTGAGAAACGAAGAAAGACAGACCCCCCCTGCCCCGTTATACGATCGTCGTTCACCCCCAGGAAGCCGTCGAATCCTCGCTCCGCACGCCCACGCAAACACGACTCTAGAGAGACGAGTAGAGAGAAAAAAAAAAAAATTGGAGGCACACGATATAATGACGACGCTGACAAAAGAACAAAACGGTTACGCCCTCTATACTCGCAGTTACCGTCGTCTTTGACTCCCGTTGAATATTTATAACTCGCTTTCGAATTGCGAGATCATGCTTTTTACGGTAGCCAAGGGGAGAGTTCGAAATAAGAGACTCCGTTTGTTTGATGTATCGTGACGAGTGGAAATCAATTTTAATTGAATTGATTATAAGCTAAGCGCGGAGGAGGTAGTGCCAGCGAAACGCAGCGGGATCGGGCGCGAGTGTTTCGCGAGATTTCCAACCACCGTGGAAACAATAACGAACTTCGCGAATCTTGTATTCATGTATTCCACGCGCGGCTCGTCTCTCGTTGTCTGCCACCGATGCATTCATCCAAGGGACCATCGATCCACTTATTCTACTTAAAAACGAGTCGCTGAATCTATGCTTAAGCGTTCGACCCCTAATTACTTTTCTTCTTCCAGGAGTTTATCAGCAGACGCGTTCCAAATTAAGGACCCTGGACACCGAAACCCTGATATTCAGCGAATCAGAGAGACTATCAGTGACGCATGATAATCGTATAGTACGGTTCAATCGAGCTCGTAATGGGAGGTGGCAAACACCGTCAATATTATCGAGGGTCGAAGGGGTGGGTCCCGCGGATTCGTCTACCAGTTTATAGATTCCTGTCTCTATTCCAGGAGCTGGCTCGACCGCTTTCTCTGTGGCAACAATAACATCCCCCGTGGATTCCAGCCGTGGACCGACTACGAGGGGACCCCCACGGTAATCCTCACCCTCGCCGAAAAAAGGGCCAAAGGGGGAGGGTTTAACAGTTTACACGTCGGATCATCCCTCGTTATTGTTGCGTTTATGATAATAGCAGCCGACTGGCACGCACGCAGACCCGGCTGACCGCTTCAACCCCATCCCGAGGGTCAAGATCGTTACCACGCTCAGGTATTTAATTAGACAGGTCTGCTGACGCTGAACCTCGTTACGGTATTAATTTCACTGTTTCTACAGGAGCTTTTTTTCGATGAATTTTGATAGCGCCACACCGTACGAAAGATTCCAGGCAACATGATCTCACTGGAGAGATTAAATTTAACGATATCTCTAATGTCTTCGACAATGTACAACGCTGACACATTTTTGTCCTCTTCCAAAGATGAGTATTTCATACGATGACGATAGTGATTTAATTGGAAAGTCTCGGTCGTTTGGAAAAATATGATTTTTCCGATATTAAAATGGCGGACAATTAATTACAAAATGAAAGCTCCGCCTGCTCGATGCCGAAGCCCGCGAAATTATATTGGAAGACAGAGGGGGAAAAGCGACGCGGGGAACAGGATGGAAAGAGAGAAAGGTTCGTTCATACGTTAGGTAGTATATGCGCTGTGCGTTGCCTATCCGCCATGGGTATTGGATTGGATTGGATCGCCGCGTCAGCAATACAAACACTCGAAGCCTCGATGTGGGTCGGCCTCTCCCGTTCCTGTTTCAAACTGAAATTACACTTTCCCGTCCGACCCGGCCACCCCTCCTCCCCCGCTCCCCATCTAGCTCCATTTTTATTCTTCGCGTTTGTCGTTTTTCCATTCGTCATAAAACGTTTCGCCAAAGTTCACCGTTAAAAACCAATCGCCATTTTCAACAGTTTTAACGGCCGGGCTACTCTGGTTGCGTTAAGTTGTTGCACACCAAAATGGACGACTTTGAAATATTTAAATCACAGTAATGTAATATATATGTATATATATATGTTTCTCCGTTGCAGTGATTCGAACGATGCCTGAAATTTCGTGAACCATCAAAAGACTCGGAGGAAATTGGTCGGAAAGTGTAAAAGCCGTGAGACGATTTTCACGGAAGAGGAAATCAGAGGAGGCCGACGGGGGAACGGTTGGCGCCGTTTCCGTTCGAAGGATTAGAAAATTAAAGGCGGAGAGTTCGAGGCGCGTATAAATTCTCTTCGGCCGCGAACCGAGCGGAGAAAAAGACCCGTGACGGGCGCAGCAGGGAAATCGAAACCCTTTAGCCGCGCTTTCCTCGAGAGGCGAGACCAACCGACTAACTCGAATGAAAAGGCACCGGTGCTGGTAAGAGACACTTCGTGCACGCTCCTGCTGGCGTGTATCCGACCACGAGAGAAGGAAGAAAAAAAACACGAAGGAGAAGAGAAGTAGCGAGGGAGGGAGGAGAAGACGCTTATTTAGCTTACCTTTTACTTACACGTGCTGTACAATGTTTACCTACACCCATCTAAGCGTATAAGACTGGAGGGACTGCTCGAGAGGAATAATGTTTGCGTAAGAAGAATGGATAGCGATTTCGATATTTAAAAAAAGAAAAGGAAAAAAGGGAAAACGGTACGTATCAAGGTTGACGTGCTACCGACTTTCTAACGCGAATAACGTTGTCGGTTCTTTCAGGATGGCCGAACGGCATACATAATTTCGATAAGATAAGACCGTATTCGTAGAAGGAGACTCTTGTTCTCCGAACAACAGCCACGGCATCAAAGTCAGCCTTGATTTAAAAGTTGCATCGCGTCTGGAGACATTTCTTACGAGAGCCAGAAGAATAAAAAGAAAGGAAGAGGAGGTGTGTTTCGTTCGAAGGTGGACGGCAACTACCTGACGACAGAAGAAGAAAACAATGAACAGCACCGGGAGTAGCGTGCGTTCCCCATCGTGGCTGTTGGCCTGTACAAGATGGCGCCTAGCAAGCCCGGAGTACCACTCGGGCGATTTCCGGTGGCTTTGTTCCGCGCACCACTCGTACACGGGGTGTATTCGATGAAACTCGAGGTTTAAAGGCGCGTTTTTCAGCCGCGCTATGAGCTTACGTGCGTGCGCGAGATATAAAGAGGTTTTTCTTCTATGAAGCCAGTTAGCCAACGAACCGGTAATTCCTCCACCGCTTCTACACGGCTCTCCTCTCCTCGTCAACTTCCTCTTTGCGGCGGTTCCTCGCGTTTCGACTTCAACTTCCTCCTCCACTTCTTCGTCTTCTTCTTTCTTCCCCTTTCTTCGTACCCTTTGCCGGGCTCACCAGCATTCATTCTCGCCTTTGCGCACTGCAGAAGAAGAAACGAGCCGGGTGCAGCTCAAGATCTCTCCCCGTTCTCCACCTACCTCCCAACCCCTCACCGTGTCTTTCTCTTTCTGTCACCGAGCATTTTCCTGTTCCTCTTTTCAGTCGCCGGTAATGGAGGCCCTCGAAGCGGGTCCTTCTAGCGCCTCGACGAGCCTCCTGCCTCGACGAAACGAAACGAAACGAAACGAAACGAGAGACGAGACACGTTTACCCCCGACGACTTTTACTTTCTTTCTCCCTCGATCGCGCCCCCTTTCCCCGTTTCCTTCCTTCCCACTGATTCGCTCGAGAAGAAAATGCAAACCGTCCTCGCTGTTCCACTGGCGAACAACCGTCTTCCTACCGTCGGCTACTGGCTTCACCATCGATGGAAGTTAATTTGTTTATCGGTATCGATGAATGTGTACTTTAAAACTCTTGAAAGGTGTTTAGACATTTTTAGTAGATTTTGGGAGGTTTTATAGGACTCTCTCTTTCTCGATAGTAGAGATTATTATTGGAATTCGCTTCACCGCTTTAGACGTTTGCCAATGCTTTCATGGTCCTCCGATCGTTATCGAAATCCATCGAGGAATTCGAGGCAGGTTATGACGCAGCCTTGCGATCATTATTACTGAAAATTTCTATCGTTGCAGGTGAAAAACTGATCCTGTTTGATATTGCAAACGATCAACCCTTCAATGGATTATCATGCGGTGGTTGGTACATCAAGAAGATGAACATAAGATGACCTCGAGTGAAAGCAACGTCCCCGATAAAATGGCTGTAAGTGGAATCGCATCAAGATCGCGATCGTTTGTCCCGAATTAACAATCGGCACCGGAATAAAACGCGTAGATCGAGTGAAGCGTGGCCGCGAGCGTCGTTTCGTTCTCCGGGTATTTCAGCTTCGTCGAAACTACAGGGGGGTGGTGTGCGAGGCGCACAGGCAAGGGAAGAGGGGAATCAGAGGGTGAGGAGAGAGGTAGGCGAGGGGTTGGGAAGGTAGGACAGGGTGTACGGAGGAGGGAGGAAAAGCTGGAGGATAGAGAAAGAGATGGGTAAAGGGCGAAGATGGAAGAAGGACGGAGAGAAACACTTGACCCTGCCTGGCTGGTTGCCGCACAGCCGATGCTGTGCCAGCAAACCCCACCGTGCAACGTGCGTTAATAAACGCAACGGCCCTGTGTTGGTCCCTCGTCTGTGTGCTCCTCCCGTACACCCTCGACTCTTTCTCTTTCCAGACCCTCGACAAACCTCACCCTCCTTCCCTGTCCCGTCCTTGTCCGACTCACGCGGGACGCACGCCCACCGGAACTGTTCGCTCTTCGTTTGGTGCCGCGCATGCGTTACGTCACAGGAAGACCGAACGAAGACACGCGTGTGTGGCGCTACCCCTACGCGCACGTGTGGGTGGGTTAGCTCGGTCGCGCGCGAGTAACGTGTTGACTCTCGCGATCGCGCAGCTCCTAATTTATTTACAATTTCGCGAAGGGGGAACCGGATTGATTCGAGCCCCATCCAACGACGAGATCCAATACCGGTGCCCCGCAGTTAGCTTGCACGGGCTGCGTACACCGGCGAGCCGTAATTCGCTAGGCGTTTAATTGCGCACCCCCTGCGCGCGACAGCCTAAACCACCGCCGGCGTGCCGTCGTTCGATGCTGATTAACGGCTGCCTTTGTTTCAGGATTTCTTATGCGGCGTACGGTTCGATAAGCCTAACCGACGATGAGCTTGGACGGCACTTGGGCGAATATCTACTCCGAAGCCCTCGAGGTAGGCCGCTCGGAAGAAAAGGAGATCAGCGACGATCGAAGAAGCATCCTCGGCGAATCGAGTAGTAACCGAAAAATCTAAAGGGTCGCGTGACATTTCGCGAGGTCCCGCGGCCGAGCATCGGCCAAGAAATGTCGTCCACCAGGGTAAGAGACAAAGCGCGGACCAAGAAGAGGACCGGTATAAGACGCGTAACGCGAGAAACAGAGAGAGAGAGAGGAAGAAAGAAAGTATGCAGAAGCACTCGTGTCAGAGGCGACCAATAAATTTATCGAGCGGGTGTTGGCATGGAGACTGCTGGACAGAGTTCGGTTGGATGGCCCAGAGGGCGATGAGAGGGCACTCGAGAATCCTCCAGGAGCCCGTCACGGGGAAATTGGAGGCAGCCACGGCGACGACCAGGAGGAGGAACACCGAGAGGAAGGAGGAGAGACGCGTATCCCCCCCTGAAGAAGGACAAAGACAGAGATCGTAGAAAACGAGGAAGGAGAAGCTCGTGGAGGAAACGAGGTGGACGGGAAGAGGGGTACGAGGTATCGATTTCTCGCGGTGATCCAATCAACGATGGTGCCTTATCTGACGCCTTTGCCACCCGCTTTAACCTCTCAGATACGGTACAGAATTTCGCTTTTCTCCTCGTTCTTCTCCTCGCGTGTCAGCCAATCGTTGCGACCTAAACGCTTGTTTCGAACGCTTTCAGGATTCACCTTCGGAATCTGCGAATTTTCAAACGACTACTAATGGTACCCGGGGCTGAAGGGTTCACGCGTTCGGTACGGGACAACCGTGTCCCATAGAAGCGGACGAATGACCCAAGAAATAGAACGATGTCTATATCGATGAAACGAGATTAAAATATCAGCTCAGCATGTAAGTGCTGGGACAAAATCGATACACCGATGATGCGAAACAAGATGCAGCCAATATTTAACGAGCCAGCCTTGCCGAGCTGGCTTTCTTTAACCTCCGGTGATCTTTAATTCATTAACGGCATTAATTATTCATCGTCGATAACGACGACGGAATCGCTGATCTCGTTCCCCCTTGTGGTGTTCAACGAGACGGGCTGTGCCCTGACATCGCCGGCATTCGTCGACATTTTTGAACTCGTTACCGGTCAATTAGGCCATAGGCTTGATCGTGTGAAATTTCAGCAGACGGACAGTTATTTGTTTAAGTACAACCCGATATATTCGTCGTTCTCTTGGATAAATCATCGGTGCAATAATCGAAGAAAATAAGTAGCAGGAGAACGTTTTCGCGTGGACGTTCTCCAGTGTGTACGGACTGGCTAATCCTTCTCTGACATTGTTCCGAAACAATACGACATCCGTCCCTAATTTGTACTGGCATCGTCCTATCGTTTCTCTTTCGCGTTGTAACGCTGGCTGACAGAGTCAATATTTTCGCTGCCTCGGGAAAGGAGACGGAAATTCGGTGCGGGTAAAGTGTTCGCCAGCCACGAGAAAAGAGAAGAGAAACACGGATTTCTGCATAGTTTGCTTGCCTGCCGCGAGCGACTTGCTTGCTCAGCCGTTTCCGATTAACTCGTGTCTCGCGTACACCGCCGTCCCTCCGTTTTCTTCCCCGATACCGTCTTATATTGCTCCACGATATTTTTGGCAAAGTCGACGATTTTAAGACAGGGATGAAAACTTGTTAACGAATCCCGGTACCAAAGTTTATTGGAAATAATTTTCTTTCAGGATCACCACGAATTCACCGATATTTGTTTACGGAAGTTTGCGAAGAGAAGACGATTCGCGAGAAGAAAACGGTAAATCACTCGGAGGATAAAAGTGGCGGACGACCTAGTGAGTGTTCGAGTCGCACTCGTGGGACCTATGTCGGTTCAACTGGTTCTACGTTTGATTTGATGGAGCAAGAGGGATGAAAAAAAAAAAAGGGAAAGAGGGAACGAGAGCAGAAGAGCGAAAGAGTAGTGCGCTCGGCGTTGTAGGACTCTCCGCTGGAGAGCCCTCCCTCTCTCTCGCCTGCTTAAAGCCCTATCCACTACTCATTTATCAAATAAATCAACACAGCTACTTGTGCACCTGTGAAGAGATTCAACCTGCGGCCCGTGCCGTCCAAAAGCCCGTTGGCAATCTCTGTAAATCGATTTCTTCGCCGAACAATCGACCAACAAGAAAGTTTATCGATCAAACGTCAATTTTTAATTAATTTTAATTTCCAACTCCGTAATTCGCGTCGATTTACGTTTTCCTTTTAAAGTGAAAAAAATCATTAAATTTCAGATTACTCGGAAGAAAGCCGAAAGAGGAAGATGAGGAAGGAACGTGGTAATTAACGGGATGAAAGAGGAGATTCAGCTGTTTCCTCCCGAGGCGAGGAGTTGCTACGTTTCGCGTGCAGATGGAGCATTGGAGAAAGTGGAAAGACGCAAGGAAGAAAAGGGAATAAGAGGTAGGGAACGAGGGATTACGAGGAGTGGCTAAGGGAGCTGGAAAGAGACGAAGGAAACGAGAGAGAGAGCATAATCAAAGAGCTTCGAAAAATCAGGATGCACTTAGAAGCACGTACTCGGCCTATAGAGAGGCATTCAGTTATACTGGTGAGTTTGGAGTCAAAGCAAGGACCCTTGCCTCAGCCGGCGCATTACCTCTGCTGCTCTCGTCGTCGTCTATGCCCCGCGTTTATATCCACCAGCTACCTTTTCCTCGGTAACCACCACCTCGTTCTATGTATTTACGATCACCGGATTCAACCAGCCTTTCCTTTCAGCGAACCAACATCGACGAGATTAGAAAGCAAACGTATGTCATGATTTTTGGACGAGCCATCGTTACAAAGAACGGCGAGACACGACTTTCTTTTCATCATTAAACTCCAAAATGAATACGATTATCTCAGTGATGAGATATCAGGGGATGTTCTTATCAGAAAACCTTATCAGCCAAATTCCTTTCTTTTTTCAACGAGCCGAGTCGATTGACACCTTCGAAAGGATCGGTTCCTATAAGAGATGGACATTGTTCTTGAAAATAAAAAAAGAGTATCGGTACACGTGGTTAAACGTACCAGCCAAGAACCTGAAGAGCACTGATAATCGACAAGTATCGTTTCAATGTCGCGGAGAAAACAGTGGCAGAAGAAAAAACAATCACGCTTCCCTGTCTGTTCGGTTGGGCGTCGAAAAGTCGCGTTGAAGAGTCTTTGGTCCTGGTTGGAGGATCGTGATTAGGCGATATCGAGTCCTATACGCGATCACTCGACGACCGAGTAGATTGAAGAGGAGGGTAGAAAAGGAATCAGAGAAGGTGGAGGAGGAGGAGCACGCGAGTAAGTAGGAAGGAGGTCGCGGGACGACACCGATGGATCCCTGAAAAGCGTTGAAAAGCTGGCTACTCGACTTTTGTAACGGAGTTAAGAAGAAAGAAGAGAAAGAGAAGAGGCAGAAGGACGCGTAAACCGCAGGAAGGAAGAAGTAAGTAGAGAGAAGAGGGAGGGTAGAGAGGAAAGAGTGCGTCGCGAAGAAGAGGAAGAGGATGGTCCTTGTACACCGAGGACCCCAGGATACCGGCAAGGAGTATCCTAGAACTGTCGAGGATGCTTCAATCCCATCGTCCTCTTCCTCGTCCTGCCTCTCCTTCTCCTCCTCCTTTTCTTTCCACGCTACTCTTTTCTCCTTGGAAATACTGGGTGTCTCCAGAATCTTTTCTTTTACATTATCAAATTTCATTTCACAATGTATGTATTACAAATAGAATTTTCTATTTTTTTATTTCAGACGCTCCTCTTTCTGATACTGTGAAATATTTCTGATGCCGTTCAAATCAAAAGGGATACTTAGGCGTTTGATCTTAGCTGAGACACCCTGTACGCGATCGCAAGTCCCATCAGGATGTACTCTTGCAAAGGGAACCGTCGTCTCCTTCAAATGCTACACCAAGAGGGATATCGTCCTCTCTGCCAACCCTCTTTCACCTCGTTCGCCATCTTCTCTCTTTCTCTCCCTCTGCTACTTCTGTCCCTCGTTTTCTTCGTATCCTCGGGACAACGCGTGTGAGTGTGCGTGGATGTCGTCTCTGTTCCCCCTGTGTTCCAGCCGTTCTTCAGGGGGGTTCTGTGTGCCGCGAGAGACTTTCGTACGGATTGCGAAATCAAGGGCTCTTCCGAGGGCTCTGAAGAGCACGGGCGTGAGAGAAGCCGCCAGGTTTTCCGGCCGAGGCGGCGATCAACGAACGATCCATCCTTCTTTCGAAGAAGTCAAATCGGCCAGGAAATGGATTCTAATCGGACAAACGACACAGAACGATATCCAAATTTCCGGCTTGACCGCGAAATTCGAGACCGCATCCCCCGAGGAAATTCCGAAGGAGTCGGTGAAGAGAATTCCAGGCTGGACGATCGGTCCTCGAAAGCAGTGAAATCGGATCCTTCGGGGGCGGGTAGATGGGTCAACAAGTCGGCACGTCGAAAACGAGATCACTTTGAGGGAGGAACACGGGGGCACAAGGTAGCCGAACATTCGAAACCTGATACTTTCCGCAGGAATCAAAACGTGTCATGGATCCGACCACTTAGGACCGGCATTCGGACGTTCACACTTCCGATCAGGAATGAAAAGGAAGAAAGGGATTGTTTTGGGCACTGCCATCCTGAATTCTACTAAGCTTATGGAACATGAAATATCGTTAAAATTTCAATTCTACTGTCCTATTCATGAAAAATCACTGAAAGGTTCGAACAAACGGTTGAGAAAAGAGTTTACCCTGATCCAAGAGGGTGCAAAGCCGAAGGAACCGGCAGGACTAGTAAAAAAAAAAAACCACGAGTACGGCGCCTGTTAAAATCCGATTCGACGGATGATCCTCACCAATGACTACGGAAAGGCACAATAGAGGAGATTGAAAGAGGAAAAGAGGAACGATCGGAGAAGGAAGAGAGGGTGGCGGGTTCGTTCTCTTTCTCTTGCCAGAATCGTTGTTCCCTCACTTCGCGCGGAAATGAGGTGGAAAACCGCACCCTCGGGACCTCGACTCACCTTTTCTTTGCGTTTACCGGGATACTAACCGCGGATTTCTCCGCTCCTGCGGTTTCTTGATATTACAAACGCGCGTAGAATAGCGCCGAGCGGGTTCTCGAGATCAGTCGAGCGCGAAGAAATCGTGTGCCAAGGGAAAAAAGAAGAAATGAATTGAAAAAAAGAGAAAGAGGGAATACGAAAGCCTCGTTCCGAAGCTGGAAAAAATATCGACTAGTTAAAGCTGCGTATACATTTGTTACTTAGTCTTGTCACTGACAAGAAAGTGGAGAAAAATCGATCAGTATTTCTGCGGTCAAAATGTGTTAAAAAGGGGGAAAAAATATTATTTCTTTTTTTCTTGTTTCAGGTGATAAAGGGTAATCGATGATCGATAAACTTATTCCATGGTGTTGTCTTTTCTAGAAGAAGCCACGATGCATCATCCAACATGGAATAATGGTGCGTACGCAAGGCAGGGAGGCAAGAGCTCGTCGTCATCTCTGAATTAATCTCATTCGACTGCCCCCTTTATGTTCTCCCTCGCATCCTGCGGCGTGCCTCCTAGCCGTTTCGTGGCTTCAAGGTTAATTGGAATGAAAACGAAGAAAGGAAAAGGAGCATAAGTTTCTGGAGGGCACCGGACAGAATCCCACGACAACGCCACTTTTCTTCCCTTAACCCAGCATCGAGACCCCGTATGTATGCGTCCGCTTTTTAAAAAATGTGAGAATTAGCGTCGTAGTTTGCTATTTTAAAATTTTTAAATTGAGCAAATTGCAGCATTCATGCCGCTTTCGAGTAAACTACAAGGGAAAGAAAATAAGTCTAAAGAGAAGAAAATTGAGGGTTACGGCACAGGTGAATCGATGATCATCCCCCGACAAAACAGAATACCTTTCTTTCCTCGACGGACCTGTGTCTAGGATATGCGCACCATTTACTTTTATGTGGCATTACGTGAAAGAGCCTCGAGGAACATCCATTCAGATCATCCCCTAAATCTGGTCGAGAAAAAGAAGAAAGAAAAATTCTCTTCTCCTTACTCGGAGACGTGATTCGAACAGACACACGAAGATCCTCGACTCTTAAATCATCCCGGAAATCAACTTAAATTAACATTTACAATGGTTAAATTACTACCAAAGAAAAGCCAAGCTGATATCTGATCGCGATTTCAATTAAAAACGAAGTCGATGGGCTGATAATATCGATCTCGTAAAGGGAACGGGGTGGCTGGTTGGTTTGGCTTTAAGTAAAAGTCCAAACGAATCGACCCTTGCCCCCATCGTGGTAGCCGTAGGGTAGGAGGCCTTTCTATTAGCCACTAGAAATCGCACGAACCCTTCACAGGGACAAATCGAAGCGACGTGCAAGACCGGCCTGGCCCTTCGACTCTAATGGAGTTTCACGCTTGCCGAGAGAGAATTGGCCCGAAATCGGGGAGCGACGGAGGATCCTGCAGGATCAGCGAGCTGGTCAACCGAAGAATTGATAATCAAAGCGATCCTGTTGGCGATCTATTTCTCTTAACGAGTTTAACCAAGGTATAAAATCGAGAAATTTCTCAGTTGCGCGATCCTCTCGAGAGTGGCGGCGTGGCAAGCAGGAAAAGAGTAAAAAGGAAATTAAGGTGGACAGGGTAGAGGGTAGATTTAATCGCGCTATTTTTTCCGCGAGAAGCACGAGCCACGTAAGTCGAGTTGAAACGTTCGTCGGAGGTGTCGGCGAGCCGCGGTTCCTTCTGTGTACCGCTAAGAAATCGTGAAACGGGTTGAGGATGCGTGGAGTGTAAAAGGGGTGAGAGAGCGACTCGACGTCGAGAGGGATCCGCCCTCCGGTGAAGGGTCCAGGCCAGTAGACAGTCTCACTAATTACGCCGCGCCTCATTAGCGTGGAAGCCTGGCAAGTCGCTTAAGGACACGTACGACGACGACGACTCTTCTTCGGTTTCGTCAAAGATACGGATACTTTTTTCCCTTTTTCATTCTTTCTCGAGGAGGACACAGAGAGGGGAAAAAAGGGGTGGTCTTTGCCCGTGACTCTCTCCTCGACTCGCTGACGGAATAGGAAAAAAAAAATATTAGCAATGAGAGAAATCCTCTTGTTGAAGCAAGAGTTTCCACGAGAGGAACGGGTCTTCCGTGTATCAAGGTGTTTTTTCATAGGTATTAATTAACAGAACGAAACAAGAATTTTTATTTTCACAGGGATTACGACAATAGTGGTGTACATTGCCGAATGTGGTTTCGAGCCGGTTGGTTTTCGAAGGCGGGAAGGCCGATTTAGAGCACAATGCGGTTCAATGCCGAGGAAATTAGCCACGGCGCTGCCGGTGACGCCCGTCAGACCCACACGATCGAAAACAGACCGTGTCTACGTCCGCGGACCATGGGGACGAGTACAAGTATATTTTAATAATATATACCATTCACGTGCGCGTACACCCTCAAATTGTAATGATAAAATAATTTTTTTCTTCCTTCTTCTTCTTCTTAGCTGTCTTTCAGATGAAGAAGAAGGCTTTGAAGCTGTACAGGCCAAAGAGACCCGGCACGGGCATCATCGAGTGTCTGAAGAGATCGCGAGGACAAGTTCACCTATGCTCTCGAAGATGAATGGATCCTATAGTTAATGGGGAGGCTGTATCGCAGGTAGACATACGTGGAATGAATAGACGAGGGTGAACGAGCATTTAGAGAAGAAGCCTCTGTTCTCTCCTATCCCCCCCCTTTCACCCTACCCTATCATCCACCAGGCTTTGTTCGACTCGTCTTCGAGATCGAAGGTTTTTCTATGGAAAACACGTGTCCTCGTTATCCGTTCTATCATAATTACAATCACGTTCTTGCCTCCTCGTTTCGAATCGACTCATTTCGAGGTGAGTATTTGAAAAATGATAAAAAGAATTACATACGTAGGCATGTATTGACATCCGTAAACGCTCGTTTTTCAGGAGATGTATAAGGAATAAGGGATGAAGAGGAGAAAAAAAAAAGAGCAGAGCTCTGTGTCCGATTCGGCGTGTCGGGACGCGTACGCGTCCTTTCGACTCGTCCACGGAGCGTGGAGAACGACTAATGGATGGATAATGACGCGTAATGGATGCAGCGGACATTACAGGTAATATCTGGTGAAAGCGGCAGGCATTTTCCGCGTAAGAGCGAGACAGGTTGGGATAAAGAGGAAAAGAGAAAATGTCTGGTAAATAGAAGCGGCACACACCTCGCTGGCGATGGATGGGACGCGGCCGAGAGGTAATTTCCACGAACGAATCGAGACTGAAGGAGCCGTGGAAGCTTTCAGGAAGGATCGCAACCGTTTTCGTGTATTCATTCGTTTCGTCGATGGGACTCGATGAAAGATCGTTGCTTACGATGGACTTGTGGGGGATTCATATTTTTCGGCGAGAGAAAAGAAAAATGAAATATGCACCACAATTACTCCGATCGAGAAGAAGAGACAGCCGTTTCGCGCGATTAGCATTGCCGAGGTCAGATCGCCGGTATCTCGGCCGGTGACGACTCGAGAACGGATCCGTTCTTGGTCTTGCGCCTGGTTTCTGCGCGATTCGAAGCTCCGTCGCCGTCGCTGCCGCTACACGAGTGTTTGCACTCCACTCGAAACCAGTCCCGAACGAGCTCGCGTGCAGGAGCGAGACGGAAATCGAGGGAGAGACAAGGAGAGACAAGGAGAGACGGACAGAGCCGAGGGAGAGACGTAGTGGCATCAGCCGCCAGGACGAGGCGGGAGGCTAGGAACGAAGCTTAATTTATCTAACGAGGGGCCTCTGCACCTGTCATCTGCTCCAAGATATGGACGAACGGACACAGGGCAACCCTCTTCTGTTCCTCCATCCCTGGTTCGCCAGTTTCAACGAATAAGTTTACTTACTTGCTCTACGGAGGGAGCTCGATGCTTAAATGTAATAAAAAAAGAAAGTTTGCTAATAATTTGCTATCGTCGCGAGTACGAAAAGATGGACAGTAAGCGTGGACGGATCTTCCCGAGGGTGTTCGTCGGGCAGCGTGCGCCTGGCGTTTACTCCCCTCGGTAAATCAATCACACACGACCACGGTGCCCCGTGTAGCAGTATTGTTTTTACGGTCACGCGCGGAACCTTCTTTATACGTGTGTGCACCCACGCGGCACTTTGGTCACGCCTGTTAGGGCTGCTACACTGTCAGATCCCTGGGATCGTAATTCATCTTTCTGGAATCTAACATCGAGGTAACGGAATCAACGCTGAAGGAAAAAAGATCTTCGAGTTATGCGAATCCGTTGTCACAAAGCGATAGCAGGGGTTTCGGGCTTTTGTAATTCAGCCAGACATGCCGCGAATCGCGCGAGGGAGGAGGACAGACGGATACGTGAAAGGCCGGAGCAACGGTGATGGAGGTGGAACATCCACTAATTGGATAATTACGGAGTGCACCGGGTTTGTTTTATAATTGGGCGAAATCCGTGGAACCGTTGCTGCCTCGACGTGCCAAACAACGAAATGGCCGGAGTCACGCTCTACGTGACGAACTACCCTCTAAGCTAATCCGGGACCAAAACCCCTCGGCTTTCCAACCCCCCTCGCTCACGCTCCCAGCCGCTACCTCTGACCCCCCCGACTTCCATCTACGCCCCTTCCAAACTACCCCCTTTACCCGCTCACCTACCGCAACCCTACACGATTGCCAGGACTCCGAGAAATAGAATCAATTCCCCTGGTCGCCTGGCTCGGTTGGAAAAATCTCGCGTAGTTTTCGCAGTCAAAGGTCGTTAACAATGACCCCCTCCTTAATTGGAACGACGTTAATCGATTCAGTTGTTTGGGAACTGTTTTTTGGCGACATCTCTAACGACTATGATTGCCCCACGCGACTTTATCGTCAGTCGTGATTCACTTTATTGAAGATTTGGAACAAAATTTTAAAAAATAAAAATAAAACTTTGACTTACCCTGATACGCCGCGTATGTGCTCTGCGGTACTGAACTAGGTCCATACGGTGGAGGTACTCTGTTATGATTTGTGTAATGTCTGTGAACAAATAAAAATTCATAATAAAAGTCATGAGAAACACATTTTACGCGTGCTGTTATTACTACTTACCCGAGTATTCTTCGTCCTGCATCACTTAACGTAGCGGTTTGCGTAGAAGGTGTGAAACCAATCTGAGGCTTCCATGTGTGTCCGGTATTGCGATTCATTTGATCGAAGTCCTGTGGTTTTAAAACTCTCGGTGGTTCCCTTACACCCTTCAACCTCTTCGCGGGGAAAATGAAATTACTGCCATACTTTGGATCTCTGAATCGGATACTGTAACGGAAGAGAAAATGTGTTTGTATTTCAGAGTTCAGAAGTTAGATAAATTATTTAATTGTTACGGGTTTGGTACGTACCAATATACTTTGTTATTCCTGACCGGTAGTCCGTTTATGGGTGACGGTAACGTTGATCCATCGCCAACACAGTCTTCTGCCAACAATACTGTGCCTCGCATGCCGTCTATAGATATCGAAGTCTCTACGTCGAATCCCACCTGATTCGTATAAAGTCCTTTGATAAAATTATAACCGCTATTACCGAGCCCAACGTATAGCCGATCGTCACCTCTGACATTGCGTTTTTCTAAAAAATGAATATAATCATATTAAAAAATTCATGATTTTATTAAACTTGATACAAAAATCAACATACTTTCTGCTTCTGATAGACAGTCATAGTATGGCTCCAAAGCCTTGAACAATCTTTTCTCGTCCACAAAGGGAAGCAAAGCTACTCCCTGCCAAGCAAACTTCTTACCATTTAAGTCTATCTTAAAGTCTTCGGGATAAAAGTCGATAATCGTTGATTTCTGAAAAAATTTTTATTAGAAAGGCAAAGATGTACTTATGTTTTATACGTAATTAATAATTACACTTACTGGATCGCTCATTAATTTTGCCCATGGCTCGGGAACGTGTTTACTACTAGCTGCTGGAAACACGCCCATCAATTGTTCTAATGGACGGAACTGCGATCATCAAAGTTAAGGGGAAAGTTTCAGTGTGTCAATTAATTAATTAACTTCTATCTTTCAGTACTTACCGGTATGGTTCCTTTTTCAAATTCCGTAGAAAGTCCACCTATATTAATGAAATCGCTGGCAAATGGAGCATAATGATATGGAAAATACCATTTCCATGATGCGCATCCTTGATAATAATATCGTAAAACCCAACATAAACCGCGAACGTACTGTAGGGCTACGTTATTTCTGCGTATAAATTAAAAGAATACCATTGGTAATACAAATAATACTATTAGTTTTCATGGCGAATAATAATCACCTGAATGCCAAATTATCAGGAGACACGTCAAATTTTGATTCGTAATAACGATCTTTGAAACCAGCTTCCCATAATCTGACTTCGTCGTGCGCTTGATCATCGTCTGAAGCATCCTCCTCAGCCTCGTCAATTTTTCGCTTCTTTCCTTGATTAGACGAGTCCTATAAGATACACGGTATAAGTAGAATTATTATAAGTAGACCAAATTAGAAATATAGAGAATCGTACCTCTGGCCGCATCATACTTTCCAATAGTTCCTTACTATTCCCTTTTGTCTTGTCAGAAGCTGATGAATGATAACTTCTGCCCATAACACGCATCTGATAAGCTTCGTAACGTGCATTTTCTACCGGCTTAATTTGTCCTCCCAAAGGCTGTAATAAAGATACACGTTACGAATAATATTTCAATTAACAATGAACAAAGGCTTTAGAGATAAATAAAACATACTGTAGGCGCAAACTGTCCTGTAGGAATCCACTTTGGTTTGTTATTACCGACGCCTAATAACCTTCGTTTTTTGTCCTTTTCACGCTGTTTATAAGCTAATTCATTCTGTTGCCTTTTTTTGAAAATTTCATCTTCAACGTCACCAAGTTCGGACATTATCAGTTGAACTCTGTCTAAATTCACATCACCGCTATCTGTTAAGAATCCCTGTAATTGATTAGAACATCTGTTTTCAGTTTAATACATTATCGAAAAGGTTTAGTTTAAAAATCATATACTTTTATGAATTGTTATATGATAGATTAGTTAATGATATAGGATGCAATTTCGTGTATTTATTTGTTCAAACATGTTACATACTCCTGTTTTATATACTGTCTTTTTGTATAGATTAACAAGTCTATCGATAGCCCCTTCTCTAATCTCCAATGATGGGAGGTGAGGAAGAAAATCATTTCCTACGAAGAAACACATGAACACCCAATCATCGATAGCTCGTTCGAAATCGTACTTAAATGGTAGATTAGGCATTTGCAACTCTCTTTCTAAATATTCCCTGAGTACGTTTAATCGCACAAATATGAACTGGCATTCAGATCCAAACGCATTTTCTTCTTCTTTTGGATTAGCCTCTGCTCCAGTACACTCTTTCATATCATGCCCTAACTGACCACATATGTCGCATGGTCTTGGTTTATTTGGTTTAAATTCTTCACGAATAATAGTAAAATTAGGTTCATGTGTTGCAAGACCCAACATAATTAAATCGGCATCTGCTCCGCACAAAACATGCTGGGTGTTAGGATCGTGATCGGGTTGTGCTGTTAGGCAAACAAAGATTGTAATATATATAAAACATTTTCGATACTTCTCCGTATAATACACTCCAGACATACGACTGGTTTACTTACCTCTTTGTCTACGTATAAAATCCATTATTTTATGTTCTCCTTCACCCGGTACGTTTGCATCGCTCAAAATCACCTTTATATTTCTCCAGCCAGGATCATTATTTAAGCGATCATGAATATAGTAATGTAAACATTTTGATAATCTTGCCATGAATGGTGTACCCTAAAATCAGATTAATTAGAAAAACCGAGCACCGTAAACGCGGCATAACATTGAAAAGACTTTATACGAACAGGTGTAATACAGTTGCTATCAAAATGCTCTTCTTTAGGTTTCTCTGGTGGTAATGAAGCCCCTTTAAGAGCTAATTCAGAACGTATTCTTTGTATCTCATTTATTTTTTCACAGGTTTCTTTGGATGCTCTAAATCGTCTTGATCTTTGTTGATTCATTTTTGCTCTAGGTGCCTGTACGTATATTACCATTATCAGTATGATCCTATACTTACAATTTCTAATTCTTCATTTATACTGTAAATACTTACAACTCCATCAATTGCCATATAAAGTAACTTCCTTGGCCTTACAATACGAAACAGACGATCGATACATTCAAAAATAGCTTCCATCATTTCATCTTCATTTTTTGGTGCTGGTCTATAAGGAAATGAACAAAAACATTTTGTTCAACTTACCAACATCAATTATTTCATTTAATACTTACTTATCCTCTGGATGAGTACAAGGATGTATAATACCATTCATATCAAGATACAAATTATCAAATTCTATTCCATTTGGATTTGGATCGGCTGAATTAACAGGTACATGTACGCCATTTGTACTTATTGACTGGAAAAGTGTATAAAATGATTATAAACAATGAAAGCTATAAATTAAATATGTTTCATCCACATAAACAATCTAACCTACCTTTTGCTCAATGCATTCAACAATCACAGAAGGGTACTTCCGACTCAACCACCGAAAAAATGCAGGTACACCCATGTTTTCTTACGAAATATGGTATATTTTGTACACGGTACTCGTTTTCCTTTGATTAATTCTTAATAATTTGTTTATAAATTGAACAAGAACAAACTGTTTTTACCGTTCACTCATATTTAACCTATAACATAGTGGTAGACAGCCGCCAAACTTTATCAGAGTACGGTTTTATGTGTGCTGCCATCTTTAGGTGAGATAAGTCAGAAAATCGACGATTTAAATTACATATAACAAAAGAAAATACATATTAATTAATAAAGAGTTTTACAGAATATTGCAACTGTATATGTATATTGATATTACATTGTCAAATCTTAATTTATTAAGAAAAAATATAAAGTATAATAAGAAAAGAAAATAATTGTATTGCTTTATTATTCCCCCCCCTATTTTACCGCTTAGGAGTGTATAGTTAAGGGTAAATGCTCTCCATATAATAGCATTAAATACCTTAATTCCCTTAATCTTCCATTTAAAAAACGATTAAGAAATTTAACATCTGTAGTCGAATACAATTCTACGTTTAAATTTATTTTGCTTCCATCGATAGTCCTCGTGCTTCCGCAAACAGGTGAGTATATTTTAAATAATTTTTTAGTCTCATTTTTTGTATACATTAAGAGTAACAATCTTTTAATGATGTAATGACCATAATTTTCTTCAATTATATGTGTAAGATAGAAGCTTCTTCAACATGCAAGAGAAAAATATTTTACATGGACCACCTGAGCCTATTTTGGAATTCAAAAACTTATCTTTAGGACAATTAATCTTAAATCAATTGCGTATTCATAGAGCTTGGGTAGCACAAGTAAGTTTTAATTATTTTCAGTTTTATTACCCTCATTGTAACTCAGATTACAACATTTATTTTGTTAATTATTATTATATATTTTCAGATAAATGCTTATACAAGAAAAGAGCAAACATTTAAAGAAATCCTAGATGCCAGTCAGAAGTTAGCAATTGCTTTTGAAAAAGAGGGATTAAGAAAAAATGATCGTATAGCTATCTGTAGTGAAAATAATACAGAATTTTGCATACCAGTATGTGCTGCATTTTATTTGGGTGTTACTGTTTGTCCATTGAATCCACTTTATACAGAAAGAGAATTGAAACATGCATTGAATATATCTAAACCAAAATATATTTTTGTATCACTACTTGGAGCAAAGAATGTCTGTAAAGTTGCTTCTCAGTTATTTTGGTTGCCAAAACTAATAATGTTAACAGAATCCCCAGATAATAAGTTACCAAATATTAATGATTTCACATCAAACATAACTGTTGATAATAATTTCCATGCTTATTCAACTGATATTAACGATCATGTAGCAGTCATTGCATGTTCTAGTGGCACTACTGGATTGCCAAAAGGAGTCATGTTAACGGATAAAAATTTTTTAACTGTGATAAGACACTTTGCGATATCATCACCTGATATTGTAAATAACAATGTGACAACTTTAGCTTTATTACCATTTTTCCATGCATACTCTTTTTCTGTACTACTCGTGAGACTAACTTTTGGGAATAAAAGCGTCATTCTTCCACGTTTTGACGAAAAAATGTTTTTACGTACAATAGAAAAGTATAAAATAGGATATCTAACGGTTGTACCACCGCTTATGGTGTTTTTAGCAAAGCATCCTATTGTAGACAAATATGATTTGTCTAGTATTCAAGAGATGTGGTAAGTTCAATTTGAAATCACATCAAATTATTAATTATAACTTAACATCGATTAATGTTTATTACATTAGGTGTGGTGCAGCACCTTTGTCAGAAGAAATTGCTAAAACAGTTTCAAGAAGATTAAACATGAAGAACATAAAACAGGGATATGGATTAACAGAAACTACTTTGGCTGTAATAAAATCACCGAATAATAATACAAACTATGGAAGTATAGGAATCTTAGCTCCAGGAATTTCAGGTACTTCATTGAAAATTCCTATTTCATAAATCCTTTCTTATTACATTTTTTTATGTTTAGGTAAAGTGATATCAGTCAATGAAGGTAATTCTGGTCAAGCCTTAGGACCAAACAATGCCGGAGAATTATGTTTCAAAGGGAATTTAATAATGAAAGGATATTGCAATGATGAACTAGCTACAGCAGCAACAATTGATAAAGATGGATGGTTACATTCAGGAGATATAGGATATTATGATGAACAGGGTTATTTCTATATCATAGATCGTTTAAAGGAACTCATTAAATATAAAGGATTTCAAGTTCCACCAGCTGAACTAGAAACAGTATTATTATCATGTCCTGGAATTAAAGATGCAGCAGTTATTGGATTACCACATGAGGAAGCAGGGGAGCTACCAACTGCTTTTATTGTTAAACAGGAAGGATCTAATATAACAGCTGAAGATGTCAATAAATTTGTAAATGGTAAGTTTTGCAAATTGAATTCCTTCATTTCTTACTAATAAAAAAAAATGTTACAGAACGCGTATCAAACCATAAACGATTACGAGGCGGCATCAAGTTTATCGAGAATATTCCCAAAACCGCATCAGGAAAAATTTTGCGCCGTGAACTTCGCGACGCACTTAAGTCGAAGCTATAAGTATTGATAAGCTCGAAAAGAAAGATATGTTCTTACTTTACATTTGTTTTAAAAATGACAAGAAAAACACGAAACGATTAACAACTAAAATAATATTTATAAACTTTTGTCGAAACATTTTTTTAACAACTCAATTTTTACTTATACAGAATTTGAAATTTTTAGGAAATCCTTTCTAAGGACTTTCCACTCTAGTCATATTATCAGGATATTTCGATAATTTATGTAAATATAAATTAAATCGCTTTTTATGCGTAAGACTACGTACATTATTGTTTCAATTTTTGTTTCACTTCATCTGGTATCTTATTCAAATACCACTGGTGAATTTCGCCGGGAGCAGTAGCCAATACACCTTTTACGTTTGGGTATGGTGTCTCCGCATTGTACGAATATCGGTCTCCATAAAAATCAGTTAATGTACCACCAATAGCATGAAGAATTGCCTCAGGTGCACAGGTATCCCATCTTTTACAACCTTTACTGGCAAACACATAAGCATGGGCCTTCCCTTCCATTAAAAGTATTACCTATAAAAGAAAGTAACAATGCTGATGCAATTGAAATAAATAAATTGTATGCAATATGAATAGATTACCTTATATCCTGCACCACCAACGCGTACAACCTCATCTGGACATAAAGCATTTATAGCTGCTTGAACATTACTATCTGAATGTGAACTGAAAGGATAATAAATCATTATTATTTGACAAAAATCAATTCCATACTAAATCATACCGTGTAGTAGTAACTATTCTTTTTCCAGCTGGTGCTACAGCTGGTGTAAATCCACCGAATCCTACACCATTAATACCCCATAGAGTCCGTCCTAAAACATCATTTTCAGGATTTTTATAGTATGGTTGATGAATCACACCTCCCACTGCTCTTTTTCCAATTGCTACCCCTACCAGAACAGTAACATGTTCTACAAAACCTTGTGTATATTCTGATGTTCCTGCAATATTAACTTCCCTTAAAATGTATCCTCATAAATTAATTAAAGATAAATAAGATTTATGTATACCATCCAAAGGATCTACCCAAATGCACACATCTTTAGCATCAATATTTTCCAAATGAGCTGGTAACTGTAATTTTAATACTTCTGGATCTGCCTCTGTTACAATCCACTCAGATGGCACTTCGCAATTAGATGGTTCTTCTTCACCAATAATGGTGATGTTTGGAAACTGATGACTTAATGAAGCAATAATACACCTTTGAGCACAACGATCAGCTTCAGTTTGTAAATCATCTTTGCCTTTTTCTACTATATTTAGACATCCATGATTCATAACATCTCTTATAATTTTACCTGCTCTCACTGTAGCAGTTATAGAATGGGCCACTATTCTTGATAGTAGCAAAGCACTTTGTGCCATTTTTTAAATTTCTCTTTAATATTTACAGATATTGATACTGTCCTCTTACAACAACGAATACTCTTATCTCTCATTAACAATGCTTTAAATATGCTGCACGCATTATTGTTCTGAATCACAAACTACAAAAAGATTATAATAAAAAACTTAGAAAGTAGGTACTATTTTCCAAGGTTGTATCAAATAATACAAGGAAATATAAAATATAGCAATGAATTTTATTTTTCACAGTTCTTTGATTTATAACAACATATTTAATTTAGTAAATTATTGTTAAATTTATATTTTTATTACACAAAGAAATATGCAACAATAATCACTAATTAGTGTAACTGTTAAAAAAAAAATAATATTACTGAATTAGAAAGGGAAAACTAATTAGTAAAAAGATGAAATATGAAAAAAAAACACTTACAAAAGCGTGAAGAATCAGGATATAATGTTATAACAAAGTAAATTTGTATAATCAGCCACGTACAAAGTCTACACGATTCGTCTGTATAAACATTTTAGTTGCATGACGCGTACACTTTCTTAGAAAGATAATAAAAATACTTATTTGATTATTCGATATCTTCAAATTTTGATATGATATCTTGATGTATTTCTTTGATATATATTGACAGAGAGTTCCTTCCTCATATTAATTAGCCCTTATTGTGTACACGCAATATTGTAATTAATTAAAATGAGAGGAAGAAGTAATGATTTTACAGAAAAGTTCAGCGAAATTAAATTCATTAGGCTACAGGTACTATGTAAATTATATATATACATATGTATATGTATACTTTTATATACATTATATAAAGTGCATTAACCTTAAAAACTCATGTGTTTTTATAGGTTAATAGGATTGAAGACGGTGACTGCTAAAAAATAACAAATGAAAAGCAATCAACAATGATATACAAAAATTTGATGGGGTTACCAAAAATTTGTACACCACGAACATTGTTTAGTAATTGTGTTCTTCATGTGGTAAACAAATATATTTTGTCTTCAGTTCAATGGATGCATTATACAACAGATTCAACAAACACAAAGAATTTAGATACAAAAGAAAGCAATAATAATCAAAATCTACCAATACGTTCATTAACACAAAACTTTGATGCAGAAGTTGAAGATATCGCTTCAAAAGATTCTTCACCAAGTAGAAAAAATACAGATTTATATTTAACAAATCCTGAAGTAGCTAAAAAGTTTGTTACATTAATTAAAGATGATTTATTAAAAAACATGTACCATGTAGTTGAAGCAAATCCAGGTTTTGGTTACTTAACAGAAGAATTATTTAAAATTGGTGTACCATTTATACATTTATTTGAAAATAGCTCTGAATATTGGATTCATCTAAATAATTTATGTACAAAATTTCCCAATCAACTTAGTATTACAAAATTAAACCTATTTAATATATCAAAGATGTTGACTGGAGTTTCTGTACATAGTGATATTATATATAAATTAATAAACAATGTACAACAGAGAAAATGGGAAGAAGAAAGTTGCATGCAAGTAATTGGAACAACATCAAAAAGTGTTTTCATAAGGCATTTAATACTGAGTACAATATTTCAAACAGGTTTAACCATGTTTGGAAGACCAATCTTTTATCTTGCAATACCATCATCTACATGTGATGTTAGTATCTTTGTTTCAAAGCTTCTGAAAACTTATTAGTTCATAGTTTATTATTTGGATTAAAGGACTAAAATAATATTGCAGTTTATTCATGTTAATCATGTTAAAATCTTATTAAATATCAGTTTATTTTTCAGAAATTCACATGTATTGAAAGATCAACAACTCTTTATATTATGTTTAATATATTATTTAATTATGAAATTTATGGAACAGTGGATAGAAAAGCATTTATACCACAATATAAAAGTAAGGAGGCAAAAAGAAAGAGAGTAACAAAGGATGACAGTAGTGTACTTAATGTTATTAAAATAGAACCAAAGCCTGATCTTTTTACATTATTTAAAACAAAGAAAAATTTGATATACTTTTGGCATTTCGTTCGATATAGTTTTTATAAACCAAACACCAGAGTGATACCCACATTAGAGTAAGTGTTACTATGAAAATAAAATACTATGTATTTATTTTAAGATACTACAATGTTTTTGTTATTAAACAAAATTTCTAGAAATCTAGTTCCAGGTTGTGGTATAAAATTAATAGCGCTAAATTACAATATATTCACGGAATTTGGTGATTTAAACCCTAGGCAAATTTATGATCTATTTGTGGAATTTCAATCTTGGCCAGAATATGAACAATGTTCATTTCAGTTAAGTGCAGGTGATATTAGGAGAACTTATCAGTTATATTTGGAGGAAGAAGATGTTTAAACATTGCTGAATTAAATAAAAGGAATCTATTTTTCCATTTAATTGTTTTTATATTTGAATTACCTTTTTCTGTTTGCTATTTTTTGAAAAAAAAAAAAAAAAAATTAATTATACATTTAAAAACACTAGGAGGAGAATGTCAATTCATTTTAAATGCTTAGTAATGATTGGTTACTGATTTTAATATTCTTGTTTTATTCAACTATGGTTGTCCTTGAGAACTCAGGGTCATAACAGGTCATTGAATGACATATAGCATATTAAAGATACAGTGTTATCTGTCTTCACCAATAAATTAAGAAATATTTGATAATGTAAGTTAGTCTTGTTGATAAATTAAGATTTAAATAACCTATTTTAACAAAAATTCACTTGTGTTACAGTTTTATACAACCACAAAAATTGTATAACATCACACACATAAGATGAAGTGGGTAATATTTGGCATTATATTGATAATATGGAATTACGTAACATCTGGTCAAGATATTGTATTTCCTGATGATGAAGAGACATCTCATGTCAGTGGCAACAATGCAACGGTAATTATACTTGAATATTACAGCATAACAATAAAAGTTAGCATTGAAAGGAATATGTTTAATTTTTGCTATAGATAACAGAACGTATTCCAGTATTTGTACCAGATCGGTGTCCCAAAAATATGCTCCTTTATCCTGGAGAAGGAAATAATAGTGCATGGGTATGCGATTGTAGACCCAGATTTCTATATTTTCCATTAAGCGATAGTTGCCATGAAGCTTATAGACAGGGACCTTGCGCACCACGAAATTATGTAATACTTCCTCAAAATGAGGCAGTACCAAAATGTGTAAACAATCCTTGCTTGGAAGATGGATTAGTACCATACAATGATACTTGTTATCCATTAAGAACTATGGGTGGTCCTTGTGCTCCTGATGGAGTGTTAGGTGTAAATGAGACTACTTTTGAATTGAAATGTATACCAGTAGATGTTGCACCATTTATAATAATTCAAGTACCTAAACGGCCACAATGTCCTGTGGGAAGTCGTAGAAATGCTCTTGGAATGTGCAGGGAAATAATTTGATTTTTTGTATATAAGAAAAGTTTCTTGCAAAGAGCTATATGTTCATTTAGTTGTTTCAGTACAATCAACAAATATATTACGATTTGAATATATTATGAGAATATATAATATACATATTTACAAAATATATTTCTTAACTAATTAAGTAAGTTTGTTTATAACACGAAGTTCTTAATTTATGTACATGTGATAATTGTATACTTTTATCTTTGTTGGGTTTAACATTTCTTTATGTAAATTATTTAAATGAATCCACAAAAATATAATACAACAATAAAATACGTTATATTTTAATATATTCGACGTTATTTAAATTAAATAAAATAAACTTACTACTGTAAATTTTAATACTAGTTATGAAAACTGAGGATTATAATTTTCTACAGCCTTGATATGTATAAAGGTAAAAAAATTATCTAGTAAATTATATTTACAAAACAAAACTTTTCATTTTAATATATAATTTTTTACTTGAATGATTATAGTCATTAGAGTATTTAATAAATAGCAAAGTTATTTTAGGTCAAGATATGTTACTTTAATTATATCCATTATAAAGTGTGCGTTTGGAAAACTGATTTCATAAGATATAAATATTTCTTCAGAAGAGTTAGTTAGATAAAAAAATACTACTATCTTAACATTAAATTTTACATTTTCATTCATATTTCTATGTTGATTCTTGAATTTCATTGCTTCTGGCAGCCTCTATTAATCTTTGTCTTTCTCTATACATTGAAACTTTCATATTTTCTAATTGATGATATCTTAATAATTTTAATACTGCAAATACTGATAAACCAACCCAAATTGATAAACTAGTCCATGTTCCAAATTGGGCTGCTCCTAATTCAATGTGAAAACCAGATGTATCTATTCCATCAGCTTTATCAATGTCATTTCCAGCTGCTAATTCACACGATGGAAATCTTTTTGTCATACATTGGCACCAGGTCATAAACCCAAGCGTAATAATGATTGCAGCAACCAATGTGATTATTGTAAGAATTATTGAACTGACAACATCTATGAATGCAGACAGAAAGGAACTATCCTCTCCACGGTACATAAATATAGAAAGTCGATAGATTTGTATCGCGGATGTTATTAGCAACACCAAACCAACAAATATTGTATAGTTACAATAAGCTTGTCGGGCCCAGTTTACTATAAACTGACCATCTGTCTCTTGCCAAGTTCCTGTCGAGAATAATAGACAATGTCCTCTGCGAACAGACAGTAACAACACATCATGCAATTTGTTGCATAAATATCCTAACATTGCTTATAACGTTTTATTTAACATATTACAACTACCTAAATTCATCCTGATGTAAACTCATAGGTATAATAATACAAAGTGACAAAATAAGAGCAACTACATATCCAGATATTTGACTGAGAAGTAAGATATTTGTTAACGCCATCTTACAAGTGACAGAAGGAAATTTATAATCCACAATACGATTGCAGAATTAAAAAATTCAATTCTGAACCAATTTATAGCGAACTGTTAAATAATCTTTCTGACAGATCGCCCAATCACCACATATCTGAACTCATCAGTAAACTATACGCAAAAACCAGCATGAATATAGATACAACCAGGGTGGAAAACCTTTCAAATTACATTCTTCCTCGGATCGATCAATTTTTGAAATATCTTATTCAAACAAGCTTTTTTTAATCAAGAAAAATTTTGTTTGAAGCGTGATATTGATAAGAAAATACCAGAACAAATCTAATAACTACAATTGCACAAAAAAGACAAGTGCGCGATCGTTGTTTTCTTATACGGCGCATTTAAAAAAAATGTAATGTAAACAGTGAAATTTGCAATATCCTTTCTTTTTTTTTTTACTTTTCATTAAAATACACCGATTCAAACTGCAATATTTTACTGTTCGATGAATATTAAACCCATCAACGCTTCTCTCTTTTTACATGTATACATGTATGCAAATTATATGATAATATTAAAATAAAAATGAAGTTACAGACATTTTATACGTTGCATAATTAATCAAGATGAAATCATTTTTTCATTTTAAAAGCTGCTGACGAAAAGACAATAACATTTCGGATTTGTCAGTATATAATTTTATACGTTATTCTACTTGTTCGAAAAAATATACGCGAATCGTATGCATGAATAAAGGAGAAAATAAAATTAGCTTAATTTGGTCAGATTTCTAATCAAACACGATAGAAATGGAGAACGAAATATATACATTGATAGAGAAAAAGTGAAAGGGGATTAAAAAAACAAAGATTCGTGCGTCTTTCTTCAAAGTCAGCTGATTTCAGTCAATGAGGGACCAGTGTTTCGTTTCAGTGTTTGTCTACTGGTCTGCTGGTCAGATTTTTGTATAAGTGTGCAATGCGTGTATGCATGTGTATGTAGTGCACGCAGAGGAAAACATTACGCAGCTAGAACCCCGTTACATTCGAATCATCGTACATATTATGTTAAGGATCATTGTACCAGAGTGGACACGTGTTAGAAAGATGAAATTCACGTGGATAAATTGTTTTGCTTCTAATTTCCTCGTATAACAGGCCTAATAAAACACGTATGAGGAGAGATCCATTGAAAAATCCCATGTCTTTCTTAGACTAGATTGTCAAACGTGGGAATAAAATGTCTTGGCTGGGATGCATTCCCTGGTCACAAGGGATAAAAAAACGGGCCTGCAGATATCTCTTACAGAGATATCTTGGCCAATTTTTGGAGGAAAAGCTGACATTGGACCAGCTTACTGTAGATCTTTACAATGGAACTGGTCGTGTAACCAATGTCAGCCTTGATGTACAGGTACTGTCATTTTCTTTGTTTCATAGCTCTTTGTTAGCTCTCAAGAAAAAGCAATAAAGATACACCAATCGCTTATAAGAATAGATACTTCATGTTTGATCTTTCTTGTATCGAATATGTTATTTGTAGCAATTGAAAAGGAAAGAAACTATAGTTTATTAAAATTTAATAAACTACATGCTAAATTAAATGTAAATTTTGTAACAGGCATTGAATGAGATGGGAGAGCAACAACATCTTCCATTAGAATTTGTTGACGGTTTTGTAGCAGAAATGTCTGTTAGCATACCATGGTCAGCTTTACTTAGCGAAGCTAGTTACGTGGAAGTAACTGGTCTAAGGTTAACAGTTCAGCCTAGACAAAGAACAGAAACAGGAACTTCGATGTTTGAATCTATGTGGAGTTCCATGACATCTAGTATGCAACTTGCACAAGAATGCTTACAAGAAGATGCAAATAATGCTGGAAATTCACAGCCTTTGGAAGGAGTAGAATTATTTGCACAAACAATAGATTCGAGTAAGAGTTTCTAGGCAATGTATCGGAGTTGATGATAAAATTGTTGGAATATGAAATCATGTTTTTTCTTTTCAGTTTTATGTAGAGTGAAAGTCAGATTTATAGATACTGTAATACGTTTGGAACATGTGCCACTTGATTCTTCAACAGGAGTTGCAATAGAAATGTGTATAAAAAATCTTGAATATTCAGATGAAGCGGGCTTGGATCCGAGCAATACTTCGTTAGATCCTAGTCAATCGACAAAAGGATATATTATATCAGCGTTCGCAACAAAACGATTTTATTTAGAGGGAGTGACTTTTCACACAGACGAATTTCCATCGCGTGCAAGAACTTTCTCTAGGAGTATCATTACAACAAGCAGAGGTTCAACACCAGATTCCAAAGTAATTTTTTATTTATTAGAATTACTATATAAAAAATATGACAAGAAAGAGAAGGAAAATTTTGTGAAATATTTTTTCTACAGAATTCAGACGGTCAATTTTCTTCTGCTCAAATATCTCCCAATCAAAATATGCAAACTCCTCCAGATGGGAATTTTATTAACAACTTAAGCGAATCAAAACCTATAATATTTGCCAAGTTAGCAGGCAGACAGGAAATAAGGTTGAAATTGAAACAAGGAGAGGGCGTTTCAGGGCCAAAGGTAAAAGCTAATTGAATAAAAAGAAATGAAAACATAATGCCACTGCATTATAATGTGTTTGGCACAAAGTAAAGGAGAACTAATTACTTCAGGTAGAATTAGAAGTAACACTGGGATCTTTTACTTCGTTTCTAAGCCCGCGGCAGGTACACGTTTTATTGGAACTTGGGCACGGACTTGCATCCCCAGATTTGGAAGATGTTAGTAACGTTGCACCAAGAACTTGCACCGAAAAACCTATGGCTGGTAGCGATTTCAATCGTGTAGAACGAGAACTTATCCATCAAATACATCCGAATCAAGGATTACGTATTATGGTAATAGAAGATACAGAAAATAAATAAAATATTCTAAATTAAACAATTTAAATCATTTGTAGGATCTAAGGCATACACAAGGTTGGTCAACAGCATCTTTGGATGAATCTGATAATGAAGATGAATTTTTACCGATGCGATTACCGGGATCTACATCGATGAGTGATTCAATCACAAGCAATAATGTTAGCATGGATGGAAGTATATCAGCTAGTAGCATTAGTTTAAAAAGTTCATCAACAAATTTACCGAAACAACAAAAACACAGACACAGTGTGGATAACAGTATGTCTGCAGAAACATCTCATTTTCACGTGAGAGTATCATCCATAGCAGTTGTTCTATTGCATGAAGATATATTGACTACATGCGTGGAAGGGGGTGGCTTAACGTGTTCTAGTATACAGCAAATGAAGAATTCGGCTGAAGAATTTTTCAAACAGCTAGGAATGTTTGCAGCTGGAGGATACGGAAATAAAGATTTTGATAAAGCATCTAAAGTACTATTGGATGCTTGTCATTTAAGTCACATTAGGTGTGTAGATTGGCATGCAAGTAATAATAAATGTGAAAAAAGTCAAAAGTGTTAATCAATCCTCCGACATTAATTATAGGCTACTTGCTGCGCCGCTTGTCATCGAAGGCAGAGAAAAAACTACTACGTTATTGTCTTCGGTATCTGGAACGTTAACTTTAGCTAGTCTAGAAATTGTAGAATGTTTAATCGATTCAAATAGTACTTGTACAAACGGAACTCCGCCAACCGAATACGTAGAATTACTTACATTTGCTAAAGAAGGTTCAACGAATTTTGGTTTTACTAACAAAACAGACTTTAAAATGAAATTTAAACACGTGGTGTCTATTGAAAATACGCATTACGTAGCGAAATGTGCGCATCCACGCACAAACATTGAGTAAGTGCGTCTGTATGTATCTTTTAATGCTTATTAAAGAATCATCGTAAATACTTATACATTTTTTTTTTTTTAGCATTGATATGGAACCGTGTAAAAGTGAGGTGGATATAACCATTGTAGATAGAATATGTGCTCTACTTAATCCACAGCCTATCTGCGTTTGTAATCCAATATCTAACGATAGAAATCTTGTAAGTTGCCAATCATCGTTATTAACTACTATTAATGAATCTTCGCTTCTATTTGATTTTGTAACTTTTAGAATCAGCAAACATTGTTTTATCAAGCTGTGGAAAGCCCCACTGTGTCAGATTCCGCAGTTGTTATAAATGTAACTTCATCTCAATGTACAATAAAATTAAGGTAACGTATACGTAAAGGATATTAAAAGAAGAACGAGACTCGAGACTTTGTGGTGTTTAATGGATAATGATTTAAAAATAGGTTTCCAATACCAGATTTAAGACCGTTGCACGATATGAATCGAGCCCCATGGTGGAAAAGATCAGTAAGACCAGACTATATGATTTTGAAACTGACTGATGCACAAATTCGCTCTACTATGAGGAAACTTTCTCCCTCCGTGAGAAACTTTACCAAGCACGAAATTCAATTCCGAAAATTATTATTCTCCTATGCAGAAACTGAGACAGACACACCGATAAACATAGGGAAAGTTACTACCGACGAGAAGAATAATGCATCGTGCGAGCAAGTGAACGAAGGATTCGGTTGGGCTAGAGTAGTTATTACAATTTATTCGCAACGTATGAGTGGTCAGTTGGAGGATAGTTCGGAAGGAGAACCTGACTCAAGCTTGGATGAAACTTTGGAAAATGCGCCTAAACATCAACCATCGCCGTTCAGTTCGAAACGTATTATTCACGAGTCCGATACACCTCATTCCAGACCCTATGCACCGGGCGACAAGGATGATTTAGAGCAAAGGTTTGTTCGATAGAATCGTTCAATTTGTTAATAAAATGGGGTAACATTTAATGCTGGTATTTTAATAGAGAGGGCGAAGAACTAATCATACCAGGTAGTCGAGAAGAAATGATGGAGTTTATGGACGATGGCTTCCATAGTTCTAGGATTCAATTGGAAATCAACTTTCCATGTGTTTCCGTCCAAATACCATCTAAACGTCTCTATGAACTGCTGTACAACAGATTTAATACCGATCTTTTTTTATGGGAACCTTCGGCACCAAGGCCAAAGTACAGTACGCACATGGAAAGTCATATAGGTCTCGATTTAGCGTCTACTTTGTTACAAGAATCTGTATATCCTAGGTAAGCGGTATGCTTGCAATTGTTTCGTGCTCGACAAGAAAATATGTCGATTTATGTATTTTTAGATTTAGCACGTGTAAGAGTGGAATACAGTATGATTCCGATTCGGACTCGGACGAAGAGGGTATATTTCATTCGGCTGCTGACAAGAGTTACAGACAACATCAGAATAAGATATCGAGAAATGGTCAGAGTAAATTAGCGCTATTTTTGAATATAGATCAAGGTCTTTTATGCATGTATACTCCTGTTCGTGATTCAATGCGCAATGTTATTCCTGGACAACAAGGAGAACTGATCATCCGACTGGAGGATGCAACAATATTTTCGGTATCTTCGTACAGAGGAAATTCAAATTTGGGTTACGTTTGTGCTATGATTAAATACGTGTCTTTGGATCATTGTGGATTAATGACGACTCCGTCGCAACCACCTTCATTGAGACCTATTAATAGCGTTACTCCGCAACATTGTAAACACGCTATATATAAAAGTGAACCATCTGCAACTGTAGCGGGATTAAATAACAATTTCAATGACATGGTGAAGCTTGCTATAAGAATACAGGCTTCCCATCAAACTCATCGTATCAAGGTATATATACTAGGCTAATTTTTATAATCGATGCAATAATTATGTACTGTTTTAAACAGACTTTCAGAGTAGCAGTAGGCATATCGAATGCTACATTAAGACACAGAATGTGCATCACCGGTACATCATGGTTCACGCAGTTAACAGATTGTTTGGACGTAGCCGATCATCCAGTTGCCGGTTATTCTCCACCAGGAATTTTAACGGAATTACATCTACACCTTTGGGATTGCGCAGTTGATTATAGGTTTTTATTTCATTAAATTCGAATAACATTTGCAAATGACTAGTAAAACAATCAGGATATTCATTTAATTTTAGGCCGCTTCATCTACCACTAAGGTCAGTGGTTACCCTCGGAAACTTTAGCGTATCTAGCAACATTGCCGCACAAACGAACACTTCGACGTTACGTTTTATAGCGGAAGATATTGCCTTATTCATATCTAATAAAATAGGAAAACACGTTAATCTAAAACAGGATTACGTTTGCGTAATGGATGTAGGACTGTTTGAATTGTCGTTAAGGCTGAACGATAAAATGTGCGGTGGAGCACCTAGAGTCGATTTAAGGGCAAGCAATAACGTTCTCCATGTTCGAACGTGTTCAGATTCTGGTCGAGCTCTTATTCAATTGCTAACTTATTTCGCGAACGATGGAGACCTGATACCTAACACAGAAAACGCCGAAAGCATGTGCACCGTACCGAGTTCCGGGGACGAGGAAAGTCTCCTCGGTGATGAGAGTATCAATACTCTAAGCAAAAGTCAAGTTGAACGTGTAAATACTTTGATGGAGGAAGCGATGGAAGAGACTGTGAAAGGTAGTTTTAAATAATATAATAAAATGAAGATCGAGTAGCTAACTGGTAATAATTTTGTTGAAGGAACGTCTTCGAACGTAGATGGCAATACATTGACAACTGAGAATCAGGTGGAAGTATTTTTCTTTCCCGACGAGTCTCATCCTGCTACGCAAACAGTACCTGAAATGTGTAAAAGTCCTGAACAATGTGCCAAGCCGGAATGTAATATAGAGGTTGAGGATCCTAACGAGGATTTTTGTATATTAGGAGAAGAGGCGGGTACAGGAATCATGCCTAGACACGGGGTACCAGAAGTTCGTTGGCTTTGTCAAGAATCTTTAAGGATAATCGATAATCATTTCGCGGTTCCACTCGGTAAAACTGATTTACTTAAAGCACCACGACATTTCCCAGCTCCAATTTTAAGGTACACCCTGTGCGAAATGACACTGATTTGGCACATGTACGGAGGGAAAGATTTCGAGAAACCGTCGCAATCCGCAATGAAAAAGCAAGTTGTTATCAACGATAATGCGTACCGTTCAAACGCAACGGCTCAAGAAAAGTGTGTATATCAAATTGTATAAGGTAATTGAACGTCTCGTTGTATGACACAATTCTCCTCTTTTGTTTTTTATAGAAATAGATTATGGTGCGATGGAGTTACTTTCAATAAATCCAATCCGAACGAGGTACATTTTGAAAGTGTACCAAATTCACCGCGAGGAAGATGTAAAGAAAGTACCGAATGGCAAGCGTTGGGAGGCCCTGGTCGCCGACACGACGTTCTCATGGAACTTCAACTAAATAAAGTACGCTTTCAACACGAAGTCTATCCAGAGAACACTACCGAGGCAGCAAGACAAATCTTACTAGTAAGCGAGATAGAAATTAGAGACAGATTGGCGTCCTCGCACATCAACAAATTCTTATATCAGTACAGTAGCGAAGCGAGACCTAAACAATCTCATGCGAATATGTTTGCCATGAAAGCAGTTCACGTGAGACCGGATCCAAAATTAAGTTCTCAGGAATGTTGTTTAAAGCTCAGCCTACTGCCTTTACGTCTAAATATTGATCAAGACAGCCTATTGTTCTTGATAGAGTTTTTCAACGAATTGGGTGGTGGTTCAAAGCAAACTCAAGAGAATTCTAGTACACCCAACAACCCTCAATCATCCCCTGTATCCAAGCAAGGGACACCAACGCATCATCCACCTGTTATGAGCGTGAATGATTCTGCGCCTAATGCATCAACGCCAACGAATACTTCCCAAAGCGATAATATAGATCCAAATTTATTAATACTTCTAGAAGATGAATTAATGGTTAAAGAAAATAAAGTGAAAACGAAACCGACCCATGAGACCCACGAGGACTGTCAACCAATATATTTTAGGTAAGTGTAAAGCTATTTTTTGTAATCGTCTAATATACTAAATTCATGTTTTCTTTGTTTAATCAGGAGCGTGATATTTTCTCCAGAAGTCCTTGTTAGATTAGATTATCATGGAAAGCGTGTAGATCTCACTCATGGACCATTAGCAGGCCTTCTAATGGGTCTGGCACAATTGAATTGTTCTGAGCTAAGACTGAAAAGGTTAACACATCGACACGGACTTCTGGGATTCGATAAACTTATATCGTTTTTACTTTCTGAATGGTTGCAAGACATCAAGAAGAATCAACTTCCAAGTTTACTTGGCGGTGTTGGTCCTATGCATTCATTGGTACAATTGTGTAAGTATACACATTGTTCTAGTTATATCGATATAGAAGATTCAAGTACAATCATTTATTTCTCATTACAGTTCAAGGTATACGAGATTTGTTTTGGTTACCCATCGAGCAATATCAAAAAGATGGTAGAATCATTAGGGGATTGCAACGAGGCGCGAATAGCTTTACTACGTCTACTGCAATGGCAGCATTGGAATTAACTTCTAGATTGATTCACGCTATACAAAGTACTGCTGAAACGGCTTATGACATGGTCAGTCCTGGTCCCAGTGTAAGACGTAAAAGTAAAGGACAGAAAGGTCGTCGAAAAAGATACAGTCAGCCATTGGATATTCGAGAAGGAATGGCTAACGCTTATATGCTAGTAAAAGAGGTGAAATATTTTATGTGTATACATATAAATGTATAACAGTATAGAAAAAGTATAAACATCTAATCGATATTAATGATTGGCTAGGGTTTGGGTGAAACCGCGAATCAATTAGTTCGTGTAGCCAGCGAAGAACACGAACAAAAAGGAGTCTCTGGTGCTGTAGGTGGTGTGTTAAGACAAATACCGCCAACAGTCGTAAAGCCGATTATTTTGGCTACGGAAGCGACTAGTAACGTTTTAGGTGGAATGCAATCGCAGTTAGTTCCCGATGCCAGACGGGAAGCAGCTCAAAAGTGGCGACAAGATTCTAACGATGCAAATTAAAATTGCTTTTCAATCGATCGTCGATTTTTCTATCGACCCTCGTGTGTAACATATAAAAACCATGACGCGAAATTTGAGAGAAGAAAGACGGATGGAATTTTTCATTTAATATAAGAAAGAAATCCACGTGTAAGAAAGAAGGTCAATTGACTCGAAGACGCGTAAAGAAATTACGATAAAATTTTAAACCTAATCGCATAAATTTGATGAAAAAAAAAAAAAAAGAAAAGGAAACGCAATCATTTCTAAACGATATAATATATTCATGTAACTATATCTTTCAGTTCCATTGGTTTTGTTACATATTACAAAGAAATCGATCCGATTTGTTATATTTATAGTTTATAAATAAAATATATATACCGTAGTGAAACGTCGTTACTACAGCTTGTATGTATTTTTGTTCTAATAATGCGTATGTTTTATACCAATGATATGTATGTGACGAGTTTTTATTAATAAAATTGTAACGCTTATCATTGCATGCTGCTTTTTGCACAAAATATTGTTAAATTACATGATACTTTTGTGCAGATAACGATCAAATACTTTCAATAATGACAAAGTGTATCTCATCATCGATTATTCGATTAATTGACTAAGTAAAATTGTGATAATAAATTAAGTTAAATAACAACTAATAAATCGTGTAAACTGAAAAAGTGTTGGAGTACATTTACGTAGTGTGTTAAAAATATTGAAATTTAAAAGTACCGGAAGTTAAATAAGTAGGTAAGTGATGTTCCTATGTCATTGCTTTCAAAATTTCAACTTAATTTATCTATCACCGATATATTTTTAATAATTAAAGTGTACGTACTTCGTGTTTCTTCTCATAGATATCAGGACGACGAGTCCTTGTCACGTACGCCATCTTGTTTCAGGCAGCAAAGTACACAAGCCAAGCGATGAATCGTCTATTATCCACAGTTTCACTATTGCACAAAAATTCACACTTTTGTTTCCAACAATGTTGTTGATTACGTATAACAAGTTAAAAAATACTTGTAGTTACTACTTTATGCGTTAATTAGAAAGAAAAATGTGAAATTGTGCGAGAGGTTAGACCGACACGTGCTGCCTCTACGCGAGCCACAGAGAAACTGCGACATCGTACGTCGCTATGACAACAAACATCGTCCGACAGAAGTTCGATTTGAATCCGGACATCTTGTGATACGAGTAAACACCGTAGCTTATTTAATCGTGTAAAATTGTAATAAAACGTTCGTCATTTACTATTTGAACTGTCCATTTTTTAAGTACAATGGACGAAAACGCCGAGGCGATAGAATTTGAAGGTTATGAAAGTGTAACTACAGAGGAAGGAGAAGAATCTAGATCAGACGAATCAGAGAAATACGAAAGTACTCTTCTAATAACAAAGCAATTGATAAAGGAAGTACAACAAGAATTATGTTTGGTCAAATTATGTTGGCCTGAAGTCGATGTCAGAAAAGATCTGTACCTAAAAACACTTCCAAATAGTTACCATACCGTCAGTGGTAAAGAAAAGGTGCTCGCGTGGTATGCTGAAAACTTTCGATGTCAATTTCGCACAAAATATCCTGATCGAAAGCCTCTGTTGCTTGCCTGCGAAAATGAATGCGGTATACAAGTAAGTTAGTCAAAAACTATAACAATTTGGATTAAATTATCTTTACGTTTGAAATACGACAAGTGTAAAATTTTTATTCAATTTAAATAATCGTTTTTGTTTGTTTATTCCTTGTTTCGATAAAATTATATTATTTTTAAGTATTAAGTTAAAGATTAATCGAAAGACTCGAACATTATCTCGATTTATTATTCATCGCGTCTTAAAAAACTCGTCATTTATAATTGGCGCCATTTTTTCTCGCTCTATCGGATTTCACTTGCAATAGGACGCGTGTTTCGATAAACGTGATTAAAAGTGGTTTGTTTTTGGTGGATGCAGAATAATTTAATAAGGTAAATATTATTCATAAGTAATGAAATGTTAATCTTTACTAACGAAAACATACATTTTCACACCTGATTGGGTAAAAGTATGAACAAACGATAATATATGAATTTAAACGAACCCTTTCGCTAGCAAATAATGCGCATATCAATCATATAACCTATAAATTTAATGCGAATATATTGACTAGCAAGTGTATACATGTACCGAAGTAACTTTTATCGTGACAACAACTGATCTTTCAAATACTATTTACGTTGGTGAATACTAACAACACAGAGTAAACTCGTTCGCGTACTTTTAAACTCGATTTAATGCGTTATTAATTGAAAATTTTGTACATAACATTGGATATATTTACATTACACACTTTTCTGCACATTATAACATGTGTGATTTTTTTGTCATTTATCATAAAGTAACTTTTTGTACAAATGAAACAGTCCGACTTATAATTTATCTGTAACGAGGTGTTGATCGTAAAAGTAAAAAAGGAAGGTTAGTTCTCACGTTGAATTTCAAAAGGATAAATCAAAAAATATACGGAATACGTTCGTGTTTTATTTCTCGTGGTGTATTCTCTTTGATAAATAACTCTTCGACTCATCGTACAAAGGCATTATTCTCTCCATATATAAAAATTAAAACGCGTTATAAATAAAATTATCGTAATTTTACCATTTAAAAATTTGTTCGAGTCGTTCAAGGTGATTTTTTATTATTTTTTTTCTTTTTTTTTTTCGTCAAAGGTAACGAGGAATGTCGAACATCTTGAAATAGACTCCATAAGCATCTCATTCTTTGTCCTTTCGTCTCTTTTTGTTCTTTAATTAATTTAACTAATGGAAATAACTGCGTTAATAGGAATCTTTCTAATACACTCGAATCATCTCCTCTACGATCTAAATAATAAAAATAAACTTCGCTATACATTTATTCATACATGCTTTCAATGTTCTACAATACATGGTATGCACTTTGCGTGCAAGTGCACGGTCACAGTCTTATTTACACGTACTGTCACTAGCGACAGCACTTTCTTCACTTTGGTTTCCTGTTATTTTTTTCTTTCTTTCATTATTCGAGCTTTTATAAATACACTTTGCTAAGCCGCAAGATTATTTTCCCCCCGGTTTGAATGCGATAGGAACAATCTTCGTTTCACCAAACGACATTACATAAAATAAAAAGAAAAAAAGAATACAATAAATGCTCTTCCGACTGTTATAACCTCTTTTCGTAATCTAAAACGGCAGATCAATTTGTACATGAACAAAAAAAGAAAAAAAAGAAATAAATATTTGAAAGATTCAAAAGAGAATCTTTGGGGGGAATAATCTTGGCGTAGCAAAGTTATTGTTTAAGAGTAAGAAAAACAAAATCACGAGATAGAAAGTGTCTTTATAGTTAAATCGTTTTTTTTTTTCTTGTGCAGAAATTCGTGTCTACGACTATCAGACGAAGTACGCTGCCATATCCGGAACTGTACACGTGGCAGGGGTGCGGAAAATTTGTCAGTGACTACATCGAGTACGAGCCACTGGACAAACCACTCGACATGGTAAGTTAGTCAAACATCTTATTTTCTCGTAAAGCTAAGCGACGAAGGTCCTTAAATATACATATATATATAATATATAATTTATCATCGATATAACAAACATCGTCTTGTTTCCATTCTTTTCGTTTTGTTTGGACCATTTAGTTTCGTGCGAGAGTCGCGTGCACGTACATTTAACTTTAATAAACGCGCTAACAGAACGAGAGGTAGAACTGTTTGGGGAGGAAAAAAAAAAGCGCAGTCCACAATACGAACATCGTGAAGCCGTTAAATATATTCGCGCGATAATTAAACGTAAACGCGCAACTGAAGGAAAAAAATCGTTTCGTTCCCGACCATAGAGATAAGCCAGTTCGCGATCTAGATTTTTTATTTATTTATTTTTTTTTTTCAGACGCAGCATCTTTCCAGGATCGCTTCGTCGATAATCGTTTATCTCTAGTCGAGAATTTCTAATTCCTTTTTTTCTCTTTCTAATCCGATCCGCAGGCGCACGCGCTCATCCACACGCACACACGCATTTACGCTAACGAATGATAATGATCCGATAATAATAATAACTCTCTACGAACATCTTAACTTTTATTATAATTACAACAGTCCATTTACGAATTTGGTATATCCTCTTATGTACAACGTTTCGATAAAGACAAGATCGTTACGACCCATTTTGATTCGGCCCGACTCCCAAGTAGTTGTAGGTAACTCAAAATACGAAACGAAAATGAAATGAAAGAAAATACGAGGAGCGGGATGTGAAACACGATCGTACATCGTTCTCTTTTAAATTACGGAACGTAACAAGCTCGGGAGGGTACAAACACAACTAGATAGTCCGGTTCGTACTCGGCTCCTCTCTGTCGCACACAGAACACACGCGAATCACGGGGACGACACGACGAAATGACAAATCGTTTCGATGGGAATGGGAGGAAAAAAAAGAAAGGGGGGAAAGAGAGTTCGAACGAAAAGAGATCATCAACGAACTACCCTAACGCTTTCCTATTTCATCAATTAACCTCTCTCTTACCGAATCTATCGTCTATCTTCTCTATCGTCTGTTCGTCTCAGCCCGGCGTACTCCACCGCTCTAGCGCACTCTTTCTTAAAGATATATATTTTTAGCATCACAGCTTGTCTGTTCGCCTACTTTCTGCTTTGTTTCGAGCTAGAGGATGACTTCTTCCTGCACGCCTTTAGATTGTCCAACAGATATTTGAACTGTATGATTTGAAGCCTCGTGACCGCGGGCTCGGAGCATTTGTCCAACCACTTGAAAAACTTCTCGCCGTGTTCGATCGCCTCCTCGGTGCTGGCTGGCACGTCCCCGGACGACTCGACGTCCTCTGCCGCCGACTCCTCGTCCATGTTCAGGCTTCGCTTCACGTTCTCGTTGTTATTGTTGCAAAGCACGTTGTCGAGCATAGCACGGGCTTTGCTCGGCGACGACTTCTTGGCGACCGGGCTCGGTGCTAGCGGCGTCGGCGTTATCAACGGGAAGCTGCACTGCTTGTACCACTGCCAGAACCACGAGCCGTCTTGCTGATTGATGCTCGGGTTGAAACTCGCGGACTGTTGACCGAGCAGCTGTTGCTGCTGCGTCAGCCATAGCCATAACGCCTCGTCGACTTTCTTGTTACCGCTCACGTTCCCGTCCTTTTTCGGTTTGCCGCTCGACCGTTGTTCTCGAATACTGTTGTTCTCGTTCGTTTTCCTCGGCGAGGCCGGTACCGGTGTCGACGGTGCCTCCGCGGCAGGTGGCAGACTCTTTCTCGTGCATGATTTCGCGACGACCGAGTCCATTTGTGCCGGTGCGATCGCCGAGATGCTGTGCCTTTTGTTGCTTCCACCGTTCAAACTGTTCGCCGTGTTCGTTAAACACGGATTAATCGCGCTGTTCTTCGTGTATTGAAGTCCGTTCTCGACGAGACCGACTGTGCTGCCGTGCGACAGTGCCGGAGTCATGCTCAACAAATTCTTGGCCAAGGTGCCAGTGGCGCCGGACAGGAGGCCCAATTGTTGCAGAAGCAACGAACTATTTTCCGGTCTCATACCGGCCATGCTGGTCATCAATCCGACGTAATCGATCTTCGGCTTGTTATCGGGTTTACCGTCCGCGTCGGTGCAAATGTCACCGGCGACGTACGAGGTGCCCGCGCTCGTTACCGACGTCTGTTGATCTATTTTCGACTTCTTCACGCAAGGACCCTCGTCCTCGCTCGACAGATTCGCCGAACCGCCGGCCAAATTGCCCGCGGTTACGTTCGCGCCGGAAGACGAGGCGGGTGAGTGGGCTTCGCTATCCGGTGTCGACGAATTCCTCGCCATTCCTCTGATTTTGTGCTCGGACTTGCACCATCCTCGTAACGTCGATTCCGGTACACCGATGTCCCTCGCGACCGAGGCCTTGCTTTCTCCTTCGTGTACCCTTTGGATCGCGTCCATCTTCTCGGAAGCGGAAAGCGCCCTTAAAGGTCGCTTACCCGGTCGTGCCGACTCGCCCCTCATCCCGGCGAGACGACTATCCTTGCTGCCTTCTCGCAAACGATCCTCGTAACCGCTGTCCTCCGTCGTCGCGACGATGCCTTCGTCGTACGCCGTCGGATCTATTTTGGTGAATTTGCGATCCCTGCTGCTCCGCGTCCTATTGCGACCGTCGAATAACCGATCGGTCTCGTTCACGTAAACGTCTAGATTCGTCGTCCTTAAATCCAGGTTGATGGCTTCTCGGATAACTTTCTTCCCTCGAAATTCAATTCGCCTCCCTCTTTGTTCTTCTGTTCGGTTCTCAAGAGTCCGCCGTTGTCACGAAGCGTCAGCAAGCCTCGAGCGGTCTTGTGACGCGCGAGAAGGCGATCGATCGACGTTCACGTTCCAGATCGCGCCATCCGACTATATCGGGCCTGCGTGTGGACACGCGAGGAATTCCAATTGCTCGTCCGCGAGACAGGGGACACACGCGCGACGTGCTCGATAAAGAAAGAGAGAGCTTCAACTGCGATTCCTTCGAGGGTCGTCCGTTTCGACGAACCTCCTCCTCCTCCTCGTTCACTTCGATACGATGGTAATCGCAAACGATCGACACTCCGAACGCGATTTCGAAGAAGAACGGTAACGATACGGGGAGAGATCCGTACGCCGTACCGTTGCCACGGCGTGTGGCAGCGATTCGTATCTCGCGCAGTAGTAAATAATACCGTGTGTAAACGTGGTTACGCCGGTCGGGGGAGGTCCTCCTCCATGGAACAGCACATGCGCTCACAGAGAGTAATAAAGAACTTTTTTATGAATGAAACAACTCGGTCGGGCGGTTCCCCTCCTCGTCTCGGCTCCTCGTCTGCCGCTCTCCCCCACCCCTACTTGACTCACTCTGTCTCTTTCCGTTCACCACACTTCTTCACTCTCTCTCTCTCTCTCTTGCTTGTCTTCGGAACCACGTCCTCGGCGCTAGCGCGAGTAAAACGGGGCACGTTGCTTCGCCGTTCTGTTCTTCGTTCGCGGGCACATCAGCCAATCCGCAGTCCGCGCGGGAAACGATATTATTGCTGTACCACGAGGAATAGCGGCGGCGAGAAAGATGGAATCGAGAGAAACAAAGACGGGGCTAGGCACACACGAGCGATCGGGAGAGAGGTGTATAGTAGAGAGTAGCACCAGCCCGAGTCGGATCAGTTTTCGCCGTCGCGTTATTCGCGCACTTCGTTCCGTAACGCTCTCGTTCTCCGCTGATTATGCGCGTGTCCTCCGTCTTCTTCGCACGAACGGCTGCGTGTTCGTTGCGATAGAGATACACCGTGCGAGCGAGTGAGAAAGAAACGGTTGCCAGAACGAATGAAAAAAAAGCACACACAGAATCGTCTCGACGCAACTACTCGTCGAAAGGACGGGCGTCAAGGACAAACGCGAACACGCGTCGTCGCGGATCAATTCGCGAAAAACACTGAAATTTTTTCGATACTCCTTCGTCCTTCTTCCGATCTTCTTGGTCGATTCCTCGACGATCGTTAGCGTGCGAATCGATTTGAAAATCGAAAAATTCGAAAAAAATCGAACGGTCTGATTTCTGACAACGATAACCGTTCCGTTTGTATCGACTCGTTAAATCGTGGTGAGCGTGACACGCGAAAAGTCTGTCGCCGACACTGATCGATTCTCACAATGTTTTTCACTGATATTTTCCCTCACTGAGAAACCGATTTAATCGACGTTTATAATGCGCGCGGTTTCGTAGTCTCTAAGCACTGAATGCGTTCGCGTGCGCGTGTATATATGAATACAGGATGATATAGCGAGGAATAATCGCGTTTAATAATGTTGGTGACACCGGCGATCCTCACCTGACGGTGGATCGACCTCGACTGAACCGCCGGTGTGTGGCGCGTCGTTGGTCGCTGCCTTCGCGTAACTGCCGTGGGCCGTGGGGCGCGCGTCGCTTCCCTCGACTGCCGAACCTGATCGCCGATCAGTCGATCCGCCCGGTTCTACGCCTCGCAGCTAACTGTGTTTCGATGTGTGTGCACGATATTACACGAGCGGGGCGCGACAAGCAACGATGCTCTCGCGACGAATCGCGACGCTCAACTGCGGCGGTGGTCGCCGCCGGCTTTCCGCGGACTCGCGACGCCGTCTTCTCTTCCCCCTCTGTGCCCCTCCACCCGGACTTCCCCTCGCCGTGAGCCGGCACCGCGCCATTCGGCTCTCTCCCTTCCTCCCCTCGGCCCTCCGCCACTCCGCAGCCCAGCTTGCGCCTCGCCTTGCCATGCCATGCCATGCCATGCCACACTTTGCCATGCCATGCCGCGCCGCGTTCGTCTTGCTTTAACTCTCCGTACCTCGCCTCTTGCCTATACTCTCGCTCTTCTACGCTACCTATCGTCCCTTCCCTCGCGTCCTACCCTTGCCTTGCCTTGCCATGCCTTGCCTTGCCTTCGTCGTCTTCCTTTCGACCCTCGGTCTTCGTGCTGTCGAACCGCGCTTCTCTCGTTCTTTACCCCTCTACGCCCTTATCCACTAAAACCCCTCTTCAGTCCACGACCCTTTCGGCTTCTCTCAACCGTTCTACGTTCGACGTCGACGTCGTCGTCGTCTAACGTCGCCGTCCCTGTTCTTCGTCCTTGCAAACCTGACGCGACCCAAGCAATTTGTCCGAAAGTTTCGCGACCGCGTCTCTGCTTGCGCGCCAGCTTCGAGAACCCGGTGTGTCCGAGTTTCCGGTCGGGGCCTCGAAAAAATTTACGAGCGACGACGATTCTTTCTCGCCCGTGTCCCGTACGCTCGTTTAATTTCCCGCGATTCCACAGCCACCGTCTCGCTCAGCCTCCCCATTTTTCCCTCCTCTTTCTCTGAAATATCGAGGGTAAAGAAGCGAGAGAAAGAGAGCGAACCCACTGGCAAAACCCTTAAATCCGGCCCCGCCACTCCCCGTAGCCACGCTGCCCCTAGGGAAGAGCCGGATTTATGAGCACGGCCTAAAATCCGTACGCGAACGGTGAAGTTACGGAGCCGCGGAATAAGGAACGTCGCGGGTAATTCGCGGATAAATTTACCGCGTACCTTTGCCCGCCACGGCGTACATATTTACCGCGGTAAATACGAGGAACGGATAGCGGCGCACGGCTCGACCGGCACCTACGTCGATTTCTTTTTCGCGGACGAGAGAACGAGTCGCCCTACCCTGCCGATAATTATCGCGCGCGCGACCGAACGACCGTGCCTCGAGCGTCGTACACATATAAGTAAGTATGTACTTCCATATAGACGCTCACGTTCGCGCTTCGAACGCCAGTTTTGGCCTTCTCGAAGTCCCACTTAGCCGGCAACCGACCACGACAACGCGACGTTGATGACGTTGTACCTATTACCTGGCCCTCGATTCACCGAATGCCTCGAATGTCGCGAATTTTTTCGCCCGTTCCAGAGAATAATCGTACCCCGAATCGGTTCACGGCTGCGAGGATCGATCAAAGTCGAACGCGCGTCGATGACGAGACTGGCGGGAAAGGCAAAACGAGAAAAAGTCTCGACCCATCCGATGCAATGGGGAAAAACAACGTCGAATTTTCATGCACCTGTACCTTACACGTACGCGCGCGTATGTGGGTAATACGTGTATCTAAAAGCCGGCTTGTATTATTTTTTTTTCTTCTTTTTTTTCATCGATAAATTGGTGGTAGGAAAGGACGACGGGTTGTGTGTACCGTTATCGAGAAAACGGCGTTACGAAAATATTTCGAACGCAGCAGGAGATCGAAAAGATAAGCGGTGGCGCGGACGTCACCGGATACACCTTATCGATCTCGATATCGGTGGCCGAGAGAGGAGACGCGGTCGGACGTACGGCGACCGATTAACGAACGGAGAGTCGCGCAAAGGGGGAAAGGACGAAGGCGCGAAAGAGAAAGGAGAGAGAGAGAGTGAGAGGCGAAGAGTGGTGAGGAGGGAAGAGGTGGAGGAGGAGGTAAAATCGATCGACACGTCCTCTCTGGTACGCGGCGAGGCGCACTTTGCGCTCCGCGCACCGACAAGACGAAGCAAGACCGTGTTCTCGTTCGCCACTCGAGCCGGTAACCCGTACAATTAATTTTCACCTGCTTCCCTCGCGGCTCAGCCTTTCGCGGAAGGATGCGCGCGCCCGTGTTCGCGCGAGAAACAGACGAAGAAAGAGAAGGTTTTACACGCACTCGCCGTCCCTCTATCACTGTATGGGTACGCTACGTGACGCGAGCCGTCTCGAAACGTAACGGTCGCGATCGTTCCGCGAAAAAGACACGCGTGTATATACCGGATGAGAGCGGAGAAAATGGCCTGGATTAATTTCCCGTTCAATTTTATCTTTTGACCGGAAATTTAAACGATTCCCAGCTTGAAACGCAAAATTCTGAAAAACAGCTATTAGGATCGATGACGAATCACTGGCTAACTAATTACACGATGTCTCAGGGGATTAGCGACGCATTTGCCGGACGGTTTATCGAACAATGCAAAGGGTTAGCGATTGTTCGGAATAGGCGCAGGGCTTGTTTACCGTTCGACGACGAATGACGAATACCTTTGGTGGCCGCAGTTTTCGTGGAAACGGCCGCGGGATTAAGTAGACGGGAATCGACTATCGGTTTATCCGAACACGGATTACCGGAACCCTCCCGTGTACCTTATTATCGAGCGGCATTTACGACGCTTCTTTCGGCCTTCCGAGCCATGCTTAAGTCGCGTTCACCCTTTCAGGGGCACATTTTTCTTACGAACAAATTATTCTGACGTCAGAACTGCAAAATTACTCTCACGTTGAAAAAATCTGCAAATTAATTCTGAATTAAAGAAAAAACTAAAAACAAAAATCACTGTTCCTCAAAGGGTTAAAAATAATTTGTCTATGGGAAAACCGATTTCGTGTGTCATTCTTCGTTTTATTGATCGCGAAATGAAATTTGCTGACTAATTCCTTATTTCGTAACTCGATGATTCAAAATTTCCTTTCTTTTTCTAAAATTGCACCGAATACCGTGAAAAGAAGCGTAAAAGACTCTGCAAATATGTACGTATTCCACAGCCAGCCATGGGGTGTAATTAATAATTCCATAGCGCTCTTAAATCATTCTCCTCGAGCCGGTACGTCCTCTTTGTCTCGCTTTTACGAGCGCGTAGCCGAGGCGCGGATTAACTTGTTGTCGAACTCGGGACTAGACCTGACGAGACAAATAAAAGAGGCCAGTTTTGACCTGGGCCAAGTCGTTTCCGAAAAAAAGAAAAACGTAGAAGAAATTACAATACACGGTTTTACCCGGAGAAAGGTACAGTCACAGGTGTCCCGAAGTTATATTATCGGCGATCGTCAGTGGCGCGCAAACAAAAGACCGCCAGGATATAAACGTCAGGATGAGAAAATCAGGAAATGCGTTGTCGATCGTATACCGCTCGTTTCGTACGCTTTATTCGCCTCTTCAACTTTTAAGAGTCGTAACGTCGCATGACCGAACCTTTATCGACTTTATAGACGGTCTTTGTGTCGTAACGTTAATACGGTCAGCGGTGGGGTGCGTAAGGAGCAGCGAAATTATTGTCTGGACGTTAACGATACGCTAATCGTCGGGAATTGCAATTAGGTGGACGCGTCGTTAATACGCAATTAGCGACCGGGCTCGCTTATAGTTTACCCAACTTCGAGTGGTAGATCGAGTTGTTATCAACTTTTTTCGCCAGGATGGACAACTCAGAGTAGCACTCGGAAAGTTTATGTTCGAACCGTTTCATAGCCCATCGCTACCCCCAGCTTTGACGAAGACGAATGTGCCGGGTGTCGCGTACAGTCGTTGCCGAGAGCACCAAGGCGAAAGAGAGCGAGAGTGAAGTTCATTCATAAAAAAAAAGAAAATTATTACAGCCGCGGTGGAAGCGACTCCCGCAAAGTGAATAATGCCTGCCGTTCTCCCTTCTCTGTTCGCCTGGTCGACAGTCAGCCACTTCTGAACCACGATTATCCCCACTACGATCCTCCCTATCGTCGTTTGCAACCGTGAAAGATCTTCCCTGATAAACTTCTACCCTCCCACGCGGCCGACGGTCATCCCGACGAGTGCAGCGAACGCGAAACGATTAGATTCCGAAGGTGAAACGAAAGTTTCGCCTCGACTTTCTTAATGCTCGGGGTTAATGCAACACGCGGGGTGTGGGTGGAAGTTTCGAAAGAGCGTACCGATATATCGACGAGATATTTCGTATCGCGATGGAGAAACGGAGATGAAAAGAGGGAAAGAGAGAGAGCGAGAGAGATGAAAAGATGAAGGGAGAGCGCATGTACGAGAGCAATGGGAGAACTACCTAACAGTTCCCGACCCGTTGACCCCTAAAGTTTGCCAAGCGAGAATTCGCATTCCGTGAATGGGGCAATTCATAAATGTATCTCCCGATGTCTCTCTTTCGTCTGCCGACTCTCTCGCACTCCCTTCCTCTCGTTGCTCCACGTGGATTTTCCATCGCATTCGTTTCTGCTCGCTTTCTCTATCTACCCCCGCTTCGAACAATCTCTACCCTCCCTGTCTATCCCTTTCTCTTCTATGCTTATCACCCTTCTATACGTTTGTTGTTATTTTTCCCTCGGTCCTCTGCACGTGTTTACGACTCGATCGAATCTTTTGCGATATTTTCTTGAAAAACCTTGCAAAAATTCTTAACCGACAGCCACTTTCGAGCAGTGAAAATGGAATTAATTGCAAGAAGGGATGGCGCGCATAATTACGAGCGGATTCCCTCAATTGGACGGCAAAGTATAATCCCCGAACGTTCTCTGTTTCTCTTTCGTTCACCCTCTTCCTGTGTATCGCGGGCCGGTCCGCATACTTTCGCAAACTTTGTTTGCTGTTCTTGAAAACTTTTGAATCGGTTTCACTCCGGCAAAACTCTGTTCCCCGGCTAACATGAAAGATACATCGTGCAACCCTGTTGCAACAGCCGGTCATTCGAAAGGTGGCCGAGCAACCAAGGGCCCGTTATTTGCCGGAGAATTAGCGGATTCGTGTTTCCCGTGAAATTCTCTCACGGGGATACGATGGCCTTTTCTTTGTCGTTATTTCAACTGGTAAACGCGACGAACCCCTTTTTCTCTTGCGTCGCGTCCGATGGCTTTCGAAATTTTCGTTCGTTAAAAACGGAAAATCGATACCGGGCCCACCCCCGCGATATCGAACGCCCACGCGGTTGTTACCTCGTGCCTGCACCTACTACACAGCTCTCGCGTATCTCTGCGATCTCACACCTACCTGGACACCCACGTAATCGCCAGCCAAGTGGAAATCCTGGTAGCGGCTGGTCGACGACGTTGCGAACGGAGGAAGAAAGCGCTACGACGTAAAGGGGTGGTCGTGCGAGCGTCGTTCGAACAAGGAGGTAGAAAAAAAAAAAGTAAAAAGGGAAAAGAGGAAGAAGAAGGTGCAGAGAGGGAAAACGCGAAGATCGTTGCCGGTGGTGGTTTCACCGGGTGGTGTTCGTATAAAAGAGGAACAGGCTGATGGGAGAACGGACGCGAAGCAGGGTAAGGAGAAAGATAGCGCGAGCAAAGGTGGAAAGGAGCAAGAGAGGAGGGTCTCCGTGGAAATTTACCGGAGCGCGAGTTACGGGAACTTGGCCGTAGCTGTTTGAAGCTACGTACCTCGCTATAGCTCGACCGGTCGTTCGTTCGTTCGTTCGTTCGTTGGTTCGCTGCCGTATATACACCGCGGCTTTCGCATCCGCGGCTAAGAGCAAAGGGGCGCCAAGGGTTCGGGTCCGTCGCCGGATGGCGGAGGTATCCTGGGGTGAAGAGAGGGATGAGGCGCGAGACAGGGATAGATGGAAAGCTGGCGGAGGGAGTGCGAGGAAGACAGGATGAGATTGAAACTGTGCGGGTCGAGAGGTGTAGGAGAGAGAGGGAGATATAGAGGGAGGCGAGAAGGGTGAGGGCGGGTGATGCGGTCGGTGACGAAGGGAGCGAGAGAGTACGGCGCGGCGCGGTATACGCGTGCGGCGAGGGTCGCTCGAGGGATCGTGGCGAGAGAAACGCGGCGAACGAGAGAGACGGTAGAGAAAAGAGAAGCATCGACGAGGGGGTTAGAGGGGCGTAACAGGGGGCATCGGGTCGCGGGGAACGTCGAAGTAGGTCGTCTCGCTCTCCCTCGTTTCGCCCAACGATCTACCTGTCCCATTTTAACCAACGCTTTCTCTCGCTCCGCTGTGTATTCCGCGGTAAACGGCCAGGCCTGGTCGACGGACCCTCGCATGGCCTGCAGCTGTCTCCTAACCCTCGCCTCGCCTCGCCGCGCTGCTACGCTCGCCTTCCTCTCTCCCGATATCCCCGCGCACCCTTGCCTTGCCTTTCCTTTCCTCTCCTCTCCTCTCCTCTCCTCTCCTCTCCTCTTCGCCGCACCGCTCCCATCCGCTTCTCTCTGCCAGCCACCCTACACACCCTACGAGAAAAGGAGAACGACCAGGGAGAGACAGAGCGAGCCAGGCGTTGGAAGGGCAGCCAGCGGAGAACCCGCGACTACTTCGGCCCTATGTACTAGATAGCAGTGGCGGCGGCGGCGGCGACGGCAGGGCAGAGCGCAACGAAAGAGGTGAAGAGCGGAGGAGAGGAGAAGCTACCCTGGTGTAAATACATAGCTGCACGCCACGCTATGCCACGCCACGACCGACCGACCGCGGGCCTCCAACGACCCGACGAGTTAACTCGCGCGACGGAGAAACCGGGATACCTACCTACCTACCTACCTACCTACCTACCCATCTACCTACCTATCTATCCGACACGACCGATCGACGCAACACTGCCGGACCAACCAATCGACCTACCCACCGTCCTACCCTCCATCCTCTCCGTTTTGTTCTCGAAGAAAAACAGGCCGCGCGAAAAGGATCGCGACCCGCTCACCATCCGACTCCTAGCCCTTCCCTCCTTCTATGTATCCATCGGCTAAACCGACCCACAGATCGATAAGACGAACCCTAAAACCGAACCGTGACACACACACCACAGCTATAGGCTTGGAATTCTTCAAAAATATAATGAATCACCCCGTGAAATATACGACGCGCGAAGGCGATACGTTCTCGGAAGAATAGGTAGAAAGATAGGTGAGGATAATTGCGAAGAGGTGAGAGAGGAGGAGTTACGAGAGGAGAGGAAAATCGAAAGAAATAGGAAAGCTCGTGGGCGAGAGGGAAAATTGTAAGACCAACGGACGTTCCTGACGATACACGACTTTTCGGACTTGTTCTATCTCGAGGATAGCTTTCGTGGGCGAGAAATCGATTTCTGTTAGCTCGTCGAGCGTAAAGTAGAGCGTCGAACGAACGTAGTAGCAGAGCACGATACGCGACTGCAATTTACGCGGCTATCAAGCATACGTACACAACGCGTATCGTCGCGCCAGCTGAAACGATACCAGGCCAAAACCTTTCCCCGGTGTATTTCTCTCTTTTTACCTGGACGATGGTCGAATACGTTTTCCCCGTTGATCGATTTCCTGCCAGAGGAAAATTTATCTCTGATAAGAAAAGGACGTAGATATTTTGATCAGAATTGATAATTTTCCAACGTACATTAAACGAAGCCTTCGAACGTTAGAAATAACGATTGGTCCAGCATTTAAAGTGCTTCGTGAAATTTTCGACAATTGCTTCGAAAGAATCGTGAAAACGATTATCAACTCTCGAGATTGAACGTGGTTTAATAGCGACAGAATGGCAGCCTCTTTCCATCCCCTTTTATCATAAATCCCTTACGGATGTTTGGAGCGTGGCTGTACAGTCGTATATCAGAAAGCCGAGTTATAGAAGTGGGTCGATCCTATCTTTCTGCTTGGGGTGTGACGCGTTGCAACAAGTGCGAGACGATAGCTACATTGAGATTCAGTCTGCTCCAGCTCAATTCCATTCATCGTCGAAACAGTTCCAAAACCAGATGCTTTAACGATCGCCACTCAACCGAAAACACAAATTATCGAGTTAACTCGTTGCTCGCTAAATAGACCGATGTTATCGCGGCCAACTATCGCCAAGTAATTTTAATTAGATCTCGCGCGCAACCCCTTCCTAACGAGGTATACGCGTAATCACACCTATACTCTCTTGAAACGATTCAAATTTCTCGTTCGTCGAACGTTCAAAACTTGTTTGCGTTAAAAATGAAAGTTTCGAAGAACGACTCGGGTTAATCTTGTTTTTACGAGAAACCACCCCTAAACGGTTTCATCTTCAACGCCTGCGTACACGAATCGTACGATTCCCACCGTGTATACGTATATACACGTATCTCTACGTCTCTTTCTCTTTCTCCGTCTCTCTTTCTCTCTCTGTGTACGTATACAATCAGTAAACGCAACAAGTTTCCTTTTTATACGGTGACCTACAGGTTATTCAAAAGGAAGCTTAAAGCAGAGAACGGTATTATTATCGTGGTAGGTCACGAGGGAAACTTATCGGTCTTCTGCCGCAAAAATCGTTCCTCCACCACCGTCCCCGTCTCTCCTTCTATTCCGACCAATTCACTCGACAATTGTATTTAAAGTCCACGACGATTTAAGTGCTCGTTTCTCACCCTCGCCTCGCTCTCTAAACACAGAGACGCGACCACCTCCGAATGCTTTAATTGAAATCTCTCCTCTTTGCCGTGTGTACATTTAAATTTCACGGGAACGACCGTAAAGTCGAGCGAACGGTTGCTCCTTTCTCCGTCTGATCTTTTTTTCTTTTGTTCTTACCACTCATCCTCAGGTGTTCCCTGATCTTCTACTTTCAAACTTTACGATCGTTCAGGATTACCCTTTCGTTTCCGTATCATCTAGAATTTCTGTGGGGTTAAAAAAAGCTTGGTTGTACAACGCCCCGAAGTAATCGGGACTCACATGGACAATAACGTTTCAGCGCGATGTAATAACGATTTAATAAGAGCAACAGGCAAGCGGCGCTGAACGCTGCAACGATTCGATTCGTTCTATGCAGTTGCTTTCATCGTGGTTGGATAACAGAGTGGTAGATACGCGAAACAACCCTCCTACCATCGCGGGTCAAATATTTTTCCCCCCTGGCCATTTAGCCGGGACTCGCTGGAAAGTCGAGTTTTCGCCGCTTAATCCTATCGTTCCTTCAAAGACGGTACTACGCTCCTCTTTCCCTGGTCCGTGTCATGGTGCATTGTTATCGTTGTTGTTGTTAGTCGCAAGAAGCGATCGGTCGAAAGGACGAGCGTGGCCATTTTCCGGCCCCCTTTTTTCATCGCTCGAAGGACTTTCAGGTGGCGATCGCAGGTACAAAAGCAAGCTGGTCCGGATGTCAGCGCGGTGAAAAGCGTCCCCACGATTTGTCAAGCTTTTAACCCGACGTCCGAGACTGCGAGATTGCTTAGGGCTCTGTCGTTGGTACGCTTGGGGGTCCCATGTTAATTGGACGGCACCGATCGTCGATTATCCTCCAGGAGCACCGGTCATCCGAAAATTCCTTTCTTCTTTTTTTATCTTATTTCTCGAGAGAAAGAGATTTTCTGAACATCGAAAGGGTTCGGTCAGATGAAATTAGAAAATTGAAACTTTTTGTGAGGTGGGTTAAAGGAAAGCGTAGGTAGATATAAAAAGTGCAATCAACCGGCTGCTCGAAATCGGCCCCTTTACGAAATGGCGGCCACCCCTTTCGGATCAGGTGTTCCCACTTCCGTTTCCCGGATCCGGTGGCAGCGAGTGCGGGCGCGTTTCGCGAGCCATGCGAGCGTGTCGCGATCGCAAAAACCGTTCTCTCAAAAGCGTTCAATTACCAGCAGCAACAGCAGACGATTGAAAGAGCGCGATTTCTCCTCGCCCCTTTGTCTCTAAGGCAGGCCGGGGAAAAATGGTCCTTTGCTTTTACCTCGAAACAGCCCGTCGATGTACGCATACGTACGTATTCGCGAATACTTGGAGGGGTAGTTCAATAGCGTTAATTCAAAGGTAAAGCGAAAGCTCGAAGTAAGTGTCCCATGACTAATAGACAGAGGACGATGTAAACGGACGAAGCGGCCATAAAAACGGGGGCCTAGTTACAGATAGAAATGCAAACGTGAACCTCCGAGGCAGGAAATAGCGGACGAAGAAGAATTAAGGAAGCGAGGAAAAGGAAGAAGAAGAAGGAGGAAAAGGGCAGGACAACACGGTGGCTTCTGTACCTGAGGGCGATTCGCGCTGGTATATGACGGTTATATATCTTCTGGGGGCCACGTCGTGGAAGCAGAGACCGTTTCTAGGTAGTCAGGATCGGCCTTGCTCCTTCTTCTACCCTTACCTCCCTTTCTCCTCTTCCGCCCTCGCCATCTCCTCCCTCGTTCCAGCCTTCTCTTCCCGTGGGTCCGTGGTCGTTCCTTTTTCCTCGCCGTGCTATCGCCTCGTTTCTCTCTCTTTCTCTCTCTCTCTCTCTTGGCTCTTGTAACGTGCCTCCTCCCTTCGACTCACCCGGTCGCTCCTTCTCCGCGAGTCGTTGGGTTAATCTGCGAGACAGCTGTGCCGGGGATACACCCTCGCCTAGGTCTCTCCTTTATTGCCGCGTCTTCTCTTCTTTTTTACGTCATTATTAAAGGCACGCCCCAACGAGGACGCTTCGGCTCGAGCAACTCGGAGACCGAGGGCTCCGCCAAAGAACCTAGCTCTCCGCGAGAGAAAGAGATAGGTAAGGGAAAAGGGAGGATAGAGGGACGCAAGCCGCGCTATGTCGGGTCCGCTCTCTTATTCTAAATTATCCGGATACCTGGGCCGAGGAAATGACGGTACGTGTTATCGGCGCGTCCTCCTGCAGAGACTGGCATTGTGTCCATGTACGTGCCCCGCGCGATCCTTCTCTTCCTCGATCCTGCCTCGTTTCTCCTTTAGGTAGCTTCGTCTACCTGCGGCTTTCTACGCACCACCGTTCGGGGAAAATCGCGAACCTCGCGTTCTGTATCCCGACCTAACGGAACAACCCTCTGTCCTTGGAAAACTTTGACTCAAGCTAATCGTTGTCCCCTTCTTCTTACGAAAAATACGAGAAAAGGTGTAGGGGAGAGCGGGGCTAGGGTTTATTACCAAAACTCTAGGCGGCAGTGTGTGAGAGCGCGAGCTACTTTTGCAATATTCGAAACAAATATCAGCTTGTATATCCCACATCCCATTTCCCATTTAATTGGCCCATGTGGCATAGAAGCCATCCGATGATAGGAGAGAGAAAAAGAATTACCCCTATCTTCGAACGGTACAGACAGCTGGATTATTACGCTTAACAATATAATTACGATACTTTGCGCGTTTCCTTCGACTTTTGCGGCGTGGCAAAATGGTTGGCAAGTTGGCCAGCGTGTTATTGGAAGGGAAGGGAAGGTAGCGCGGGGGTTGTCGTTGGTCGCCGATGATCCCGTCGCGACACGGCGACGTCATTTTCGTGCTCGCAGCAGGCGGCCACGAAAGGGACGTCGAAGGGGCGGCTTTAAGCGTAGATAAGTTAGGTACGACTTTAGCCGAAGTAACGGGAAAAGCGATGGAAGGCAAAGCCGCCTGGCCGTCCCGTCGCTCCCTTTCATTCCGCCCTCCCCGCTCGTCACCCCCGTTTCCATTTTCCTCTACTCGCGCGACCCTCTTTCTCGCCAGGGTAGACCGGGCTCGCATATACGCGCGGAAAGGCTAACGGATACACGTCCAGGCTAAAGACTACCCCCCTCTGTTTGCACGAGCGATCTCGCGCCGATTATTACGGGCTCGTTCACGGAAATGGCGCCGCCGGTACTTGGATTTTCGACCAAACGCGCTGCCTCGAAGCCCGTTTCGTTCAGGAACCCCCCTGCTCGGCACCCAACCCCTCCGACAACCCTAACGACAGGGCTAAAATCGTGCCTCTGGCCCGTTTATTCTCCTCCATCCACCTCGCCTTTCCACCTCGCTGTCGTCGCGACGAATTTGTTTCGCTTCCGTGGAAATATTTAATTCGGCTATACCAAGATCGATATTAAATTCTCGGAATACGAGCAGCTTGACGGAGAAGCTATCTCAAAGGTGTCATCCTCAGTTCTCACTCGATGACGTCAAAGTGAAACACGTTTTCGGTGTTTACCATCCTCCGTGTTCTATTGTATCCTGCTCTCCTATTCAGATTCTTTATAATTGAGTTAAAGTATGAATGGAGAGTAAAGGATGATGAGGTGGATTTAACGAATAAGTAAGGTGGAGCTAATTTTAAGGATAAATCGAAGCGTCAGGGGTTAATATAGAAGTGGAATCGGTCGCGTTGAAATCGGACTTGGAGAAACGCGGGGTCCTTTAAAACGTATACAACATCGATTTCGTCCCTCTTAACCGTGCCTTAATTCTCATCCTCGGGAATAATCACTATGATTATCCCCGGGTTAATCGTTACGTCGAAGCGCTATGCGCGGCATGTTACCTCTGATTCGATGAAGTTATAAAATTCCCGCGTGCGCCAGCGATACAAACGAGCAACGAACGAGAGAGAAGCAGAGAATAAAAGGGCAAGGGAGAGAAAGGAAAAAGGAGAATAAAGTGGTAGGATAAAAGAAGCAACACCGATACAATGTTGTAGCTGGAGGAAGATCAGAATTTCAGATATAATTGGCCGAGCATATAATGCGCCTTAACACTTGGCAATTCGCTTAATCCAACCGGTGGCTACGCTGCTTCGCATTGCCTTAATAAATGGCATTCGTCGACGGTATAATGGTAACGGTCACGGTGTGTAATCGCGGTGATTTTCTCGTCCGTGCTGGCAGCGTTGTAGAACGCTGCTGGTCGAACCGAAGCGTCGCGTCGCGTCGCGTCGTATCGCGTCGGTTCGAATCGCGTCGCGGCTAACGGAATTGAATTAAAAGTTACCGACGCTCTAGCAGCCGTTTCCCTTCGTCGTTGTAACGGCTTAACAGTACGTTGCGAGGCAATGACGCGGAACAGTTAAGGGATTACCTTGGCCGAGGGTCGAATTCGAAAATTCCCTCGCAATTGCCACACCCGTTCCATCTTGTATATCCGTCCCCCTGTTTCCATGAAATAAGTGTCCCACCGGTTTATAGATAAAGATGGTAATCGTGCCTGATGGGGAGTTTTAATCGATGACTCGCGCTCTTGCGAATGAGGAAAATAGTGTGTCTAGACTGGCATTAAACATATACGGTGGGCCAAGGACAGGTACCTTTCATTTTTTTTTTTTTTTTTTTTTTCATAATTCCCCACCAAGGGCGAACGGTGCCGACTCCTGCTTAACGAAAAAAGTCCACGTAACATCGACGTGCACCTCGACTAAATAAGAGCGACTCGCGAGAAGAATAGGGAATCGCTCGAAAATACTCCCGGGACAGATTTTTGTTCCCTGACCAAACGCGAATAATCGCGAGCCGAGAAGGAAAGGACGCGAAGGAGAAGGATAATGATACCTCGCGATCGGTTTAAGGGCTGCAAATAACTGCACACGTTGATTGGCAGGTTGGCATTCTCATTTTTTGCCGAAACGATAAATCCCGCTGGCATTCGTCCGTAGGGTTTCTTCGCGTTTATCTCCGAGACGCGTTTCGTCGCGTTGGCCTCTTTCGGATTCGCAGCAGGCGGCCTTAAAAGCGAGCCCGTAATCTCGTGGCGACTCGCCGCTGCCTGCCAGGGCCTGGCCTCCGTTAGAAAAACGAGCGAAAGAAAACTCGTGCCGGGGTGAGTTCCGGGCAAAGATGGCGACTGACCGTAGGCATCCGCCATATGGCAAGAAATTTCATCCGATTTTCGAAAATCTCTGATTTCACCTCATTGGAATTTCGAGTTTTTATAATCAATGGTAATTTTTTATTTTACGTCGACCACAGTTAACTGGTTAAATTGTAATTTTCAATATAAATTTCCGAAGCGAAACTGTAGTATTACCTAATACCTGCGAACGAAGCAAACCCGAAGGTAAAAAAAGAAAAGAGAAGGGAGAGTGTCTGACGGTATCAGGGTATCGGGGCATCTCGGTGCGCTTCGTTCACGCGGGAAATTTGAGCGCTCTTCCGTCTGGACGCGCGTTCCTCGTTACGGGGGCATATGGGGAGCAGGCAGGCGGCTATGGCTGCGTGCACGCGCGTCAATATGTACGTGAACACGGAGAGGAACTTTATACCAGCTGCCCTTCGTACGTCGCTATAAGTTATCGGGTTACCCGTTACGCGCGCGCCTCAACCAGCCGCTGTATCGAGAAAAACCTGTCGAGCGCTATCTTAAAAGTGGATTTTTATACGCTTTTCGTGCGTCGCCGGTGGCCGGTGACCGTAGATACAACTTTCACGGGCCAAAAGATGCTACCTCGACGACGAAACGGGGAAAGAATATTTTATTTATTTATATACACGAGTGACCTGACATCGCGCACACTGTTAAAACAGCCGCCTGACCGCGAAAAACTAAATTATTTATATCTTATAAATTCAGCAAAACTAAAACAAAGTAAAAGAGAAACGATCCGGGTTAGGTGGAGAAACAAAGGGCAGGCTGCATCCCGTGTCTCGAGACGAGAGCTTCCGGTTATTCCGGAAGTGCGGGTCCTCTGGCCAGGGGTAGAGGCGCACGGCCGTTCGCAGTTGTCCAAAGATATCCGGTCAGAATGCTTTTCAGCGAGATCGTGCAACTCGTCGGTGACACGCAATCTCGAGAAACGGTGGTGAAATCTTCTGGAACCTCGACTTTCTTCGAATCGCGGGTAAAAGCGAGCTCGAGTAATATCATGGTTCCAAGTAACACGACGCTTCTCTTTTACTTTTTTTTCCCCCCTCTGCTAGACCCGTTTCCGCGTTTATCTCGCAAACTTTCGATCACCGAACGAAAGGTAATTAGGTGGAAAATCGGTGACGTTACACCGTTCGCGGCTTGTTCCAGTGCCGGCTGATTCACCGTGTTGCGTGTTAATTAGTCGCGCGTTAAAATTAATCGTCCCCTGAAACACGCGTTCATTATTTCCGATAACGTAAATCCACCGGTACAAGGTATAATTACGCTCGATAGATTCCGCGATTATTACCGACTCAAACGTTGCCACGGTATATCGATCGTTGACGAATCGAAAACGAGCAGAAAGAAATACGCGGAGACCGTTTGAAACTGAAACGAACGACGAATATCTTTTCCGTTCGAGGAATATTTACGATTCCCGATACAACGCGCGCCGATATCCTGTCACGTTCATTACGCCATCAATGTGCCAGATAAACAATGAATTCGACTTACGACTCGTAGAGAGTTACGAGGCGTTGTACTGTGCACCGCTCGCAAGAAGTCTCGCGGGACGACGGAGGGGCAAGAGGACGCGCTACGCGCACATCGATTAATCTCCTAGTTTTACACTAGTCTAAATACAGTAAAACCTGGATAAATGCAACGAAAGAATGCTTGGATAAGTGCAACATCGCTATCCCCTCCATTTGGGGGGATCCCCATAGGCGAACCGAGCCGCTCGACGAGGAAACCGTGTATGTAGTAGACGCGACCGCTTCGACCAATCATACGTCAGCACTGAAAGGTGAGTTTCTTGATCTGGGGATTCCTATTTTCCTTATAGAAGGTTGTCATAAGCTGACCCAGTCGTAGTAATTTAGCATCGACAAACGACCGTCTGTCCGTCGAGCTCGCTCGAATTCCGTCGTTTACCCGGCCTGATATCTCCTTCGACGTCTTCTCCGGTGCACCGAAGAAGAGGAAAGATCGTGCTGGTTGGCGCGAACGCGAGAGCGACCGCGACTCGCGGCGAAAGAGTCGAGTCGAGTCGGTCTTTGTTCGTGAAGGGAACGGGCTGCGGAGCAGCGTTCCTAATTGACGGCTCTCGCGATTTTTACCTCGCTCACCGTCCAGGCCAGAAGCTCAGGGGCTCTCCGGCCTCTTTTTCTCTATATCTTTTTCTCTCCGCTCTCGTTCCCTCTCCGTCCGTCTCGTTCCGTTGCCCGTGGAGGAGAGATCTCTCGAAGGCCGCGCGAGGCGCATGCAAAAGAGAGGAAAAAAACTTGGGTCGAGGGAAAGAGGCGGAGAGAAGGAGGAGGGAGGGCGAGATGCCCAAAGCCGCATTAACGCCGCTTCGCTTCGGCCGCGATCAGAATCGCGGTCAGAACGCAACGCTGCATTTTCTGACCAGCCGGTCGGCGACCGCTCGATAACCGAATATTAAGCAATATTTTCACGCGACGCTAAATTCTACGATACACGTATCAAGCATCGCGATTTGCCGTTATAATTTTTTCGTCCGCGTTCGTGACTTAGTCGAACCGAAAAACCGCAAATTGGTCGGACTAGGTTCGGCCTAGTCGTCGATGATTGGAAACAAGCGAGGCTTTCACTGTTTCAGAGGGTGCAACGTTTTCCTCTCGAGGTTCGACAATATTTGCGACCTCCTCTCTCTCAGTTCTGTAACAGTTACAAAACTGTGACGCGCGTGTATACGAAATCGTTCGTTCCATCGTGGCGGCGATCGAGCTGGTTCCCACTTCCTCTCTCCATATCGCACGGTCGTCGCTTTTTCGAAGCAATTAGTCGACGGTCGCGTTCAACGCTTTTTATCGAGCCTGCCGTTGTTCACGGTCGAGCCAATCGCCGCGAATAAACGGGATTTCTTTCGAATTTATTACCGAGGATAGCCGAACTCCTCCCTTTCCTTATTTTGCGCGCTGTTAATTCGACCCGATTGGCCTCCAGGCTACCTACCTACCTACGCGGTGAACACGCTCCGCGTCTTTAATTCACCAGACCCGACCCTCTTCGCGGCCTATTCAAATCACCGAATACCAAACTTCGATCACGCGAAATCCAGTCACGTCGCTGAACGACATCGAAAGGTTCTTTAAAAGGCGCGGCCTATTTCGCGAGGAAAAGAATTATTTAGGGTAGCCTATTCCCCTTTACTCTTAACCAAAAAAAAAAAAAAAAAGTATCGGTAGAGCGGACATCGAATGTCGCGGTTTCGCAAGGCGAAGCGGTTTTGCGTACCGCTCGAAGCTTCACCTCTGCCCTTTCGAGGATCCGCCGCCAGTGACGACGTCCAACGTGGTCGCGCATCGCGAATTTCTCCTCTACGTGCGAGCTTCTTTATCCGCCTCTACCTTCTCCGTTCCCCTTTCGACCGTCTCGCTCTTTCCTCGCACTATTTATGTAAGCGTTGCTGCGTGTACGGTACGCGACACCACCTACATAAATAGCGAACGCTACGTATATGTATATACACACGTACGGGCACGTGGAGAAGCGCGGAACCAGCTCCGTGCAATTTCTGTTTCCCTAATATCCCGGCCGTCTATGCCGCAAACTCGCCGGACGGATGGACGATAATCGAGTTGAACCGGGCGAAGGTTTTCGCAAGGTGAAGAAGCGTTTTCCAGTCGACTCGCGAGCTCGTATATTTAACAGGTAGGATTTAGTTTCGCGTAGACTGTCGCGTGAGGGGTAACAAGGGGTTGAGGTTTATGCAGCCGCCGTCGACGTCGGCTATTCCATTACGACGGAGAAAGAGTTTATGAATGGAGGGAGGATGCGAAAGATAGTTTCCGGAAGGCAGCCAGCTCGCGCAATAATCATAGAATGGATGATCACCTCGCCTCACCTTCCTACGCTACTCTCTGCTGCGTAAAAAACGCTCGACAGCCGTGCGCCGCGCATATACGAATATCAGGCTCCAGCGAGCGCGAGGAGGTTATTCAGCCTTTTAACGGCCTGCAAATTAGGCTTTTGCAAGCGAGATCGCGAAAGATCGAGGATCGAAACCGTGGCTCGACGCTATTGCGTCAGAGAACGATAAACGCTCGCGGTACCGGGTCTCGACTGGTTCTTTTGTCCCGACCTTTGCCTCCTCGGACAAGATACGTACGTCAGCTAGGGATGGGATCAAGTTCGGTTTTGGAAAGCAGGGTGATGATAAAAATGAAAAAATATATATATGTTTAATTGAACGTTCTCTCTTTCGAAGCTTTTCGAATGAGACAGTGATCGTGACAGTGACATTTGCGACCTACGACATTTACAGTTTTAGAATGAAATAATTGCATAAAAATGCGTGGCATATCCGATGATTCAGCGGTACGCAATAACGTACCACCGGTTCGCGGCAATTTCCAACGCTTACGCGCTCGACCTATTACACACTTTGTATCGCGTTATCGTTAATCGAGGCGCCTTAACGAACGTGGAAAAATTCTGCTTTCGGATGCGAATGGAAATATCGGCTCGCTTTCCACGAGGCAAATTAGCCTCTTTATTCGTTCATAGCAGTTGCTGTGCGTAGCCTGCGGCTGAGCAGGTGGTTGGTGGGACGAATTATTGCCGCGAGATACCTGCTTCCTCCGACGAATTAGACGCGACAATGGCTGCGATTAAATTTCGAAAGAACCCTGCCGCGATGGCTCGCGTTCGCACGTGAAAATAAGAAAAAGAAAAAAAAGCCAGGTGAACGATTGCTTCTCTTCGTAAGCGTCGAACTTCTTTCGCGTTCTCGTTACTCGCGTCCGTCTCTCGTTTAATCTCGCCCTTTGCGAACCAGCCGTGAAAAGCGGAGCGCTTTCTTCGACGGAGCGTTCGCAATTTCCGTACGAGCCCTGTATCGGCATCGATCAACATCTTTCACGCGGCGTACGCGACGCGATCCTCCATTTTCATTTACTCATCCAAGCTTGGGATAGCAGGAGGTGACTCGTGCGTTTTCGTGAAAATCTCCAGGGCTCTGGCATCGATTTTCGTCGGCACCTCCGAGCTACCTGCTCGCGGAGGAAATTGGAGGGCGGCAAGCTGGTCGAATTAAAACGGAGCAGTAACGAACCGAACCCGAACCCGAACCCGAACCTAACCTGAACGTTCTCGATCCCTTCGATCGCCGCTTTTCATCTTTTCCTTCCAACCAAAGAGAAACTAGACTCTACGAAGTAATCGTAATAGAACACCGACGGATTCGAGGATCATTGTCGAGCTCTTTCAACCCTCTTTTGGTGACAAACCTAGAAACTTTCTCCCGTAATTATATATATATATATATATATATATATATATATAAAATAAAATAAGCTGGTTGTACGCGTTCGAGCGTCAGTCCGTGGTATCCAACGACGCGTTACGCACCGCGGCGATACACCGGTAGTTCCTATCGATTATAGATAATCGACCGGTCTCTCCGCCAATCTCCGATTCGTAGCTCGAGGGGTAAAGCCGGTGGTGATGGTTAGGGGGAAAGGAAAGGAAAGGAAAGGAAAGGAAAGGAGCGGAGAGGAGAGAGGTGCGGAGAAGGGCAGAGGAAGCCGACGCGGAGGGGTGCGGCGAGGTGAAGCGAACCGAGACGAAGCTAGGTGAGGGGGAAAGGTTGGGCAGCACGGGGTAGAGGAGAGGGCGATAGCTGAAAACGCGGCGTGAGTCGCGAGAACTCGAGGAGGGACTTAACGAACGAGCGGACCGAGAACCGACCTCGGAGTCGGGAGTTAACGCTCGAGGGGTCGTTAATTTTCCGATCGTGCCCTTCCCGTCAGAGGCTGCAGGCTCTCACGAACCGAGAGAGCACCGATGCGATGGCCAGAAGGCATGCGCGCTGCAAATGGCGCGGCCACACGCCGTTTCGTCGTCGGCAGGTACGCCGAAAGGACGCGGCAAGAATTCGCGTGGTCACGATTAGGAATGTAAAGGTCACTCGGTAGAAAAAACAAGCCGAGACCGTGGTCGGCTCCGAGGAATTAGGAGCTGGACACGCCAACGCTGCGTCGCCCACTTGAAACCGCGGCATTCGATCACCTATTGCTCTTCCGACCGACTCTCTGTCAAAATCATTGAACGAATCGCAACAGTCGCGTATAAGACTGGCTTAAAGAGGGATCATATGGGAAACTTGAATTAGGAATTTTTTCTGGAAACACTTATAAAGTAATAGAAATTAGGTTTACATCTTTCAAGCCAATAAAAAAGAAACTCGTATTACTCATAGGAGGAGTTTATTAACGCGTATCGAACAATTGGCATCGCTTTGAAATTGCCTTAAAAGTTGAATGGAGCATTCGAAGGGATTCGTAGACGCTCGATTCGCTCGCTTATAGTCCGGAAAAGGAAACTGGTATGACGTAATTCGAATCGTTCTCCCGGGAATTCCCCGTTCCGCGACTCGAGCCGTTGTTCAAATCGACAATGCCGATACACAACCAAGCGCAGAAAGACAAGCCATTCCTGTTCGTTCGAGCCGGCCGATCGGAGACAAAGGAGAGACCTAAATATACGCGTATATAGTACCGAGCTTTTTCCAAGAATACATGATTATTAAGAGCATTTCGAGCGCGGAGATGTTTTCAATTCGGAGGGAAATCTATGGGGGAACATAACGTTTTCGCATGCAGGTGAAATTATCGTAGTATAGTGGAAAGAGCGTGGCCCTAAAGGAGAGCGTGTACGTGGTTGGCCGTTTCTCTGGCGTGAAATTTAAAGGCGGTCTTCTCTGCTCTCGGCCATGGTATTCGCGAGAAGGGACTGGGGGCCCTCGATCGATCCGTGCCCGCATAGTCGCGACGTATAGAAGCGGTTGTTTGTCGCTGGCTGGCCACCGTTGCCCGCCATCGACGTCGCCAACCAAGCCTAGCCGCTGCTGGAAAAACTTTTTATTGCAGGATTTTCCCTATAATCTCGAATAATTAACGGCGATCCTCGGGTTAGCTAAGTTGGCTAGGTCGGCCAGCTCCGCAAAGTCGTTGCTAGAAGACCGTCCGGTCGTCCCTCCTCCCTACTTCTCCATCCCTCTCGCCCTTCGATCCTTCCAAGAAACACCCGATACTGCGTGCTTCTACCTTCGTTCTCCTCCTCTTCAACGTCGTCCTCGTCGTCGTCGTCGACTTAACGGGCGCACCTGCTACCGCCTCGTTTCGGCGAGCTCCGCGCGAATTTCTTCCCTACGACGTGCCCTGCCGTTCCAGAATGGATTTCCGCTTCACGCGCTTCCCTTTTAGTCGCTGCAAATCTATCTTCCTCTATTCGCAGTTGGCCATTTTTATGCTCGACCAACGCTAGCTTTTCCTCATATTTTCAAGAGTATTCGATTCGGTTAACACTTCAATTAATTACTTCAACTATCAATTCAGAAAATAAGTATTACGTAAAAGGGGTTGAGATACCGTCGCGTATCGGCTCGGAGTATCTCAAGGTGTTTTAAATTAGTCCCGAAGAAATTTACGGTGAAATCGATGGTGCGAACGGTGTTGGTTGGCTGGCGTTCGCGAACGGTCTATCGGGAGCGATTTAAACGCGAAGACAAACGCGACGGCGATTCGAACGGCTGCGAGGAAGGAAGGAAGGAAGGAAGGACGCACCCCAATATAAATCGAGAAGGACACTCGGGCTGTGTGTTACGTAATCGTCGTACGGACGACTCGTTCTCTTTGTCTGTCTTCTACCTCTTCGTTTCTCTTTCTTTTCATCCGGTCGCTGCGCGTTTTCCAGTTACGCCGAATGCTTACGCGTCTGCGGCCGTCATTGTTCCTTTTTCCTCGTGAATGCACGAATATATTGCATAAGGCTACCGAGCGCAACTACCTGTCGTGTGCTCCAGAGACGTTATATTTAACCCGGCCAGACTCATCGCGTGGACCTGCTTCTTCTTCTCTTCCTCGAGTGTATGTACATTCTTTTGTTTTTCTTTTTCTCTTCTTCCTCCTCCATCTCTTCTTCTTAGCTCGTCGCCGCTACGACGTTCTAATTTTAGAAGTTTTGAATTATGTAATACGCGTGTACGGAGTTGTTGCACGTACCGTTGACCGAGCAACGATCCATACGATTCTGCTGCTGGATCTAAACGTTTGCATCGTCTCGATCAGACACCACGTGGCATTCCGGCTGCGTATCCGCAAGTAGTTTCGAATTTGACCGAATAGCGAGAATTAATTTGGAATTCTAGCACGGTCGATGGTTCGGAAAGGTCGGAAAGTAGGCAAGGTCGCTTTCCGGCCGCTGCAAATAACCCGCGGTAGAACCGGCTGGTATTCGTCACGGCGGACTCGGTTCTTACGCGCGTCGATTCGAAGGGCGCGAAATTCGATTGCCCCGCGGCTATCGTCGCGTCACGAATTCGTTATCCCCCTACCCAATTTTCTGTCGCTCCTTTAATTAACGCGCAAAATACCGAGAAAAATAAGAAACAGCAGTCCCAGTTTCGAGTCAGGCGATACGCAAAATCGAAACGATTTCTCCTCCTCTCCTTTCCTTTCCCCGGTGGACAACGCGGAAGCGGAAGCGGACGGATAACCCTCTACGAGAGAGCGTCTTTTTACCGCGATTGCCGGCTGCCTTTCGGACGCCACGGCTCTCCGTGACGGTTCGATAAACAGCGTAAATAATTCCCGGCAAAAATGATCCGAAGTAATTAAGGTGGGTCCGGTGGGCGAGAAACGAAGCCAGGTATAAAGCGGCGCAAACAAGACGAGTGGCCTCGTACGCGATTCCACGGTCGAGCCCCGTTTAATGTAGACCGAGGGGGAGCGTGTGCAGACTGACGGGGACGGGAGATCGACGCCGGAGCGTGAAGGGGAACGGTGAATAAGCCGCGCCAGTTTTTCGGTGGAACCGAGAGAGAAATTCGCGTGGAAATGTTTGTTAGTACCGAGTGACCGAAACACTTCGCGGCGGTCGCGAGCGGTAAAAGCGAATTAATGCCGGCCAGGCCAGCGGAAAAATCCACGAAGGCCGGCTTAATCGAAACGCTGGCTGGCTAACAGGAAGAAAGCTCGTGGCGTCGCAGATAAAGTTGGTGAGCCAGCGCGCGCGTATCTGCGATTCCTGGCCATCGTCGATCCGTCCACGGCGTATCGTCGTAGTCGTGGCGCAACGTTAGCGACAACCGCGCGATCTCGATGGGTGGAGAGAACCGCGGCCGCGAGGAATGTATCTAGATAAACGGCGGAGCGCGAGTTTATCTTGGCGGGCGCCTCGCGACTAGCGATACGCCTCTACCTACACACGGACGCGGCTGTGTTACGCGGGCCGTAGAGGGGCCGGGCACGGCAGAGGGAACGGAAGAAAGAGGGAAAAAAAAGAAGAAGAGAACGCTTGGTCGTCTGCCGCGAGTACCGTTACGCGACGCGGCACAATGGACCGAAGGAGCTCGAAGTCTTCTTAATTTTCTCCTTGGTGCACCCGGCCGACGCGACGGCCGCGTCGCGAGACGAGCCGAGATCGAGTCGAACGGAATGAGAGAACGCCGCGGCGAGCCGGCAAAAGTCGACAAAGAGGAAGAGAAAGGGAAAGAGAAGGAGACTCGGAGGGACGGAGAAAGATTGCGAGAGCGATTCGGACGGACGGATAAGAGTGGACGAGAGGGGAAGGGAGAGAGGAGCGACGCCTGTGTCGTCCCGGTCGGCGACGGGCATCGAGGCGGGCTTTAATTAGCACGGGATTTCGGCGAACGACGGACGGAGCCTGGTCGTGGACGAACGAGTCGAGGTTTTCCGTGGTATAACGCGCGCGCTGCTACAGACAGAGATCGAACAAGAAAAAGTGACCGCGTGCGACCGAAAGGCACGATCGTCGGACGAACGCGAGGGACGAAGAGGGACCGTGAAGAGCCACCGCGTGTCCCGATGAGACGTGGCCAATAGGAACAGAGACGGATAACGAACGCGAGGAAAAGAAAGAAGCGGACGGAGATAGGGACGGCTAGAAAAAAAAAGAAAGGGGGGGGAAAAAGAGAAAAGAGAAAGGAGAAAGAAAGAGGGAGGAAGGTTGATGGCTAGGGAGAAGGGCGAACGAAGGGTGTGAGAGCTAGAGGTGGCTGTCGGATAGTAGGGTGAACGGAAGGAGCGAGGAGCGGGGTGCGGCGGTGGTCGAGTCGGGCGTGAGCGATGAGGGGGCGGCAGAACAGCGGCGCTCGAGGGCGAGTGAAGGGCGGCGTGGCTGAGTTGGGTCGCGAAGGGACGCGCGCGCGGCCGGCTAAATAACGGCTTGCCCTATCCTCCTTCTCCACCCACTCGCCTCCCTGCCCTCCCGTAGCCTTCACCCCCTAGCCACGTCCACCCTCTTCTCCCTCTCTCGGACTCCCTCGATCTACGCTCTACCTCGCACCTCGCTGCTGACGCGATGCCTTTGCTGAGGGATGTCGGATCTACGCTTCGATCGATACCGTTCAAACATCGATAATTAATATAAACTATAGGAAAAAGAACAAGTCGATTAACTATCAAACGAGAAAACGAGATCGCGGTTACGAGAGACCTTCGGTTCGCGAATCCTCTGCTCGCGGATTCTCTGGCACGGTTCGATATACCAGAGGTTATTTAGACCCTGCTGCGTTTAACGGCGACCGCTTGCGAAGTAAGGTTGCGAACGAGAGAAACTGTCGTGATCTCATCGCCCCTTTTTTAACCCATGCTTTGCCGCTCCCCACGTTTTAGCCTCGCGATCGAACCGTCGTCCTTTATCGAAGCCAAACGTTGCGTTTCGTGAACGGCACTAATATAAAAGAGAAACGTTGGAAATCGAAAACGGACCGCTAGGGCAATTAGTGATAAGGCATTGGGGCGCCGTATCTCCAGATAGATTTCTTGTACGAGAAACGCCTCCTATCTCGTAAGATATTTTTTGCGAAATCGTTTCACCCAAGACCGTTGAGGTACGTCTTCACGCGACGGTAAATCACATCCGAGTTTTACCGTCGTCACACGAAACGTGGGCGCTTTCGAAAATGTTCATAACGCGAACGTGTATATCCGTCGTTCCAGCCGTGTATCGACTTTGGTCACGACGCGCATATACGGCATACGAGTACCACCGCTTAAGGGGTTAAAAGACTTGAAAAATTCATCGCGGTAAGAGAGAAAAAAAAAATATAAGAGACGAGCCGCGAGCGAGGAAAGAGTATAAATATAGCGTTACACCGTCGTCGGTTTATCTGCGTCAACAAGCGCTAACGCCACTGTGTTTTCAGGCTTACGTGCACGATATACGCGTTTATACGTGGGCGCGCATTTCCCTTCCCTCTTATCCCTTGGATCGCGCGTCCAAGTCCCTTCTCCCCTTTCCCAACGTCAGTCGAACGTTTCTCGGTTATTAAAGCGGAACACGAACGATACGCGCCACTCGCGGGAATGAAAACGCGAACGTTCGATCGTATCCCGACCGCGAACCCAACACGCTTTTTTTCCACTCCTCTTTTTTTTTTTCTTCTTTTCGTCTTCTTTTTCAACGATCGAATCGTATTCGACCGAACGAACTTTCTCCTCCTCGCGTCGAACGCGTGGAATCGTGACCTTGCGAGACCTTTCGCCAGTTTGCTTGCGCGCGTTCGACGTCGCGTAGCGGTTGACATTGAATCGTGGCGGGAAACGTTTCGATATAATACGGCGCGCACGTGGAGAGGAAACTTGTGTACAATGAAATACGCTAGTGGAAACGCCGGTATAACAAACGAGCCTCCCACCCCCGCCCCGGTTCGAGCGGCGGGCTTCGCTTTGTACATAACATTCGTACGTGTCTTCTAACTCGTTGCCTCCTTCCTCTTCCTCTTTCTCTTTTCCCAGTTTACGCGTATACGATCGTATACGATCGTATACGATCTACAGACTATTCCAAAGTTGAACGAACGAACTTGATCGGTGGTACGAATAAGAAAAATATCAAACGCTTTTCGTCTATCTTTCGGTAGCCATCTAAGCGATTAGAATCGTGTCGCGTTGACGATGAAAAAAGCCCTATCCGTCTTTAGGTTACACATTTTCTTCTCGTCTTTACTCATAGCCCAAGTTCTAAACACCCTGTATACGTATATAGGCAAGTGTATACATAACTAGGTATAACTCGGTCTTGAGTTCTCGAGGTGTTTCTGTTTTACCTACCGCCGACTCGTAAACGCAGTTTAAGCGACTTCCAGGCAGCAGTCAGCGCCGCTCTCGCATTACGGAAGCGAAGTTTTCAAGTTCCGCGACACTGACCCAGTTTATTCTCTCTCCCTCCTCCCGGCCTCCCCCCTTCCTCTTTCTCTCTCGCTCACAGTTCTGAACAGCCGTAGCTCTCTCCCTCCTAATACTTCCAGTCTGCCGGTAGTTACACACAGTTTCCCGCAGGTAGATACGTCTGAATGCACGAGGCCTCGAGAACGCTCTCGCTCTCGTCTTCGGTTCGGGAATTGGATTTTCTTGGTGCACACCCGTCGACCGATCCGGCCGAGGCGCTCGAAAGAACCGGATGCTCCCCGTTCGATCGGTCGTGTTCGATCTTTTCTTCGTCGCGCGCGACTCGTTCAGCGGTAAAAAACTGGACGCTGTATTTTTCTCTCGCACCTTTGCCTCCTCCGGTCTCTCTTCGAATCGACCGCGTTGAAACCTTGCCTCGAGGCAGACGAGAAGAAACGCTTTGTGTAATTAGAAAAATCGACGACGATAGGCGTTAGTAAAATGCTCATCGCGAACAGGACTCGATTTGTACTCTGTACTACCGGTGACCCTAATACCGACATTAGCGCCGCTAATGTCGCGGGGCCAAAAGAACGTTCGCCCCTCCCGCGCGCGTTCCGACGTTTTCTTCGTTTTCAGAATACGCCGGCCTAGTTTCTGAAATACGTACACCAGACGCGTAGCCTCGGCGAGGCATCGTCCATCGGCCGCGCCGTTTCCAGTCGATCGCAACGAAAGCCATAAAAGCCGTTGCCAAATCGTCGTCGCTCGACCGTCCGCGATCCCCTCGATTCCCCTTCGTTCCCGCTTCGCCGTCTCGTCACGTTCTCGCCTCGTTCTCCGTCTCTCTTACTCCTTCTCGCGCGTTTTCCTCTTCTGCCTCCGATTCTTTGGCCGCGCGCTCCTCTTTCCTTCTCTTTCCCTGCCCAGGCCGCCTCGCTCACTCGTCCGCTTTATTGTCCGCGCCTATATCCCCTTCGGCACGTCTCACCTTTTTCGATCGTCGTCGGAACGCGAGGGGCCTCGCTTCGCGATTGGAAAGCGCCGCCCCACCCTATTCTGGCCTTCTCTCTTTCCGTCGCTCTCTTCGACTCGATTCCTCCTCTATCGCGATCTCCGTCACGCTCTAGCCGTTACGTTGGTGTCGTTCCTTTTTTTTTTCCTTTCTTTACCGTCTCGCTCGTCCATACGTACCCCGTGGCGAGACGATTCGATACCGTGGCGACGTCGCCGGCGACGGCGGCTGCGACGGTGGCCGGCTGGAAGAAGAAAAAATGCCTCGTCGAGCCTGGACAGAGGAGAGTAACTGGCCCCCGTGAGACGGTGGAGGAATAAGCGTAAAAGGGGGCAGGAGGAACGGGAGGTGAAGAGGACGTACGCGGCGGCACGAAGAGGCGACTGGCACATGTACGCGCGGCGGCGGCAGCGGCCGTGGGTAGGGCCCTGCCAACACGACCGACAGACCGACCAGCCGGCCAGCTAACCAACCAGCCAGCCATCAGCCATCCTGTCATAGACAGGATGCGAGGGTCCGCGAGTCCGGGCCGTGCCGCGTCGCATCGCGTCGCGTCGAGTCGCGTCGTCTCGCCTCGCCACCATCCTCGTCGTTGTCGTTGTCGCTCTCCGCGTCCTCGCGCTCATGCTCATCGTCGGTGTCGTTACGTATGGCTGCGTACACGCCTATGCCTCTTCCTCTCTTTTCCTTATCGCGGATAACGCTGTCTCGCCGGTGTCTTCCTTCTTCCTACACGTATATGTACCTTCCTTTAGCTAAGAATCGGTTAACTTTAAACACCAGCTTGCTCTGTCTAAAATGTCATGGATCACGCTAATTTCTACGCGTCGATCGGCAACGCGTACCTAGTAATTGATCTCGTAAAAACTGGTTTAAATCGAATTCGTCGTAGTCGTCGTGGTCGTTGTGCTCGACCGCGTGCACGCCTTTTTGTTGGCTGCATTTTTTTCCCCTCTTCGCGCTCTCGTACTTTCTTCTCTCTTTTTCCTCGTCCCATCGCCGTTACGTTTTTTCTGTCTGCGGGCCATATACACGCGAGTTACGAAGAAGAAGCACGCGTGTGCAAGATGCGCGCAACTGGCGTGGCGCGGCGTGGACCGAGACACTCTGGGGAATTTAAAAAGGGGGCCGGTTCAGGCCGAGCGACGATCCTAAAGAAATCTGCGCTCGTTCGTCCGCGAACGGTAGCGACCTTCTTTGCTGCCTGAAAGCACGCTCTCGAGCCCGTGAAAAGTTATTTACAGGCGAAACGAACAAGCGATATCGGGTTTCACCGTGAAGAACGTCGATAACGAAATCGATGGAATGTTTTAACGGACTTGCATTTTCGGTACACGCGTATAGATATAGACGCGAACTGATATCGCTATCGGCTTATCGATCTTCCACAATCTTCAAGATACAACTTTTTCTTTCTAAATACGGCCGTTCATTGTTGTCGCGAAACCGGAAATGTTTCGCGGAAGCATCGGTCAATAATGAGAAAAAGCAAGTGTCACGTATGCGTCGTACGTGTATACAAGCAGACGGTGTTAGTTTTCGCGTGTCTTTACCATCGATAACCTGGCAGTTGCTAATAAGGATGTCCATCGTCTGGCAATCGGGAACGCGCATCGCATAGGTTCGAAGCGCATAGGAGGGAAACGGTGCCGTTTCGCAGCTACGGTATACGCGAGACAACGAGAGGGTATACAGAGGGAGGGTCGACGGGCACCCGGACCGTGGTGCTCGTAAATTCTCGAAAGGAACGGTCTGTAGCAGCGGCTCTCTGTTACCTTACCGCTCTTCCCGCGGTAATATTACTCGGCTTATATTGCCAGGGCTCGGTCGTGGGAAAAGGAAGGAGCGACGGCGAGAAGGACCGGTGTATACGTAAGCAGGGCGCATCCGTGCTTCGCCGCGGCTGGCTGGCTGGCTGGCTGGCTCGTTCGCTTGCCCGCCGTTCTGCCGTTCTGCCGTTCTGCCGTTGGCTCGGCTTCGCGTGTACGTGCGAGGAGAAGCGAACCCCGAGGGATCGGGCAGGCCCAACTACATACACACCTTCGTACACAGACACATCCACCGCCCATCTATACGCGCTATGTACACTATCGCCGTCCGTAAGTACATAGACATTTAGAAAATTTCTCTGCGCCAAAACATTTGACCACTTCTCGCTTAGATTAGATAAATAATTATTTTAGAATGTGTATCCTATAAAATAAACATGTTTTGCATGGCAAGTCGCGTCTATGTACGCGAGTTCTGGTAAATACGGGTGTAGCGACCGCGGCGATAACCTATACCACGAACGTCGTAGCGCGACGTTGCCGCCGCGTACTTGTGTGCACGCGGAGGGCCTCGCGTTCTATCCCCTTTGTGCGAAGTTCGGGTTCGCGCACGCACAGCACGCGTTAGAGGGAGCGGGCACGGATAGAAGAGGTAAACGAGGATAAAAGGAGGGAAAGAAAGGGACGACAGGACGCCCTAGCAGATCGTGAGGAGAGCAGCTGGTCGGCAGTGCGTGCGACACTTCCACCTCTCGTGCTCTTCTCGCGGGACCCGCATGCCACGGCGATTCGAACGATCGTGTGGCCCGAGGGGCCCGTAAAATCGAGCCACTCTCACGCACGCGCACCGCCGGCTAACCTTCGTTGATCGTCCAACCGTACACGCAAAGCCCCGTCAAACGTTTACGTGTACAGCCACGGTGTTTTCCTTCGCCTCCGCTCCGAATACGTCCGAACTCGACGTTCAACCGCTCGATGCTCGTCCTATCGCTTCGAGACGCGAGAATCTACGTTCTCTGAACCACGCTGCCCGGTTTGACCGGATATACCCGCTTCGCCTCGATCTCGCCACAGATTTCTTTGTCGCGTTTCTCTCCGTCCTCTCTCGTTATCGCGTTCGCATGGCCGACTTTCGATAAGATTTTTCGTCTTATCGCCGTAGATCCTTGGTCGAGCCGACCCATCGTTAACGAGCTCTAAACAAATTTTCGCGCCGCCTCGGATCCGTATGCGTTTAGTTATCTCTAGCGATATCGAGGCAGACATTCTTGGTCGTAGACGCGAAAGAAAAATCGAAAGCGCGTATTTTTGATTAGCAATTGATAGGCCTTGGCGCAGGATATATCGACGCGCCAGCTCACGCCTGCACCGGCACAAAGAAATCGTCTGCCACGCGGAGTTTCGCCGACAAACGCGGCTCGGTGTGGGTCGCGGGCACGCACGAATTCGCACGCACACCGAACCCCGTGCCGACGTAACCGTCATCGCTTGGCGCACAGTGACTAAGCGGTGCAAAAAATCCCGCGTATTACGGACCACTCGGTTCGAGCAGGGGATACGCGATGATCTAGGGGAGAAGTTCGACGAGGTGTTTGAACGAGCTGGGGGAAAAAACGTGTTTGTCGATATCCTGGATCGTCCGGTCACCGTATCTCGGTTCCTGTCTGTCCTATCGAAAATAACGTTACGAGGAAACCGTTGTACGTGGATTTTCCCTCGAATAGATCAGCATAGCTTGCATCATTCCCTATCGCTCGCAGCTCGAAACGTAATTCGGACGTCAGCGCGCTTTCCATCGACGTTCGAGGCAAGAAAAGGCTCGCGACCCAGCAACGTATTCGCGTTGAAAGAATCCGTTTGGAGAAGTCGGGTGTCGGTCAGCGTCACTGTGCGCGTACACGTCTACTATTAATCTCACGCGGTGATACGTTATACCGACTCTTATCGAATTCGAGCCACCCAGTCCCCTCGTTATACATTCGCGAGTCAGACGCATCGGTATACGGGAGGCGTCGCCGCTCTCGATGATAAATAGGGACGGCGTTCGACTTTTGTATAAATTTTGTCCAACGCTCGAGGTACCTCGAGAGGAAAAGAACTCGTTTCGTAGCTTATCCGTGATACGCGAGAACCTGAAATCTTCCTCGTGAGAACACCTGTAAATCGGGGCGAAGAGGAAGAGGGGAAGGTTCGGAGAGAATCTCGAGATACGCACGGAATTCTCGAGCAATTAGCCTCGTCCACGATTACGCGTCCGGCAACGGACGTCTCGGTTCTCGTTAAGGGAAAACTAGTTCGCGGAACGATCGATGCGATGGCGCTATCGATTTCCAGGCCAAGCTACTCGACGTTTGGCCCCGCGTATCTACCTCTCCGTTGGACCGTATTCTCGTCCACAGCCAGAGATGCCGTCGCGCACCGCAACGTATTCGGTCCGCCGAAAATACGCGACGTTCTTTTCAAACGAGTCTGGCTTCGGATGTTTCAGCGGCGAACCCACCTACCGAACGCTCACGATGCGGCGAGAGGTAGACAAAGAGCGAAGAGACGCGAAGACGTAGGGGGGGAAAAGGAGAAAGAGCGACGGGGAGAAGCATCCTCTTTAGAAGACCCTTAACCCTGCGGGTGACGGTCGAACGGTCGGTCGGTCGGTCGGACGAATGTCAGACAAAAGGGATCGGCCGGGAGCCTGGGAGGAGGATAACAGTGGCGCGAGACGCGAAACGAGGGGACCGTAGGAGGGGCAGAACGGCACGAAGGGGAACGGAGGGGACGCAGGCCTGGCAGCAGGAAGCTCGCGATGCGTGACTCACCGAACCGACCGAATGGCATAGAACCCGCGGGTTCGCGTTCGTTCGCGCGCTATTTCCCTCTCTTTCTCTCTTACCTCGTTCGCCTTCTCTCTTTTTCTCGCCCGTTTCGTCTCGTTTCTCCATCAGGGTTGGCCACTTTTTCTTTCAAACGAAAATATAACAACTAATTGCTCCGAATAAAATGAACAATTTACTCGAAGATGAATATTAGGTATCCTAAATTTTAAAGTGAAATAACAAAAGTTTATTTAGCGTTCTCGAGCCATCCTACCGATTTTCCCTTTCGCTCGGTCACCCTGGTTCTCCCTCGCTGCCACTTCGAGGGAGAAGAAGCCCCCTCGACTGTTCCCCTTTTTCTCCCTCTCTCTGTACCGTTCGTGTCACTGGTCGTTCAGCACGGCTCTGGTTCCTGCCTAGCCCCTAGTCCTCGCGTCGCGCGGAGCCTTTGTCCCCTGCCATCGGCTCGCGTTATTTCACACTCTCTCGCGCACACGCGGTGGACCGCTGTGTGCACGCCCGTGAGAAAGAGAGACGTCGCGCGAACGAACGGACGCATCGCGTCGACCAGCCTCTCGGTACACTCCGCTGCAACGTTTCTCTTTAAGCTAAAGGGGGAAAGCTAGCCTCCCACCATCTGCCCTCCGTCTTGAGTGAGAACCCTGCGAGAAGCTAGGGAGAATCGAACCTAGAACCCTCCAGCCCTAGGCGATCCCGGTACGCGAACGCGTGCACCCAGCCGTGTATGCGCGTCATTACGCTGCGTGCATGCGTACGATCGTAGCGTTAACCAAGCAAAGAATTAGCAAGTCGTGGAACGAAGGAGACTACCGTAAAGTCGAGAGGCTCGTTACGCCTAACGTTGCCTCTGCCTAGTAGGTACACTCTCGGGCAACTGAAAGTAAGGGTATAGGAAAAGATCATCGAGTCGTCCCGTTTGCCTTATTTATCCGTAGTCTTTGTAACCGCGAAGAACAGGAAGGAAGTTTGTCTGTTAGGTAGGTTGTCTCTAGTCACGCCCAGGGCTCTCTCGAGATCAAAAGGAAATCGTAAAGCCTACGTTGCGGCAGAGTGTACGTATCGTAGAGAAGCGAGTATATACGGGTACGGTAGGCGATGGGTCAGGAATGGGTTCGAGGTTAATGCGCTGCCCGGGTCTAATGACCAAGGAGCGACTTTAGGGTAGGCAGGCTGATGCTTCTACCGAATTTGCGGTGGAACGACTCGCTTCGCTTAATTGCTAATTAGTAATTGGTGGTCGGTGGCTCAGGTATATCTATGAAATTTTTATATCGCCCCAAGAGATATTTCGATGCGAGCAAGTCCGATTAATCGATGGCTACTTTTACGTGGTTCGTGTAAAATCGTTAAACCAGGGAACGGAACTGGTACGCCTCTCCGGCCGGAATCGAACAGGAAAATGTCTGCTCGGTACGGTAGCGATGAGAATTGACCGTAACAGGCTTTATTAGAGGCCGACAAATAGATCCAGTCTCAACGTATTAATTGACATTAATTAAGAACGAGAGGACATTAATAGCGCCCAGTTATCTTTATCAACGCGTTTCCGACGCGGCTCCGGTAGCCGCGTTCGAATCCCCCGCTACCTCTCGCACAATAAGATTCCTCTCCGCTGTTTGATTATTTTTTTTCCTCTCATCGTAGTCTCGCGACTAAATTCCGAGCTGGAAGCGTTCAACCTTTGTCGTCTAGCTGAAATTCGTCGGGTGAGGAGCTGTACGTAGAAGCGTCAGGCGTACGGCTAATTCCGTCCAGCGGGAGGTTGACGCGAAATTGAAGCCGTCGAACCGGGCTTCCATCTTCTCTCTCTCTCTCTCTCTCTCTCTCTCTCTCTCTCTCTCTCGCGTACGATCGATCTGCCGCGTTATACGGTATCTTACGAAATCGTCCGAGAATTCGCTAGAATTCTAATCGAGCGTCGATCGTATTCGCGGCCAGCCTCGAGACTCGGGCCGCACAATGGAGGAATAAATTAACGAGGCAGAGACCGGTAGAGCGTGCGGCTCGACCGCGAGAGGCCTCGAAATGGTGCGAGAAACTCGCGTCCTTTCGCGTATAAGGACACCGGGGACTCGCGTTGGCAATACGCGAGCAGGTAAGGCCAAGCGGACCTGACGCGGCGATCTTTCGCGCTTACGAAACACCGCCGCGATACGCGACGATCGGCTTGTACGACGCGTGATGTAATCGCGCGACGCGTGTGCGTTGCCAGCGCGGTTTCTTCTGTCGAAAAGTCGACCTATCACCGCCGGAAGCGAGTAGAAACGTTGAAATCGCCGGATGGATCGCGCGCGCGTGTACGCTTCTATGCCGCAATCTCGCTAGCAGGGCCAAGCATCTTGTTCGTTTGCCAGACAACTCGTTCGCCACCGCTTTTAGGATCGAATTCTGCCGCGAGATCAGCTCCGGCCAAGCGTTCCTACGGCTGATTTAGAACACGGTCACTGCTATGGTGACCGTCTTTAGACGATTTTATGAAAATTCAAGTTCCGTTCCACATCGAATTCACGCGAATGGAGGTTCGCGTTTTAATCGGCGATCAGTCGAATCGGAATTCGGATCGATGAACCCGGCATCGAAAGCGAACAGAGATAATTTTTCGTTCCGAAATGACAGGCTGGTTTCGCGCAACAGGAAACGCGTACTTGTTGCATTCAGCGAACAAAAGACCATTAGCAGGCCGTTTGGAAGCGGGACTTTGGCCGATCGGTGCAGTAGGAGGACCGAGGACGAGTCGCGGGTTGGCGGCGAACCGGTCGCGAAAGAAATCGAGCCTCTCGTGTAGGATGGCCGAGGCCGAACCGCGGCAGAGGTTGGAGATTCGTTCGAGTCACGCGCTCGTAGTCACGCTTCGGAAGTGGCAATCGTATTAATTCGATTCGTCCCCGTTGCGCTATCACGCCGAAATTGCGAGCTCCACCGACGAAGATAAAAGATGTCCAATCACGAACACTTGCGCGACGGTTCGCCCTTCGACGTGACGTCAGAGCGGCGCAGTCGCCGACCGTGATTCGTCACGGTCTAGTTTCCCACCTCGCAGGGCTCTCTTCTGTACACTCTCGTGCAACATTGCCTTCCCTTACTTAGTTCGCGTGAAATATCTCATCGTTCGGTTTATCAATCGATACGTCTTATCTAATAGGACACGGGGGATTCTCCATCTTCCCTCTAAATTAACCCTTAATCGAGAGAAAGCTACGTTGCAACCGAGTTAACTGGACAGATTACACGTATAAAAGCTGTTACGAATTTACGAGTTCGCGTTCTCTACCTCGCGTTTCGTGAGTTTTGGCGCGGATGCAGCGACCACGGACGACGGAGAATGCCTTTCTCCTTTCGGCTCCGCTCACGAAGCTCGTTCGATCGGGACGCGTCCTGATTAACGAAATTAAACCTAACAGACCGGACCGATATTCGAGCGGAATCGAAGATGAGTCTTTCTCTCTTCCCCCGTCCCCCGTCCCCCGTTCCTTTCCACTCTGATCGACGAGTCCAAGCTGGCGCGCATCATTTCCCCCTTTTTTACGTTCGTTCAACGATACCTTTGCGTTTATTAACCCTCGCACCGTATCATCCGGCTAATTCCGACCATTTTTATTCTTTGATCGAACGACCAGCCACGCTTTATCGATGCTCGTTAACCTTTTGCCCGCGGCGAGTTGAACGCGAAACGGGATGACAGTCACGAGACGAAAGGATTTCTATCGAAAGTTAAAAAATTCCCTTTCCTTTCGAAGGGTTGCCGCGGCAATAAGGAAACCGCTGAAATTCGTGGACTGCTGGTTACGAGACGTACGGTGGGCGTTCTCGTTCTCTCGAAGGCAGAAAGGAAACGGTTCGAGGACAGCACGGCACGGCACGCCGCGGCGCGGCGCGCTCTGCCGCCGTCGAAGAAATTTTAATTCGAGCGACCGTGCTCGATAACGCGTATCGAAACTTCTCGTCTCGCGTCGAGTCTTTCCAACGATCCAGCTTGCTGCTGCTGCTGCTGCCTCTACCCTTTCCATCTCTTTCGCTCGTTCCAACGCTCTTCTTCCCCCCTCCCCTCCCTCCCTCCTTGATCCGGCCTTCGTTCCCCTGGTCGTCCTCTTTCCATCGGCAGTTTTTATCGGGCAACGAAGGCACGGTGCTCGCCTCCATTATACCCACATCCATTCTACCGTGGCCCTGCTGGAAAAATCCGGCATCCAGCCTCGTCGACGAATCAACCGTCTCTCTTCCTCTTTCTCTTTTTCCCCCCTGTCTCAACGTTGCTACCTCCTCTCCCGCGGGAACCTCCGTCTCGTCTCTACTACAGAATCTTCTTTCTACCGTCGACCTTTTTCGAACCCTTTTGCCGGAGCGTCCTTTAGCCAGGATACGAGCACGCTATTTCTCGATTTTCACTCTCGACCGACGCGACGTGACGCGGGGCGTCGCGGGGAGTCGCGGCGGTCAGGTCCATCGGAAGAAACGGAAGCCACCGAGTCCGCAGGCTGAAATCAGTACACCGGTTGGGAAATGGGATTTATTGCGGCAACCGGCCAACCGGCTGCTACGCGGACGCCTTTTTTTTTTTCTCCGTCGACCAACAAAATACCGTTCCTCTCGCTCTTTCTTATCTTTATTCTCAGAAATCGATGGGAACAGAGTTTAGGGTCGGTTCCGCGGTATCCGTTCGGATGAAGATACGTACTTATTCAGAGAATCCGTGTGGATCCGCGGGAGAAAACGCGTCTCCTGTTACCGACACCCCGCCGTTAGCTGTGCGGCGTGTCCGTTCGGTTCGCGTCAGGGAACGCGGGACCGGTTTGGTCGTTACTGAAATTTTCAGACCGAATTCGTTCGCTAAGCCAGCGTCTGGCCGGGCTCTCGTGCCGATCGGAAGAAGTACTTATACATACATAGGTATGTACACGGTGGAATCCGTTGGATGTCGCGCGGCGGTGAGCGATAAACTTGTTTCGTCGAGCATCTCGCATTAGGTAATACATAACTGGAATGGCGAGAGCAAGGGTAGAGCGAGATGGTGTACGAGAGGAAGGAGTTGTAAAGCGTGGAGGGGAAACATGGACGAGGACGAAGCGATGGTAATACATAGGCAGGTACGCGTTCATTGTCCCGTGGGTAATAGTGCTTCTTCGTGCATTCAACGTATTCGTAACGAGATAAACAATACCCTCCTCGGATCTGCTACAGCTGTTAAGCGTTACTCGATTAAGGACATTCCCCGCGCGTAAAGTTAGAATCCGTGCAACAGGAACGGTTTCCCGTGGAGGGGAGAAGGATGGACTTATTTATTTATTTATTTATTTATTAACCGACTTTGAAAGAGAATCATCGTAAGAACACGAATGCCAGATAAGATTTACGACATACGAGTAGCATACAAAAATTAATTAATTTGTTTTTTCTATTATCGATCGAGCATCGATCACGGAAGATAAACTGGAAAGCAAGAAAGAATAGCGAGCCAACATCTCGCTAACAGCGATGACCCAGATACGCAATATCTCTGCTGGTTCCGCGTTATTAACGCGCGTCGTCGGCGGATCGAATTTTTCATCGGCGTCGATCAACTCGCGCCGATGCTGCATAAGACGGACAATGAGCGGGAACATTTTTGTCGGTCGTATATAGTTGGGCGCGTTTCGTGGTATTTAGGTTGTTCCGCTTTTCGCTCGTCGAGCGTGGAACGGCTGCTATTATCCGGGATAGCGGCAGCAGCCACGGAATCGATCGATCGATTCCTTCGTGTTCGTTGTCCGAGACTTGCCACGACAGAGGGAAAGAGACAGGCAGAAAGGCACCCTAACGCGCTAATATATCCCCTTGAAATTATTTCGTAATGGCCGTGGTATTAAAAGAACGGCTGAGCCGGGTGCAACGTTTAATTACCAAAATTACCTCTGTTAATGATGAAAATTTTTCGTTAAATAATACGATTGCGTCTCGTACGCAAGGTGCAAGAGGCGCGAAGGTACAAGTTGAGAACACTCGCACGACAATGGAGTAACGCTAGCCAAGATACCGGCCTTCGCAAAACGATCAATCGGTTCCTCCTTCGCGTTCTCGCGTTCTCGCGTGGCTCGACGAAGAAAATAGTACTGGTTGCAGAAGCGGGAGAAAGAGGAGGAGAGAAAGAGGGAGAGAGAAAGAGAGAGGCGCGTTCTAGCGCCGCGATATATCCGCTCGATTTACTTTCTCGACTCCCTTCCTGTCCTTCCCTTACCGCTTTCTCGCTGCACAAAAGCCGGGGGGGAACAAAAAAAGACTCGCTCGTCCGTGCGAGTCGCGCGAATATGCACCGCGAGCGCAATTATACGACGAACACGGCCGTAAAATGCGCGTAGTAGGCGACGACGAACGAACGAGCGAACGAGTAAAGGGGAACGGACCGGGGAAGTCTCGGAAAGAAAGAAAAAAAAATACGCAGCTGACGTTCACCTTCTTCCCCATTTTATTGTTCTACCCTTTCCTTCCTTCCTTTCTTTCTTACCTTCGCGTGGTTTTACAACGCGCACCGCTTTTTATCCACCCTAATCTCACCTTTTTCTCTCGGCAGACCGACGCACGGAATTATTTAAAGATCGACGCGACACGGGCTGTGTACGCTTCGAGTGGCTGTCACGGTAGCGTCGCGACGGCCACGGAAATTTGCGGTCTCCTCGCGAGACGATCGCCCCGCCGAGGAGGAGGAGATCGGGGAAGGGAGAGGACGGAAGTAAAACGCGATCGCTCGGTGAATATTAAAAGTCGGGGACGCGGACGGTGCGGTGTTGCGAACGTCGGCCATCGCCGACCATCAGCCACGATCGACGTCGCTCGACTTTCCCTTATAAACCATTTACGCGACAGGGCCGACCAGGCGGTGCGCCGTTCGTAATTACGTAACGAACGCACCCCAAGACACCGGTAAATTACTGGGAACGCGGGGCGGTGTGGGGGGGAAAAGGAAAAATAAGAAAAGCGAGGGAAGGACACGCGCCACCCTCCGACAACGGGAAGCCCCTACCGTTGCCCTCCACCCTCTCTGTCTTTCCGTTCGCGAAATTTGTCCGTTTGCAGCGCGACCGAATTTAGGGTGGTACACGACGGACTAATAACAAAGGGGCTGCACGGGAGAAAGGGGAGCGTTCACGGTGCAGAGGACTCGGCCAGAGGGCCGTGTGACAACGAGGGACAAAGGCGGAAACATTCGAGACTGCCCTCTCTTTTTCTCTATCCCTTGCTCGCTGTCCCCTTAGTCGCCGACGCGGCGCGTCGCTCTTTCGCTTCGCGTCAAGAGAGAAACTCGCGTCAGGGAAGAAAGAAGAACGAAGCGGAACGAGGCGATAGAGAAAGGCGAAGACGATGGAACGGGGAGCGAGAGAAAGGCCAGGCGGAAGGTAGAAGGAGGAGGAGAAGGTGGACGACGAGGGAAGGCGGTGACCCGCGGTGCCTGTCTGCCGCGCTGGCCGCGTTTCAGACCCGCAGAGTTCTCTAGCGTGCCGCGTTGTAGCCGTTGCTCTCCTCTCTCTCTCTTTCTCTCCTATACACACTCTTGCCCTCTGTCCGTTGGTAGTACACGGCGTGGCGTGTGTGTCGTAGGGTGGCACAGAGAGCGGTGGCCGTCGTGGGTCGTGCGGGAGCGCGACTCGGCGATGTGGCGCGGTGGCGGTGGCCAGAGAGAGCGAACGCGAGAGGCATCGCGAACCGAAGAGGTTCGTCGCGGAGAGAAGCGGCGAAGAGCGAGAGAGGTGAGGAGGGAACCGTCGACGGCGATCGGGGGAGAAGCGCACGCCGTAGTTAGGCGAAGGGAACAGGGGGGGCGCGAGAGGGGGAGGTTGTCGGTGGGTGCGAGGGAGAAGCACTATGGTGAAGCAGTGCGACGGCAACGACGGCACCGGAGGAGGAAGAGGAGGAGGTGGTGGATGAGGACGAGGAGAAAGAGGAGGAGGGTGAGCCGCAGCAGCGGGCGACTGCGGATCTGCGAGTAGAGACCGAGCGAGGAGTGGCGCGGAGCGAAGCGGAGAAGCGAAGAGGAAAGGGGGGAGACGTAGCAGGGAGGACGGAGGTAATTTGAGCGTCACACGCCGAGCGAGCGGCAACGAACGAACGCCAGGCAACGTCTATGTGCTACATAAAGAGGGTCCCCCTATCCTCCCCCTTATGTATCCAACCCATCGCGAACCTACGATGCGACGCGACCCATGTACAACGCGTCCCAAAAGTCCCGTGTTGCCTGCCTGCTGCCTGCTGCTGCCTGCTTCTGCCTGCCTTTGCCTGTCTGCCTGCCTGCCTTGCCTGCCTTGCCTGGCTAGCTGCCTGCCTGCCTGCCTGCTGCCTGGCTGCCTGGTAGCTTGCCCCGCGCTTCGTAATCGTGTCCCAGAGAGAACCGCGTACCGTGCTCGGATATATAGCGTATATGAGAGACCACGGGCTCTGGGCAAGCACTAGCTGGGAAATGGCTTTAACCCGGGTTATCGAGGGACGACGAAACGAGGAAATGAAGGAAGGAAGGAAGGATGAAGGAAGGAAAGGCAGGACTGTGAAATTTTTCAGTAGTCGAGCACACGGTTACCGGCAAACGACCGCGTGGGTGTGGTTTTTGGCGGCAAAGCTTGCTCGGGGGGGGGGGGGGACAAGGAAGATTCGCCGGCCGTTTATACCAGCGCTACGGCTACCACTCGCTCGCAGATGCATTCGTTACCGCCGTGTGCACCTTGGCTACTGTATTTTAGATGACTACTCGTTCGAACGAGCCTTCCGTTCGTCTTACGTTCTCGTCCCCCTGCCTTTCGTCCATCTCTGGACAGATTTTTTCAAAATTCGATCGATATCGATCTATCGATCCGGCGACCCGACTCCCTCGTCCACCGCCGCGACCACGATCGATCGTCCTATTTTTGCCAGCGGACACTCGAGGCACTCGGCGAAGCAATTCTCACGGTTCGATCGCGAGTCGTCGTTCAAAATTTCCACGGGGCTATTTCGGGTCACGGTATCTCGACGATTTCTGCTCGACGGAGGGCAACGACGATCTTGGTAAGGGATTTGCTCGCTCGTTAGAAACTCGCGGAAATCCCGTGTCCAAAGTTCCATCTGTCCCTGCTATGGCGGAACGACGCTTCGTTCAGGGAAAAATATAAAAACGTATCAGGTGTTTGCCGCGAAACGTTTAAACTTTTTAATGCTCTTCCGATGAAGCGGTGACTCCGAGTTGAAACGTGATTTATGATCAAAGTTGGAGAATGATAATTTGTTTACCGAGCAAACTCGCGGAAGGGTTCCTCGACGTCCACCCTCCCTCCCGTCCTCTTTCACTCTCTCTTTCTCCCACCCCTTATATCTATACGTATCTTCGTTTCTCGTTCTTCCTTCGAGTCGACGCGTACACCAACTTTCCGAGGCTTGATCGCGTGGCTCGTACTTCGCACCTGTTATTGTTATAAAACTCGAGCGGCCATCGTTTCCGTTGTGCGCGTGCAATCACGTTCCCTGAAGTTCCTCGCTATCGCCAGTCACGCGCAATTAATTTCAAACCGTTCCCATCGATCTTATCCCAATTAGTCTGCTTTTCGTACGCGTTTGTAGATGCATCTTGTACGCGCGATTACTGCCCACCGACTCGACCAACCCGACGTTAATTAATCGCGTCTTCTTCGTCGTTATACATTCGAGTGTTCACCGTTCGTTTCTTCTCTTTATAGATCCACCATTTTCTTGTAATCGTTCGAATACAACCGGTAATCGTATCGATAAGTTGGATCGAAATTCTTGACTAATATCTTCTTGACCGAAACGAATATTTAGCGATACACCGTGTACGTGGGTCGGCAGAGTACCGGGAGCCAAAATAATTAATCATCGACGGCGATCGATCGGCGATCGCGAATGCAAATCCTCCGGTCACCCGTAAAACCTTCAACCCCGTTTACATGCTCGCTCTTATCGTGTAATACTCTGGTAACGTTTGATATCCATCGTACCAGGCAAAAAATTAGGATTACAATGATTTTAATTAGACATAATGTAACCCCCGTATGGGGGACCATGGAGAGTGTCCCAATTTAAATTCAACGTTAATCGTATCTTGTTTACAACCAGTCATGACCATTACTTTCTTAACACACCCTGTATATCGAACGTCGGTATTGGGGCGGAACGAACAGGGTGTACACCGTCTCCGTGTGTGTATCTGTATTTCTACACGGCCACGTAGATGTGTGTACGTGTAAATGGGTGGGTGGTAATCGTGGTTCACGATGGCGACACGATATACACCGCGTTCCAAAAGGCTTCCTGTCATGTTCCAAGGTGGATGTAGTGGTGGTGCGCGCGCGTTTGTGTGGGTTACGCGATAAAGAATCGCGAGTACCGTTCGATGGGGAACGAGCATTAACGAAATTGTTGCGGCGTCGCCCTCTAACCACCCTCCACACCCTCCTATTCTCACCCCTACTCCACGTATGTGGCATTCCTGAAGTCCTTGCCGCGATATCGTCGAAGGGTTGATGAAATTGGTACGTTGATTAAATTGTTGCTTCCAGCTGTCGTGGCTAGGCGACGAAAAAGCTCGAGAATCTGTATTCGCTTGTCGCAACGAACGTTTCGCTGGATAACGATTCTATTAGAATCTATGAGATTATTAATCTTGCCGGGAGGGGCGAGAGTCTGGCTCGTTCGTTGCAATTAAACAACGTTGAAAAATAGTAATTTTCAAACGTTAATAGTCTGTTAAATAACATTGTTGAGAATTTGAAATGCGAGTTTGGAACAGGTTATACGAGGATCTTTATTAAAGTCGGCCCGTTCGCTAAAGGGGATGGAAGATTTAAACCTTTCCCGGCGAACAGCCACTGTAGCGATTCTATGGCCGCGTTTATATCATTCTATGCGCCCTCAACAAGTGGAACTTCAAAAAGAAGTTACAGTTAAACTACTAAAGCCCTCGACGGCACGAGTGTGCTACTCGCAGCCCCGTGAAAGTTTTTGATCGTATTGTGCTCGAGCCAAAGAGCAAAACGGCTCGTTCCGAAAAAGATAAACGTCCCTCGATTGTTTACGACCCCCTTTTTCATTCTTTCTTCCTCGCGGTTCTGGCTGCGGTAAATCGTCCACTCTGCCGTTTCCTGATTATCACACGATTAATTTTCAATTCATTAAAATTATTCGTAATCAACGAAGAGCAAGAAGTTGCGCGTGAAAAGTTGAGGCCTCGAATGCCGGTAAAATGACACAAACGCGACGCGTTTATTCGAAGAGGATCAATCGTCCAGATAATCCGGTATCCTTGGAAACTTCCGCTGAAGTTTCCGCAAATTCGAAGCGTAGCAGTCGGGAGAAAGAGAGACACGGAGATGGAGCTCATGAATGAAGGCAAGTTTGCAGCGAAACAACGTGTATCCATGGATCCGTTTCTTAGCGCGACAACGAGAACAGCCTGCGGCCGTTCGGAAACTTTCAACAACCAAAGTTGCGGTAACAGCTTTGCGAGCGTACACGCGTTCCGAAAACAGGGAAAAATTGAAAGGTTCGACGAATTATTTATTGAAAGTTTGAGGGTCGAGATCGTACGGATTAATTGGCTATGTCGCGATAAGATGGAGAGAAAATGAAGAAAATGAAACGAGGTTGGCCGTGTAAATTTCCTGGCGGACGAATTTCTTGGACGAATCTCCGGTCGAGGCAAAGTTCGCGTGACGAGGGAGACGTCGAGAGGAGGGAGGTAGAAGAGGATCCCGACTACGGCGTGGTCGTGGTCGTCGTCGTGGACGCGGTGTAAGGATCGTCGGTATTCGTGGCGCGGCACACAAAGAGGATAGAAGGTTGATGGAAAGGTCGAGCGAGGGGGACGGAGGATGGGAGGTGGCCGAGGCGTAGGGTGGCGCGATTAATTCGCAGAACGACAAAGGATATTCCCGCGGCCTGGCCCGGTATAAGCCCACCCTCGGTTCTCGCCAGCATCTCTCGCATCTCCGCTCCGCGCTGTGTCCGCGGCATTAGGCGTCGATCTAGCGAGATACGGAGATCGAGGCAGCGGTGCGCCTCTGGCTTCGTCGATGCCAGGCACGTCTGCCTTTTGGGGCGCTCCTCCTCTTATATACATCCACACCGCGTACATATAGCCCGCGTGTACATATGTACATCTGGCCGAGAGCGGTGTACATACTTGCAGGTCTGGTCGGTTCTGCCGCGTGCACCCTCCCGATCGTTCGCCCCCAGTTCTCTCTCTCTCTCTCTCCTCCGCACCACCACTCTCTCTCGTACGACCACGCGCGAACGAACGCGTCTACGCGGCGCAACACACATAGCAGGAGGAAAGGGGTCGCGCGTGTGTCCGCCGCCGCCGCCGCCGCCGCGTACACCTATATAGATTCACCGGGATCGGTACATAAACGCGTACACGCGAGAACGTTTATGTACGGTCGGACGTGGCGCGCGGGCTACCTAAACGTACACCCGAGGCCAGTATATAACGTAGGTGTATGTAGCGGCGAGCAACTGTGCCGCGGCTCGGTCCGGTATGTTATATAGGGGGACAGAGAGAGCGTGTAGGAGTGAGAGAGAGGTAGAATCGAGATCGAGCGGCATGGCAGGGCGCGGTGCCATGCGGCTTTATGTACGTGGAACACAGGACGGTCGGTCGGTCGGTCGGTCGCTTGGTCGCTTGGTCGGTCGGTTGTCCGTACCTCCGTACGTCCGTACGTCCATCCGTCCGTTGGTTCGCGTCGTGTACATAGCGTTGGCCCCATGTATCAGGGTGGTAGGACCGCGAAGCTGCCCACCCTTCCTTCTCTATCTCAAACTAGTCTCTCTCCCTCTCCCTCTCTGTTCGTCTCGGTCGGTCGCGCTCTCGCGTGTGAGCGAGCACGCTACGGCTTCCGCGAACCGGGGTCACTTATGTATATAGGACCGACCCGACTCCACGGCTCTCTGCTACTCGCCTCGCGAACTCGCCTGCAGACCAGATCCATAGTTAATTACCGGCCTAATCTCTATTCGCGATTGCCCGAAACCGCTCGTAAATCCCTATCGGTGTGTGTGCGTGCGAAGCGCCACCGCGCATTTCCCTCTCCCTCTTGCTCTCGATCTTTCCTCTTCTCCTTCTCCTTCTTCTTCTTCGCCTCTTTCGTTCTTCTATCTCTCTTTTATCCGTAGCGTTTTACTCGCTTCTGCCGTTAACCGTCTTCCTCGTTCTTCGTGACCGTGCTCGTACCGCGACACGCGTAAAGATAGCACGTCCGAATGCATCTGGGTCTGACCAGTCTGGCGTGTTCGTGAGATGGCAAAAGAGAATGAACAAGAGAGAGAGAGAGAGAGAGAGAGAGAGAGAGAGAAGGATGATGAGGTGGTCAGACGTGGGGTGGGGTGGTACGAGGGGGACACTGTCGAGCGTGCAAAGCAATGGGGAGAGTACGTATATACCGCAGGATCGATCCCCACGATCGATCGCAGCGATATATACCGTTAAGAGGGAATCGGCGAGATCGGCGTGTTCCGGGCTCGACCCGCCGCTTCCGGTCACGAGGAGAGAACCACGCTCATCGAGGAAGCGACCGCTAGCTGTCTCTGTCTTTCCCTCTTCCGTTTCGCTCGGTCGTCTCGCTGGCTGGCTGGCTGGCTGGCTGGCTGACTGGTTGGCTAGCGAGCGAGCGAGCTTCGAGGTTTCGTTCCTTTCGTGCTCGACGATCGTGCGGCTAACTGAAACGAAAACGAAGTAACGAGCATCGCCGGGATAGGTGGCTTCGTTTCAGCCGTTTCACGGAAACCACCGCGTCGCAGCTGCGCCTTCCAGGCCCAGGGATCCGTTCCTCCTAGAAATTCGCTCCGCACCATCGTTCGTTCAAGCGTTCGCGGCCACGGATTACGAGAATACCGACCGATCGTTCTTTCGTTCCCTCGTATATGCGACGCGACGCGACGCGACCATCAGCTACGTTCCCGTTCGATCGATTATCGAACGCCTTCCACGTTCTTTCCTCTCGCATCGGCGGCTTTCGAACCAGTCGGGGCAACTCTCTCTCTTTATCTCTCTCTCTCTCTCTGCTTACCACCTTTCGTGTTTTCCGTAGAAATTCCTTGCTCGAATATTTTTCACGCGATTTATAATTTTACTTTGACGATGATATTTCCCTTTTAACCGAGGGCCGTTACAGAGATGCTGAAACCATATACCATCGATTTTGAACGTTTAAAGCACCGTATCGTCGTTCGAATGCTCGTTAAAATCGGTAATTTACCCACCACGGGGTCTCTGCTCGTTAGCTTCTCTTTATAAGAGCGTTTCTGCGCTTGGCTGATACGCTTGCTCGCTAAAACGAAGCACTTCCTAACAGGCAGCTCTTGGTTGCTTCGTCTCGAACCACACCGGATCGTCGTCGAACTATTCTCAGGGCTGGACCAGCCTTTTCGGTGGCTCGAACCAACTTCCGGACGTAGTAACGACCGTTCCTCCTCCTTTTCCTCCCTACGCGCTCGTTAAACAACCGGCGTGTCTTTAATTAAAAATCCAGCTACCGAGAGCTGCGATGAATCGCGCTCGCGTCCGCGGAACTTGCCTCCGATCGATCTTTTTCCTTTTTTTTTTCCAATCGATTAAGCTCGAGCTGGATCGGTTCGGCCCGAGGGGCTAGGCGGCCATTGGTCGCAAGCAAGACCGCCCGTGGAATCGATCCTTGGCTGACCCTTCTCGAAACAGGGTCACGCGAGGGATATTTCGAAATCGAGGCGCTGCTAGGAAGCATCTCAATTCCGCGAAGCCCTCCGCCCTCGAATTTTCTCGAGCTCCCTGAGCTACCGATACTGTCCGCCGCACAAATTCTGGCGACACCGGCTTGCGTTTCTACCTTCTTCTTCGTCAACTTGCGCAGTTGAGGTTGACATGCACCATAAAAGGGTTCATCCCGATTCAAATGGACTTCATCCGATGAAAAGTGAAATCGAATAGACAACCATCCGACCCTATCGCCATTAGTATCGCGATTCATTAATCTGTCTTCGAGCGATCTCCTTATTCGCGTAGAGATGCTTACGTAGACAACTGGTTTACACCGCGACGATAAATCTAAAAGAAGGAAAATGAAAGGAATATCAAGGTCCAGGCGAATGGTCGATTCTAAACGTTTTATAGAATGTACGGGATATCGATTCATCTGAGGCATCGGTCCAGTTGCGCAGCCCGTTCCACGAAGCGGATACCGTGGTTCCGCGCGACGTATTTGTCAAAGGAAGAGGCTAGCTAAGCATCGCTCGCTCTGCCGCGGCGGTTTTTGCACGCGGCCAACCGCCATACCGCGCTTCGCGAACCCGCTCGAGGTGTGGCCGACTTCTTTTCCTTTCGAGCCGAGTCGAGGTTCGTCGCCGTTGACGATCCAGCGTGAAGATACCGAAGTCAGGCCACGGTTCGCGTATTCTTCTCCTCTTTTTCTTCTTCGTTCTTCCACGGCTCTTCTCGCTATAGTCTAGCAGGCTCAACTGGAATACGAGTGCGAACGAGCCTTTAGGCGTCTCATCTCGATTCGCGATGGATCCGCTTCGAAACGAACCGGACGAAGCATCCTAGACCGGTGATCCTTGACGAACGAACGAACGAACGAACGAAACGAATAGCTCGCACCGTTAGCCTCCGTTCTAATCGCACGCGGCTGACGCACGCGGAACTAATGCGCCCCGATGTACGCGGACTTCGTAACAGGACGTAGCGGGCTAATGAAGTATGCCGAGGAAGAAACGAGCCGACCAAAGCGGACCGAAAGGATACCATCGTGCGTAATGAGCGGATCACACCACGATCATTTCGGAGAAAGTGGCAGCGGTATACCGTTCGTTCGTTCGCTTGGAAATCGCCTCGAAAAAGGGCTAATAACTTCGACTCTTGCACGCTTCTTTGCTCCCAGCGTCGAAACGAAACTGGTTCGCGGTTTTCGGTAGAAAGTAATCGCCGCATAACGATGCCACGAAAGTCGTTTTGCGACTGATATCTTGGGGGGAGAGAAAGGCGAAGCACGTTGCTTCGTTACCCACCCGTTAATAATCGTTAAATAAATAAATAATTATATTGAAAGAAACGGTGGAAAAACGATGTATAAGGATGGTCTCGGTGATTTTTCAAACAGAGAATTGCTTCACGCGATTTCCTGCTGGATCGCGTTGGCCAAGAATGGTTCGAGCGATTCTCACGATCGCCGCGCGAACCTCGGTCAAGATAATCGCGGATATTTCGTGGCTCTCGTTTCAGCTCGTCGATCCTCGGCCGGGTTGGCAGCTGGCAACGATCGATTCCGACGATCACGTGGACATTTTGTCCACGGGGAAACGCGTGTAACGGCGCACACAGACGGTCGGCCATTATAGACGACACGTATAAGACACGATCGTGCTGCGGTAGGGTCATGCCTAATAAACTAGTAGCCGGCAGTTACTGGCATACGTCATTGTGCAGTTGCCCAGTTTCCACGACGATTTCGAACAGCCGGCCCTGCCGGAAATACAGCCGAATAAAGCCGATACCGTTCGTCGATCGTTCCGAAATTACTGCTGAAATTCGATTGATCGTCTTTACTAATTTCGTTCCATAAATGCTTTCCTTAAAAAAAATTTTAATAAAATGACAAAGGATTATCAAAAACCCTAAGAAAAGTGTTAATCCTTATCGGACACTAGTATACATGATTCTTACTAGATAGTTTCGACACGATACGTCTTGTCACTTCACACTTTTGTCGCATCAGAGGTGACTTACGACCGTTAAGGATTAAACCCATCCCCCGTAAACGGATCGACAACAGCGATTCGTCAATTTTTTTTCCACCAAGGGAATCGTATCGTAGACTGATTTACAGATTTGCCCCTCGCCACTTGTTTTACAGCTCGTCCCAATTCCTCGAGGAATTCGGCCCCGGCAAGTTCAAGAACTCGATTCCCGAGCCGCAGTTACCCCCCTGCCCCTTGTAACTCGGCGTCAACTGAGAAAGTCCAATTGAATCTGCAACCTTTCAATAAGTTTGACCCTCGTCGCGTCGTCGATCCGTTTTTACGGTGAACAGAGTCGCGATTTCACGGTTCGCGATCAGCCAGGGTAACGTAACACGACTCGCCGAGTTAGATTTTGCTTAGGAAAGATGGCGATTCGGATGGTTCACGAATACCTGCGAAGGTTATTCGGAAGGCCTTGGCGACGAAACGCAAGCGGGTCGGATTTTGAACTTGGCTCGACTCGATTCGTTCCACGGCACGTGTTTCGCAAGAAGTTCCCGCGCCTCGTGGAATTTCATCGAGCCACCATCCTCGTCGTCGTCGCGGACCGTGTTCTCTCGTGACGAGGTTGCGAAACAGGAAGCTTGAATTTCGATAATCTTCACGCTCGCTACCTCGGTCTCTCTTTATTCCGCTACCTTTTTTTTCTCCTCCTCTCTCGTCGTGTTTCGCACGACGAGCGGCGTGGTTCGGTGAAAATGGATCTCGCGTCGTCGTTGCCGCCGCCGCCACCGCGACCGAACCTGTCGAACCACACGGCTCCCTTTCACCTCGCGGAATTCAATTTTGATCGGACCCCGAATTCGCGTGAATTTTTTTTCTTTTCCATCGCATCGCGTCGAGGAATTTTCTGATTCGGCAAGAAAGTGGGAAAAAAAGGTGAATCCTTTGGTACGTTTGAAAGAGACGCAAAATCTCAGCCATCTTGATACGCGTTCGAAGGTTCTTTAGGAAAAACGACGGTCGCTTAATAACGCGATATAGCAGGGCGGCGGTAAAATCAGCGGGAAGGCGGTTATCGCGCGCAAGAAACGAGGGTACTCGAAGCTGCTTTGCATAGGTATGTCGTCCCGCGACTAGGATTCGTAAGACGCATAAATTTCGCGGCGACGCTCACGAGATCCGAGGATTCACGAGCGAGCACGCCGGAATTTTCATTAAGGCTGATTTCATTTCGACGCGAGTCTCGTGTCGGCGCGTTCGCGACTCGCGTTTCTCGAAAGATCAAAGCCTTAACGTTTAAATCGTCCTCGGTCGATCGTTATTTAAACCTTTAGTCGAATCGTTCGAACCGTACATACGAGAAATAAATCTTCGTCTAGACGATTACCGTTTAACCAGCAGGTTTGCCCCTTCTTTCTTCACGGATCGTGTCGCGTCGGAAGTCACGTCGCGGATACCAGAACCCGTTGCCAGCCGTCTATGTGCCGAACGCAAACATTCTATTTCGATACGACGAAATCTCGTTCGATTCGCGGGATAAGCCGTTCCAATTTCGGATACCGCCTCGACGCTGTCACCGCGGGATCTCTATCGATCTGTCCGATCGAAAATTTATTCCCCTTCTTTTTATAAAAAATCAACGGTGCAAACACCGAGGTCGACGAGGAAGTAATGAAAATATTCGCGATGAAATATTTTCTTCGAGTACAAATGCAATCGAGTATAGTCTTAGCGGAAACACCTTGAAAGCCCGTTAGAGGTCGGGTGAGATTAAGGAATCCAGGGATTAGAAGAACGCCGATGCTTAATCGATTCGATGGTGTAGACGGTGGCCGTGACGAATGAAAGAGTGGGCTCGCGCAACGGTGAACGAGTTCGAATGCACGAGTTGTTACACCGACTGTTATGCAAATCAACCGAATGACAGCCGTGCGAAGAAACGAGCGTCCGATTGTTTGGAGCGTGAGGAGAAAACGATTCGACTCGGCTGGAGCGAGACGGAGTGAAATTAACGATTACAATTATCGGTGTTTTCATCTTGAGAAAGATTCAGATTTTTCAATATCATTCATCCGTTATGCAACGCATTGTTTGTTCAATGTACCTATAAATAGTCGAGGTTCGAGTGTATAGTAAACGGAATGTTTTCGAAATGGCGGAATACGCCAGGCGACGAACACGCGTGTCCACGGCCTCAAAAGCCAGAAATCTTGAATTCCGTATCAACAGTCGCGCCATGGTGGCCAGGATCCCCGCGAGTACCGCGCCACTTTCCAGCAATTATCGAGGCAACGGAGCCTCTCTCGGCGTGGATCCCACACCGGCTTCAATTTGTAGGCTGGCATTAATTCAATTGCCCCGGCGACAGTTACCAAGGTGGTATACGTGTGGGCGTTTTATCGCCTCGACGGTTATACGCGTCCGACGCTCTCCTCTTTCCCTCTCCCTCACCCGCGTACGCTTCGTCTCTCTTTCGCCGTGGACGAGTCTACACGATAGCCGTTCCGCGTTCCAAGCTGCCAGCCACTCTCTGGCTTCAACGGGAAAACGAAAAATCGTCGAACGTTCGTTCGATTTTGTCTGGGTCGCACTCTTGAAAAAGAACCGCGAGCCAACGAGCATTTTTTTAAAACGCAAAGCACGAATCCAGAAGCGGCGTCGATTGATCGTGTCGCACGTTTAGCGAGCTACGAAATCAGGAGAAAGCGGAAGTTGACGAATGAGAGATGGAAACTTTGAATACGACCTTTAAATAAAGTTCCGAGTAACAGATATCTTTATTCTCCTCCGTTCGCGAGTTACTTTTGCTTTCTTGTAACCTTAAAAGTTTCTTCGAAGGCCACTGAATATGGATTCAGTTTTCATTGTTTGTCTTCTAACCTTTAAGACCGCTCTATATATTTCATTTTACTTTCAATTTCTTTATTATTCGTTTCAAATACTACGCGAATCGTCACGATCGGTCACGTGATTATTTCGACCAATCGCGTGATCACGATTTGTACGCCATTTTTATTTTTCCGCGTGACGTCAAGCTGGTATCGTCAGTATTGTTTACAAGATGGCGGTGATCAATCGTGCTCGCGTTTCGAAAAGTTTCCTTTTCGAAAATAATCCTTTGTGTATCGTGCGAGTTGAGTTCGGGATATTGTGAAACGACAGGTAAAGGCAAGAAGTTTCGTATTTATCGTGGAAAACGAGCATCTAAACGACATCAAAGAGTAGCTACGGCATATTTGTTTAGAAAGCCGAGGATAACAAGAGAAACGTCGTTGGCCGGTTACTATCGATGTTAAACTTCAAAGCTGCCGGACGTTGACGTCATCGAGGATTTGTCGTAGGGACAAAGCGAAGGGTTCGAGAAAGTGTAACAGACTGCCACTCTGATACGCAATTACTGTTTCCCTGTTTCGTCGTTGTTTCAGTCGACCGGTAAGTTCGTAACAAAATTCAATATCCTATCGAGTATTTTATTTCGATAAACGGTGCGTTTCGCGTGGTCGCCGTAAGTTTCGACTTAACTAACCTAAAAATGTTTACTCAAAACGTTACGGCAGAAAACATTTTAACGCGCCGAGTTTTATTGACAATGGCTACCAATTAGACTTCCACTTGCCTCGCTTTCCATTCATTGTCCCGCGCGAAGTAACAAGTGAAAAGGAAAACAAACACAGAAGGATGGGGGGAAAAAGGAAGGAATAATAAACCGAGCGACAGTCGATAAAGAGAATAGAACGATAAGGACCTGTCGAGTATCATCCCGGTACAGTAGGCAACGGAGGAGTCGTGTATTAAATGCCGGCAAAAAGAGGCGTACGACTAGAGAAATATATCTTTCTGCCCTGTCAGGATACATTTGTCACGTTTGTCCGCTATTTTATCCCATTATTGCTTCCCTCTCGGTTACTCCCGTTACCGGAGAGAAGGATTTAAAGCTAACACACTCCGGTAAACAAGATAAAATTTTACTCTCACTTTCATAACCGGCAATTTCACGGTAACGCGTAGGGTGTAGAGGGTGCGATGATTGTTTGTACGATTTGTTAAATGAAAAAGCATCGGAACGAATTGATAAATAAATAAATTTTTAAAAAAACCAAAGGGTAGAAAGATCTCTGGTCGTGGTAGTTCAGTCGTGCGGAATATTACGACTCTGTGACGTCTGTTAGGACAGTTCCGCTTTAAAAAGAATACTTTAAAAGCCGGAGGGTTTATAACGGGCCGGGGTATATAACACGGCGTATAGTATAGGGAAGGAAGAACTACATATAGAGGTGTAACGAGCAGAACTCAACTCACGAACTCACTCCCAGTTTTTAGTGGCAACTTGTTGCTCTATGCCCATTCATACGGCTCTAACTCCCATTACGTCACGTCACATCAACTTATAATAATGGTAATAGCGGGACCGTCTGCGAAACCCGAATTCGAAACACGATTATTCCTGTCCACGAGCTTGGCTAAACGTTTTCCCTCCTACGGTAAATTAACCTTCATACTTTTTCGCACATCGTACGTTCAGCATGCCATTGTTCCCAGTGGATATCTATACGAATATAAAGAGTCTCGCATTTTCATATTTATTTTTTTTTTTTTGTCATTTTTTCATTATCGCTTCTAAATTTTATAGCAAAGTTAAATTAAAGATTATTTTTGGGTTAGATTAAGTAACTCCGAAATCGAGCCTTACGTAACAATGTTACCACCCCGAGTACTAATTCCGAAATGGCATCGAAATTTAGGACTAAGTCGATCGAAATTCGATTCAGAAAGCAATTTTCGATCACGGTACGTCGCGACGCGATATATTTCCCGTGAATCCAATTACATGGTGCATGTGGACGCCGTCGGTAAATTTACGTAACGTTACATTTTTCATCAATTTGTTGGTAGGACCGTTACGATACGCGCATAAACCGACGCGTAATCGTTCTCCCTTGACTTCACACTTGACGTGGCGCCCGTTCATGAATACACGATGGTGGCCGCGGTTTCGCGTAACCATAACCTCCGTATATTAAAAGCGGCGCAATATTTATACCGTGTTGTGAATCACGGTGATATATTCGACACGCTTCGAATTCTCGTCTAGATTTTTCGTAAAAATGTTCCCTATTTTCTTACACATCCCCGAAATTCTACGACCTCGCAGACTTTAAAGAACATCCCCTGCTGTTTCCAAGCCTTTCCTGACTTTTACGACCCGAAAATCCCGTCGTTCCGTCCTGCTCTGTTTCCAAAAAATTCCTCCGCTTCGCGCGGGCGAATGTAAATTGCCCCGCGGCTAGCTGGAAAAGTTGAGAAAGTTGATTATCAAGCAGAAGGTGTTGGAAATTTCAACCCCTTGACGAAACGGCGCATCGCTTTACGAGCGTTTTGTTTACCATCGGTGGTTGCTGCCGAAATTTATAGGCAGGATCAAAGGCTTTACCTGTTCGAGGCCACTTGGCCTGACACGAATCATGGAAAAATGACCCTCACCTGTGTGTCGCCCCGCCACGTGCTCACCTTTTCTCCAATACACATATATTCGACCTGTTTCTCCTTCTTTTCTCATTCTACCTTCGATTTTATTCTCTTCGTTCAATGGTACAGGTAGCTCGATAGGGTAATCGAACGATACGCTGAAAGAAATGATTTAACGTCTCTAACTGTTTGAATAACACAGCCGGCTGTTCCCATCTTTCGTTCTTATTCTCCTAACAATGTGAAATCTGATCTTGCGGTTTTCATTTTCATTCGATCATTTCAGCTGTTGAAAATAATTATCGAGAAATAAGTAATTAACGATGCCACTTTCTCGTTGGACGGAACGAAAGCTTGTTTTTTTTCCCTTCCTTCGTACGTGACCGCCTTACTTTCTTCAGGGGTTGATCCTCCCCTCGCGTCTCGTCTCTCCCTCGGCTCGTCAGCATCGAACGAAAATATCTCGCGGCTGCCGCGGAACGACCCTTCGTTCTCGAATTCCTTTCTCCTTCAGGATTCGAAGGACACAGAGAAGCTTACCCCTTGAAGACGGGACGCGCGTAGTTGCACGGTAATTTTAGGATTTGCTTTCGGGTTAGACTGGCTCCACTGTTTTTTTTTTTTCTCGATGTCCTTTCAGCAGACGCATCAGTGTCTGTCTCGAGGACGCAGTGACAAGTATTTGTCGCACGGTTAAACGACCGTGTATAGAGAACAGTGAGAGGTTATTAGGGTGCAGAACTAGAGGGTCCAAGTAACGAGATGACCGTTCGAGGATATTTCGGTTCAGCGAATCCCTTTTTTCTTCGGGGACTGCTCGGGGTAGAAAGCTTTCGGACGTCTTTCGCGATATCGAACCCCTCCGCCGGATGTTTGTTTAAGGATACTAAAATAGAAAGTGTAGTTATTTATAATTTATAAATTATATACACTTAGCGGGGGGCAAGGGAACATTATACGCTTAGAAAAGTATTTCCGACTTGAAAGATCGAGTTAGCATTCGACACCCGGTACAATTTTCCATCGCGTTTAATCGTTCCCTGGCCGAACGAAAAACGCGCGACCTCTTCTCGGAAGAAGGCTCTCGACTGTCGCTGGAAAACGTCGAGGGAGAAAGGACTAGAAGGGGGTTGCGGGAACAAGGGTAGGAAGGAAGCCAGAAAATGCGGGGGGCGTAGATTCGGTTGTCCTCAGGGGGCTTTCGAGAGCAGCCGCGGGCCTTCGCTAGAACCGAAATTCAAGTGCATAGAAACGCGACTTTTTAGAAAAGATCCTAGGTACCAAAAGTAAGACATTCTTTCTATTGTTTAATAATTTAGATTCATCTTTGAATCAACCCCCTATAGCGGAGGAAATGCTTATCCCCTAAAATTGAATGAGGAAATGGAAAGAGGACACCCGGTAGCGTGTACGATCGATCGGTTCACCTTTCATCAATACCTTGGTCGGTCGGTCGTGGCAAATGGCGTGGAAGTCGACGTTTCGCGGAAAACTGTAGGACGTCCTGAAAAACGGTTGTCGTTCTACCTGAAAGTCCAGGGACGGTCACGTTTACAAGCTCGAACGCGATATTCTCAGGCCAGGCGGAGGGTTGAAATTCGGTATCCATTGTTTCGCGGCCAGAGAGAGGTTCATCGATTTACGCCGGCGAAGCGTGATGGACGCGACGTTTATTGTAATCGTCGAACGAACGAACGGCTCTCCCTTCCTTCCTTCCTTCCTTCCTTCCTTCCTTCCTTCCTTCCTTCCTTCCTTCCTTCCTTCTTCCTTCCTGCCCCTTCATCCAAGAAATTCCACCCGTTCGATCCGTTGAAATTCGATTTTCCTTCTACTCGACGACGCGCTGCTGCCTCGCTTCTGGTCACGAAACCTTCGTTAGCCGCCACCGTATTCTACCTAATCATTCGCTATCATTGCCGCAACCTGCGGAATATATTTCGAAATCTAATCGCTGCTCCCGCTAATCCTTGCCTGGGAATAATTGCTCGGCTGCGAGGAGCATCCCGAACCCCTCGGGGATCAAGAGCATCGCGAGACTGTGCACAGAAAGTGGCCGGGATTTTCCTTCAGCGACGTGGAATTACATCGTCTGACTCGGCTAATTCCAGGTCAGTTTTCACCCTAAATCAGTAGTCGCCTGGCTTCGTCTTTTTTTAATAAAATTTCAATCTTTAACGTTATCGTTCAAGGGAATATTCGTTTTCATCGAGGGCGAAGAGGTCGAAAACGATCCTCGTTTCAGGGTTTTCCGCGCGATCGTTCGTTCGCTGTTAAAAAGCATGCTTTGTAGAAACGAAATCGGGGTAAAGGCTGGAGGATGCACGCTTTCCTCTGTCCGTTCCATTCCTTCCTGCAGCTTCTCCGCTCTCTTTGGCCGTCGTTCGCGCTGCAGAGCTAAAAGGTTTCAGAAATCGTTCGCACGCTTTTCGGCCGCGCGCATCGGATAAAGGAAAAGACTTTGGCCGAGTTCAACGAGAAATCGCGTCGCCCTCGGCGTTTCCCCTGCAATCGCAATTCTCCAATGTCTACCTTCTTCCCTTCTATCTCCCTCCCGTAATCTTTCGAAAATTCGAAAATGAAAGATCTTATTCTATTGCCTTTTCTTTCTTTTCTTTTCGAAAGTCGTGAAATAAATGTCGATAATTACAATCGATACGATACACACGCGGACTCTGTGTCAGCGCTGAGCTGCAAATAAGAAAAGCCAGGCATATACCTCGTGCAATCTAATAACCTGCGTTATGCTTAACAATAACCGAGCTGAGTCACGCGTTCCCATCGCAGGCTACAACCTCAATCTTATTTTTCTTCTTCTGTCCATCCCTTTTGTACCGCTTCTTCCGTCACGTAACGAACATGTTACTTACTCATTAATCAATTACCGCTGCAAACAATTTATTCACCGTACCGCTATTTACACTCAGGCAATGGCATTGTTGGGCCAATTCATTCGGATAAAAAGTCACGTCATTCACTGTATCGCGTTTAGATACGACGGAACGAATTCACCCTTTCGCTACTAGTCGAACGCAATACGTTTACATTAGAGAACGAAATAATTAGATTTCGAAATAGACATAGCTACGCTTCAGATATCTAAATTTTAAGACAAAGCCGTTGTTTCAAGATACGTAATGGTAGGTGAATGGTACAAAAGCGATATTATAAAGATGAGATTCTTAATAAATACGTAACAAACGTAATGGACTTCGAGGGGTTTATTGGATGATCAGTGTTTTTCGATCGGTCCAGTAGTTTCAAAACACATGACCCCTTGCCCGATGTGTTCACGGCGTTGGGCAACAAAAGCCTATTGTGTAACCGATGCTATAATTACTGCTAGCACGGCACCATACGCACCGCTGCAACGATATCAATGAATCGTTTGCGAACACCGCCGAGTCGCTTACTTTCATCTGGATTCTTTACGAATCGCTTTTAAAAACGGTACAATTAATTATCGGTGCGTCTTCTGACCCCTGAGGAAGCTAGCTGCAACGCTGGCGAAACTTAGGGAAGAAATTCCTATCGGACACGGCTCTACAAGTCTTAACCAATTAATTTTCATTATCGTTCTTCAGAATTTTCTTACTTTCTACGATGGGGGGTCGCGAAAGAAATCGTGCGCCCCTGGCATCCTCCCGAAACGGCAGCTTTACCGCGCACAGGAAATTCTTTCGACATTGCGAGAGAACGACTACTTCGTGTTCTCTTACTGCTGCATTGCGGCAACTCGAAACGCACCGTTTTCGAAATCGAGGCTGACCATTCGCTTAGAACACGACCGACAGACCCCCCGCTCTTCTCCTTGCCCGTTTCGTTTTAGCTTCGTCGAAGGTTATCCACCGTTATCTTCGAGAAAATTTCCGGCGAATTCGATGCAGAGAAATTTAGAATATACGAAATATTTGGAAATTAATCGAACGTTAATTTGCGATGATCGAGAAAATGTTTGAATTCGTTTGCGGAGGTCAGGGCACCGGTAAATCAATGCACAGCCCTGTGCACGAGGTTCGCGCGAAATGGGTCCCCGCGAGGCGTAACGTAGAACGTTTTCAGGGCCTCGGGCAGGGCAGATAGGAGGTAGTTAGCAGAGGCAGGCTCGTAAGATTTCGGTGTGGTGGTACGTGTACCTCATCCTGTCCACCCTACCGGCTTTGAAGGTGATTTCATACCGAGATTTTCCTCTTTTCATTCCAATAAACTTTCTTCGAATTAACTTCCAGGAAACTGATCGAAATACGATAGATAATAATCGATAATATGCTCTGCTCAGAGTGGACTTCTTTTGACTATGGGTGGATGTAGGGGGAGGATGGAATGTTGGATAAATCTAGCCTAGAACCTCGCAAATAAGGCGAATACTGAAATATTTCTTCTTCTATAAATTTTCTTGACACTTTGACTGCCACGTTAAAGACGTTGAAAATTTCATCAAGTATTTTACTTTTGTATTCGCAAATCTTATGTATATTATCTTATCTCAAGCATCCAATACGAGTATTTGTAATTAATTCAAAGCAGAGGTGTCAGTCAGTGTTATAACTAAGGGAAATTGTTTCATACTGATCTAGAATCTATAAGAATCGATAACAATACAATTTTGTTATTTTTTCAAATCTATTCGAAGACCAAATTTTCCCACCTTACTTCTATCGTGTTTATCATACAGAATAATGAGAAAATTTGCGTAACACGGAGGATGACCGTTTATTAAATGACATAGTTGTGAACGCACCTTGAAGTTACGGTCGCCCACCCGCGCACAACTACAGGGAAACGGGCACCGCTATGTACGCGAAGCTCGCGTTGTACATACTTGTGTACTCCTCTCTCGCTTTCCTCTCCCTCGGCCACGCTTCCTCAAACCCCCTCCCGCCGATCCCTGGCAAGTACCAGTGATCACTCTCTCTCTCTCCCTCTCTCTCTCTCCCTCTATCTCTCTTGGCACCTCTCCTTCTCTCTCGGTTTCCCTTTGACGGTACGTGTAAGCCGTCTCTCTCGCTCCCGTTGCTTCGTTTCGGACCTGAAGACCGAAGGCAGATCGATCGGACGATTTTCCTCGGGGTTTTCCTCGACGACGACCACCCCGCGACGAGTCGAGAAATTGCTCTCAGGGCTCCCGATTCGAGCGAGGAAAAAAATTCAGGTCGATCGAACGCACTCTCTCGCGAGAGGGACACGGGGAAAAGAGTGGGCGGTTCGAGGGGGGACCAAACGGGGGGAGGGAGAGAGAATACCGGCGACGGCGACGTCGTCGACGACGACGACGACGACGATGTTGGCGAGATAGAGGAAGAGAGAGAAAGAGCGAGAGGGGAAAAAAGGTGTCCCCAAACGAAGCGCGGACATCGCGACTCTGTGACGGATTTACGTCGGGGAACGAACGAGGTCACGGACTAGAGAAAGAAAAAGCTAGCGCGACGGTAGAAAAAAATGGACGTTAACCGGGATTATGGCAACCTTGAACGAGCGGGACCAGAGTTTTCGCAAACTTTCCAGGTATAAACGAGCCCCTTTCTCTTCTTTCTTCTTTCTTTTTTTCCTCCTCGTACACTTCCAAACATTATTCGCATTCTCGATTTTCCCTGCCGCTTAATTAGTAACAGTCGATGCTGCACGCACGACGAAATTCAATGAGAGCCAAAAAGCGTTAATACAATTACGCCGATAACGGGAGAAGATTATCGTATCGGCGCGTCGAGGCAATCTTGTAACAAGGTTACGGTACTCGTTAACCGCTTCTGCGGCCGCGACTTTCGCGTAAAAATCGTTCACCGACGAACGAAGAAAAGAAATTGACGAAATTTGCGCGAGAGGCTGACCCTGTTAAACCGCGAAGAACCGAGTCCGGCTGCGTGCGAGATAATTGCTCCACGGTATTTGTCATCGCGACGAGATTAACGATGTTGCGCTCTCGGCTGCTGAAACGAGATAGCGAGGGGGGAGAAAAAGAAAAGAACGCGTTAAGGTTGCTTTATATTATCCGTTCAGACACCGAACGATTCGGTTGCTGTCCACCAGTCGTACTATATTTCTTTGTCTCGTATATCGCTTATTATTTTGCATTATTTTCCTCAAGATCCACCTCTCCTATCAACGATAGGCGCACGATAAACGAGATAATCTTTATCGGAAAAACTCCTTTCCAATAAATTCAATTGTGCATCCCTCGTAGAACAAGTACTATTTCACATTCCATCTCGAATCTCTTTCACCAAACTTTATCCTCTTCCAGATATGGGCGCTTCAACACTGTTAATAGAGCATGTATCACCGTGAATCGCTTCAGTTCAATTTCTGATATCTTTTTTCACTCGATCGATGTAACTAAGCATAAATTACGTAACTTTTATCTCGCCAATTCTATCAGGTCTTAACATTAGCTTACATAGGCACCTCGTGCATTTTACCTTGGAAAACGAAGAAACGACAAGGGTTAAAATCTAACCATCGGTATCGCGAGGTAAACAACGCCGCTAACTACTTAAGCAGTTATCAGGATTCAGAGATTAATGTATTTTTCCCTCGGACTCGGGAGTATCTATCGGCGCGTTCGATTTAAAGCGACCAGTCGACGAACGGTCGATCACTTTTCGTGCATTCGCAATTACTTATCTGCCGCCTCGGTAAATAACGGCTTCGCAGATACGCGATCCGATTATTCTTCTTCCACGGCTTTTGTGTCACGATTTTATCGTGCCCGTTTCCTTTTTTTTTTTTACTTCTTCCTTCTCGTTCCAGCATCGAAGAGCAGATTTAAAAGTGAATTATCGCGCGAGGGGGGTGGGAGAGAAAAGAAACGAATTACGTGGGAATGATGACTTGTACGTAGGGAAAAGTTTGCGACGCCGACGGATGAAAATCATCGAGCGGGATAAAGCGCACGTGTTGGATCTCACGTTCGCGGATCGTTCCTCGGAATACTGTTTTTTTTTTCCTGCTCGTATTTACCCGGATAACCGAGCAATCCCGGTTCGCCGTCGTCCGCCAACTTTCCGCCGCGTCGCGAACAGACGTCGAGTTTGCGGCGGCTCGAATTATCGGTCGGCGACAGTGCCGGCGAGTTTGTTGAAAAGCAGGGCCGTACGAACCGCTCGACCGCGTTCACTCCTCCAATGAATAGCGCACCGAGGTCCAGACGCGTGGTGCACTCGGCTAAACTGCACTGCAAGTGCAACTTGGACTTTTCTTGGTCAAAAGGAAGACCTACCTAAAGCATGCTACAATTTTCACTCGACGAACCGTTCTACTCGCGCCTTGTAATTTTATCCGGAGCGAGGATACCGCGACCGAGTAGCGGCTTCGTCGGAAATTTATAAATATCCCTGCACGGTGAAATAAACTGCGGCCATTGATTTTCACGCTAAAACCCATGTGCAGTTATGTAAGATTTTCGTGTAAAACATTTCGCAGTAAATGTTATAATTTTTGCGTAATTGTCGTTCAAAGCGAAATTGTTACTTTTGACCCCGATCTCTCCCGTATTGCAACGGCAACTCGTCCTCTTCCCTCGCAACGATGTCTCGTTATCTGCCCTCCGGTCCTTCTCGCGCACTTTTATCTCTGTCCTCCACCTTCTCCGCGCTAGCGCTCCCTTCCCGTTCTCAATTTAACCGCGATAATTCGTTTCGCTTCGTTGCCAACGGAAAAATCCTTCAGACCGTTCCACTATCCGAGGAGGGAAATATTATCAGGTGCATAGGTTACGCCGGAATGTTCGAGGTTTCATAAATGAACTTCACGAGTTTGACGCTGTCCGACGAAAGTTCGTATATGTTCGGGGATCGATAAGCAAACGAAGACACGAAGTCATCGATAGCCGTCCGAAAGCCGTTCGCATCCAAGGCTGAAATTGACGGTATAAAGTTCTCGTTTACGCGGTATATCTTGTGTATCGTGAAAAGCTATGACGTCACGCGATGCGACGACGCGTTTAACGTGACACCTTGATGACGTTACTCTCGCAACCACCCACCAGTCCACCCCGTTAACGCGTTAACTCGCGGGGACGAAAAGTATAGCATCTTCGAAATACCGCGCCCGGCCAACTGTGTCACAGTCTCCATCAACTCCTTCGAAAGTCTTTAATCCGTCCTAGTAGTCACGAGCGCGAAAACTTTAATCAGTTGGCAAAGTTTGTTCGATTTCACTGTCCGTGGCTCGGTTTATTCACCGACTCGAAGACACACAGTTTTGACGTTTTGGTCAATCGTTTTTTTATTAATCAAAGTCAAAATTAATTTTTGTGCCGCTAAATTGGCCAAACGTGACACTGTACGCTGATTCGGTAAGATGCGATGTTTTTCCGAAGCATTCGGATCGTTTCGTTTGGGAAGGATGTAAATATGATAGAGGAGGATTGTTTTGAACGAACGAGGTGTTCCTCCCCGACATCCTGGAGAATTAGTCACCTCGAGCACCCTTAATTCGATTACTCGTCGATCTTACCAACACTCCGTTTCCTTCGCTACTCTTCTCTGTCGCTCTTTCCGTTCCCTGCCACCGCTAACTGCCTTTCTATGTACCAAATCGAACGGGCGCCATCAATTTCAGGTAAGTGCACCAAGGGAGGGCATTCCGCGCCAGTGATTTCACAATAAACCCTCTTTGTTTCAGCCGACCTGTGTGTATCCGAATTAGATGATCGGTTATTAGAAAACTGTGACGATTTTCTCTCATTTCGTGGCGATCGAGTCAGCTATCCGCCGATAAGTTGGCGTATTAAGGGAAAATTATGCGGAGCAAGGTACAGGTGTAACTACGCGTATCAGTATCGTAATTACGCTGCTCGGAAGTTGGTGCGCCGAGCCTCGGCGACCAATAAAGTAAATTGTATCGTGGGCCAGCGGAAATAATGATAATTAACGACGATCGAGGACGCGAGGTTCCGAGAGGTCTCGGCTTTTAAGGGCCCTCAAGAAACCGATCCGTTCGCCAACGCTCCCGACAAAGAAACGTTACTCTAGCCACATCCCCGTTCTCGGACTTTACGCCCGGGGAACCCATCGCGTGCATCGTCGCCATCATCTTCGACGTATACATAATTTCGTTCGGTCCCTCCCTAATCGAGCTCTGCCCCCCTTAACTCCCCCTCGCTCTCTGTCTCTGTATTCCCTCGTTATTCGTCGTCGTCGCCGTCGCCGTCGCCGCCACCGTCCCCTGTTTTCTCGCATCAGGTGCGTCACGAAGCTCTCGTAGTGCCCCGAGGCATCGATTTCGTCGTTCGCGTTGCACTCTTGGTCGCCTTGATACGTCCGGTCGCATCGGTTCGCAACGAAAGCCTTCATCTTCTCCCCCTCCTACCCTCCAGCGTGTCGTTTGCGTCCGCTATCCGACAGGTCGTTAATTTGAAAGCACGATGCCGATGGTCTTTCGACGGTTGCCGCGTCACGAAAGACGCTGTTTTCTAGACACTTTTAACACCTAGACGCGAAGAAGCGTAGAACCGTAGGATAAGTAGGGGTGAAGGTAGAAGAAGAAGAAGAAGAAGGTGGAGAAAACGGGGGTGGTTCGAGGGGTGCTGGACGAAGGATGGACCGAGGGTGAAGCAGGCGGTGGAGAGGAGGGGAGGGTTTCGTGGAAGGTGGCAGCAGAGGGTGTAGAATGAGTCGTCGGCAGGGGGTGTAGGAGGGTGATGGTGGTGAAGGGTGGCCGATGCTGGCGGACGGGTGGAGAGCGAAGAGAGAAGAAGGGTGGAATGGGGGGACGCCTAGCTGGAAACGCGTCGGTTCGCCGGCACACTAAGTATAGGCGTCCTCGCGACGCCGGCCGTCAATATACCACCCCTAACTAACCCCCCGGGGGGTCTGTGGGTGTTACTAGCTGGTAGAAGCGAGACCGATGGACGAAAGAACGGGAGGACGGAGCGTTGGTGCGAGAGACGGTTGGCGAGAAAGGAGGCGCGACGAGGAAGAAAATAGCTGGACGGATACGATGGCAACGAAGATGGAGGAAACGCTAGGAGGGTGAGTTGCTTCTGCACGAGGGATCGTCGCCGTCGCCGACGTCGTCGTCGTCGTCGTCCTCGTCCTCGTCGTCGTCGTCGACGTTGTCGTCGTTCTCCACGTCGACATTCTGGTCGTTGTGTGCGCAAGGGTAGGTGGGCACCATCCGACCATCCTATCCCATCCTATCCTCCTGACGCTATCCTATCCTGGCGTAGCTTAGTTTAGCTTAGGGCCCTGCCATCCGGGAGGCTGCTGCCGTCTGAGGGAAAGAGGGAGAGAAGGACGATAAGAGGAACGGAGAGGAATAGATATCGTGTGACGAGGGTGAAACGAAGAGGATACCGGTAAACGAAGATAGATAGATAGATAGAGAGAGAGGAATAGAAGGAGAAGGAAGATAGGACGGGTATAGGGTTGGTGGTAGGACATTGCGGATATATTCGCCTCTATCCAGCGAACCGGCCTTCTCCGCGCACAGCGTAGCAGCATCCTCTTCGGCGTTTCTCTCTCCTGGCTATCCTGCGACGTAATCAGCGAGAGAACCACCACCCACACTCCGACAACCAGCCCAACCACCCACCATCGACCCCTTTCTCTGCTCCACCTCCACCTCCTCCTCCTCCGCGTCTCGCGTCTCACCGCGACCACCTACACCAACCCCCTTCGTTCGCGTCCGCTTTGCGCTACCCCTCGGCATCCCTTACTGGCTGCCGTGGCATGCATCTATCCGGACGTCTATCTACCTATCTATCTCGATGCACTGGGTGTCCGCCCGAAAACCGACTCCCATTTCTCTCCTCCCGTAAATTTGACCATCCCACCTCTAACGCTGCCTCTGCCTCTGCCTCTGCCTCTGCCTCTGCCTCTGCCTCTGCTGACGATACGCCGCGCGGACTCGGACCCCTGATGGGATCGTAGCAAACCCGAGATTCTTAATGGCGATCGCAGTTCAAGATACTCGCCTAATTTTCGGCGAAACCCTGTGGACCCTCGCCTAGACGATATCGCGCGACGCCGATTCTAGGAAAAACTTTCTCTCCACGAATATCGACGCGATATTCCGATACGAATTCTCCATCTCAACGAGAGGATAATTAATCTAATTAAGACAGGTGATTCGTAACTTTCCGAATCACGCATGTTCTTTGGAAACAATCGTTCGGAACGTGGAGAAGGACCGTTTCATTGAATGAATCCCTCTGTCTTTTTCTTCCTCCCTTATTCTATCTTTTTTTGAATACGTACTTTTTATTTTCGGTGAGAGAGGACAGCGTTGATTTCATTCACGAGTATTCACGGTACTTCATAAGGTCCAACCTGACGATCCTTAACGGTCCTTCACCTTATTTAACGTCAGTCTCTGAAAAGTGCTTAAAGTTCCTTTTAACGGGGAAACTTGCTCCATAAACGAACAGCGAGAAGTAACCACCCTCGGCCGTTTCAGATTAGAGAAAGAATCTCGAGCAAAGTTTCCGCATCGATAAAAAAAAAAGAAAGGGAAATCTTCAAACAATAACACTCGACCGTATCGTTGAATCGTCTTGTTTACGATCGACTTAACGATTCAACGCTTCGAATTAATTACCGTCCTCGTGTTCGTTTAACATTCTTAAAGACGGGAGAAAGAAAAAGGAGGAAAGAATACGATTCAATTTATCGAAAAAAAATTTTCGGAACATGGTGCTTTAAAAGATTTGCATAATTTCCGGCTCGTATCGTACGGTCGACAATCGGGCGTAATAAAGGAGAAACAAGTTTTTCCATTGGCGGCACTGGAATCGCAGGTAATTATGGAAGGTGAGCGAGGACGAATGACCGTGTGGGAATACGGCTCGGTGTACACGTGTATCTGCTATTGTGATATGGATGTTAATAGGTTAGGGGGTCTCCGGAGAATGTGGGGTGAATCACGATTTCGATAAGGGTTTATATTCCTCCCCCTCCTCCATTCTTGCTTTCCTTCCTCCTCTGTTCGCCTACCTCCACCTCTTCTTCCTCTTCCTCTTTCACCTCGCTCTATTCGTCGTTCGGTTCTCCGTCTCTCCCCTTATCATCATCCCTCTCTTCCTCTTTCTGCGTTACAACCGCGCTGGCCGTGCCGTGCCGGGGAACTCCCTGCTGCCACGCCGTTCCGTGCCGTGCCGTTCCGTTCCGTTTCTCCCTCTTCTTCCGTCAGTCGCTCATTGAAAACCGGCTCTAGGGCTTCCACCGTAGCACGGGTTTGCACGTATATGGGTGCTTCTCTCCGCTGCGCTCGTGTTCCACGCGTGTTTATACACATACACCGATAATACTCGGATGAGAGTCACGCGTGTACGTATACGTAGGTTACTTTATAGCACCGACGTCAGAAACACGTGTACGGCTCGTTAGAGCACACCGAGCCTCTACTCGTCGCGTGCTTACGTATCCGCCGGTATTTGTAACGATCGAGCGTCGACGAGAGGGCAGCTTTAGCCAACAATTTTTCTCCAAACATTAATCTGAACTCATAAACACGCTCTCGCCTTGATCCATCGGCTCTGCTTTTTTTTTTTCTCTCTCTCCTCCCTGCTCCGAGAGGATTATCGCGTCTTGAGCGTCGCGCCGTGTCGCGACGTTGAGAACCCGACCGAACGGCGTTTACTGATGATCGATACCGGCCACCGGTATTGATTATCGGATTTAGCTAAACCGCGCTTCGCTAAATTTCGAAAGGTTATTTTTGTCATTCATTTGTTATTTGTAGAAAGATGTGTTTGTTAAATTCATTGATATCCTTAACCCTTTGACGGGCACATTTTTCTTCCGAAGAAATTATTGAAATCAAAGGTTATCTAAGAGTTTTTGGACACCACGAGGGTGTGGGTCAATCTCAAGGTCGTAACAGAGATCTATTTCTTAAAATTCGCTGGGGATAATTATATTAATTATAAACGTCAGTAATTCTTGCCCCTTGACCCTCCAACTTTATCTGGCATCGCGAAAACAAATAGAAGACGCCTGGGCGAAGTTTAAAACTAAACTTGCGCCGGTATTTCCACTCTTCGTTCTACACAAGCAACCGGTATAATCCGTTCAGTCGTTCGGACCAAGTTACGAACTTGCTTCTCGCTGTCCTACGAGTAGAAAGTATTCGAAACAGCTGTTACGTAAATAGCGACTATTAATGCGAAGGTTCGACGGAATTTTCAATGACATCGATGGCCATTTTCGCAATGAAAACGATTGCTTCTTTTTTTTTTGCTTAGAATCGAGTCAAGAAAGATTTTGCTTATGAAATATCGTTCGAAGATAGCCGCGGTTGATGTCGATGCTTGTCGGACCGGCGTTTACGTCATTCGGCATCGGGGAATACGCGGCGACCATAAAAGAACGCTGGTTTTTTTAGCAATTTAGGAAAAATCTAAAACTTTCGAAATTTTACCTTATGTTTAATCATTTTCACGAACCGTGAATACCTATCGCGGATTACGTAACTGGCGATCTATACATAACTAAGTTGAATTGGAGCGAAGCCGTCCTCGTTAACGATTAAATAGAGACGGTGCGCATCTCCTTGATATATCAACGAGCTAACCGCAGCTCATAAAAACATCAATGTCTCTATACCGACTTCTTTTTCCCGCGATCGTAACGTTTCAAATAAGCTGAAGACGCGGTAAGAGCATCGATCGGTAATATCTGATATTTTCAAGGTTCGCGTTTAACCGTGTTCGCGCCCCTTGAAAAACAACCCCTTTCGACGAGGCGGATACGGTTCGCGGAGTTTGGTTCGGTAGTTTTCCGTCCACCGCGTACACGACGGGCATCGCGGCCTGTTCGGTACTTTGGTACGGTTTGCAGGGCATGTAAACCGTGTAGGTGTAAACCGGAGAGGCACGGTGGTGTTCGTGTAGGGCACCCTCCACCTCCTTGCTGAGAGACGCACACAGAGAACCGGTGAAACATCTAGCCAAGGTATATAGAGGTAGCAGGGACTAGGTACTATCTAGTATCTAGTAATACCGGGTACTAGGTACGTACGCGCCGCGGACGCCAAATAGTGGTTCGCATATTCAGAGAGATAGCGACGTCGCTCGGTGCGATCGCCCCTGATTTAGGCCTCGTTCCCTACCTCCCTCCCTCTTTCTCTCTCTCCTTCTCTATTTCTGTCGCCCTCTCTCTCTCTCTGTCCCTCTTGCTCTTCATCCCTCCTTTCCTTCGCCCTCGGTCGTTTCATCTCCCAACGCGCGCCAACACACTGGAACCACGGTATATCCGCGCGTGTACGTTCATCCGTACACATAGAACAGGGTACACATAGCACTCTGGTCGCGTCCACGGATAACGTTCTCGATACGACGGCCAGCGTCGAGCACGACATCGAGGCGTCCCGAAAAGCGCTATCTCGCGGCACCCTGCTCGAAGCCGACCAATCAGCGCTTCGATCCACGCTTTCGACCGTCGCGCTTTGATCATGTACCCTGCGACTGATACCCACGAGCATCGTCTCGGCGTAAATCACGTTCCCTCTCGGTCCTCTTCCGTGAACGTACATCCACGGAATTATCGATACCGTGTATCACGAAATTCAACGATTTTTGTCCATTTCAATTTTCACCATTTCAGATATCGCTCCTCCACGTTCTGGAAATTTTTCTCATTAGGAGGTCTGTCGCAGTAATTCAAGCGTTCGATAAAGAACAGCTAGTCGATATCGGTCTATTCCCTTTAAACCGTTCCGTAAGTCGAGGAAACCTTTGAATTTTCTTTAATAATAAGAATAAACTTTAAGTATGTTTCACGCGATGTTTAAACGTCGATGGGTCGTCGTAATTTACAATTGAATTCGATGAAAAATAATGAAATCGTGTAGAGCGGGAAGAAGGAAAACGTATAATTTCCTAGTAAGGTGAGGTTGAATTCTATAGAGATACTTTTATCGTTGCAGCGTGTGTCATATATCTCGCGATATTCACCCCGGAGACGATTTCGTTGAGGATATAAATTATCGTGCGAGACGTAAGTTGATGGTTGAGAAACACTGAGCGCAGCTGCCGCGGCGGCGGTATCTCCGCGTTGTCTGCTACCTCACACCCTCGTCTTGCGTCCCACGTGGGTGCCGGTCGAAGGGGTCGCGCGGAACGATGGTGACGTGCAGGGCAAGCGAGTAAGCGAGGGACGCGAGGGTTGGGTAACGGCGATGGGCGAGGAAGCGGGACCGAGGGTGCCGGAGGGTAAGGGAAGGGGACAAGGATAGGGTGAGGTTAGCTTGGGTGGACAGAGGGGGCGGAAGTGGGTGAAGGGATCGAGGGATAGCCGCGCCACCCACTGACCATCTCTGCCTTACCCTGGCGCAGGCTACGTTCTCGCAAAAAACGACTACCTTCTCCCGTTCCAAGACACGAAAGGGCGAGGCGCCCCTTCGATCATTTCAGACTACCTCCAGGCCCTTCTTACAAATTTACTCAAAATTAACCAACTTTCTAATACTCCCATAATCTCTTGTCTCTTATTTTTTCTTAAGCGATAACACTTTTACCGTAATCACTCTTTATTACGTATCTCACGGTGCTCATCATTTGTTTGTTTTTCGGTTACCGTGTCTTTTACGGTACCTGCTTATACCCATCGTACGGTGCAGTAAATTGTACGCATAGATCATAATACAGTGACGTAGGTCAGGGACCGAGAATACACACGGGCCGCCACGTGCTCGCCAGTGTGTATTTCAATGTGTACTCTCCGCGTATGGATGATTATTAGCTATGTGTGCAATGTATTTACTCTTTAGTACTGTTATTATTACTACTTCTGTGTTTTCACGTGAAACTAACTGCTCGGTTCTTTCATAACTTACCTGCACTTGATAGAATGAGTTTTCTGCTTTACCAACTATTATTGTACTACATACAGTACCGTGTATTACCTTATGAGATTCTATTGCAATTTTCTGCTTTATCTACTATCAGTGTATAATACTCTGCAATACATTAGATATTTTTCTGTTTGCAGCCCAAGCACCTGCGATCACCAACATGGGTACAGAAATTTCAAAAGGGCAATTGCTTCGAATGCGCAACATTTCTTACGAGCCTCCTATTAGGACGAGGGTACAATGCGTTTGTGGTTAGCGGTTACGCATCCAGGGAGCAAACCCTCTGCGATCTTACCAGAACCACTAGCCCCTATTTGCCGCAACCAGAGAAGCATGCCCCTGCACAACTGCAGACCGAACAACTTTGTAGATACGAACTTAAATTACCTACGGCATATGACAGTGAATTTTTATTAAAACTTGAACAAGAAGAAGAGCAGAAGTTGCAAGAGAAATTGAGGCTAGAAGAAGAAGAGCAACGGAGATTGATTGAAGTAATTAGTTTATAGTGATACGTGTAACATATTTTGTTATTCTTTTTTAAGAAAAATTAATTTAGGATTTAGAACAGCCTTCGATCGATGAATATTATGGACACAGAATACATGCTTGGGTAGTAATCTTGCCAGAATCAGGAGGACTATGGGATCACGAGATTTCCTCACCACTTTTCATAGAACCAACAACTGGTGTATACTATGAAGCAACAGATGGTAATACTGCCCAATTTTATTTAGGCATAGAAAGTATATGGAATGACCAGAATTATTGGGTAAACATGCAACCTTCAAAATCCTGTATATACATAAAATGGGATTTAACAAAAGTTGAACTATGGGAACATTTGCTTCCTGGAGAACCATGGGCAATGCGTGGAATGGGAGAGGAGATTGATCTTGATTCTATAGTATCTCAAGAGAAACACTTAGACATGCCACCCTCGTATGTTAACGAAATAAGTATTAGCGAACAAAGTGTGTAAAATTGTTTGTCAGTTGATGTAAACATTTTTCAGCATACACTATTGTATTTGTATTTTCTGTACCAGATTATGAAAAACGATATCCAAATGGTATGAAAAAAATATCTTATAAAAAAATGAAAGTTGAATTGTACGCACCGTATGTTCAAATTGATGGACTGATACAAAGGATTACCGTATACGATGATTACGAGTACATCACTCCTGCTGAAGTGTACGAGTACTATGCGAACAGGTCGGACAGTCTTTTGGAATGTCAAAAGAATTTAACCAACGATTCTGTTGTTGATTATTATGGAAGAGGACGAATAGATCAATGCAAAGGTGCAATTTGATAATAGATACACTGGTTTATCATGTTCATCATAAATGAAACTTTAACAGAACACCGCTACTTCGGTGATGGTTCCAATACAGTGGATACCGAGCGGATCATAGATTTCTATCATATCGCACGGTACGACGGGCTGTCGCGAATCGAAATGCATCCAGATTATTTTACACAATACTTCATCGATCGTGATGATCTTCTGCATTATCGGTAAGAGGTAAATTGTAACTGAATAAATTAAAATATTTATTATATTAACATTGAACAATGATGAAATGAAGATATTAAAAACAGGCACGTTGAATTTTCTCGGGAAAGAAAGACATCTTTGTCAGACGATATACATTATCGACAGATTTCGGTAAGGTAGAATTTAATACAACGTACAGCGAACAATTAAATATATTAAGCTTGAATTAAATTTTTAGAAAATTATCGAAAAATTTAACAGAAATGAAAAAGTCGAAGCAAATAAAGATGTAGCGATTCGTGAGTTCGCGATTGGTGACAATGAAATACGACTTTCTTATCATTATAATCCAGGACAGTATTCCAGAGCTACCCGAATGTTCGTTAAACCACCACTACCAGAAAGAGGAGAACGACTCGTTCTCAATCCTATGATGACTCAAGGATACACTGTGAGATTTTCTTATTTTTTCTCAATTAAACTTGTGACGGGTTACCGCCGGGGGCTTGCCGACTTAGCCGGTAAGTCCGGGGTTTTGACGATTGAGTAGGCTGGTTGGGTTTAGGCGCAGAAAATAGTTTCATTCTAATCTTACGGCCCTAGGCGTCCTTATAATCTAATCTATGTCTCTAGATATATCCTTACGGCTAACGCTTAAAATTAACTGCTTAATACTATAACTAACTCTACTTTGCTTAATACTAACTGCTTAATACTATAACTAACTCTACTTTGCTTAATACTAACTGCTTAATACTATACTAACTACTGCTTAATACTAACTACTTAATACTAACGGTCGCGGGTACGGCTTGTTGCCGTACCGGGTCGGCGCTGCGGTCGCGCCGCACGGAGCGTCGGAGGCAGGGGATGTCTAGCATGCGGTGCTAGATCCCCATGGGTGGACGGCCGCAGTCGCAACCCCGCCTATAAGAAAGCCGTGGCTCCGGTGGACGTTCGGATGACGCGCAACGTCCGGTCCATCAGTCGGGAAAGCCGCTCGCAAAAATGCCGGCAGTAGCCAGCAGAAAACAGCGGGAACTATCGCAGCCCGTAGTCGCAACCCGTCCGTCGAACGCTGCTGGAAGCAAGCGTGAGGATTTCCAAAAATGGTTGAAGATCTTTCCCACTGTAGCGCATGCATGGGATGTCGCTCGGAGAGTCGATCCAATCGGAGTCAGTTCGCGGCGCAATATATAAAAACTCGCGAGGCCATTTGCCTTGCGAGTTCGCGATGCGCGCGGTTGCCATCTGGCGGCGGCGTTGGTACTCGCGGCGCGTGCCGGCGGGACCCGCGGTTTCGCGGCCTCGATCTTCTCACAAAATTATAATTTATACGATTTTCTTTCTAGCCCATGGATGAACATGTTAGAGCTCTTGATGTATTTTATGAACTAGAGAAGCAGTTGAAGGAAGAGGATCAGACCGTGTCGTATGTTAGAAGTACCGAAATCGAAATATCCTTTTTTCTAAGAACTAAAAACAATGAGTACTTGACTCCGGTGCTATTAATATCTGCTTATGATAAATATAGAGAAGAGGAATCAGCAACTGATCTACCCACGGTATGAAAAGTATATATCTGTATATTATTCTTTTAATATTAATACTAATGTATACAATTACGAACACAGAGCGAATGGACACGCGTACAAAGTCAAACAGATCTAGAAGATATGAATTATTTGAAACCATACTTGGCCCGTATAGGGAATCCAGTCGAGATATCCACGCTTCATGCCTATTCAATAAAATACGAATGTCTCAACGATTACAAGCAGCTACTCGTAAATAGAGCGAACAGGATTTTAAGTAAATTTGAAGAGTACACGCAAGAGCTTGAGAAATTACAAACATCATTAGTGCAGGTTAAAGATTTTTCATATTCATTTGTTACAAAATATACATAATACAATACTTTTTACAGAGTGAGTTGAGTCGCGAAGAAGAAGAAAAAATATTAGAAAGGATGGATGAGATCAATTTCATTTTGCAGACTTTAGAAACTAGATTAAATCGTCACAAAGATTTAGTTCCAAAACGCTATAAAATGTTAATGGATCATCTACAACAAAATCCATATCTTACTATACTTGAACTTGATTTGTAAATATATCTATTGAAAAGACCAAGAACCCATTTGTCCGATACACCGACCTGAAATGAATTTTAAATACAATTTTAATGAAAATTGAGTTCTAATAATCTTAGCAATATTACCTTCGTCGTCAAAAGTAGCCAACGTAAATTTGCTAAGTTTATTAGTAAAACTCCCGGTAGTAGAACCTATCGAGTGATCTATTAAACGATCAGTATTTGCCACATCGCCATTAGCTCCATGGCGACGATGTTCCTCGGCAAAACCAGAAATTAACGTATCCATCATTATTGCCTGAAAGAAAAATAAATTTTCAATCTAATCATTCCTTAATCATCAATATTATTTTACCAAAAATGAATCATACTTGTCTTGAGAATACTTGTAGTATTTTATAAACGCGTGCTCCATTCTCTCGAACAGGAAATTGTAAAAACAAACAAGGCAGGCAGTCCAAATTACCCTCGTCAGATGGTTTTGCCATTTCCCAACTCACCTCTGAATAACGTAGGCCTAATAATAAACTCTGCAGGAAAAAGTTTCTTTTTAATATATCACGTGTGATCGTCAGTTATTATATAGATTTAGATTTCTTACACATTGCATATCATCAACAATGTAAATACCCGATGAATTAATAGCTATGAGAACATGCATATCACGGTTTGTGATCCACGATGCAAGACCTCTTACAGGACGTTCGATTTGTCCCTGAAAGAAAGCTGCACCATAACAGGGTAAGCTCCAACAAAACTCTAGGTATTTTCTGATAAGTTTCCTCGAATTTGTATTAGTTCCTGTGTGATTAGGTATTCGTTTATATTGTTCAAGGAGACGAGCCTCTGGAGCACCTTTTCCTCCTACCAAACCTAATCCAAGACCTAGCCCCAATAATAGACTAGGAGAAGTATAATGATGCGGTAAAAATCGACCACGGTGTCTTCTGAAAAAAGCTAAGGTATGACTTTGTGGATTATATGGTCCTAATTCAATGCGTGCTTGCAACGCTCCTAAACTGGCATATCGTGCTTGCCCTTCGCATGGATAACGTCCTGAAACATGTTGACATAAAGTACCATATTAATTCTAACTTCAACGAGATTGCTTACCTTGTAAAACATTATTTCTAGCTTCTGCATATAATAATTCCAATACTTTAGCTTCTTTTATTTGCTCCTCGTCTGCTCTAGAAAGAAATACGTTTCTTCGAAGGCATAGTAAGGGTTCTTCATCGGTGTCTTCTGTTTCAGAGCTATACTTTTTCACTAAACGATTCCACTTTGTAGCCAATTCGATAGGCTTGTGATTTGGTCTTAGTTGAACTTCAAGCTTCGAAGAACAAAGCCACAAGGCAAAGACTGTTTGACCAGTGGGTAATGGGGTTCTTGCTAATCCTAGCTCTGCTTCAGACTGTATCATAGTAAGAATTTGATGTGCAGTAGAATTCTGTTCTATGTCCATTGTTAGAAAAACTTCGGTCATCAGATATACAGCTATTCGAACGGTAGATCTTCCAACATTTAAATACTGGGACTGGTTTACCATCGGTGCTAAATGAAATAGTATTAGAATCAAATAAAATATCATTTTTTATGTAAATGATGTTGTTACTTACAAGCCGATGTATGTCCCCTTCGAACAGGTTGCCCTCGACGAATTGTACAGTCTTCTTGTGTATCCATGATCTTTAATTTGTTATCTACTTACAGTGTTCCGTTAACATTGTATTTTACTTCGTTAAACATTCCGTATATTTTATCTTCATTCTTAAATATTGTTATTGAACCAAATACCAGGTGTTTCATCATATAATCGTTCCCATGAATGATATTGATCACCACTTCACAATCGAATAGTATGAATATTAGTTAGAATTAAAATGTACTTTATTTCAACAGGACAAATCAAGTCTCGCGATAAATCGTAATTAATTTTCGGAAGATACTAAACCAAAACACTGCTCTGCTGCCATCTAAATCTGAGAACCAATTTATTGATTATTTCACCTCAACAGTAACAGATCTTCGTGGTCTTTCTTTTCAATAAAATAAAATGAAACATGTTTTTAATGTATTATATATTATTTATTAAACTATATTAATAGTATGATAAATACTATGTAACATTTTCATTAAATCTAGTACTTAATCTTAAATACATTAAATACAGTGTTGTTTATTACAACACAAGATGTTCTCTTCTCTGTTACGTTATTAATTATAAATCTTTTTATTATTTGTATTATTACATTCTTTTACATTACTTTTAGAAATTGAACATTTAACTGCAAAAATGCATTTGTTTTATACTTTATAAAAGTAATGTACCTCTTATAAGAGTAATGTCACTCCGAAAATCAAATTTTTTTTTTATTATTAAAAAAATATAGTGAAAACAGAACTGAAGGAAAAAATCTTATTTAATACAATGATAAGTATTAAGATTATATTAAGTCAGCTACATTCATAGGCATCTCGTCAATTTGCGTTGAATAATATTGTTCGATATCCCGAAGAATTCGAATGTCATCGGTTTTCACAAAGTTGATCGAAACACCTTTCCTTCCAAAACGACCTGAACGACCTATTCTATGGATATATAACTCACGGTTGTTGGGTAGATCGTAATTGATTACAAGAGATACTTGCTGTACATCTATTCCTCTTGCCCAAACATCGGTTGTGATTAAAACACGGCTGTACGAAAAAAAACCAAAGCAATATTAATTTAAGATTCTATTTACAACAGAATCATACATTATGTATGTTTAGAAAACTCTGTCACCTTTGGCCAGAACGAAATTCTTTCATTATGTTATCCCTTTCTTTTTGAGGCATATCACCATGCATAGAACAGACTGTGAAATTGGCCTCTCTCATTTTTTCAGTTAACCAATCTACCTTACGTTTAGTATTGCAAAATATTACTGCTTGTGTGATTGTTAATGTGTCGTACAAGTCACATAATGTATCAAATTTCCATTCTTCCCTTTCAACAGCAACAAAGAATTGTTTGATTCCTTCCAATGTCAATTCATCACTGCAAAATGTAACGAATTAATTGAAGTAAGTTATTCATTTTAAATCTAATAAAAATTGAACTTACCGTTTAACAAGAATACGAATAGGGTCTGTCATAAATTTACTTGTCATTTCTAGAATTTCATGCGGTAATGTGGCAGATACTAATACAACTTGTGTTGCTGGTGGCAAATATCTATATACATCATAAATTTGTTCTTTGAATCCTTTATTTAACATTTCATCTGATTCATCAAGAACCAGCATTTTTATTGCTCTGGTTCTTAGGACACGTCTTTTTATCATGTCTGAAAATATCACAAAGCTATTAGTTTTATTTACTTGTGCACAGGTAAATGAATATTTTATACAAATAAATTACCAAATACTCTTCCAGGTGTGCCTGATACAACATGCTGCCCATAATCTAACTTCCTGATATCTTCACCAAGATTGGTGCCTCCAATACAAGCATGGCATTGAACATTCATAAAATCTCCCAAAGCCAGAATAACTTTCTGAATCTGAGTTGCCAATTCCCTTGTAGGAGATAAAACTAATACTTGTGTTTCTCTAACTTGTGTATCTAAGGATTGTAATATGGCAATTGAGAATGTTGCTGTCTTTCCTGTACCAGACTGAGCCTGTGCAATTACATCCCGTCCTTTCATTATCGGTTTGATTGACCGTTGTTGAATAGCCGATGGTTTTTCAAAGCCTGCGAATAAAATTAAAGAGTAGAATGAACGGTAAGATATGGAAAACAAGGTTATTACAAAATACAGAACTCCAACGATACCATAGGCATAAATTCCACGTAGCAACTCATCTCTAAGTCCCATATTATCAAACGTTGGAATAACTTCGACATCTTCACTGGTTTCAAATTCAACATTTGATAAATCTTCTGTTTGGGCAACACGACGTGACTTTACTTCCGCCATTTTCGTTAATAACTTGAATTTATGCTATGAAAATGTACGCCATCTACTCTGTCCTAACAGAAATATGTGAAACACTTCGCACTGCACCAGTTTTACAAAAAATATTTCTAACTTAAAACTGTGGTTTCAAACTGTGATTCTTTTTAATCTCGTACACATTATGTTACATTTATTACAAAAAATGTGTTTATAAGTTTATAAAAATATACTGTTGGTATTTTTAATAAAAAAGATAGAGGAAGCGTTTGAATTTGGTTATGTATTTGTATACAACAATTTGAAGAAAGAAAGAAATCAAAATGAATATTAATGTGACACTTGATGAACGTTTGACAAGTAACAGTTGCGTGAAACTCGTAATTGAATTACTAAAGTATATCTTATATCAGAAACAGCAAATACCATTTACATATGATTCATTAAATCAGCTACAAATGAAAATCACTGATAGAAATTTGTCTTCTATAAAGTCTTTATTAAATTCTTTAAAGAATACATCAGAGCAATTGAATTCACAATTTCATCTTAAAGGATGTGAAATCAAGGAAATTGCTATACTTATCGGTGCTACTATAATATCACCAAGATTACATGTTAGAGTGGAATTTCCCTCTGATGTTCTTAGTAGTCAAGATCATCATGAATATAAACATGCTTCTAGGAAACCTCTTTTAAATTTAATGAGGTCAGTAAAATGAATATTTATGGAATAATATATTACATTGTTATTACTGTTGTTCAAATATAATAAAATATTTTCAGATCAATGTTGGAATGTTCAGAGTTTCAAGATGCTTTGACTTCACCATTACATCCTACAAATACTTTTGTGCTGATACAAAAGAGCGATAGTAATGCAGTATCAGAATTCTTTTTACCTAAACCACAGTATATACCTCCAATACATACTTCTAATTATTTTGTAATTAAGTTGCAACATAGTGATCAAGTCAAAGTAGATTGTAATTGTATAGATATAGTAAAAGTTTATAATGAAGTATCAGACTGCAACACTAATAAAGGTAGGGACATTCAATTGTTAAATAATTCAAATGGAAATAATACACATTCTCCTTACTGTTGGTATCAGTCTAAAGAAGTAATTAAAGGATTCAAATTTATAAGATGACCATAAATATATTAATGTAACTATAGGCAATTGAAATAGCATATTTTTTACTATCATGAAATATCAGTGTTGAAAAGCAGTATATTACTATTAATAGATTTATTGTTATAATGTAGAAAATACGTTAATCATAATGTTACAAACATATGACTAATTGCAAATATATATAGATTATGTTTTAAAATTTTTAAATACTGATATGTACATTGATCATACTTATACAATTTATAAATACAATTTGTACTAAAACTACTTTTTCTTTCTGTCTTTTTCGTAATTATCTTCTGTTGTTTTGTCCTGATTAACAGTGTCTAAAATATTGAGTGGTAGCTTATAAATTGTAACTTTTAAAATCCTAAAATCAACGATTATTAGTATTCTCATTATCAGTATTATTAATCCTCCAATCCAACTCCACGTCATTATGATTGAAAACAACTGCAACCATAATACTGTTTTGCACATATCATAATGATGAAAATTAGACATTTCTACATATGATTGTATGATTTCACATTCACTGCAAATTTATTGTTAAAATAGTATGTTAAAAATATAGTAAAGTAACTTGTATCCAATACCTTACATCCTTTAATTTAATGGTAGATTGATATATTTCAGAGAAAACATTTTTTATATTTTTATTAAACTCCTCAAGCCCTTGTTGAAGATGGTAGTTTGCATACATAGACATTATTGTAAACAAGAAGTTAACTAATACTGCAGGAAAGACAATTCTCCATGGGCTTTCATATCTACACATCAATATAATATTGATTACATAAGTTTTTATTAATTTTTGATTAATAATGTAAGTTACAGGTACTTGCATTGCCACATTATATCCACCTTTCCCACACATAAAGAAAAAGGTAAACCATGTAATTCCAAGTATGCAAGATAAAAAACATGTTATTAAATATATGTTACATTTATGTACAAATTCGGAGTCCATAACAACATGTTTCCACCAGTCTGTATAATTTGACTTAATTTCATACAGCTCAGGGATATCATTTAGATCGGCTTTTGCCAGTATAATAAATTTTGCCCAGAGCAAACAATCGCCTCCAAAACCGCCTTGCTATCAAAGTTTTACAGTAAGATAATGGATTTTATATTTTAGATATAATAAAATTGTAATTAATTATACCCATAATATATAGAATAGAACACTACAAATATATCCGCTGATCGTACATAAAAGATAAAGAAACATTTGTATATATTTCCACAGCGAGGAAATTTCATCCATATCACGCTCAATTAATTCTTGATATTCTTCTAAAAGTTGCATGTTGTATGCTTAAGTATAATATCCATAGTTAAAATGATTTCGCGCCAAACTTCATCCATACCAAGAGACATGAATCTGATTGGTTTGTTCATAGCAAGCAAAATTCAAACGATAATAGGACGGAATTTCAATTACCGAATCGCTATTACATTGCAGTGTTAATTTTTCTAGTGGAGAAATATCTAAAATCTGAGCCGAATTTATAATAAGATGAATCAATTGAAATATTGAAATATGGATTAAAAGTGATAGAAGAAACTAGCTTTTCTGAGTATTAAGCATAGTAGATTCAATATAACTCTGTGGTTTAAAGGAAGTGTTGCAGACCGATCGTGGGAGTTGGACCAAGAAACGGAGGAACGCGCGGACCGCGAACCGCCACAGTGTTGTCGACAAGAAGGATACACGAAGGCGAGAAATTCTTGTTTTTTTTTTTTTACATCCGAACAGCGAAAATCACGAGGAAAACGATGGTGGATGCACGTTCTAAAGGGTCATCGAACGAATAAACTCAACTGCTGTGGACACGTAAACCATTCGTGGGTGAAGTGAAACACATGTGTCGGCCAAACCGTGTTTTCCACTCTAGAGTGTCCGTCCCGTGTTTGATCCGTGAAAATCTCACGTTTAGAAAGCCAACTTGTATTTCAGTTACAATAATCTTGAGAAAATTAACGTGTTTGAGTTTAAACACATCGATTAATGTGATGAGTTGCTTCTTCGAAATGGAATAAAACTTATTGCAGAAGGCGGCAGTGCGTGGGTGGGTGGGTGTCTAGCGATTGCCACTCATGTACATAAAATTCCTTTTGGAATTTTGCACAAAATGTTGCTATCGGACTAATGATAGTGTACTTTTATATTCAGTGTTATTCTGTTCAATTGATGTGTACTAATTGGCACATTATTCATGCAAATCTTTTTAGACATAAGAAAAAAAATATCAGTTAAATTTCACATCAACGCTGTTCTTGCTGTCAATTATATTTGGCTAGTGTCAGTTTGACAGTTTTAAATAAATAACATGAATGTAATTATGCTTCTAAATTGTTATATATATTATTACTATCAAAAGGAACATATATAATTAACTAATATTGACATTATTGTGAAAAGTTTCCTTTTGATTGTATATCTGATATTTTGTTCTATACAATTATTTGGTAAAAAATGCTTACCATAAACTTTGAAATGAAAGTACTTTAGCAAGTCTCTATCAATTATCATTCACAGCTTTAAGAGAAGGACCTTATAGTCCTGCCTCTTTTTATAAACTGATATTAAGAGGCTAAAGTATGAAAGGTCAAGCGGAGAAAAATGGATATCGGTAAAGTGTCAGCATGCGTGAGAAGTCAGCAGAATGTCATGCTCACGCAGGTCACGTGAGGGGCACAACAGAAATGTGCTCACGTGATCCTTCTACATTGCATTCAACCCTTACCAAGGCAAATGGTAAAAATTCAAGCCCGCAATCAACTCATCATTCAGAAGCACATATTGACAGCAATTTACTTCCGACACCCGGTGGAAGATTAAAATTTTTTAAAGATGGAAAATTTATTTTGGAACTTTCCCACCGTAGAGACGGAGAAAGAACCACATGGTTTCCAGTCCCAAAGAAAACATTTTGGCCACCAGCCAGTACAACTCCAAATAGGCAAGAGAGTTCAACATCTCTTAGTGGTAAGTTTAAAAGTATGCAGTATCTATTTCCTATGAAATTGAACAGTTCTAATCCTACTGATATTTCCAGTTTCTGATGATAATTCATCAGTTCAGTCAAGTCCTTGGCAAAGAGATCATTGTTGGAAACAAGCAAACCCAAGACGTAGGATATCTACAGAGTTCAATTTTTATTATTATAGGAACCCAAGAAATCGTTTGTGCGCGCATCCTCGCTTGATCGCAAGAAAGCGTAGACGTCCACTAGATCCTACTTCTTTGTTACTTGTTCCAGAATCGGTAACAAATTATACTAAACCGATACGTAAAGCAAACGGTACACCAACAGGAAAGGTTTTAAACCTAATTATCGACAAATTGGCGCGTCTGCTAGATCCTAATGTTGTTTCACCTCGCAAACGTATTTTACGCGAATTAGAAAAAGTTTCGTTGGAAGATCAGGCATCGAAACGACGTGCAACACCACAGCCTGTATGTACAACAACTGCTCCTACTTCTTCACCAAAACAATTATCGTCGTACAGTATAACCAGTATATTGGGAGAAGACAAACCGAGTCACGAACAAGGTTTTCTGAGGAATTTATTGAAACCAGACGATAGACAAACTGCGAAATACTCATCAAGTAACTCATATCCGAGGGTACGAATGGATCCGTATATTGGTACAACCAATACACCTCTGCAGCATCCGCTTTACGGTGTACCAATGTTACCTCCTGGACCATACAGAGCTCCTTTATGGATGCATTATCCATCACCCGTCCATTATCCACCTCCTATGCCATTATATGCACCACCACCACCTCATCCCCCATCTCCTCCAGTTCATCATTACAAAGACTATAGGGAACAAACTCTCACACCTCCTTCAGGTATATGTTAAAAAATATATTTCAAATGTATTCAACATTGTAATGAACGCTAATTTCATTTTTTCCTGCTGTATTTTATAGATATGCCTCTAAATCTGTCGAAGCATGCGGGTTGAATCTCAGGATCCTAAAAGTTGGTGCCTTATAAATGGACAAAACTGCGTAAACACTGCCCGTGCAACGACAATGCGATATATTAGTATTTTTTTATTCGTTAACAGTAGTATCATAGTAAGTAGAAATATGCAACCAGAAAAACAAAGTCTGGGTGCTATTCTTGTACATATAAATGCATAAACTGTCTAAGTTGGCATAGGTATTTTATATTAATATTAAATTAAATCATGAGTAGTATTATACAATTTTTATTGTAATTAATATCATGTATGTAATACATAATTGGAAATATGTATGTTGCATAATCTTTAACTTCATGTATTTTCATTGTTCTTTGTTAAATTACAGAAATTGTATTTTTTTTTTCACAATTCTTTTACTACAGAAATTGCATAAATGTGTTCACATTTTCACGCATTAATAACGTATCAAGTTCGATGTTCGTTTGTTAGTTACTTTTACTACTCATGATTCAGATACCACCATGAAAAAATGGAGCATGCTCTCACCTTGCGCATCTCACTTATACATTATCTTGTTATTCTTACTAACGTTACTGTCATTATTATCATTAATAAATGAAACGACTATTCATTTTAAAAGATTCATAAGAAAGACATAGAATTATGTACAGAACAGATTATTACCTATATTTAGTATAAATAATTATTCCTACGAATAGTAATATGATAATAAATTTAGATTGATAGCATCCACAACAGTATACATTTATTTATATAATATTAGTAAACAAAACAAAATTGCTTGGTAAAGACCGTGGGGTGTGCCTTAAATGATTACCTAAATTGCAACAAACTAAATTATAAACATTTTCATGAATATGTACTATTGCTACTATTACTACTATTACTACTATTAGTACTGTGTATATATGAATATAACTTTACGTTACGTATTTGCATCAAATCGACATTCGTCACTATTTATTGTTAGTCAGGCGCATTACCAAACATTTTTCACAAAGGCAAGCTCACACAGGCTCTACAAACTAGTGAGTAATTCTAATTATTCATTTATATACGTTTTTTTATTAATTGAAACAGATGAAATATGTGACTGCGCGCAAGCAATTGTATAGAAAGACTAATTTCGTAAATATATAAATATTTCATATACTATACGAGAACTTTTCATTTATTGTCACGTTATATGTGTTTTTATGTTTATCCGGTTTTATAAGATTTCTTTTATTGTAAATATATTTAAATCCGAAGTAAATTTATATTTATTCAATAAAAAATAACTAAGGTATATGATTTTTAATATTTGCAATACTATCTGTTAAGTTTAATCACCTTTATGTAAATACCTTTAATAAGTATTACGATAGAGATCTTAATTAGTAATTATGCGATGCGTTGTACCTAAATGAAATAAAGAAAAGAGTTTGAATTTCGCGGTCCCATTGGCGAGTGCGCTAAAAAATTGGCACCGTATCGTTAGGTACCCCCACTCTTCGATAAAGTCACGCAGTCGCTCTGGAGACCGCGGTATCGTCGGGTCTTGGTAGTATCCGATCCGTGGCCTTGTTTTGTGGTATTCGTTGACCGGGTTGTGTCGTTCCAATCGTATGTTTTTTCACCAAAAAATTGTAAAAAATAAATTCCCGGTATTACTAATAACGTACTAATAATACGAATCGATTCTAATCGAACGTCTTGATAGAATTTTGAATACACGCGGGTTTGAAGAAAGCAAGTGAACCCAGCTCCGGTAGAGGGGAGCAAGCAATATTGCTTGATGGTATATGTAGCCCGCTCGGCAAAATGAAAATGGCGGTGTTCCTGTATGAACGGAGCAACGGCCACTGACGATGCTCGTTACGGTAACAGACACGTGAGCCAAATCGAATGTGGGATTTTTACATATCTTGTGTGCATTTACGAAGTTCGTTCAGTGTTATATCGTAGCGTATAGAACGTAAATGCGAGTAAAATAGAAGCAAGCGCGATTTTTTCCGTCGATCAGGGACAAACAAACACGATGGAGTGACACCGCGAAGTGTTGACTCCGTGGACAAGTGGGAAGTGTCGGCTGTTACATTCGCGTACTTGGAGGACGAAAAGCCTTCATGCCGATGCCGGCCGAATACCACGAAAACCACGGTAACCACGAGAACGCTAATTTCGCTCTCGGGGCCACACAGGACGCCAGCAACATGACGGCCAACATGTACCGGGTGGGAGGTGAAGTAACCATATATACATATGTACATGTACACATACATATATATATTTTGCCGGCTGATGGCCACGCATCGAATCTCGAGCGCGGCTTTAATTAACTTGAGAAATTAATGTTTGCAAATGGATCGCAATGGCGTCCCCTATGTCTTCATTTTACCCGCGCAGCACCTCAACTTTCCTCTGTATATCTGAATCTCCCTTCCTTCTCGCTCTTTTTTGGCGTCCGTATGTACGTCTGCTTTCCTTCTGCTCCCTCTTTCCCCACTCTCGCCCTTCATTCAGGTCATACTAATTTCTTGCAGGATGATTTGGATGATTAAAATTCAATATTTCAGGGTACATCCCTTTTTTCCTTAAATTCGAGAAATTTTTTCGGATAGATTATCGAATGTTTTTATATACTAATCAGTAGTCTGTAAAACCAATATAATTTCCGCGAAAAGATCTTGCTGTTTTTTTTTCTTTTTCTCCAATGTTATTCATGTACAAAAAGATGAGCATCTAAGAATGTGCTGCATTCTACCACTATTCGCATGACAAATACAAATTTCAGATTCTCGTATTCTGTTGTTATTTTATTAAATATTTTCAAATATTTTTATGATGTGCATCTTTATTTTTCGATATGTTTTCCTTTCATGGGCTTTCTAACATTATATACTGCTATTTTATTTTGTACAGACATTAGTAAATAAACGTTTCCCGAATATGTGTAATATTAAGATTTTATTTATAGCAATCAAATTTTAATTATGAATATACGTATGCACATAGAAACGCGCGCGCGCGTATATTATATTTATCTAATAAAATTATTGATGTGCTTAAAATGTAATTGAATATATTTATAAATTATTTTTACAAATTTACTACATATACCCTTTTTTTTTTATTTATAGATTATGTATATTTTGAAACATCTTCCACATCTCCCTACCAAATAAGAAGGATAGAAGAATTAAATAAGGTAAGAATTTTTCCAATACATCATTGTGTATATTGTTCAGTTTTACTTATTGTGTTTAATTTGTTATTTTAGACGGCAAGTGGAAATGTTGAAGCAAAAGTTATGTGCTTCTTTAGGCGGAGGGATTTACCTTCTACATTAATCATGCTTGCAGATAAACATCAGTGTAAGTAGAATTGATACCTGCTACAAGAAAATACATGTTATACTTAGACATAAAATATACTTATTCAGTTCTTATAGATCATAGTATTTACCAATTCTCATGTTAATATTTAATAACAATTCAAATAGATTTGTTTTAACATTTGTCATAACATCTAAAGGTGCATAGTTTTTGTAAATTTAATGTGCTCTTATGTAATTAATATTACACATTTAACTAGGTACATTTATTATGGAGCATTAATATGTTAAGAAATTAATGGTATTATTGATGGTCTGAGTATACATAAAACAGTATTTATTTTTCTTGGAGTTGCAATATGAAATCGATAATTATTGATACACGATATTAAAATCTATTCAAATATCACGAAAGATCTTTTTTATATAATCATGAGTAGATCCTCCAGGAATTGATAATCGTTCTATTACACATATTGGTACGTGATTGGTAACGGAAGAAATCGCGCGATAGAAGTTAACGCAATCGATATTATTAAGAAACTGTATTTATTACGTCCTTTTTTTAAATACTCATCTTTGTGGATTCAAACGATTTAAGGTAATGGAAACAGAATTTCAAATTTCTGAAATATATGCATAAACTCAAGTGAACCATTGATAAAAACAATTAATTATTTTTTTGTCTTAAATACAGAAAAAATAATATATTTTTATAAAAAAAGGTTCCCTTAATTTTATGTATTTTAATATATATGTATTTCTGAAGCTTTCTCGATTTTTCCTTTGTAATAGCAAAGATAATGAGACGCGGGTATTTGGGGGTGGGAATGTATAATAAGTAAAGTTGGGGGGGGCAGAGGGGTGAAATGGGGGTTGTATCGATCTGCAGGGGGTGGGTTGAGGGTGGTGCACCCGCTAACCCACCTCCCCCTTTTTCTACCTCTCTCACTCAAGTCTCTCATACCACCCCTCTTTGCCTCCCGCCACCCTGAACTAAATGAATGACTGACGCAGGGGTCGGTCGGGTATGTGTTACGTGTACTCGAACACAGACTTGTAAGAACACCGATAGACGCATACGATACTGGCACATGGACACATACGAATAAACGGGTAGAGAGAAACAGGAACGCACATGCATACATATATGTATATGTATATTGTATATATATATATATATATATATATATATATATATTCCTGGCGAAAATGGTGGGCCCCACTAGCCATCTTCGTTTTAAGCATTTACTCCCTTGCTTCTCTTTTGCTCTCTCCTCTTCTTTTCTATCCTACGTACGTATATATTCGTGAATGTACACTCTTTTGTTTCGTTTTGTTTCTTTCTTTCTCTTTGCCCCCCTCCGTCCAATCTCTACCCGTAGCTCTATGTCCGTCCACCGGTATTTGCTTCGAATCGGGTTCTCTCCCTTTCCTTTACCATTTCTGTACTTTACTCTTCTGTACCTGAAATTTCAGAAAAAAAAAAATATGTAAACTAGGTTTCGTCAAAAATTGAATCTCTTACATGAAAAATGTTTATACATTTTAATTTTCAAGTATTTTTCAGGGTTTCTTCATCCCTTTTTACTAACGATGTTCAAATTAAAATATTTCTAAATTCATCTTACTCTTGAAGTCTTGTCAAGTCTTTCATTACGGTCGTCTTCATCTTAATGTTCAATTGTAAATAGAAACGCGTTTGGAATTGGTTGACAGAATCAAAATTGTTCTTTATAATATAAAAGTATTGATTGTTCATATGTTAATGACCAAAAAATGTAACTAAGCTAGAAGATGCTACATATTTTCAGTTTTTTTTTTCCTTCTTTTTTTTTTAAGTATAAAGCATGTTAAGATTGTATTAAAACGAGATTAAAATGAAAATGAGACATAGTAGAGTGGGTTCTATGATACAAATTGCAGTGGCAAGTGCGGAGCAGCAGAGGTCAGAATCCCCTGCGAACACGCAGAGTCAGAAACTCGAGAATCCAGATACTACTAAGGAAATGACAAATAAAGATGGGATCGGGCCCAAAGTGATGAACAAAGGGGGCGGGAAGGGGGGCTGGCTGAAGGCCCCACTATCAGAGGCCCAAGAGCCTCATGGTGAGTGAGCAGTCAATTAAGAGGTGCTCCTTACAGATGAATTTTATCAGCATCATATGAAAATGTGCTTAATTGCTAGAATTCATCAGTAAGTGTATTTCATATGCACCTTTTGATTGTCTTGTTAGTCCCGTATAGAAGCCAGTGATGATGTAAGGCTAATGATCTAGCGGCGGGATTTAAACTTCTTTGTAATCTTGGTGAATGCCATAAGTTAAGGCTGAATTCACTGTAAGGCCAAAGAGACAATAAATTGGGTTTTACTACAACCTCTTGATTCAAGATCGATAGAAAGGGGTTTCAGTATTAAATACAAAATTCTATGAACCCAAATATTTTCTAATGATAAGGTCATAATATCGCCTTTATTTTTTTTTTTAATTTTATCATATCTATCATCTTTTCCATCTTCTCAAAGGATCATTGTAGTAAATCATTCAATAAAATTCATGCTCATTAAAACACTCACAACTAAAATTTTCCTAATTAATTTTTCAAAATCCCGCCGTATAAAATGATAATTCTTTAGTAATCTGAGGCTTCTTCAAACAATTTTATATTTCTTTAAATATTAATTTCATTTCTGTTATGATAGGTAGTATATCACTTAAGAGTGCTTTTATTTCCTTTTCTTTTGTTGCCCGCTCTTGCTGATATTTTTAGTTCAGTATTGTAAGTTTTGATTGATTCTGCCACATTCCTGCGTTTCATTTACATTTAATTTATGTATGTTAAAATAATAATAACAACAACATTAATAATAAATAATTCAGATTGCATGAATAAATTAATAACTTTGGGGGATATCTTTACAAACGGAAAATATTCTATTGAAATTATAAGTAATTCTATTTCGAATTTATATTATTTATGTGCCAAATAAAATAATGAAATCATGCAAATTTTTCAAGTACTAAATCTTTCTGGCCTCTTTTACTTTCTTTACCTTTAAGTGAAATATTTATTTTATTATAAGCTTTTTGCAATATTTATTTTAAAACTGTAATAACAAAATATAATTTAATCTAATTTAAATTATCTTTTCGCAGGGATGGAAGAAAATGTTGTTGGTGCTGGAGGAGTTACAGAATTAAGTTCTAAACAACGTCATCAAATGAAACACAGAGAACTGTTTTTATCGCGTCAAGTGGAAACAATGCCGGCAACGCACATAAGGGGAAAATGCTGTGTAACTTTGTTAAATGAAACAGAATCTTTACTAAGCTATTTAAACAAAGAAGATTCTTTCTTTTATTGCTTAGTATTCGATCCTGCCCAACGTACTTTACTTGCTGACAAAGGTATTTATCAGTAAAAAAAATATATATTATCGAATACTATAACTACGATTATTGTAACTTTAATAAATGTTAATCATTATAGGTGAAATTAGAGTAGGTAGTCGATATCAAGCCGATGGTATAGCGCCATCTCCATTGACACCTGCTGAAAGAGAATCAGATCCTCGTAGGTTGCAAGATTTAGAAACTTTGGTATGGACGCCACGGCATTCATTAACGGATCGTCAAATTGATCAGTTTCTCGTTGTCAGTAGATCTGTAGGAACATTTGCAAGAGCTTTAGATTGTTCATCTTCAGTTAAACAACCCTCTTTGCATATGTCTGCAGCAGCTGCGTCTAGAGACATTACTCTTGTAAATATTGTCGTTATTACTGTACATCTTTAAAAAAGGAAATTTCTCTGTATCCATGTACATTTACAGTTTCATGCAATGGATACTTTGCATCGACACACTTACGATGTTGCGAAAGCAATGTCATCTCTAGTACCCAGCACTGGTCCAGTATTATGCAGAGATGAAATGGAAGAATGGAGTGCATCCGAAGCGAATCTTTTTGAAGAAGCACTTGATAAGTATGGAAAGGATTTTTCCGATATACGTCAAGACTTCGTAAGTATCCATTTGTAAGACGTCTAATAACTAAATCTAAGTTTATATTTTTTAATACATGTACATATATTCTCTCCTTAGTTACCATGGAAAACATTAAAAAATGTAATTGAATATTATTATATGTGGAAAACAACTGATAGATACGTACAACAGAAGAGGGTAAAAGCTGTGGAAGCTGAAAGCAAATTAAAACAGGTTTATATACCAAACTATAATAAGACAACTCCGCCTACGACTGCACCTTCTGCGGCAACGATTGTACCCCTTGGTAACAGTAATAGTAACAGCAATGGAAAACCAACTAGTGTTCTCAATGGCAATAGTAATGGCAATATGGCAACTGATAACAGTGGAATATTAATGGTTGGGGTTAGCGGAAAACCATGTGAAAGTTGTCAAGTTATGCAGAGTCCACAGTGGTATGCTTGGGGTCCGTCGCATATGCAGTGTCGTCTTTGTCAATCTTGTTGGACCTATTGGAAAAAGTACGGCGGTCTTAAGGTATACTTACATCAATATACTCGAGTAATGTAGTCTCTATTCTTTTTTCTTTTTTAACAGAAATGTTTCTTTTTAGGTCCCATCGCGTATCGACGACGTTGATTTGGAAAGAAAAAGAGGATGTACGGGTTCGGACGAGGAAAGCAAAGGAATTAGTGGTGCTCATAGACCTCATCGATGTAGCATTCCTTCTTGTGGTAAAGAGTTCAAACTTAAAGCGCATCTGAGTCGCCATTATGCAAGTGCTCATGGCGTTGATTTACGTGGCAGTGGAGTAAGCGGAGGGGGAGGAGGTGGATCTCCCAGACCTGTGATGAAAACCCGATCCGCATTTTATTTACGTACTTCAGCATTAGCACGAGCTGCACGACGATTATGTGCAGCTCAATTACGCACACGTCACGCAGCGCGAGCGCCTCATCAACCTGTAAATGCAGCACCATTGCGACATCTTTGCGCTTCTCCTCAGTTAACGTCAAAAAGCCCTGCAGAATTACGTATTTTAGCACGCGCTGTACGGCCTCGGCCTCGCCCTCGTGTAACTGACATAGCGACGCGTTTAGGTGATCACCCTGCACCACGGCAACCCGGAGATTGGGATTGGTTAGCTCTTACAGCCCCTGCACAACGAAAACAACCCGACCGTGTATCTTTCCCCAGACCGCCAAAAGCACCAGGTACACGCGCTGCTCACGTCTCTGTCTTATAGAGGGTATTTAATGTTTTTGTAACAATAATGTATTACAGATGGAAGTCTTTTATATGAAAGAGTACCAAATAAAGCTGAGGTAGATAGACTGACGGTAACTCCCCCTCAACCGCAACCCAGTATGCAAACGCAGCAAACAATATTAAAACGTACAAGACCTCCATTCGATGAGATCAACGGATCAGATGGTAAGCTCTAGAATCATGCATTTTATTAATATATTGCTGTAAGGTCCTAAATCCTAGTACTGAATGCGATCTTTGTTTACTGGCTTCTACTCTGATGTGGATTGGGATGAAGGTAAAATAATTCCAAGTACAACAAAATCAAACAAATAATCAAAACTGTTAAATCATAGTTTATCATTTTATTATAAAATGTACAATTTATGAATATTTATGTTTTCAATAGGTATTGCCCTAAGTGCAGGGCTCCCTGGTGGACCGCCTGCAAAAAGGGCTCATCATTCTCAGCAGCTACATCCGAAACATGCTTTGGAACATTCTGCGCCTGCTGTTCTTCCACTAGCACCACCTCTCAATGGAAGGGCTGCTCACCCTCATACTTTGCCACATGGTCCACCCATATCCAGAAGTAATGCGCGCAAACAAGTAATTTCATGGATGGACGCACCTGATGACGTTTACTTTCGTGCTTCGGATCAAACCAAGTTAGTGCTTCTTGTTAATGTCATAGATACACGTTGACTACGCCAGAGGAAAGATGATTATAATCAATGTTATTATTAATTCACAGAAGACTTAGAAGGACTCTATCATCTGTGGAACTTCGAAGAGCAGCGCGTAAACCATGGCGTAGATTACCAGCTCCGTTACATCCTCCTCATTCGCAGAGAGCAGTACGCGGTGATGACATGGTTGTCATCTTGGACTGAATCAATAATACAATCAGTTGGACAAATTGATAAACATTGATCAGTTTGTTATAATGGAATCATACTGTTACTGTAATTTTAATGCCAGAGTCAACACACAGTGAAGATATTCCAGCTTTATGTATCGTCATTGGCAGCTCTGACGTTGAGCAAGAATCATTCGCTGTTTGGAATTTTTTCGATCATTTTCAAAACAGCAGTTCGCCAAAATTGAAGGCCTCCCTTGACTGAATCTGCATGATGCATTAACATTGCTGAAACATACTTCACATATACGAACGAGAAGCAACGACTCTGGAACGAACATTCATCGAATCTTAAGAGAAAAAAAAAAATGAAATCAAGTCATTCACCGTGAAACATGATTTTCTATTCGTATTAATTAGTTATTGTTGTTATTAATAATTATTATTAATAATTGAATGTACATATACATCATACCACACATTCATACACACATAACCAGGCAACATAAGTGTCCAACGAACGTTGGACATCAGCTCTTACATCGGTTAAATTGGCACATACCACGCGCATTAGCTCACGAAAAGATGTTACGGCCATGCGCGTAACAAAAACGAGTGGAAGAGAAAAAGAGAGAGAGGGAGGGAGAGAAAGTGAGAGAGAAAGGATAAGAATGTAAGAGAGAAAGAAGGAAAGAATGCTCATTGTGAATATTTTTATTAAATTTTCAAGTTTGATGACTTCCGTCGCAACAATTAATAAATAAACATAAGCATTAAGTGGAAGGATGCACTAGTCCTTTTTCCGTTTGATCCATTTTCCTTTTGTAATAAGCTCAAAGATATATTTATATATATCAGTACTATCTTTAAAGAATTTCTTTCTTCTTTATACAAATATTATTTATATTATTTTTTGATGTGTCAATCATCATTAAAGAATTGAATCTTTCTTATTTATTTTGTAACGTGTAATTTTAAACTATATTTTGTCCTTTATATCTTATTAAACTTATTGTTAGTAATAAATATTCAGATATGATTGTAAAACGTAAAGTAAAATTCTTGTTATTGCAATAAACAATATTGGTTATTTTTTCATAATTAATTGATACTTTGAATTAAATTTTTATTACACTCAAGGAGTAAGTACAGTAAACACTGGGTCAAGATTATGGGGTCTCAGATACCCCTTGTGAGTTTAAAGCAGTATGCATAGCATTTCGGAATCGTATTGGGGCGCCGAGGAACCCCCTGGCATCGTCAAAGCATTATTTCACCGGGGTCGTCGAAACCCCGTATTGTAGAACAGCGGGGTCCACAGAACCCCAGCATAGTGGATCGGCGGGGTCCACAGAACCCCAGCATAGTGGATCGGCGGGGTCCTCGAAACCCCGGTGCCGTAAAACATTGGCGCCATCTATCGGGGAAAGTCGCAAACTAGTCGACAATTAGTTTCCACGATTTGCCGATAGAAAGCGCTAACGCTCACTGTATGGGGGTTCCGAGGACCCCAATTGGGGTTCCGAGGACCCCGCTGCCCTAATAAGCTGGGGTTTCGAGGACCCCGCTGCCTAAATTTTAAAAATTTTAATTTATGGCGGTCTTTTTAAGATACATACAAGTTTGGCGAACAATTATTTTAATAATCCTTTGTCCTCGTGCTGATTTCGACTGAGTTCGAAAGAAATGGGATTAAAATGAATCAAAAAATAAAATAAAATAAGCTCACGTACGGGTGTCTAGGACCCCAAAATCATGATCCCTCGCGAACAAAGGCATATCCAGTCTTCTTGTATCTGTAGTCACTGGTGAACGTTTTAATCAGTGCGTGGTGTATGTAGATATTAATGCAAATGGAAATTAAAATTCTTTTCTAATAATATATTTGTTTAAATTGCAGTAAGATTAGAATTAAGATATAGTAAATGTTCTGATATATGAACAAACATAGACATGGAAAATATACCAGGAAGTGAGGTTAGTTTTGTTTTCATTTAGAGAAAAGGAAGAAGTGTATTGATTTATTTCTATAACATAAAAGTGCATATTTGTAAACATCCTATTTTAGTTTTTATTAAATTAAGTTGCACATATAAGTTATATTTTATTTTACCCTGTATTTTTCTTATTAATTTTAATATAATAAATTTAAATACAGAATCAACAAATGGCTCATCAGATGTCATCTCTGATGAATATGCCTGCGAATAGTAATCATGGAGTGCCAGGAATAGATCCCCCTAAATCATTACCCAGTTTACTAAGCTTAAAAGTAAGCCCTCCAAGTGAATTACAAAGTCAAACATCATCGGATGATATAGGAAGAGATGGAGACAGTGATTCAATGAAATTACCAGCAGCTTTGGAACAAGCTCTTGCTTTTAAAACAGAAAGAGCTAAAGAAGTAGGAGCAGATCCTAATGACATAGTTTCATTAGGAAAGTCACCCAATCATGAAAATCTAGGGGAAGATGTTTCTCAGTTAGATGATGTTATACTTGAGCCTGAAACAACAGAGAAAACAGATGGTAAAATGAGTAAAACTAAAAAGAAAAAGAAGAAAAAGAGGAAGAAGCACACTACAGGAAAAGATGCAGAAAATAAAAAAGATAACATAGAAAATGCAAAACCAAAAGAAGACTTACCTGAAATTGAATATATTCAAGAAATTCCAAGTGTTAATGATTTAGAGCCAATGTATCGTCAATTCGCTCGAATTTTCGAAGCATTTAAATTAACTGAACCTGAACCTAAACCTGCTGAAGCTGATAAAGGTGAACCGATAGGTCAATATCCACCTATAACTAGTTTACAAACAACTGGAACAGTGCCTAGCAAAGTTCCACCGTTAGATGATTTTGATGATGATGCAAATCAGCAACAGCAACAACAGGGAACTGGAGAAAATGGTGCTCCTCGTCTTTCCAAAAGAAAACTGAAAAGGTTAACGCGTTTGAGCGTTGCCGAATTAAAACAGCTTGTAGGACGTCCTGATGTTGTGGAAATGCATGATGTTACTGCTAGAGATCCAAAACTCCTCGTACAATTAAAAGCCCACCGAAATACAGTACCTGTACCAAGGCATTGGTGTTTTAAAAGGAAGTATCTACAAGGTAAACGTGGTATAGAAAAACCGCCTTTTGACTTGCCAGATTTTATAAAACGTACAGGCATCACAGAAATGAGAGCAAGTCTTCAGGAACGAGATGACACGCGTACATTGAAAGCTAAAATGCGGGAAAGGGCAAGGCCGAAACTCGGTAAAATAGATATAGATTATCAGAAACTACACGACGCGTTTTTCAAATGGCAAACTAAACCTCGTATGACTATTCACGGTGATTTATACTACGAAGGTAAAGAATTTGAAACGCGATTAAAGGAAAAGAAACCTGGAGAATTATCTGACGAGTTACGCACCGCTCTTGGCATGCCTGTAGGTCCAAATTGCCATAAAGTACCGCCACCATGGTTAATTGCTATGCAACGATATGGACCACCACCAAGTTATCCCAATTTGAAAATACCTGGTTTGAATGCCCCAATTCCAGAGGGATGTGCGTTTGGTTATCATGCTGGTGGTTGGGGAAAACCTCCTGTGGATGAAACAGGAAGACCTTTATATGGAGATGTATTTGGTATTTCACGTACTCCAGGTGGGGATAATATGGACGAAGAAATTGATAGAGGGATGTGGGGTGAACCTGAATCAGAATCTTCTGGAGATGAAGATGAAGATGAGGATGCGGAAGAAGGTGGAGAAGGTGAAGGAGAAGGAAAGGATGGAGATGGAGATGCAAGTGGTCTGGTTACACCTGGTGCTGAAGGTCTGATAACACCAAGTGGAATTACATCGATTCCTGCTGGGCTGGAAACTCCAGAAACAATAGAATTGAGAAAGAAGAAAATTGAAAGTGAAATGGAAGGAGGAGACACACCTGCTTTGTACACAGTTTTACAAGAAAGAAGAACAGAAGGTCTTGGGGCAAGCATGATGGGTAGCACTCATGTATACGATATGACAGGTGCAGCAGGAGGTCAAGCACCGCCGTCTGTAATCGCCGCTCGTCGTGGAGTAAGTGGAACAGCATCTGATGGAAGAACAGAAAAAGATGGAGCTGTTGAGTTAGCATTAGATCCAAGCGAATTAGACTTAGATTCCGAAGCAATGGCATCGCGATACGAAGAAACCATGAGGTCGCGGCAAGCACATTTGAGAAGGGAAGATTTGTCGGATATGCTTCAGGATCATGTACAACGACAAAAAGTAAGCATATTGTGTACATACATATAACATTATTAATTAATAAATCTTATTTACTTTTTCAGAGTAAACGCAAGCGTCAACAGAGTCAAGATTCGAAAGCATCTAAAAAATATAAGGAATTCAAATTTTAAATTTAATAAGTTGACACAGCGTAAGAACGATATTTTTATTTTGAAATTGTAGAAATACTAATGAATTAATACTATAGATCTAAGAATTAGTGGATAGCAAATCATTAATGTTCAGCTATCACATTATGACACAATTTTACATTTTGTTCCATACCCTGATATACGAAGATTTAAAATCCAAACCTACTGTAAGCATATTAATTTTTGATAATAACAAATGTATATAAACTTTACCATATCAAGAAAAATGATATACATTGTTCATACAATATGCTGCTTTTTTAAGCTAATATGAAATTTCAATTTATTTGGATAATAAGTTATAAGAGGGTATGATAAACAGTATAATAACAATAAAAGACATGGAAGAGAAATTGTAATAGTGAATCTACTTATTGCACTACCAATATCTAACCAACTCCCTTGAGGTGTAACACAATAGATAAGTGGTAGCGTTAAACAGTCTCCTAGTAATACCACCGCTAGAAAACTATTCGAAGATCCAAAGGTGTAACTTGTACATCCCACCAAGATTAAAGGTATACAAATTTTTAATAGTATCAATGAAAACATTATAAATGGTGAAAAAACCGTCACAAAATGCCGCGTCCAAGAGGGATCAAATGAACTGATACTTGCCATGTTACCAGTTCCAAAAAAGCACAACAATGTATATAACATCTGTAATAAATCGTTCAGGATATATAGAAATTTAATAGTTTCAATTCATTTCGAATAACGTGTTAATAAAGGATACAAAGATTGCTGCTTTGAGTAATTCTTCTATTGTCAAGAGTTCTTCATTTTTCTCATCTTTTTTAACGTCAGATATCCAACAAGATAAATGCAATGCAAGAATTATGAAAAAGAAAGGTTCATAAGATGCTGATAATAAAACAAGTGGGCAAAAGAGGCTCAACATAATTCCTTGCATTCTTTCCTTTAATTGTGTAGGGTAGGTACAAATATATAACGGTGTAGTTAATAAAATTGCCCACGAAATCCAATTTCGACCATCTATAAATTCTAAATATATTAGCCCTATAATTGCTAGCCGCAAAATTTCTGCTGTTTTCCTACTCTTTGAGTAGACTTTTACAATAACTATTATAGCCTCAACACATATGCTGAGAAGTCTGAAAAGTAAATGTTTTAATATTTCAATTAAAATTAAATCATAATAAATATGATTTGATATTAATTTAAACTTACACAATATAAACTCGAGGGTACGGTTCAACTACAGGTAGTAATGGAAAAACAGCCAGACATAAAGCAGTCCAAAAAAAAGAATTCTTCATGTTTTTTAGCAATATTTTCTGGGAAAAGCCAATGCATAAAATTCCTATACTGAGAAATGATCTATACGTTAATCCAATGAACATTGTTGCTAATAAAACAACTATTTCTATGCCCATTAACCAATGATGTTTATTATTATGTATCTTTAATTGTATCGAACGCGTAATCGCATTCCGAATAGCTATCCAAACAGAAATTATAGCTAACAATGCATAGCAAGGTAGCCTCCAATTATTACAACCTGAAACTTTATTATTCGTATAAAAATTTACGTAACAGTTCTTTAAATAAGTATACACCATTATAATATATCATACCTTTGTGCATGATAAGTATTGTAAATAGTAATATTACAAATACAATATCTGTTATTAATAAATTAGAGGAATTAATAACAGTTCGTTTAGTTCCGGCTATTTTTAGAAATAGCAACGTTATCCAGCCAAACCACATTACTGATAAATATGCTAAAAATCGTATTCTTTGGTATTGTCGAAAATATACTAAAGCCTTTTTGGCTAATTTAATTGTAGCTACTATATCTTTTAATGTCTCATTTGAATCTTTTACCTCAAGATATTTATCTAGCATCAAAATTTTATTATCTAATTCTACCTCTCTCCAATCTGCAAATTCATTATCCTCACAGTTCAACATACGATTTGCTTTTACTTGATATGTTAATTGCTTTAAATTATTTAATAAAACACGATTTATATAGTTCTGATTAGCAGTATCTAAGTATTGCCATGGTAAAACACCCTGAAAAAATTTTGTGTAAATTAATAAATGTTTCAGTCAATTATGATAACATTATTTTGATACACACTTCATTATTAATTGGTATAGGAGCACCAATTAAAGATGATATTAATGGGGTAATATCTACTTGCTCCACATTTTGACTAGAATTAAATGCATTAATCCCTGCACCCCAAACAATCAATGGAGTTTCTGTTTCATCTGTAGAACCACTTCCATGTGATCCCCAATCAGTCATTCCATGATCTGCTGTGAAAACGTATGCAGTACTATTATCTCCAAAAATATCTTCTGTCATATGTACCACCTCTTCTATTTTTCGATCAACATAATTCATGTTATCAACATATTCTCTATATTTAAATGTAAGTTTAAACTAATCAGATTATAATTCTACAGATTGGATCAGATTATAATAGTTTAATACCTAGAATAAGGTTTCGATGTATGTCCTGTAGTATCACAACCAAGAAGGTGAAGGAAAAGAATAATTCGTTTTGCATTTTTATTTCTGTGAGCTTCTTCCTGAAGCCAATTGATATATTTGTCAAATACCCATGAATCTAAACGCCAAATTTGACCTTGCATTCTATCAAAATCTTGCCATTCTGGAGAATAACTATCTCCATGGATGTTATTTTTTGCACCTATTTTTGATGGATATCAATTGAAATTATATAAAACAAAATTCACAGTATTTGTAATACCTTTTGTAAACATAGGTATAATGTCAGGACTTCCCCATGCCCATGTAAAGTAACTCTGATTAAATACAGAATCAAAATCAACAGGATTTTCTTTCCATCCTTTAAAAATTGCACTAGGATCTTCATATAATCCTGCACAAATTGCAACAACACCTGGCCTAGATTCTGTTGGCATTCTTGTATGTGATATACCCCAAGCACCTTTATTTATCATTATTTGCCTATAATCAGAGTAATATCAATGTATACATAATAGTTATCAATTTTTAAATAAATTACAATTTAAATTTACTTGAGAAATTTTGGTGGTGCTTCAATAAAGGTTCTAAACCTTAAACCATCTGCTATAAATAAAACCAATCTTTTTGCTGGTGCATTATTCAAAATTGGTACATTTGGCAAGTCTTGTATAATAGGAGAATGAAAATTTATATCAAGTATACCCCATAGTATTATCAAATGCATTGCGAGTCCCCATATTACGAATAAATAGTTACTGTTTCTTACAGTAAATTTCTTATTATACATCGTTTATTTCTTTTCTGCTAATTATTTAACCTATATAAAATTAATAGTTTCAAATACATGTAATTAAATAATAAGTAATTAAACATTTGATATTTCTCTTATTCTTTTATTTCACGTTATTATTCAACATTTGATATAAATTGTTCACTCATTTGATCATTCTTTACTTATATAAATTTTCAATTCTAATCAAACCATCCATACACACTTATTAACATGTATGAAGTTAGTCATTTTCATTTTACATATTCATGTTACACTTTAGAAATACTTTACACGTAGAATTGAATATTAAATACTGATGAATGAAAAAATTAAGATAATAAAAATGTTGATCAGTTCTTTTAATACATAAATATATAGAAACGTAACCAGCACATGTCTACATAATTTTTCAGAGATGTCAGTATGGCCTGGTATGACCGTCTGCTATACTCTGAAGTACTTTCACAAGTGAGGTAATGATTTTAAAATATAACACGAAACTTATTTTTTTCACAATGTCATTATGATATGTTATATCATGTTCCTAATATTTGGTAAATAAATATAATTAATACTGAAAAATCGTTTTCACTCGTAAAGTACAATGTTAATACACATCATTTTTAGGTTTTCATATGTATATAGGGTGTAATTTTCAAGTTTACTTATACAAATAAATAAAAGCAGGATGGTAGTGGGTGTATTTCCAGCTCTCAAATTGGGAGTTTTATTTGTTAAACAAATAAGTAAACCCTTGGCAAAATTTCTTGTTAATCAAGCAAAAAATCATCCTGTATTTAGAACATATTTTATCATACCACCTGCTCAATGTAAGTAAAACAAAGATTTAAAATTAATTGTTTCAATATTCTTTATAATTGTATTGTATAATAATGTAGCTCTTATTGTTATTATCTAAAGACTTTCTATAGTCACGTAACGGTACATTATATTTTTGTGGTTTAATTGCAGTTTATCATTGGGCAGAAGTTAAAGCTAAAATGTATGTAATGAATCTTGGTAAGCCCACAAAGGTTGCAAAATTGAATGAAGCCATGGCAATAGAATTAGGAGCTAATTTGATGGGTGAGGTTATTATTTTTAGTGTTGCCGGTGGTTGTCTGATATTAGAATATAATCGCCAAGTAGCAAAAGAAACGAAAAAAGAAGAAGCACGTCTTCAACAAATACAGAAATTTACAGACGACATTGAGAAGTTAAATAAAATTACATCTGTACAGCAAAGAGAAATTCAGCATCTTCAAGAAGCCTGTAAAGAATTAGCAAAACATACAAGACATAAATTGTCCGAAACGCTAATAGTAGCAGAAGCAAATCTGCAAGAACATCATACAGATACAAATACTGGCTTGAAAACAAATATAGAAACACACAATAAAGAAAATGAAAAGAGATCAATAATTGAACGTGCTATAGTGTATTATGAAAATGATGTAAAAGCATACAAATTCAGTTAACTAAACTTTTATATTAAGTTTTATTAATGAATGTGATAGTATAGATATAATATCAATAACATTAAAACCACACAATTACAAACAAAAATTTATATTACACTGTATATAAGGATTTCTAACAGTATATGCAGTAATACAATTTTTGTGTATTGCTGTTGAAAATAGTCAGTACTTCGTATTTTATGCTATTATGAGCATGATTTTTTCTTTTATCACGATCAATAAATTTGGAAATCAAGTACACAGTTTTAAGAAAATATATTTTACTTGTATAAATACGTAGTTTTGTTAATAATTGCATCATCTATTTAAATTCATTTTAATTATATTATACAAAACGTACAATAATAATTATTATTATAAAAAAGAAATTTATTGTAGTGTATATATTCATTGATTCAAATTTATTCCATCTTTTAACATTTTCTGTAATGTGTGAATTCTTGCTTCCAAATGTTCGAAATCAATTTCTATAACAGAAGTGTTAAGATTCTTTTTTTAATAGGAATGTTATTTTTTCACGGTATTATTGAATACTAACTGGAATTATTTTTCTTATTGGTATATGATGTTTTCGTATTTCGACAAGGGGATCCGCGAGTTCTAATTGATTCCAATGAGCTAGCTGTAGTAAGTAATATGAGATCAGTTATGATTAAGTTGAACTATATTAAATAGCATTATGTGGGATCTGATTCGGATGCTTATATGTATATACCTGACGATAAACTGGACATTTTAATACGACTAGAAATCGAAGAAGAACGACTTCTGCTTCGTCTACGTACAGACGGTGAATAAGTACGTTTTAATGCTGGACTACCATCTCCAGGTTTTCTACCAACAGATTCAGTGAGTTGTTGTACTTTTAATAATAAAGCTGTATTTTCAGCTTTCAGTTTCTGAATTTGTGTTCTGAACGACGCGCGTTCCTTAGCAATATTATTCTCTAATGATTTTATTGATCCCAATAAATGCCTCAGTCCCTTCCCTAAACATTGAAGTGTAATAAAACAAATTAATCTATATAAGATCAAAATGTTTATTTCTACCTCCATTCATAAGCCTCTGATTTTCTTGAATAAGTCTTTGATTTGTGATTGTAAGTTGCTCAACACGTTTTTGTAGATTTCTATTACTTCCTACAGACTGTAATCTTTCAATTTCAGCTTGTAATCTTCTAATGGTATTTTGTAATACTACTGGATCAGGTAAGCCACAATATTCCAAAGGTAATGGGTAATGGATTCTTAGGGAAGTTGTTATGATAGCAAATGTTTCTCATACAAGATTTATGAACTTTCTTGTACTCGATACATTTATTTATTTTTATAGAAGATACATAAAAATATTATTGTTTGTTAATAAAGAAAATTACATTCAAAATTATACTTACCGATCAAATTCTACCGTGTACGTTAATATAAGATATCGACGATTGTTCGATGCATTTCCCAAACTTGAACACGAGTTACGTTCGAACCTACGTGCCCGAAGCAATTCTAAATCTTCGAATGTAAGAAGATCCAAAGTAATAGATTCGCTTGTCTGTAATTAATCTTCCTTAATTACACTTTCCTTATTTAGAAACCTATGTCTAGATTTTACTTTCAACAAGCCGGACTGTAACATAGCCACAAACACATCAAAATGCTTGTAATTTCCAGTTTTATGTGATAAGTTTTCAATATCTAAAAAACAATTAAAACAATTAATATTAATAACATAACGCAAAATATACTTAACCATAAAATAGTCCATGGTGAAAAACATACACGCAGCATCATAAGAGGACTGCCAATTTTCAGCGGTATATTTATCAGTAACAGCAAGTTCCAAATTGCGTTGACATCCTTTTAACGAAGAAACTTTTATCTTTACAATATATTCTTTACCATTTTTAAAAGCATAGGTTGTTACCAAAGACGGACAAACTTCATTCATAATTAAAATGAAATATTAATGTAATGAGAAATATTTGACATAAGGAGCGTCATCAACGGCTTCATTATAAAGCCTTCATCTGGCAACGATTATAATAAATATAAATTGCAAAATTAAATATCTTTAGGAACTAATTGTCGATAACCTGATCAAAAAATCGAAGTCTACGTCATCTATCTAAGTGGAAGCTACTCGCCAATTACCGGCGGAAGATAGGTCAATAAGTTGACGAGTAGCTTCCATCTCTTGATGGCGCTCGTTCTCGAGGCACAAATTCACGACCCTTTGAGAACAAAGGCACAGTATATCGCTTCTACTATATGTATGATCTGTAGTCAATGTGTCAGTGACATCACGATATGGTATTCGTTCAAAGAATGATCTTGATTTACGTAAAAATAAGTAGTTAAATCGTAAAAATGTGGTCCTTTTTTTCAAGAGACCCTACTAAAGATTTTCCATATGAAATCGGTGAACCAGTTCCTGATTTAGACGATAAGAGTATCTGGACTTTACATAAAGCTAAGAAAAAGGTATCATAACCTGACGCGGTAAAATCTTAAAAAATATTTTCCGACTTTAGGTATTGATTCACGTTTTATTAAATGTTTAAAATTTTTATCTTTATTATGTCACGTATTCTTTTACAGGGATCTACGGGAGGCGAAGATGTTTCGGTATTTGTTTTTGAATGCAAAAATGGTAATGAACATCTTTTGGACATAGCGCGATCAGCAGTGAAACGATTAAAAACACTTAGACATCCAAGTATTCTTGCATATCTTGATAGTCTTGAGGTATAGTCATAATTTAATACAAATATTCATTAGCTCAGTAAAGTACATGTGAATTTTTCTTTCAGACCGATAAAGTGATTTATTTAGCAACTGAACATGTAGAATCTTTATATAATCGATTGAAAAGAAAATCTGATACCAATGAGGAATCCAAGAAGCAGTTATACTTTTCATGGGGAATATTCCAAATTACAGTATGTATAAATTTAAATATAATAATGTAAAAGTTTGTAAAATATATATTAATATACATAAACTTTGACAGAGAGCATTAAACTTTTTAAATAATGATGGCAATCTACGACATAACAATGTTAATTTATGGACAGTATACGTTAATGAAGAAAGTGGAGAATGGAAACTTGGTGGAGTTGAATACATGACAGCAGTAGATGTTGTTTATAATGCATTACCATCAACATTTCAACCATATTATCCTGCAGATATTAAGGAGAATGTGAAACCACCTACCAAATGGTAAACAAAATTTGTAATAAGAAGATATATCCTACAAACAAGATCTATATTATTGATGGTCATTTCCTGCTTAATATTGACATTGCTTTTATCGAAATGAATATTACAAAGATTTGATTTCAAGGCAAAAGTAATTAAACTATTTTTGTTCATACCTGCAACTTATTTAGTATATAAAATATTAACAAAATAATTCTCCTGTTTGGAAAATGATAGAAAATAGTTACTTCAATCTTAAAGTTAAACTACAATACCAGCTTTTCCATATGTAAACCTTTAGGTTTATTGTTAACGCTATGAAACTGATGAATAAATAAAAAACAGCTCGGTTGACATGTGGGGACTTGGATGCCTGATCTGGGAAACTTATAATTGTCCACTGAGTTCAAGTTCACAGCTTAAAATTCTTGATAAAGTATGTTGTTTGTTACTTATAAGATTCAAGATAAACGTTAAATCGAATAACGAATACAAGTGAACTTTTTAGATTCCAAAACAACTGCAAGTAATATATCAAGAATTGATCAGTGGCAATGCAGAAGGAAGACCAAATCCTGCCGATGTGATAGCGCGTTGCCGTAGCAATGGAGGATTTTTTAAAAATTCTCTTGTAGATGCACTTTTATTCTTGGAAGAAATTCAGATGAAAGAAAGAGGAGAAAAGGGTCGATTCTTTTCGCAACTTGCCAATCAATTGGAATCATTTCCAGATGGCGTTGGAAGATATAAAATTTTACCACAATTATTGGCTGCCTTTGAATTTGGTGATGCTGGTAGTGCAGTATTACCTCCTCTATTACAGCTTGGCTGTCAATTACCCGATACCGAGTATCAGCGAAGGGTTGTACCATGCGTTGTGAAATTATTTGCATCAAATGATAGAGCAACAAGATTACGATTGTTACAACAATTGGATCGATTTGTTGATCATTTACAACCAGCCACGGTGAACGAAGCTATCTTTCCACAGGTTATTATACTTGTTAATTTCTTTTCTTACAAGAAGATACAGTAAATTCAAAATATCTTAATATTATTAACTATAGGTAGCTAAAGGATTTTTAGATACAAATGCTGCAATAAGGGAACAAACGATAAAATCAGTTGTACATTTAGCGCCAAAATTAGACTATAATAATCTTAATCTGGAAACATTAAGGTATTTTGCAAAACTTCAGTCGAAAGATGAACACGGCGGAATACGTACTAACACTACAGTGTGTTTAGGAAAAATTGCTCAACATCTTCATCCTCAAATTAGACAAAAGGTAAATGAAATATGGACAAAGCTATGAAAGAAGGTATAAACAGTAATACTGTTATAGGTATTAATTGGAGCATTTATTCGAGGTACACGAGATCCATTTCCACCTGCCAGAACAGCTAGTATTTTAGCATTGGCTGCAACGCAGCAATATTTTTTGCTACAAGAAGTTGCAAATCGTATTTTACCAGCTTTATGTCCACTTACTACCGATGTAGATAAAGGAGTAAGAGATAATGCCTTTCGAACGATTCGCGGATTTTTATCAAAACTAGAAAGGGTATCAGAAGATCCTGGATTACGTGAATCTATGGGTATCTATTCAATTGAAAGATAATATTTATTATTCGAAATAAGAGATACTTAAATTTAAACGATAAAATTTCAGAGGCAGATGTAAATACAGCCACGCCTAGTCTCAGTAATGCGGCAGCAACATGGGCAGGTTGGGCTGTAACAGCAGTTACTGCCAAATTTTATCGTAGCCAATCAGATACACCTAAATCATCAAATTCTAATGCATCTAGGATTTTACTAAATAAACCTGCATCTTTGGGTATTTACAAGACACATGTTTTCTGTAATTTTAACTAATAATGAATGTTTTTTCCAATAACGTATAATTACATCGTAGAACAAGCTAGTAGTTCACAAAGTAGCGCTAGTACAACAGCTACGACAAGTAGTGCTACAAGTATGACGTCGCTAGATCATGATCATGAGCACGGTCTACAAAATGCCACGAATACAAACTCGGATTGTGATTGGGATTGGGATGCAGATAATTGGGGTGACATGGAACAACAACCTTCAACTACTTCGGGACATGGGACGAGTAATATTTCACCAGCTCCTCACTCCTCTAAGTGTAATGATCAATGGACAAGTCTTGAAGAAGAACCGGTTTGTATTTGTTGAAATTTTTAATATAATTAGCAATAGAAATAGTAAAAAAATACTTGGATATTATTTTAGGAAGAAGAAGCGGCACAGAGTATAGAAGATAAAAATGAATCTACTGAGACAGGATGGGAAGATTCAGAATTTCAACCTCTAGAAGATTTTCAACCATTAGATCAACCAGGTAAGTCACAATAAAACATAATTTATAATCATACACATTAATATAATTATTTATTTAACTTCATAAGGGAACAATGAAAGTGTTAATACCCTTAGCGGAAATATAAAATTAGAAGAAGCCAGAAGAAAACGCGAAGAACGTAAATTAGCAAGACAAAGACAGATGGAAGCTAAAAGAGCAGTAAAATTACGAAATAATGTTGCTACCAAAAAGCTCTAATTTAAATGCCATAAAATAAAAAACAATTGTGTATTACAAAAGAAAATTAAAATATGATGAACACGAAATAAGTATTTTATCTATTAATGACTAATTAACAGTTGTAAACTGATTTTTAATTATTCTTTAACATTGTTTATTACATTATTATATGTTCTCGGAAAATATTATTCATGTATTTATCAAAATATAATTACATATTATTTTTACCACCTCTGTATTCCACAATATAATTTAATTTATTAATTCACGTTAGAATAGAATTCTAATTATTTGGAATGATTAAATTAAAAATGAAAATAGAATTTCTCTGTTCATAAAAATGATAAAGGTACTACTAGTTTAAATCACAATTTTATATGGCAAATCTGAAATATTCTCTTTTTATTGTCATAAATGAGATTGCTCTGTAGCATTCCCAGTATGGAATCTCATGTTGAGGTAGTTAGCATTATTAGGTTCTCTTTTAAAACCTAAACTTTCATAGAAAGGTATAAGATTGTCTTTACAGTCCAATGACAATTTATAACACCGTAAATAAAGTGCTAACTGTAATATGACATTAATTACTAGTTTTCCCAAATGCTTACCTCTATATTTATTGTTTACTACTACGTCTTCTAAACGCCCTCTCTGTAATAAATTGTTTATTTTAATTGTTTTCAAAAATTAGATTCGTAAAAGGATATTTAGAAAACATACCAATGCACAGTTATGAATGAATTTTTGCTCTACAACTAATGTTGCAGTTGCTATAATCTTTCCACTGCTTGTATCTTCTATTACAATGATATGATAGCTACCAGCATTTTTCATCAGGTGAAAACGGTCTACATACAGAACAAATAAAATAATTCTCTTATCACATTATTTGTATTTTTTCTTAAAGATCATAATTTCAAAGAACTTACTTAAAAATTGTTCTTTACTAATATTTCCAACTTCAGTCAATTGAGCTAACAGTTGAAGAAAACCTGTAAAATAAATATAAAAGATTAGTAAATAAAGCATTATATTATTTAATGTTATTATTAATAACTTATTTTACCTCTATCATAATCACCAGATCTTAAAGATCTAATTATACAACCTTCGACGTGTGACAAAGACAGTCGTTCCAACACGTTTGAATTAAACAGCTCAATATCTGCATCTCCAAAAGATTTTTCCTGACAACAAGTGATAAATACATGATTACAAATTTATATATAATGTAAAATTAATGTAATAGTACAATAAAAGGTTTATCAATATTACAAATGTGGTAGCATATTGTTTGAGTCAAACTGATACTTATTTTCAACAAAAAATCTTTTATTAACAAACTTGTAAATTCTTTAAATATTTAAGTTTAAATAATAAAATTTACAACCTCTATGGAACTCATGGTAGTCGTGTACAGGTTCAAATGTTTTTATTAATTTTATTCAATAGATACTTTATCTTCCTTGTTTGTTCAGACCCGCAAGTGTAGACAAGGATACTACATATGCCTATGTCAACTTATCACTTTGACATACCTTTATATATATATCATACGAAGGATTAACTAATCGTTTTTATTAAAAATCTAATTTAGTATATTGGAGTGTAATAAGTAGCGCTAAAAACAACTTTATATATAATTATATATATACATATCATGTTAATAAACTTTTGCTGTATTTCTTGAACTTTATAAAACTCTATAAAAAGTTATGTGTTTGAATATTCATTTTCAATGGTTTCATAAAGAGGCAAGGTTCTGATTTTTCAAACGCATTAATTTTCTGTAATTTTGTCCAATTTCTATCCAATAGTATTTCAAGTAATGCAATATAGTCATGGACAACCTGAAGTTTGATCATTTTGAATAAACCCTGGTAACAGACATATTATGTAACAATTGGTTCATGATTTTAGTTAGAAGTACCATTTGTTCAGTGGTATCGTTGACGTGATTTCCTAACTTTATTAAAAACAGAACGGGTAATATTTAAATATTATTTTATTGATATATATATAAAGATCTTTTTAATCTTACTTCAGTTTGAGGTAATAAAACTCACATAAAAACCAAAATATCCTAATTATTAATGTGAATATTGTATTTTCCATATATTAATACCAAAATTATAGATAACCATGTCTGGAAAACCAATGAGATATCCATATACACTTTCTGCACAAATTGCTCACTTTCCATTTAATCATTATTATAATCATAAGCGTGGTTGGATACTCAAATATTGGATGTGGACTGCAGTTGGTTTGATGCCTGTCTGGTATTTCTTCCAGAAACTAAGTAAGTATAATTATAATACAATTTGAAATTGTTTCAATTTTTATCATTCAAATGTACACAATGGTGATATATAATTATTAATACCTTCCTTTGTTTTTAGGTTTTCAACCTGAGAATGTCAAAAAGTGGGATGAAATTCATAGGAAACAATTCTCTGGAGAGATGCATCACTGAATTATACCTAAAAATATTGTAATGTAGCGTGATGTATCAGAACAAATATATGTAAAACTTATATGGATTAGTAATTGAAGTCTAATGTATGTTAATGTCTACCAGTTTTCTGTATAATACATGTACAAACTGCAATTACAAATCTACTTGAAAAGTTTATTACCAAATTAATTGTATAAAACATACATGATTACAAAGAACTGTGTTTCTACTGCTGTACAATATAGAGATTAATAATAATTTGTACTGTAGATTTTGTATAGGGCCAGCCTAAATTTTCAGTTTTTTTTAAAGGCTGATTTTTGATTGAAAAGAAAAAAGAAAAAAAAGAAGGAAAAAAGGATAAGTACCACTAATACACGAACAATTTGGCAAAACCTAAAACAAAAATAATTAAACAATAAGATCTTTAATTCCTAATAATTTTGTGCAATATATAACAACATATTTGAACCCCAGTAAAATCTACTTTATAGATACAGGCATAATAATTATGTTATATATAAATTTAAGTGTTATAAGAATACTTTTTGCATTCACAATAAAAAAGTTTTCTTTTTATTACGCATGTATTAACTCTTAAATCATCAGTCGTGTTACGTTTCATCGTACTTCGTATGGTATAAATACGTTATAAAAGACAAGTAATGCAGAACACTTTACATGAATTCGAATTTTGCATAGGTAAAAGCCTAAAGAGTTTAGAATACAGTTAGGTAACCTTTAAAATTGTTTGCAGTAAAAGAATACATGAAATGCAATAAAATCAATAATATTAAAATAATAAATAATCATTAATACAATGTAAAAAAAACTTGTCCAACAAAAAAAAAAAAGAATTGTAATACTACTAACTCAAAAGACTAACCTTGTACTGGTTCAAGCAAATGAAATTAGTTCATTGCTTATGCGCTGGTTTACTTATTTATAAAATGCTCTATTTTAAAAAATCTAACAAATATATGAGAGCACTTACAACATGCGTAAAATTCTACAAATAATACTGTGTATGCATTTTATTATAGCAAGCCTAAAAAAACTGATCGGGATATTTGATAAGTAACGAAGGAGAAAATATTTGAAACATTTTTAAGCTTGCATTTTATCACCTGTTTCAATAGATTAATTTTATAAATTCTGTATGTATAGCACTTTGTAACTTTTAGTAAACGAAGTCTTTTAGTAATATGTACTTTACAGTATTTCTTCTGTTGAATTATGAATTTATATACTGTTCAATATTACAGTACATAAATCCATTTTCAGTTTCAAGGTACATTTACGTATTAGGAATAAAAGTTAATATTTAATAAATAGAATGTATTGGAAAAAGTACTTTGTTTCTATCTTGACTTCTGAATTTCTTCAGTATCTTCATCCTCGCTATCCACGAGATCATTTTCTTCAAATCTTGGTTTTTTTGCGCTTGATGGACGTAGTGGTTCCTCACCATAATTTAATCCTAATTCCTTGCATCGCTTTTCGAAGTACTTCAGTAACCTCATACCTGCTCTGTACACGTAACTATTTTTAAAAAAACATAGTCTAACTCTAAAGGCATACATTATTTTAAATGTTCGGAAGCCAAAGATTTTGATTTTTTTTTTTTTTTTTTTTAAATCTAAAACGTATTTGAGTGAACATTGATTTAGTTGTGTAGGAACTTAAAATGTTGAATTAAAACAAAAAAATTAAGGCATTCAATCGTTTGTTACATGTTATAACGGATTACTTTATATTACGATTGGTTTATTAGTCACAAGCGCATGCTGATCAATTTCACTGTCACAGTAGTAGTAATAATTAATAAAGTATTGTAATTAACTACTTACGCCTGTTATTTGTTATATGTAAAAATATAAAATCGTTGTTGTTATTAGTAAACTTTTAAATTAGCTAAAGCATTTCTAGTATAGTATATTAATCACTATTGTTAATTCATTTCACAATCTCTGGCATCCGAACTTATACATAACGATATTCGTGTTAGTTATACTTACTTGTAAACTGCACTATGCTCTTCATTATAAACTTGACAATTTTCGAATACTAAATGACAATCACCGAAAAACTGTTCCGACGTTTCATATTCTCCATTGTTAAGTTTATATTTAATTGTACCGAAATCCATGGGATTTGAGATAATATCGTGATAATCTGGAACTTCGTCTTTTGTAACAGGTGATAGGAAAGGCCAAGAATCTCTATGGTGCATCACATCTGTAAGTAATTCCTGTAGTCTTCCCATGCATCCTTTAACTGTTCCTTTATCTTCTTCTATCTCAGCCGCTCTTTTAGTTGCTCGCCTTGTTTGCCTTGGTTCAGTATCTTCTGAAGTGCTACTATCTGTGTATCAAGGTTTTTATACCTAATTAAATACTGGTTTATAATCTAAGTATATAACACATGCAAAGCATTATAAATTAGGTAGCTAATAAATAACAGAAGTTTTATTTTAATCTTAATGTTTTTTTTTTTTAAACAAAGGAGTTAAAAAAAGGAAATAAATAAAGGTTCATTATAATAAGGAAATAAGGATCATGTGTGCATATACATGCAATAAAGCCTCTACGTGCCAAAAAAAATTAAAAAATAAAAATTAAATCTAATGTATTAATAATAATTAATCAATAAATACGTGAAGCAGATGTTATTGTACTATCCAATATAAAAAAAAATGATGAATACACTAAAGAAAGTAGAATAGAGTTACAATACAGACCCTCCCAGTCTGTAGACTCTGTAGTGAGGAGGCTCTTGGCAAAGCCATGGATGCGAGAGCGTGCTGCTGCAGCGCACTGCCTCTCCCCGTCTCTTTCCCTTTCACGCCCCCTCACTAACAACACAATTTAAACTAAGAAACTGCTTTATTACATTATTCTTTAAATAAAATATTTCATTTACTAATGTGTTAGTACGAAACGATAATAAAATATTATTCAGTTACTAAATAATTTCAAGATTTATTTAAATATATTCTGTAGGCACTGAACTTGCAAATTTTCGTATTATAATTTGAATACCTTACCATACTTATTAGTCGTCTTCCTATCTTTTCTATCCTTGCAGTCTGAACAAGACCATCTTCCTCGAGGTGCTCTTGCCATAGGAGGTTCTATACATTCTACATGATAGAAGCTTGAACATGCGTCACACCTGATTAATTTTCCACCGCTTCGACATACAGAACACACATTCATGTGCTGACTGTCCCTGAAATTCAACAACTATTGAACAATATTTCCTCATTTAATAAATAAACATTTCTTAAAATAATTCTTACATATCCTCGTCACTATCTTCTTCTAGGTCATCGTCGTCTTGATCCTCTTCTCCTTCGCTTTCAAGAATTCGTTTTGCACGATTATGTCGAGTTTCTTTAGTTAATATTACTTCTTCTTCTTCCAACTCATCTTCGAATATCTTACGTTTTTTAAGTTTCTCCTTTGATTTGGTCGGTGGCTTGCATACTTTGCAATACCAGTCTCCTTCTGGTACAGTCTACAAATAAATATATCATCAATTATTATCATATAATCAAAATTAATTCTACAACTATTTGGCGAAAAATATTACATTCAATTTTGGTTTTAAACAATATAAATGGTGGCCTTTGTTGCACTCATCACAAAGTAGCATTTTCTCGGGATCTCGACGTCGTCTACATATGCGACACTGGGCATTGAGTGCACTTCTATCCCACGCGACGCTATTTTCTAATGTACTTAAATGTAAAAATAATTGAGACCAACTTGTCGATGCCATAAGAGATTGCTCCCATCTTTCTCTGGTTTCTTCACCTGTCCATTTTTTGTCTTTTTCGTCACCACATAATGGTTTCTGTAAGTACTTTTGATCTACAGCATAAGATAATTGTAAAATAGCACAAGCCATTTGTTTAATAACTGTTTGTTGCTTAGGATCTGGGAGTAGTTCATTTTCATTTGGTGGCCCTAAGTATTTTCCTGAATCTTTGTAAGTTTTTATATTAATACTTCCAACTTCTGAATCTGGAGTACCTGGTCGACTATGCTTAGCTTCGTTTTTGACTTTATCTAAAGTTATATTACTAGCAACGTCTACTTCAATTTCATTTGTACCATATATTAGTTTATCACACTGTTTGTCATAGCCCTTGCTGTTAATTGCTTTTCTCCATGCTTCTCGATCATTGACTTTTAAATGTCCTAAGCAACCTGATTTTATTTTATCTTCGAAATCTAAAATATAATCTCTTAATGTTAATTCTAAAACATCGACCACTGGCATTTCAGAAGGAAAGTTTAAGTTAGCGTTTTCGTATTTATTTTTTTTTGAAGTTTTATTAGAAGGTCCTTTAATAGGTCCTGCAAACTATATGCAAAATTTATTTATTATTCTCCATTTAGTTTCAATACTTAAAAAATGTATTACAAGGTACTTACAACGTCAGGATTAAGTTTCTGTCGAGGACACTCTTCGATCACACACATCAAACTCGTCATTTCTTGCATAATGTTATTCCTGAGTTCGCCTTCTCTAATTCCTCGTTTACTTAAACCATTCACTAGAGCTTCTATGTCTTCTGGCTTTCCATAGAAACTCCATTTTGGTTCTGATCTTTTCCAGTGAACTGGACATTCTTTATCTCCTGTACAAGCCATCAAGTTTTTTCTTATGTCAAATAGCTCTTGTTTGCGAGATATATCTTTCCTTGGAGATTTGAGACCATTTTTATCAGAAAATGTAACTTTTTTGGGAGATTTCTTTGCCTTCTTAAATCTATTTTCTTTATCACTGAATTCATCTTCAAATTTATTTCTTAAGTATGCATATGTAGATTCTCTGTCTTGTAATTCCGGTTGGTAAGGAGTACCTTCTGGAAGGCAGTTACCTGGCCACCACTCATCGTTTTCTACGAATATTCCTAAATATTAAGGAAAAAACACAAATTTTATATATCTCTATTTCGTTAGATGTGCATAATACCGAAAATATTAAACTACCTGGAATTGATAAAAATCTCCAATATCTGCGATGAGTTCTATCAGAACCTAAATAAAGCATCATTTTATCATCCCTGGATGCTTGCTGAAGTTCTTTTAATTTATTTTCATACTCTTCTTTTTTCTTTTCTTCTTCACAATTACCACGTGTAACTTTCTTTGGTGTTTTACTTTCTTTATCTTTCTCACGGTCTCTCATTTTTTCTTTTTCCTCTTTTTCCTTTTTTTGTTCAGCTATCAGAAAAGATTTCAATTCTTTTCTTGCTTGATGAACCTTTTCGTGTCGCTCTTCAATTACGTCTCGTATCGAAGCAAAAGTAAGTAACTGATTAATTAGACACGTGGCTACTTTTAATTTTTCATCTAAATCAAATTCGTGAACATTACGATGTCCCAACAATCTTAAAATATATGCCTCGTTTATTCTCATCAAAAGTGCAGGATCATCTTGATTTGTATATCCACCTAAAAAGGAAATAATTGTTAATATTTTTCATATCAAAATTTTATTGAAAAATTTACCTCTCTGAGAATATCTCCATTTCGAAGCAACTTCACCTATTCGGCCACCAGAACTTAACAAATGTTGTCTTAAAATCTCACTCAAAGTTACATGATCTAATGTCATCTCGGACAATTTACAGCCTTGATACATTTGACTCCAGCTAGAAGCTATTGTAGCAAGTTTTACAGCTTTTGTCATTGATGTTACTCCTTCATACATACTATTATCATTCACTAAATCAGATGCTTGAGCATGAATTTCATCTTCTTCGTCTGCTTGATATTTAAATATGTTTGACAGTAGCAATTGTAGGAGATCACTCCATGGTCCAGATGCTTCCTTGACCAACAGCGCCTTTTCTAACAAGTCTAATGTAAAACTATGTGGAAAATATGTAGCGACTTCTAATTCATCATTGAAGAATTCTAAAAATTCTAGAATCATTACAGCATCGCCGAATTTTTCATTGGCTATACTGCTTTTAACTGGTGTAGGTTGTGGAATAGGAGAAAGATCTTCACATTCAAGATCTTCTCTTGGTTTATTCCACTGTCTCATATATGCAGCCAAAGCAGCTAATTTTTGTTTCTCTTCTTTTTTACGCTCACTTTTCAGAACTCGTTCTTCTTTTCGTTTTGCCTTTTCTTCGAGAGCTTTTGCTTTAAGGTCTTCTTTAAATTTTCCATTCATTCTGGATACATATTTTATAGAATTAATACATTAAAAATTCTAAGTTATTTTTAATATAACATGCATTATTTACCTCGGTTTTCGAAACTTTTTTACGTCCACTCCTCCCTGATTGACCTTCTTAAGAGGATCTGGCTTTTCCATTGCTTTTTGCTTGGAAATATTTGTTGTCAAAAATTTCTCTATCGATTCTTGTTTATGTCTAACATATTTCTTAACGCGTGACGTAAAATCTGGCGGAGGACCAGCAAATATAGTGTCAAAACGTACTTTACTAATTCCGTATTTCTGTAAAACACTGTCCTAAATAGGAAAAAAGGTATTTTTCATTTTATAAATCTAATATAACTTTTTCTTTTTATGCATTAAAATGATTACTGACTTTTACAGTCCATATACCGCTTTCATTTTGCTCGCACAGCTGACGTAAAAATATTTTATTACGTTCTCTGCTGTAATGTTGCTTTCTTCTCCTTACTTGTGTTGCTTCCACTATCATAAGTTGGCTGATATCAGACTCTCCACAGTCTAACTGTTCTACTTCATAACGAAATAACTTTGCTGGTGGATGATATTGTTGTTCCTGGGAATTCCTATGTAATAAATGCATAGTATGATTATTAATATACTACACATGCGTCCAAAATATAGATTTGTATACCTGTGATTTTCTTTAGCATACTGTTTGATTTGCTGTTCTGAAGGTGCAATAACTTGAAGAACATGGCAATCGCACCAAGAATCCTCTGTGAAACTTGCTTCTACCATTTCTCCTACAAAATAGCGATCTCTTGCAAACTGATATACATCTTCTATCATGTCATTAAAAGAAGATCTGTTAGTTTTACTGGCAAGATACAATATAGGAATACGTAGCTGTAATACAAATGATATAATTAACAATATAAAAATGATAATATACAACAATAAATTAATAATTAAATATTATACCTCCATAGGGAACTCTTTAAGACTTTTCTTAGCATTTTCTTCACATTGTAAAGCCTCTTCATAGGTCATGTTAGTTCTACCAGTTATACTGCATGACCATATAAGCGAATTGCATAAAATAATTCTCTCACAGAATTCACTGCAATTACAAGGATACATAAGATGTCACAAATGTAATAGAACTTTATTGATAATAAACAATGATAATGTGTACATATAAACAGTTTAAACATTTTATATATTTTTTAATGTAACCTATTGATTATAAGCTCAGAGGATGTACAAAAATAAAACTAATGAATATATCAATATACATAGTTGTAAAAATGAAATCAAAATAGCCAAGTCAAAATTAAAGGAATAGGAAATGTTTGTCTAACAAATCATACTGATGAAAGTTCAGACTAAGTTTCAAAGTCATCTCGGCTGTCATGGTCTTACTTGTAGTCCTTGAAAATTTCATTGGTAACCTCACAATGGAAAACTTCATCATCATCCTTGAAGTCTGAGGAGACGTGAAGTCGTTGAAACGGTTGCTTACGAAGAAGCGGCATGTCAATGCTTATGAATCTATCAATACGCAGATGAAATTTTCCTTTCACGTTTCTAACAGAGTTAAAAAATCAATTCTACGTCGAAGATAGAACTGTACTTCTTTCCAGAACACCGCTAGGCACATGCGATACATGCAATCTAACAAACGCACTTTCAGCTTTGACCACCGTAAAGAGTTTTGTTAAGATTGTTGTAGATAACTAGCTTCAAAATTTTATTTATTCATTCGTGTTAAACATAAAACTTTGGCATTGTTTCGTGAAACATTTTTAAGTTTCATATGACAAAGCACGATTTAACGGTGCTCGTTGAAGCGCGCATTCACATCTGGCACCTCAAAGCCGGAAACTAATAAAAAGAATAACGGTACCAACGTAAAATTATTGTTTAAAACGCGGGAAATAAAGATAATTGCGTAATAATGCTTATTCTACTAATACTCTATGAAATTTTTATTTAAAAAACTTTTATATTTTCATTGTTTCTACATTTTACTGCGGCGTTCTTAACAGAATTTGATCTTTAGGAAAAAACATAAAAGCAAATGTTATGTATTTTTTTTACAGTTGGTATCTTGTATCCGGTTAAAATTATAAACTCGTTAAATTTGGCGGGAATAGGTAGCTTAAGCATTAAAATCTTGTTAAAATAATGGATCAGCAATGAAGTACTTTCAATCAATATACTTTTATTAAAAAACATTACTCTAACCATTCTGTAATATACTGGCATTTTGTAGGTGTTACATCGCCAACATTGCAACAATTTTTCCTCACCTATATTTCAAGATTTTTATATTAATAACTGATTAATATTTTTACTAATATACATACAAAGAATGAAAGCAGCTTACAGGACATATACCACAAGTAGATTTAATTAACCCTGGTGGACTTAACAGAGGTTCTACTGCTCTGTATAAATTACTTCCATCACCTGAAAGAGTACGTTCTACTTTTCCATCATAAACCAATGTGTTCAATATCATTTCCAGATCTTCAACTGATAACTTTACCTATAAATAATTGTATTTACATATTAGTCATATTGAAATATGTAATTTAATGAAAATTATAGTAGCTATACAAACTTTGCTTATTCCTAAATCAGAAATAAACTTCCAGACTTCTTTGGATGAAGCAAATGTAATATTTCTAGCTATAATTGGTCCACCTCTACTAGAATTTATTTGTTCTCGTTTTCTCTCCAAAAATCTATAACACTGTTGATTGAGAACATCAACAAATTCTGCTTCAAAGTCTTGATCTTGGTACCAAGCACCACCTGTTACAGATGTGTCTGGTTCTAAATTATACAACATGTATACTTTCTTTTTGCTAGCTGCCACTGATTTCACAGCTTTGATAAACTTTTTGGTCTCCAAGCTTTTTAAAATTTTGTTTAATTGAGTTGGCATTAGATTGGACTTAAATCTTATGTCACGAATCCAGATACCCTTATTTCCTGCTTCTTCAATTATTGTGTATACAATTTTTTCTTCATTGTCTGCACCTTTAGCTACTTTTGCTTTAGCAGGATCTTTCAAACGATATAACAAAGAACCCCCTTGTTTAAATAAATCAAAATAACCCTGAGACAAAAGTTTATTTATAATTTGGGCTTTTTGAGCAGGTTGTAAGTCTGGCATTTCAGCTGTTAAATCTTTGTCAGATATTCCTTTTGGCCTTGATTGAGCTAAGCCAATAATTCTGAAAATTTAAATATCACATAAAAGTATTTCATAGTACAAATGTAAGAAATATAACCTATAAGTTATGTATATCATGCATACTAGTAACTTTTTATTTGAAAAAAAAATAAAAATTTACTTTTGTTCAATTGCTTGAGACGAATTTGCGTCTGTATCATTTGCATCTTGCTCCTTTGATGTGCCTGCTTCAATTTCCATCGAGTATTTAAATCTGAAACATCAAGGGACGGTATATAAATATATAATGTGACACATACCCGTGTATATGCATTTAATATGGTCAACGTTTATTAGGTTATGTTTCCGTGTAAAATTTTGTACTGCATTAATACAAATATATCTTAAATAATATGGAAGATTCTTTAGATGTAGCAAAAACTGATGATTCTTTAAATATTGCCGCTAAAGACTGGAATCGAACTATTGAAATTGCTAAAAAGGTATTGGTTATATATATATATATATATTTTAATCCATATATGTACCTTGTTATAAATGTTCATATTATTTATTAATATATTTATGTTCCATACTTTATTGTTTTAAGCATGGTTACAGAGAGGGAGTAGCAAGTGGAGCAGATTCTGTTTTTCAAGAAGGTTTTGATATAGGATATAAAGAAGCTTTCCAAACAGCTTTCATTTTAGGGAAGTTTAAAAGTATATTAAACTTTAATCCACAAGATGTTAAACTTCCTGATCACATAAAAGAAATTCTTGATAAAACTAGAAGAGGTGCATGTTACATATGTATGGAAGAATCTGAAGGTAGAAATGATATGCAAAAATCACTGTCACAGATTATTAATGAACAAAGAACATATTCTTTAAATATTATACAAACCCTTTATGAATACTTTCAACCATATGTGAAAGAATTAAATATTAATGAGTTAGATGTACTCAAAATGCATAATCAGGTTCAAGAACCTTCTGAAGATGAGTAATTTCCTAACTAAAATGTAATCTTTTGTATTTTTTTTTTTATTAGTATACATAATATTCGTATGTTGAGATTGTAAATAAAGAATTATAGAATTTTATAGATATAATCCTTCAGGCGAACCTTCTTTCTTTCGATACAAAACACTTTCCTTAGATTTTTTGAAATCATCGCTAGTAACTTTCATGCGGCGTTCACGCAACGCCATTAAACCAGCTTCAGTACATATAGCCTAAAACAATAATTCTTTAGTAAATAATATATAAATTGATTTTTTCACTAAAGTACGTTAAAATCATACCTTTATATCTGCACCGGAAAGATCATCCTTAGCCATGATCAATTCTGCTAGATTCACATCAGGTGCTAAAGTCATTCTACTAGTATGTATATTGAAAATTCTTCTTTTCGTTTTTTCATCAGGTAATGGAAATTCTATCTTTCTGTCAATACGACCCGGTCTGATTAGCGCTGGATCTAAAGTTTCAATTCTGTTTGTAGCCATTACAACTTTAACGTCTCCTCGACTATCGAAACCTAAACGAATAATAATATTTAATAACAACGCAATTAAAACGTAATAATCAAATTTAGAATATTTCATACCATCAAGTTGATTAAGTAGTTCTAACATAGTTCTTTGAATTTCACGTTCTCCTCCGCTATTACTGTCATATCGTTTTGTGCCTACAGCATCTATTTCATCTATAAATACAATGGAAGGAGCATGTTCTTCTGCAACTCTAAACAATTCTCTTACAAGTTTTGGACCATCTCCTAAATATTTCTGTATAAGTTCAGACCCAACAACTCTCAAGAAAGTTGCTGAGGTCTGATTAGCTACAGCTTTAGCCAATAACGTTTTTCCAGTTCCTGGTGGACCATAAAGTATAACTCCTTTTGGTGGTTTGATACCCATTTCTTCATAATATTCTGGATGGGTTAATGGTAATTCTACAGATTCTTTGATCTCTTGGATCTGTGTATCAAGTCCTAAATAATAAAAAATATGTAAATGATTTGAACATATTAATATTAGTGTAACTATTAATACATACCACCAATATCAGCATAAGTTTCTTGTGGAGCTTTTTCTAGTTTCATTACTGTAACCATAGGGTCAGTATCATCACCTAACACACCAACAACCGCATGAACTTTATGGTTTAACAAAACTGAACATCCTGGTTCTAACTGATCTTTATCCACAAATGACAAAATTGACACATAATGTTCAGAACCAACAGATGTAGAAACTATAGCATGATTATCATCAATTATTTCTTCTAATGTTCCAACAGACATTGGAGTTCCACGTAAGTCATCAACTTTAGACCTTTCCTCCTCATTCTTTTCTTCTTGTGGTTTTAGTCTTTCCTGGTTTGTAATAAATTCTTCTTCCATCAATAAGTAATCTTTTATACGTTCCAACTTTAAAAGTTTCAATCTACAACGTGTATGTGGTGTAACTTGTGGTAATTTTAAGGCAGCATCTGGCCCCTTTGTACGGCGCTTCTTTTTGCCAACCCTTGTTGGAATAGGGGGTTCATACTTCTTTTTCTTATCTTTATCATCCTTCTTATCACCCCCTGTACCACCAGTACCAGACTGATTTTGTCCCTATTAACGGTAATTGTTGCAATGTTAAAAATTATATCCAATTTTTGAAAATATATTATAAATTAATTGAGAGATATTAATAGTTCATAAAACATTTCACTTTGAACAATACAGTAAGACTTCATATAACAAAATAAAAATTTTACACTAGGTTAACCTAAAATGTGAAGTGACATTTAAGAAAAGAGATCATAAATTGTAGTTCCTGCAAATTTTGTTAAATGTTTTATTATAAATTCTCTTATATAGTATCAATTGATTATTTTATACTTATTTCAAGCAATTTAAAAATACGTACCATCACACGTCTATTGTTTGATCATTGAACGAAACAGCGAAGTCATTCACACTGAAAACGTTGTATCGATTACGATTTCGATATGTGTTTTCGTAAGATATCGAAATAATTCGATATATTTTCAAAATTGCTGGAATGATTTTTATATAATTATAAAATTATACAGTATATTTTTATCATACGAATAATAACATTAAGATTCATTAGAAGTACTTTTAATTAACATATTAAAAGGGATTAATATACATATGTTGTTTTACTTATAAATAAACAGTGCAAATATAGAAATGATTTTCATCCATTTTCAATGTGCACGAGTATAGTTGAACAACGTTAACGATATTTAGTTTAATGAAATTTTATTTCAGTATTTAGATACATTTATTTTTTGCAATAAAATATCTTCTAGTTTTTCAATTGTCGCTTCTGTATGACGTCTCACAAATTAAGGTCATCAGAATAAGATAAATAATCAGAAATAATGACATTATTGTTACCAATATTTGTTTACTGCTTTACTTCAGTTTTAAAAAATATAAATATACACGAAATTTTTGCATTACATATTGTGAAATAACAAAAACATGCTGTCCAATAATATAAGCCATATATAAAATCAGAAATATCATAATATTAAATAAATTATGAAATCTTTTACGATTTGACGATATTAAGTTTTTTTTTTCAATTATATAGCGCGTTTCAAGTGTGAGCCCATAAAAATATTAAAATCTACATTTCAACTCTTTTATATTGCACGTCACTTTGAGTTTAGAAGTATGATATATGAAAGGACAACAGTTTAATTAAGTCGAAATTTATGTTGTAGAAAGATCAATTCATTTAATATTGAAATATCAATGAATCGAAACAATACTTCGTTAATAAGATAAAGTCTTCACATTGAAATACTTTATGTTACTTCGATTATGTAATAGTGTTTTTTTTTTACTTTCGTTTATCACAATGATTAATAATTATTTGGAAATATGTTTTTAAGTAAAAGCCTCGATAAACATAATATAATACAACGTGTACAAAACATTCTGGATGTAATGAGAGCCGTATTTGAAGCGATGCAATGAAAAAATTTACGGTGCTCAAAGACCAGCTAAAATTATTCTGGGGTCTTCTACAGCGTCTTTGATCTTTCTCAAAAACATCACAGCCTCGCGCCCATCAATCAATCGATGATCATACGTTAAAGCGACATACATCATTGGACGAATTACGACCTGAAAAATATCGACATAATTAATAAAATGATTTATTTTAGATCAAACATTTTGACATTTACCTCGCCCTTGACTGCAATGGGTCTATCAAATACCCCATGCATTCCAAGAATAGCACTTTGTGGCGGATTAATAATAGGTGTTCCCATAAGGGAGCCGAAAACACCACCATTGCTTATTGTGAATGTACCACCATCCATATCTTCTACAGATATCTTTCCTTTTCTTGCTTTATCGCTTATAGCAGCCAACGCAATTTCAATTTCTGCAAAATTTTTGTTCTCTACACTACGAATAACTGGTACAACAAGACCTTTCGGCGTTGCAACGGCGACACTAATATCGACGTAATCTCTATAAACAATATCAGTGGCATCTATTACAGCATTTACTACTGGCTGATCTTTCAAAGCATACGCAGAGGCCGCAATAAATGGACTCATAAATCCAAGCTTTAAACCATATTTCTTTGTGAAGCCTTCTTGATGTGCTTTACGAAATTCCATGATACGGCTATAAAAAATACAACTCCATTAATAATTATGGAACAAATATTGAGAATCAAAACTATAGTAGCGGATAACAACCTCATATCAATTTCATTAAACGTTGTTAACATAGCGTTCGTGTTTTGAGCATCTTTCAACCTATCTGCAATACGTAATCGCATTCTATTCATTTTCACTCGCTGTTCTGTCCTCGTACCGATGATTTCACGCGAATAATCACTGGGAGGTAGCTGTACTTTCGCACCTTCCAGTGCCTGGACATTTCGAAATTTTGATTACAGAAAGAAATCACAGAAAGTAACTAAATTGCATTGAAAATTCTTACCTGAGCATGTTTAATTGCAGCAACTGGCATGGATGCTGCAGGTGCCTGTGGAGGTGTGGGTTTAGCTGCTGGAGGTGGTACAGATGAAGGAGGTGCAGCAGTTGATGGAGGTGGCGGCGGTGGTGTAGGTATTGGCTGTGGTGGGGGAGGCGGTGGTGGTGGCGGCGGTGCTGCGGTACTAGGTGGAGGTCTTGGAGCTTCAGCAGGCTTTGCAGTTGCTGGTGCAGCTCCGCCAGTAGCACCAATATCAATAGTACATAACTTTTGTCCTGGTTTTACAGTTTCACCATCTTTTGCAAAAACCTCTTTTATAACACCAGAGCCAGGTGATGGTACAGGAACTGAGGTCTGCAAACAAATTAGTATAAATTTAAAAACTACACCATATTAACATTATGTATACAGTTGTTTACTTATTTATTTTACCTTATCTGTTTCAATTTCACACAAGACATCATCCTCTTTAACTTGGTCACCCACTTTCTTATCCCATCTGACATCTCCTTCGCTTACACTTTCCGCGAATGCTGGTACTACAACTTCCTTTATTTCCCCTATTTTTACAAACATAAATTATATAAAAATCTATAACACTTTTGGTACCTCTTTTCATCTACCTAAAAGTTTACTTACATAATGTGGCTGTTGAATGAACATGTCTTGTCTGATCTCTCCAACAGTGAAATTTCTTATACCTTGTATATCTAAATAACAATATATATTTAGATTGAAACTATTAAATTAATTATATGCTATTTAGGAATCAAATAATCTAAAAATGTATAATAATTAACCATATAATTGTTAACTTACAATTGAGAATTCCTGCTGACCACATGTTCGGTGTGGATAAATAGTATGTGCCCTACAAAAATGATTTGATACAATTAGTAGTTTATGTTCATGGTTATCCCCAATGTTGATATGCCTCTCTATAAAGATAATATTTTTAGATTTTCAACATAGCTCACCAATCTTTTAAGTTTCATCATTTTTAATATCCATTTAGCCTTACCTTGACTATGTAAAGATCTGACAACCTAAAATAAAGATTAACATGTATAAAACATTTCTTCATTGTTCTACTTTTCAAACGTTATGATGTAAAAATAATGGGTATAAAAGAAAAGATAAAAATAGATAATGTTTTTATCTTAGAAAAGAAACCTTGACTTCTAAGTTATAAACAGCTTAAAGGCGACCGAATTCTACGAAGACATCTAAAAAGAGAATTCAATAGATTCGTAGACTAGAATTCAAAGTCGACAGTTGTAGAAAATTTTGTAATTTTTTATTCATGCAGCGTTAAGATGCTATTATATAATCAATGTTGAAGGTAAGGGTAGTATTTCGGCAACCTTGATTGTATGTTCTCTACTTCAAAGGGCGTTAAGTTCTTTTTACTTAATGTAGGTGTCATATGTATCTTGGGTGTACTTAACATACGAAAAACGTAATTATGAAAGAAAATCTCACCTTCGTTTGTGATATACTAATTCTTGTTCTTATACGAGGCACAAACCGCGAACAGTTGGACAGCATCGCGGCCATCCTCTAACGGAAAATCACAACTCTGATATTCACTCTCGACTCTCGTGATGGTAAAGAGACTGTACCGAACTGTAGAACTGGCACTGGCACGTCAGTGGCTAGATTATTGCGACAGCCGCGTGTTCTAAAATTTGCTTGCTATTGGTGTGTTCCAAAATGTGCAAAAACTATAAACCATGAACTTAGATAAGAATAAAAAACGCCGTGGAGATTACAAAATTCTCCTTATAATGAATGTTTTTAATTAATTTATATGCCTATATAAAAATCTTTTCACAATTCAACTTTACAATCGCAAACTCCCTCAAACGTAATGAAATTAATCTTTACAAAACTTTCTTTATACAACCCTTGAACATCATACAATAAAAATTATAATGTAAAATGTTACATTGATAAATGTATTGATAATTATATGGTAATTGAAGAAATAATCTTGTTTCATCATTTGCAACTATTTCTATGCGCGTAATGTATATTGCGCAATAAAAGATAGTAAAAGTTGCTAAAGATAGATGTAATAGTATAAGGTGTGATATTTACATAGTAATAAGGTTTTTAACAATGAACGCTGATAATTTTGAAAATAATTTGAATGTTTTGAACGATCTTATAAATTTGCAAGTTCGTGACTAAGTTTGGGTTTTTAAATGCGAACAGCGAAAAATGTAATTAAAGGCGCAATACAACATGACGGTTGTACATACATAACGAACGTGTTTGTGCAAATGGTGTGAATGCAACATACAGTATATAGTGTTTGATCGTTGACTGTCACGTAAAAAAGTTACAATTAAAAAAAAAAGCATCTCAGTTGAACCAAGTTGAACAGATGCATTTAAGAGGTAACTGTCTGTTATTTATTGAGGTTGACGATATTTGTCGTTCAACATGGCGATTTGAATAATAAGTGCACGTCGTTTTGTTGTTATTGCGTTTACGAAGGAAAGATTATACATAATATTCTTCTTGCAACAACACAAAGAAACATGTTTATGTTGATCATAGTACATGTTGTGGAACTTCACAGTAATTGAAGAATTTTTGTTGTCAAGAACATTAAAGAATAATAAAATATTCTTTTCTATACACTTTATGTACAATTTTGACTGTTATTTACAATAAGTTATAGTTATTTAAATATCTGCATCAAATTCATTTAACTATGAAACTATTAAAATGTGTGTTATAATGGATTTACAAATTTCTATAAAATGTTTCCTTGTATGGAATGATAAAAGAACTGTAAAGGAACTGTAGGCTCAAATGTACTACCATAATTAAAGTGACATTATTAAGAGTGGGCAATGAGTAATAGTGGATTCAGAGGAAGAGGGTTTGGGCTAAGGGGAGCTCGTTCAAATGGTCCTGCCAATAGCTTCAATGGGCCCAGATTTCCGCATCCTGGATTTAGTCATCCACGACCACCGCGACCACCTGGACCTGAAAAATGGATGGAACGTCCCAGTTTCATGTTATGGCAACAAAATAAAAATTTTCTTTCGCATCCACAATATAGAGGTAATTTACAGTTTCGACCAAATAATAGAGGACGCGTAGCAAGTGGTCGTGGAATAGTAAGATTTTCTGGTCCGGGTAGACCACCAGCTCCTCAGTATTGTGTGGGTTTTGTAAGAAATCCTGCACCTAGAGCATCATTATTACAAGAAGAGCAAGTAGATGATAAATCTGCTGTAGTACCGCATATTCCTCTGCTTGGTTCTGAAGAAGAACGTCAGCAGAAGATTACAGAAACAGCTGATAAATTAAAACAGAAATTATCCTCTATAACAGAAGAAGAGCTTACAAATTTTTGGGAAGATGACTTATCTGTTTTACAAAATAATGGTTCAGTAGAAGAAAATACTCAAAACAAGGGTATTCCTGAACTTAGACATGAACCTCCAGAACTTAACTTGACATTTACCGACTTCAAAGATATAGGTAGAGTTGATTGCAATAGTTCAAAACTTGAGAATACAGATGATGAAATTTTAATTACTTTTGAAGAGAGACCTGCAGATAAAGTGACAAATGATGAAATTATTGTTATTGATGAAAATAAAGAAGAATCTTTGAATACCTCAAACTTAGTACAGGATAAAGATGTCTTGAATCAATCAAATATGTTAGAAAATAGTGAATATCATAAAGAAATTGTTCATGACTTGCCTAATTCTGAATGTAATTTAGAAAATTTAAATGTACCGTGCAATAATGTTATAGAAGATTTAACATGTTCAAATTCAAATGATACAGATGAAAAGTCATCTGATTTAAAAGAGAATTTAATAAATTTGGCATCCATAAGATTAACTGATGATTTAACAACAGAAAAATCTTCAGATTTCAGTAAGGTGAAAACAACATCTAAATCAGAAACACTTATAAATGATCAAGATGTGTTTCAAGTAGATTTTTCAAAAAAAACTGATTCAGCACCAATAGACTCAAGGGATACAACTGTTCATCAAATTGATAATGCAGAAACAAAGTTAGTAAACAGTGAGCAAAATCAAAATGATGTACAAACTATGGTATCCCAAGAAGAAACTTGTCAAAATTTGGTAAACATATCTGATCATTCTCAAAAAAGGTCATTAAATATTCCACCTTCCAGTGAAGAAATTCATTTAGATAATGTCTGTCGCTCAAAATCTTCAGTATGTCCAAGTTACACTGAAGTAAATAAGTTAAATCATGATACAAGATTGAATAATTCACCTGTTTTTCAACCAAGGGGCTTTAACATACCTCCTAGGTTTGCTCCAAGAATTCAAGGACCTAGATGTCGTTGGACGTTTCAACAAAATGGAAAAAATTTATTGTCTCATGGATCTCAAAGATTACCTTTTCATGGGAATAGAATGACTCCTCCGAGACATGTTACACCGTTTCAGCCAAATGATTTGGTTCCAGTTATGTTTGGTTCAAGAGCACCACCACCATTTGCACCTGTTTCCAGCCATGATCATCAACAGAATGCACCATTCTCTTCTAAAGATTTGCCTCTTGCATTTGATCCAAGCGAACCTCCGCCAAATATAAGATCAAATTCAGTGATCGAGGCATCTATTATGCAACCACATCCTAACTTTCATCCAAGAGGACCACCTCCTAGAATTTCAACTAATGAACAGTTACCTGGATTTAATCCTCAACATCCAGCAGCAAAAGTTCATAAAAGAGATGGAACTCTTCAGCCACCACCGATTTTTGACCCACGACTTTCATCACGGGAACGTTCGAATTTAATTACTCCATTAGATTCTTCAAGATCAAATGTAGTACCAGTAAATTTAATGGAAACAACACCAATATCGGATTTTAATATAACATCAAATTTTCCTCAGTTACCTTCTATGAATATACCTTCTCATCAACCTTACATTTCTAATGTACAAACGAATTTTCAACCTATTGTACCACAAACAAATAACGGACAAGTAATGATGAGAGAATTTCCATTACTTCCACCACCTATAAATATTACCAACGTTCCACTACCTCTGCTAAAAGAACCTTCATTGGAACAACCTTCTAGTTCCAGCCAATGTATAAATATGGATGATGGCTTGGAAGATATGCAAGAGGCAATGGAATTTGCAAAACAAGTCATGAATATGTCAACGGAAGTAGAAAATGAAAATTTACCATCAGTGTGTTCGAAATCACCATTAACACCATCAGAAATTCCTATACCAAATGAAGATGTACCTAATTCTTCATCGTTAGAAGAAGAATGTCCGCGTATATTAAAGAAGCAGAAAAAGAAAGAAAATAGAAATAAAAAATGTAAACAAAATATAATGTGTGGTCCAGAATTAAATAATGAAAAACAAGAGGATATTAAAGCAATGGATGAAGAAGATATTCCACAAAATCAAAATAAAAATAACGATGGAACGTTATTAACACAAGATCAAATTCGACCTAAAGTAGTATTTAATTTAAGTTCCAAAACAAAGAAAATACATAAATCAGAAGAGTGGAATAGAGCTCCTATAAGTAATCAACAAAATAAGGAAACTTATCAGCAAGGTGTAACTCAAAAATGCAGTACAGAAAAGGTGATGCCTAAAAAATGTCTTGAAAATGAAAGAAACAGTACAATTCAAGATGAGAATCAGCAGAAAGGGGATAATGCTAAGGCAAACTTAGCAGATTACATACAAACCGAACAATTAGATAACACGCTTTGTCATCAAGATCATACCAAAGATTTGGAAAAATCACATCCACATTACTCAAATAATTTGAATACACAAAAGAATCAAACGTCTAAAAAGGAGTCGAAAAAGGTAGAAGCTCCTACTTCAGAATCTATGTGGAAAAGTAGAGTGATCAGTCGTTTTCTGAAAATGAGTAAAAACGATATTTGCAATATGGTTAATAATTCGAGTCTTCGCAAGTTCGATATTGCAATGAAACATTTGGTAAAAGAAAAAAGACCTTCTCTTTCTTTAGAAATGAGAAACACAGAAGATGAAAAAATGAAAGAGTACGATAGAGAAGAATTTATGAATCAATTGAATGCAATGCTAGATCCAGGTGCTGTAGTGGCTATTACAGATTTACCAACAGAATTCATTCATCATTTAAGTGAAGTCTTGCAGCTTGATCCAATGCCATTTGATCTTGAATTACCTGAAACACAAAGTGCAGATCAGAATGATGTTTCAAACATAGATACTACTAAACGTTCAAATAAAGGAATCACAGAATCTGGAGAAGATAATTCTTTGTACAATGGGGAAGAATTTTCTCATTTATCTTTTTCACAGGAAAACGTTAAGTCATCGAAGTCTAATAAATTAAATAAGAAACAGCAACAACCATTGTTCAATGAAGCAGATCTGGATGATATATTGTCAGAGGTTACGGACAAAACAAGAAAAAGTACAAAGCAAAGTATGATTTTATCGCTAGTACCAGAGAAATCTATTAAAACATGTAAAAGTTCTTCATTGATGCAACCAGCGATAGAACCTCTAGAACGTAACACATTTTTGCATATATCTAATAAAACAGCTGCTGATCTTGATGACATTTTTTCAGCTGGAATCGCACGGGTTAAATCACATGGTAAATGCACGGATTCGGATACCTTCAGATCTGAAAGGTACGAAAGATGGAATAGAAAAGATCAAGATGATCCAGATTCATTCAGAAATTTAACTAAAGAGGAATGGGAAGCTAAGTATGGATCTATAAATTCCACAACAGGTTTAACGATTCCACGAAAATGTTCCTCTAACAGTGTTGACAATCTGAGAATAGAGACAAAAAATAAGGAGAGGGAAAATTATCGTACACAGAGATATTGTTCATCAGATTCACCAATGAGACATTTAAGCTTAAGTCCATCGACGCGTGAAATTTCTCTAAGTAAATCGAGCCTATGTATCAGTGAATCAGAAGAAACACGAAGAGTTGAATTATCGGAGAGTAACAGTGATTTAAGCACAACTAGTTCAAGCGACAGTGACGAGGAAATTGTTTCTCCGAATGTGACAAAACTGTTAAAAGTTATTAAGGAAAAGGAAAAGATCGCGAAGAAAAGATCACTTAATGAAACGATAAGAGACGAAGTGGCTGCGGAAATAGAAAAAAAATGGAAGGAAAAGAGTAAATATAAAGAACGTAAATCTCGTAAACGTGAAAGAAGGAAAAGAGATAGAAAGGAGAGGCGGAAGAGAGAAAGGAAAAAACGGTGGAGCAGAAATTCTTATTCTGATACTTCAAAATCCAACGAGCACATGGAAGAGTTCCGATTACTCACAGAGAGTGAAATAAAAAAGGAAGTAGTTGTCAAGGAAGAACCAGCAGTAAGTACAGTCCAGGAGAATGTTACATTTAATGATGAAATTAATAATTTTTCTATTATTCCCACTTTGGCTAATAAATCAGCTAACTTAGTTTCACTAACTGAATCTCAAAATTCACAGATAGAAAAACAGCAGATGTCTCGGGTTACGTGTGACATAACGTCGTCGCAAAATAGGAATAAACCAACCGTTGTTTCTATAACGGTGCAACCAAAAACGAAGGCACAATTAAAACAAATGCCAGAGTTTAATAATATTCAAGAGAAGCAAATTGCAGTTACAAAAAATAATATATTAAACATTGAGAGTAAAAGCATGAAAGACCAAATTGAGAAGAGGAAAAATAATGAAACATCAAAGAATAATAGTGAACGAATAGATGCTGTTTCGCCTATAAATAATTCTTTTCATCAGATTAATGTATCTGTAAACATTACTGAACCGTCTACACTTATTCAACCGCAGATTGAAACTGTTAGTAATAATAATGGTATGAACACAAAGTTACTTATGTGTAGCACTTCAAATCCTATTACTGAAGTTAATGTAAGTAGTCAGTGTATTGATCAGAAAATAGTTGCAACAGGTACTTCTGCAGTAGAGAAAAAAGGTAATTACAAGAAAATAGATATTAAAGCGTACAAAGAACGTGCGTTGCAGAAACGATTGAAAGAGCAAGATACATTAAAAGAAAATTCAAAAAATTCTGTTTCGTTTCATAAAACTTTGAGACATACTTCACCGATACACGCTACCGAGATAAAAACGATAGAATTAGATGAAAGTAAAAAGCAGTTCGGAGATCCGCAATTAGATACAACTAAACCAGCAAATATTCCGACCAAGGAAAATTCTAAGCAAGAAGCTAAAGAGAAAATTAATTTAGAGAATAAAGAATCTTTAGTTTCTGTACAGCCGAACAGTGTCAGTGGGTCAAGATTAGATATTGAAGAAAATAATACGGCCCTTAATGATTCTGTTAAGGTTCATAAAAATGATTTGAAATCTTCTTCTCAAGATACGGCTGTACTATTGTCCACAAAACTACTACCGTCTACAGTCGATTCCGCTAAATTTAAAAACATTCGATCAGAAGGAGGTAAAGAATTGAAACTAAAGAAAGAAAAGGTGAAAAAATCTGTTGAAAAAAAGAAAAAACTGTTGACAAAAGAGAAAGAAGCAGAAAAATGTATAGATAAAAATATTGAAGGTTCACATATACCAGCAATTATAAGTACAAGTAGTACTAATCAAATTACTGAAACAAGTGTAAGTTTATCTGAAACTCAAACTTCACATTCTGAAACATCTTCTAATGCAGATGCATTGGTAGGTGATAGTAAACCTAAGGAAGATAATGTTTGTTCTATGACAGAAGGAACCACCCGTGTTTCATCTACCGACGATGATAATGAACAAGCTACTGATCAGATCAATGAAAAAATTTCAGAAAGTTCGACAAATTTAAAAAACAAAAAGGACGGTATTAAAACTAACGAAGTAAGTGTAGCAACAGCTGAGCCTGTGTTACCTCTTTGTAAAAAATTATCAGTGAGTTTAATTCCACTTGAGCATACTCCACAAATATCCATCGCAAAATCTATTACCAAAGGAGAATGTGAAACAGGTACAATACCTCCTCCAGATATCGTTAATAAGGAATCACTTTCTTTATGTGAACGTGATGACATTAACATTGAAAAAGAAAATGTAACTCCTATCACAACTGAAAATAATATAACTTCAAATATACAAGATACACAAGCTTTAAAAGTTGTTAATGAGAATGACAATGCAAAGGATAATAATGAATCTGTGCTTCAGTTGCAAGCTGTACAAATTGCAAGTGATTATGATAAAGAACAGGAAGACAAATCTCCGTGTAGTCCAAAGAGTCCATTCAAAGGTTTTCGTGAGGAATCCATTAAGGAAAATATTAATCGGGTATCTGAACTGTATAATTTAAAAGTAAACGATAAAAGTAATGAAAAAAATGCTGAAGAATGTTCTGAGCAATGGCTAGAACCACGTCTTGATAGTAAATCTGGTAGTGATCAAGCTACTGACAATGAGTCTTCTAAAAAACGAAAAAAAGACAGTGAAACATCAGCTTGCAACTTAATAAAACCTCAAAGTTCTACCGAAGGAGATACTACTGATGGAATTATTCATGATAATTTAAACATTATAGATAACACTGAGGTGGGTGGAAAAATATTAGAAACAGAAGATGGTAATATAATACAAGAGCAAAATGAGCAAGATAAAGATATTTCACCTATGATCAATACACTCAGCCAGGATACATTCGACGAAACTAGTGAACCGTTTATTGTATTGGATGAGTATATAGATGATGCAGATGAAAAATCAATTGAGAAATTAAATACTCTTGATTTAGATCTTGAAGACTGTGTTGCAAGAGATGCAGATATATTTACGAGTCAACATCTCGGAGAAGAAAGGTGTTCAACGAACAGCATTAAATCATCGAACTTCAATTCGATAGATTTCAAAGATTTATCAGAAGTCTTGGATAAGAATAATGATCGTGAGGAGAATCAAGATCATATCATTTCCACAGAGGATAAAGAGAAGTCACAAAATTCTAAATCAACTAATTCTATTATACCAACAATTCTAACAGAATCTCCACAGGATACTGAAACAAATACTCTACATACTAACAATATGTCTTTGCATGATTCCGTAAGATCGGTAACACCTAAATTATCACTTAGAGAATCAAGAACTATAGAAGATGTTCATACAATTAATATACCAGAAAATAATTCTCAACTTAATTTAAAATGTTTCAACGTAATAAGATCAAGAACTACATCCGCTAAAAGTGAAACCTCGCTGAAGTTAAATGTTCCAACAAAAACTGCTTTAAGAAAATCATTAGAAAATCTATCCATAGTTGGTACATCGTTGTCTGAAACGAATGTTGAGTTTTTAAAATCGAATAAAGAAACAAATAGCAGCGAACAAAAGGATAGTCTTGTAGATAAATCGATTTCAAAAACTTTAAGCAAATCAAACCAAAGAGAAGAGAATGATGCATTGCATAATGTAAAAAATAAGTCTAAAATGAAACATAAAAAACGAAAGAAGCGTGATGTGTCAGAAAAGATGATAAAAGAAGCAGTGAACTCGGATGTTGTGGAAGTTAAACATCCAAACACGAAAGAAACCATCCTAGCTAGAATGATCGAGATTGATGTTGAGATTCATAAATTAATGACGGAGAAAATGACTCTATACCAGATGCTGACAAACGATACTTTACCAACCGAGAATAATTTGCAACAAAATAATGTAGTACATGAAAACAAAGTGGAAACATCGTCTGTGTTAATGTCACATTTAATACAGAATCTTGAACCTAGTCCTGTAACAAATCAGTGTGCCAAAAGAAGTATAGAAACTGTATCCGTAAAGGACATCACGGTTAATTCTGTACAATCAAATGTATCTAAAATACCAAATAAACGGGAACATCGTGCGGAGAAAAAGGGAAATTGTACTTCCACTTGTGATTCTGACGAAGAAGAGATCATAAATACCGAAGGTAAGAAATCATCAACTTCTAACAAAAAGAAAAAGCATAGATCTGAAAGGACAACTAAAAAATTGGAAAACAAATTAGACAGTAATGTATGTGTGAGTGATTTATCAGAGTCAATTGCAGAAAAGAGACAAGCTAATGGAATTAAATCGTCATCTAAGAAAATCATTGCGAAACAAGTAACAACAGAACATAAGTCTAGTCATAATTCAATAAATGAGATTAAATCTCAAGAAGATTCTAATGGAAAACCTGTACAACAAATTAATAAAGAAGATTCATCTAGCGATACTAAAGTGGAGATAGATCTTAATAAAGAAGGTGGAAAAGCTGTTGAATCTACAGAATTGTCAAAAGATGAAGAGAACTGTTCGGTAAAAAATAATGAGAATACAACAGAAATTTCAAATAAGAAGTATATACGTTTAAATTCAGCAATAAAGCCATTAGAGAACAAACCATTGGAGAGGCCATTAATATATTCTGATGATAGTACTTGGGATTCTGTTCTTCAGAATTCAAGTGTACGTAATCAAAAGAAATCAAATACAGGGCTTGCCCTTTTGGAGGAAACATACAAGAAAGAAATGGCGAAAACGCGAAAAATAAGAGTTGAAACGCGAAAGAAGAAAAAGAGAAAAATACAAAGTGTACCGGAGGCTGTCGGTAGTTTAACTCCTGAAGAAGAGGAATTATCATTATCCGCACTGCGTTACACAAAAAAGTTACACAAAAAGAAAAAACTACTTAATTCCCGAGATCAACGACTAGAAGAAACAAATACTGATCAACAGCTTTGGAGAAATGTTGTTGAAGTAATCAATGCTGTGGCAGAAAACAGAGCAGAACAGTTTCATGTAGAAGGATCAGAGAGACAATCAAGTGGTGATACTGGAGATATTGTACCTGACATAACTGATGTAGAAAGAGATTCAAAATCAAAATCGTTAGAAGGAAGAGAAGATAATGCAAGTAACGATCTTAACAAAGACAATTTACAATCAACATTATGCTATGAGGAGCCAATTCAACAAAATTTGGAGAACAGTGTAACATCAAAGAGTGTAAGCAATTTGTTTGAAACGCCCATATCTAACAACATGTCTGAAGAAATTATGACAGAACCCGTTGTACAAGAAAGTTTGGAAAATAATAGCATAGAAATTGAAGATTCAAATACAGAAAATGAACATAACATCAATAATATCTCAGATGTTACAAAAACAGTCCTATATGAAGAAAAAGCAGATAAAGTTGAAGAATTAAATTTACAAAAGGAAGATGTTAATATTAATACGAATCTTGTAACAAAGGAACTTTCTGATAGTCTACAAATGCCTGTAGCTGAGATTCCTTATAATTCAAAAGAAGATTTTAATATCACAGTAAACAAAAATAAACCGAATGATTCTTCAGTTTCCCAAAAAAAGGATGATGTGAATATTACCTCTCAAGAATTTAATGACATGTCCCAAGATGAAGACATTATAAATCTTAAAGAACAGAAAGATATGCAAAAAGTAAAAGTTTCTAATGAAGAAAATAACAAGAATTGGGCGTCCGTTTCTCTTCATGCAAACAGCGCAGAAACATTGAAAAGTGGAGGAACATTAAGTAAAAGGCCGTCTAAACGTAAAAGAGGAAGCAGCAAACCTCCTGTGCGAAGAAGTTCGAGGTATACGGAAGAAATCACAAAACATATAAAATTGGAAACTGATCTTCCAGATATTGACCAAGAGCTACAGGATAAACAACAAATGACATTACCCGGTATATCACATACATTGTTGTCTGAAAAAGAAGCTGAAAATACACCATCAAGTACTAAAAAATCCAAGCCTCAAAAATTAGTATTAAATAGGAAAAAATATAAATGTGAACCTCCAGAAGTTGAGATCCTCTCTGAACAACCAATTTTAACTGATAAACCAGTGAAAGAAATTAAAAAACGCAAACAGTATACAACCACAGAAATGACAAGTTGTGAAGTAAGATTAGCAGACTGCAAGCATACAATTTTAAATCCAGATGTAAGTCCTGATGTATTACAGAGGTATGGGATCTCTAAAATTAATTCCTGTACATACTTCAATTCAACTCATGTAGATTCTGTGCTAAATGCTATGCAATTAACATCAATTAAAAATTTGCCAAGTGTATGTAATAAACGAAAAATTTCAATGACTGAATGTCCACAAAGTGAATCATCAAAATTGAACAGATCTAAAAGCTCACAACCTTTCAATAATGAAATAAATTTAATTAACGTTGAGGACGATAATGCAGAACATACAAATCCCGATATCGATGTTATGCCATCTTTAACAAAAGAGCCAGTTACACTAAATATTTCACAAGATTGTGAAAATCCAGATATTGAAATTGTGGAAGAAAAGAAAACTTCTACTACAAACCAACAGTATAGTAATTCTGAGTCAACACTGACTGTGATAGATACGAACGATGATAAAGAATTACCAAGGACACAATATACAGTCCACAAAGGTCCTATATTAGATATTAAGGTAAAGAAACGACGGCACCGTAGAAGAAGAATAAAATGAAAATATTAATAATATAAATTCATTACTACTTTTTTTATAGAAACATTTTATTTTTTTTAAGGTGCTCATTATTTTCTTTTCATAAAAGTTTGTAATACTGTTTTTTCTCATTTTCGTTATCAATTAAAAATTTTATATTTTATAAAGAAAATTTCGTTAGCTACAAGTGTACTACTAATAGGAATAGTCTTAATAAAATCGTCTAAATTTCTATTTTCAAAGATTTCACTCATTATTATCCTTCTTTACCTTTTTTATTATTATTTATTTAATAAACGATTGATTCCATTTACTGATATTGCACAAAAATTAAAGAATATTAAAGAAGAAATAATACTTTTCTATGATTGAACATAATAATCTGTGGTGAGGTTTTAAAAGTCATGTTACATTAACATTGATTACATTTAATCATTTAATTATAAGAACAAATATGTCCTTTAGGTTTTTGAGAATTCATTCCTAGCTGCAAGTGAAGATGGCAGAATATATAGGTACAATCAAGCATCTAATGGAATATTAAACATCTATAAAGGTCATAAAGCAGCAGTAACTTGTTTATATGTATATAAAACAACCAATACAGATATTAGTAAAGAATGGATGTTTTCTGGTTCACTGGATGGAACTTTAAGATGTTATAATATCACGGTAAGTAAAGTCTCATTATAATATACAGCAATATAAAATACACTGCTATATATATTATTTTCATTAGACTGGAGCACAAGTAAGAGATACAGCAGACATAGGTAGCCCCGTACAGTGTATGGATGAAGCATGGGGGATGATTTTCATTGGTACCAAGTCTGGTCACGTATCCCGCTACCACATAAAGGTTTGTCAGAAAAATATCATAAACAAGACTGTATTTTATAACATTGTGTATGAATCATTTGTAAAAGAAGACAATGTTTTCTCAGTTAGGTGTTATCAAAGGAGACAGTATACAGTTTTCAGATAAATCTGTACTAGCTTTAAAAGCAACCAACGAGGGTCCACGAAAAGTTCTTATTGTAGCATCACGGAGTCAACCGATAACTATACGAGATGCTCAAAACGGCCTATTTCTTCGCACAATTTGTGGCCAAAAGAGTCATACAGTGTATAGTTTAATGCGTGATAATAATCTAATTTATTGTGGAACTAGTAGCACATCTATACCTGTCTTTGATTTTACAGTGAGTAAAAATTATAAATATAATTAGTCAGCATGTATGTATAAAACTTACTCAATTCATACGTATCTCTTCTTCATAGAATGGTGAACAAAGATTACAGTATGATGCAGGAGTAGGAATCGTTTGTATGCGCCTATACAGAGATTTACTGTTTGCCGGTTGTTACGACGGAAATATTTATGTATTTAATACAAAGGTTAATATTTTATCTAGAAAAAAGAAAACAATATTATGAAAGATGATGCTTAACTTTAAACAAATTGCAGGATCACCGACTTGTGTGTAGCATACCTGGACCAGGCAATATGTTATTAAGTATGGAAATTATAGACAATAAGGTATTTATTTTGTTAAAGTAATTTAAAAAAAATGATTTAACATAATATGTAAATATTTACGTTTACAGATCATAGCTGGTAGCAAAGACAAACGTTTGCAATCATGGCAAATGCCACTACAAGTGCGGATTTTGTTATAGGTGAACCAAATTTGTACTAATACATCTTAGTCTAGTCGTGCTCCTAAGACAAAAAGTATTGAATTACTTTGGAGTACAGTAAACTTCTATAAAATAATTGTACAAATTAAGAGAACTAGATTTATATGTATATACACCTATAATATATATATATACATAACTTATTTACAAAACAATGCACATAAATAATATAAATACGTTTGTACAGACAATTAAATTATTGGTATTGTGATGAGATCGAAATATTTACAATACACTAGAGAAATGTACTAGATTTTTGTCTGTAAAAAGCGATGAAAGAAAAAAGTATTTATTCGATTTTATAAACTCGCGCTGCTGAGGACAAACCTCCTGTGCCTTGTGCGCGTTATCAAATCTTTTTTTTTGGTATTATCAAATAAAAATACATATAAACGATACCTAAATGAGACTAAAAATTGCACTTTATAATTCAAAATTCTGTAACCTTTGCACTTAATTTTGTTTCTTTGTATGTGTTATAAAATATATTTATATTAGAATGTATTTCAATATAGTATTGCATACTTAATTAAACAGTAACACAATAAATGCAAATGCTGATATTATAATTTATATGTTATATTAAGTTTTCAGACTATTAACTTTTTATACACTGCTTAATAAGTGCAAAGGATTGAAAATGCTTAGTACTAATATAGTAACATTTCAATAACGTTAATAAGACATATGTATCTGAGTTTATTGATAAATTGCATATCTTACCAAATAGTCATTGTTGCAGTTTTCTCACTATCAATAATTATTCTTTCTGCATTCATTCTTTTTTGATAATATGCATATATGTATCTTGTTCTGTACATGTTACTTTAAATTGTTATTCATTTTGTAACTTTAATGCATTAGCCATGTTTTGTTGATTTTTTAGTACCGAATTTATTTAATATTGTTTTCTAATTTGTTAATAGAAAAAAGAAAGATGTGTATCCTCTTGATAGAATGGACAAATAATCTTAAAATGTGATTGTGATGAAATGTATATGTTAAGGTAATCTGTGTATATTATACATCACATGAAATATATAATTTTTAGAGGGAAATAAAATTTGTAGAGGAATTATATACCATTCCGTATTTTACCATGTACTTCACCTATAACATATAATATTACATCCAATATGCATTGTATTTGTAAAATTATATATAAATTGATAATTAAACAATGTTGTATTTTGCATAAGTTCATTGTATATTTAGTGTTTGTTACGTGTAATAATAAAACACTTTCCGTATCTTTGACAAAGTTTATAGAATCTGTTTTTGGAAATAAAATTTCGACATAAATTAGTAATAGTAATGGACAGAGTTTTAAAGTTTTGTACATTAAATTGTATGAAAGTGTTATAAAAAGTTTGATAAAATACTTGAATCTCATACTAAAGATAATTTATTCTTTAAAGCTTAATTCAAATTTTTGTATAAGTATGTGGCTAATTAGTATCAAAATGATAAATATATATTTATATTCTCTATAGATACGAACTTGTTAAATCAATAAACCTTTACACATATACACATAAGATGATAATTTTTCAATGAAAGCATTAAATTAATTTCCCACGTAAACAAAATTAAGTTAAACCATTTAAAATGTGTTTATGCCTTGGTCCTGCTAAGTCTGGCAAAACTATTTTAATGAAATGTTTACAGGGAGATGATGTAGATGATGCAACTCATACTGTTTCTACTAATGGTATAAATCTTTTTACAGTCAAAAACAATACAGGTGAATTTGACATGGTTATTAAAGAAATTGGAGGTAGTATGGCACCGATATGGAAACACTATTTTGACAAGGTAATAGTTATACTTTTAGAATTGCATATAAGAGAAAACTTTTAATTTGTTAATTTCTAGGTTCGAAAAATTATTTATGTAGTGGATGCGAGTAATCTTTGCCAGATAAGTGTAGCAGGAGTATTACTATATTCTATATTAGTAGACCCTAAACTGCAAAATATAAAAATTGCATTAACATTGAACAAAATGGATCTTTCTTATCGTCAAATGCGCAACGAAGCCTTACTTATGCTTCAATACTCTCGTCTGCAAAAAGAAATTACGCAAGAGCTAACTATATTTGAAACTAGTGGAATAACTAATGAAGGTATTGAAAAATTAAGAGAATGGTTATTTGACCCTGCTACTTTAAAATCTGCAATAAACGCAAATAAGTAGAATTAATATATAATACGAAATGATTTTATCTGGAAATGAATATTTCTTTTTATTTACACTCAATCTTATGAAGGTATAAAGATTATACAGATAGAAACTTATCAGTAGCTGACACCGATATTATTTTAATGTAACATATTGCTAAACTTTCCTCAAATTTTTCTGTTTGCATTGAAAAATGGAAATATCACAAATAAAACTCATTATTCATCTCTAGGCATAAGAGATTTCTTTTGTAGTTTGATATTAATTTCATTAATTTTCACAATAACTGTAAAAGTTGATCAAAAAGTTTTTGAATTCATTCCACCTAAGTACTTACTGTTTAATAAATGTTAGTGATAAGAATAATCCGTTCTTAAAATAAATTCAAAAACTTTTTGACCAAAATTCAGATGCATGTACTTACAAAGTAAGTGAACTATTATAGTAATACAACTCTAAATCAAACTACAAAAATTTAAGTGTATATTATTGAAAACAGCTTTTATAAGGATAACATTGAAGAAAATGTACTGCTTTTTCTTGTACTACTAATGATAAATATATAATTATACGTACAATTCTTAATTCATTTTTCAAATATTAAGACTTTCCTTACCGATCTATCCGTCTGTGAGCTTCTTAAAATGTAATAAACTATACAAATCAGGCAAAAAACTACATTTTAATGTATTCTTGTAAGATCCTCTACTATTTTTACAAGATCATCTACTGTTGCTTCTTTTTTCATGCCACTAGGATCGTCGATCTATAAAAAAGAAAACAAATTAGAAATAGAAATAAACTATACATATAATTAAAAACAAAAAATTATTTACCATAAGACCCATCGCAACTTCCGCCATTTTATCGGGACTTAAGTCGAGAAAACTTTCTATCAAATCTCCATCTATGAATCCTTCACACTGTTCAATTTTTAGTTCAGTATTAAAACTCCTCCAAAAGTTATGTTCTATTTTACCAACGCTTTTTATTACACTTGTTAATCTGTCTTCAAGATTTCTTAAAGATTCATAGAATGAAAATGGAATTTGTGTAACCAAACCAATTGCACCGCTGACGGTACCAAACAATACGCAACCTTGTGTAGGAGTACTTGATTCACCTAAATTTTGCATTACTAAAGATCCATGTCGGAAAACATTGACCATATCACCTAAGTGAAATTGTCCAACTTCTTGCATTTGTTGTCTTTCATCTTCTGACGTAGCAGCACTGAATTAAATTTTAGTTTATTATCTTATGGTATTAAAGGTATGCATAAACATAATAAAAAAACGTGTAATCTTACCTATCCTTTTGACAGACAAAAAGATTGAAACAATTTTCAGCACCTAAGAATGTATCATCATCTAGAATTTCAATAGCAGTCATCCAGTTTGGATTATAATCTCTTGCAATTTCTTCAAAGCTACCTTCCATTGTTTTATATTGTAGCAATGTAAGAGATCTCATGAGATCTCCAACTAAAACAAAGTCTCCTTTTGTTTTCAAGTAAAGAGCAATTATGTTATTAAAGTGGCTACATTCTAGCCTGAGTTCTTTTTCTGCAGTCCATTCAAACAAACGAACAGTGCTATTAATACTAGCAAGAAGTTTTCCATTGAATTCGACCAAAGAATAACATGACCCTTTGATTTCTTTTTCAGCAACCTGTGTAAGTTTTCCATCATTCCAATGATATAAAAGTATTCTACCCATTTTTGGCTCAGTTTCGTCAGGATTAACACGGGCAGTTCCAACCACATAATAGAAAGTAGGGTCTTCACCCAATTTTGTTGATATTAATGACAATGCATATTCATTAGGCATTAACATGTGTGCATGTAAAACTTCAAAAGTATGTTGATCTATAATGAGTAGATTATGTACTTCAATTTCTTGACTAATATCACTTGCTGTAGGCTTATTGTGAGATGCAATGTGACTGCTGCTAGATGTTGAGGCAGCCTGTGTTGATGCTGAATGTCTTACAATGCTAACACCGCTACTGTCTTGAATATCAACCCGCATCGTTATTACACCGAATGTTTGAGAACTTTCTTGGTAAGCAATTCGTCTCGGCGATTCACCAAGAGGAACTGTTCGAATGTGCAGTTTTTGTATTTCATCTATTGTTCCTATTGTCACAGTACTGTCAGTTGCTAATGCTAAGCTATCAGGATATGATTCCGCGTTTAAAGAACACATGTGGTTTACTTCTTTCAAATTAACATTGCTGAATACTAGTTTATGATTTGATGAATAAATTACAGTCGGCCTATCAGAACATGCAAAAACATTGGTAGTAGACAATGATCTGAATGTTCTTAGGACTGTTGGCTGTGTACCCAAAGTAACTTTCTTTTTATCAGAAAGTATACCATTTTGTTTGTGTAAAGTAAAGTAATACATACTACCATCTCCAAGAGCGCATAAGAGATATGTATTACCTTCGAAGCATGTCATTAGAATAGATCTAGGTATAATTTCACCTCCAAGTAATTCTTTATTGATTTCTTCCAAAGCAGGTAAAGTTAAAATACGAACAGAAATATCAGTCCACAAACCTACCGCAGCGATTTTTGCTTCGGTATTACCATCTAATGGAGATATATCTAGACATGCTACTTCATACTGTAAGGTAGCAAATCCTTTTGGTACAATTTGTCCGCATGAAATTTCCATGTAAAATAAATCATTTCCTGTAGCACAGAGTACTTGTGTGCCATTACAAGCAACAACGCTAATGGTTCTTTTGTTTTCTGGTTCCCATTCAGACACAACTGTTTTAGTTTCGTGTGAAATTAATCTGGCAGATGTTGGTGTTATCTGGATAAATAAATCATTTGTAACATTTCCAGTATGAAAAGTTTGCTCATCAGAAACAAAGCCTGGAATGTCTGTTTCTTCAACTTCTTCCCCATTTAAAGTTAATATTCTGGTTTGCCCAACAAAAGATAATACCAAAGTATTGTCAAAATTACCTCCACCAATTTTCAATGCCCACATACCCTTGATTCCTGGTAAATCTATACTTGCATGTTCTTCAATGCCTATTCCATTTCTGATAATTCTAAGAGAACCTTCTTTGAAAGCTCCAGAACATGTAACCATTTGTCCCTGGCCCTGCCTTTCAAGATCAACTACTGCCATATCAACTATCGGTGCCAAATTAGTAAAAGTTTCCATTGGAACACAATAGGAACCATTTTCATCTGCTTTTGTGATTAATTTAATTAACTGTGAATCACCCAAACGGCTACCAACAAATATTACTCCATTATCTAAATATGTAATGCATTCTGGTATGCTAATTTCTCCCAACAGTTCAACTTTTAGATCTTTCACAACTTGTGTACCATCTGGCTTCTTTTCTTGTTCTAAGAATAGCATAAACAAATGCCCAGCCATGTCTCCTAATAAATATCTGAGTCCTTGATTATCAACTTTAGCATAACATGTAATTGTACTCTGTTTAATAATTGGTGGTACAACAGCAACATATGTAGTTCCATCATGATATAATATGCTTTCCTGACCTATTATTATTGCACCACAAATAGGTGAAGGTACAGGAATAACCATCATAGCTTCACGTTCCACGTTGTCTTGTCTCCAAGGTATCTTAACAAATTCTTTGTCTCTTAAAGATATTTCATGCGTTTTAACATGTCTGCCATTAATATCTTGATGAATTAAAATTAAAGTGGGATTAGCACATCCATGAAGAAAATTCACATCTTGTACTTGTTGTTCATCCATACGTATTGATGATGCTTTTAACTCTGGATTATCTTTGTCAAGAGGTATGATTTTAAATAGACCATCATATAATCTGAGGCCAATCACACGTGCCTTAGGATCAATCACAGCTTTAATTCCAGTTTCAGAAGCCTTCCCAATACGATCTGCCACATTTCCATGTGCTTTTGTTATAATTTCTATATCTTCTCCTTCTCCAATACATTCCAAAATCATAGCATTATAACGAGTAGTTAAAAGAAACAAAAGATCTTTCTTTTCATGCTGTAGAAATAATGTAATTTATTAATTATATACTAATTTATTTTATTGTAATTTAAAACTTATATGTTTGAATGATTGCATCTAATTTCTCAATCTATCATCGTGTACATACATTAAAAATAATTAACTTTTAATACTTCTAAAGTTGTATTTCTTATTATAAATATAAATTTAGTAGTTCTGTACAAATTCTATTTTATTAAATATTAATAACAAAGCAAAAAAATTAACATGTAATGTATAACTTATTAAACAAGGATATCAGGATAACCTTACCGGTGGTCTAAAGAATTTAACGACTGCAATTTTTCCGTAAATTCCAACTTCTTTCAGTGGTCTTAAACCTTCAGGAGTAACGAGATAAATTTCTAATCGAACGTTTTTTGCTAGGATCAGATTCAGATCCGTAGGTGAGGTAAAATTACCTTTATAAGCAAAAAAAGAGCAGTTGTTTATCAACGTAAATTTGTTATTTTTTTACGAAACATATTTACTTACCTGTCACACACGCAGTGACAGCTGTAGGTTTGTGTGCTGTTACTACATAATGATGAGACATTGCTTTCATAATATTTTATCCAACAGCACTTTTCTAAATTTGTTAACTATTCAAGCACAAGTATGTATACACACATACGATCAAGCCACTGGCCTTGCTTGGTTTTCAATTTCACGCCAGTGATACTAGATGGGATAGGTTTTTTCGCGCATGCGCAACTTTTCGTGATGCAACGATGAAAATTACAACAACGTATACAACAGTACTTACACGTGACGGTGGCGCGGACCCCAGAGTTTTGGCGGGACTGCACTGAGCAGTAACAGGTTTTTTACCTTATCATCACCTTTTTGTCTTATATCATAACATCATATTATATTGTTTATAATACAATTTTAATTATTTAATTCAACATTTTTTAATAATTTAAAGATTAAATGCGGGAGCACTATAGCACTCTCGTTTTATGCGAGTGACTACTTCGTTGATACTATATTCAATGCGCATGCGCAGAAATACCTATCCCATCTAACATCACTGTTTCACGCGCCATAAAGTTGGCAACAATTTACAAAGAATTAACACATTTCAAAAGGGATTTTTATATCAATGTTTATATATTGCTGATTAACAAATATGTTTTAATTAAAAAGTTGTATCACATTATAAATTAAAAAAGGGAAATCAAAGTAAAAACAGTTATGCAAAATGACGACACACTGCTGTATAGACTTTATGTTGTTTAAAATGATATTTAAATAAAATACGTTTTTTATACGTATTAAATACAACTTTTGTAATATCTTACGGTATTAATTATGATTTTATTCAATTTTTTAGGGATATCTACATTCTAAAATAAATAGAGATATCCTTATAATCAGACACCTTCGCATTGTTGAACATTTTTCAACAAAGTTCATTTTTTGCATAAAATTTTAGGTGAATAACTATAATAAAAGAAAGAAAAACTTAAAATTTATTAAAAATGTAAAGTGCAAAATATTTTAATACATTATATATTTAGACCATAAACTAATATGTATTATTATTATTATACAATATTTAAACTTTTACAATATCACAATTTTAACATTAATTTGTATCTTCTTATTGTGTCTATACAGTTTTATAACTTATTAGTTGATGGTCTGTAAATTTCAAATTCATACATTCAGCAATTTTAAGTGGCAGCTCATTAAAAACAAATTGTTTTAAAAATAATTAACTCAATTGCATCATAATCAATAGCAATTAAATTAATATAAAGTAACATGATAGGATGTATACCAAAAATATATAACTTTTGCAAATTTGATCAAGTATCTAACAATGCAGCTTGCACAAATATAAATTTGCTTTTCCATAAGATTAGCTGTGTATTTCCTACTTCATTACATGCTTACGTTGTTTACACAAAACAGTCTTAAAAGAAGTATAGGAAGTAAATTGTAAGGGCACATTCAAGGATAATCTAAGGTTACATATCCAATATCAGAAAGAGGATCAAGTTGATCAAGTCGATTTAAACCAGTCTTGCTTCCTAAATGGATAGAATTAAAGCAAATATGCAGACCAATGACTATAATGCAACTTGCATGTTAAGTCATTGAATCATTGAAACATTGAATAGACTTTTAATATAAAAAACAACTCTTTATAATTTATGTGGGGAGACCAACAATTTCTTGAATAGTTACATGACCATTTGAAAGATTAACTGGGGTCATAGATGCCTTAGAACTCTCACTTGAGCTACTATCACAACTATCACTTTTACTATCAGTGCTAGACACTGAACTGTCTTTCCTTTGACTGTTTTCACGTCTAGAAGAATATCCCATGTGTTCTGGAGAAGAGCTAGAACTTAAAAGAGGACAACTACATCTGCTCCTATTTCCATTACTTGTACTATCACTGTCCCTTTCGCTATCAACACTTGAAACTGTACTGCCATGTCTTTGAGCTCTTAATGATTCATTTTCTCTTTTTAATTGTTCATTTTGTTGCATTAAATCATCGATCCGTTGTTGACAAATTTTCAATTTTTTTGCTGATTCTGAATCTGTATTACCACTTTTACTTTCCAAATCTCTGTCTTCTGTTTGATGAAAATTTTTGCCACGTAGACGTTTTGTCAATAAATCTACTTTGGCCTCTAATTGTAGATATTCCTGTATTAATTCTGATTTACTTAATGTACTTAACCTTTCAGCATGAAGATCTTCATATGCTGTTGAGAATTCTTTAGTCAAGAATTCTTCTTCATCTTCTGGGGATGAATAAAAGTAATCTTCATCAGAGTCAACACTGAAACTAGAATCTCTAGTACGAGAAGGGGCTGGTTTTTGAAATGTAGCAGGTAATTCTGATGATACAGCTTCTGAAAGCTTCTGATCAAGATCTGGAAGATCACTGTGATCATCCATTAGAAATTGTGTAGTATTATATGGTGCTGGAGGCTGTCTACCAGTTTTTGCTAATCGACCTCTAGATCTATATCTTAACTGTTGTTGATATGATAATTGCTGTTTCGAATATGGCTTTAATTTCCTATGTTTAGGTTTACCTCTACGAGTTTTTCTTTTTTTTGCTGCAATATCAATTCCATCTTCGTGTTGACCTCCCTCTTGATCTCCACTGCCACTACCACTTTCAAACTTCCCAGAATTTTTTGTTAGTAATTTGGAACACTGAAACAAAAATATTTCAATTAGTTTTAAATATTTAATTTATCGTATACAAAAAAAGTAGCATTACAAAATTTATTAGAATTAAAAATTTTAACTTTTAATGTTTAAAATAAATCAAAATTCTGTATCTTACAATTTTGTCATTAATATAGTTGCTTTTGTTGATATTTTTGCCAATAGGGAGCGGCACTTGCTCCGAAGCTGGCAACGATGACGCCGCAGGCGTCGGCTCTGCCTGTACGCCCTTCACGTCATGTACTTCATCAATGTCATCCGACACTTTCTCCATTACAGTTTTGCCGTTATGATTATCCATATTTGTAATATTGACTAAAATTCGGCTATTTACAGTGGTACAAGCACTCATTACCGTTAAAAACGCTACCTCATCCACAGATACTCTCTATTCCCGCTTTACGAACCGTACGCCTTCACCGCAAACAGCGACTGAATCGCCATGTTTGATTTATCCGTGATTCCGTACGATAGCGAAGCGCGACGTGCTAACGTTTCGGAGGAGTAGGGACATTTGCTCCGAAAGGTGGGGTGAATGTATTTGTCCCTACCAAACCCCACCATGCTCACTTATCCTTCAGGCACTACTCCCTGAAAGACTATGGCGGCTCTTCTCATACACATTGCACCCTTACCACCGTTAATTTAATGTTTATTACGTAGAACAACCAAAGATAATGATAAACGCATGGCAAGCATATTCCTTTACACAATACATTTCGAATATCAATGGGATTATTAATCTATTGTATGCGTATGTAATACAATTCATGTATAATATAATTTATGTACGTCGGGTCGATCGAACTATCAAAGATTTAAAATGATTTGATGATCAAAACTTTGAATCAATAACCGTTAATATGTAAACGGGGAAAAAATTGTATTTTATAACAAATTGGGGCGTACTGTTTCTTATCATTAATTTTATAGCGGTACTTATTAATTTATAACTCATGCTGCAAGTATACAAAACATTATTCAATATATTAAATATACTCCGTAACTTCGATAAAAAGAAACTAATTCCAATAATATTGTAAGTTGTAGATAGAAAGTAGTCTTTTTACAAAACTACTGATATCTAATTAGAAATAATGTTTCTGTTCGGAAACAAAACGCAGAATCTACCTCGGTTGCGAGTTGTCTGTAAATATGTTCCTATAGGATGTTTGAAATGATAAATGTGTTTTTCTAACACGACGCAGTTTCAGTGTTTGTTATGATTACTTGCGAGCAGTTTTCGAAACTTAAGCTTTTTCAACATACCAAACAAATATTTTTTATTTATTGCTCTTATTCTCTATATTACAAGTACTTTTACAACTTATTTATAATCTACAAAAACGGTTTAAGTACAAACGAGGTAATAAAAAATGTAATATGATGTAGCTGAATTGTTTGCTAAACCGAAGTACAATATATATGTACTATGTTTGGTACAATACATACACCTCGACCTACTTTACACGTAGTTGCATATAATTGTATTATGGCTTATTATACGCACTCAATTTCATACCTGCAATTGGATAGCTACACTCAGATTTCCTTTCACGTGTATCATAGACAATATCTTTCGTAATTAATTCAGAATTCGCAACATCAAAATCCCAACTTAAAAGATCAAACGATATAGTCGTAGGAATATACCGTGTGATATCTCTGCAGTTAGAAACTTGGTATTTTCTGATCAAATATGACTTTAAACCGAACCAAAGGTTTTCACTGTCCGTGACCGTGTCGCTTGCAATATTGCTACAGGTTATACGGTGAAATTAGTAATGGTGGAGTAGTGGACAGTAAATAGCAAGCGTAGAAATATATTTAGCAATGATAATTTAATGAGATATCCGCTCCAGTCAAACGATAGTTCACCGATTACATATTTACCTCGAGTGAAAATAAAGTTGATGAAAACCTGTTTGTACTTTGAATAGAGACATAAGAAAATACTTATAAATGATTTTCCTTACTCGTTCAATGTAACTATCGATCGCAATTGCATACATATTTGCTGTAATAACAGAAATGATAGAATACTTATAAACGATTCAATTTGCCTTTACTGTTCGATACGAATATCGATCAAAGCAGATGCGCTTCAATTACGTAATTTAAAATATTAAACTTTCATACATAGTGAATGGGAAAGAGGAAATAATTCGTGTGTCTTTCATGTAGATATTGATCTTGGACATATATTTATAACTTTGCATGCATTCGACCTGTTTTACCACTTTAAAGATAAATCTAAAGAAAAGGTGTTAAAATAAGCTTAAAATAACTGCAAATAGAAATTACATTTATAAACGTTTTCTATTTCAAAATGAATAAAATGTTTCCTACTAAAAAAAAAAGTAAATTCAATGTGACTGAAAAAAGACTACGCGGGCTTTATTTTTTTCGTATAAACACTTTAATCTATCGATCATTTTGTAATTGTAGATGTTTAGGTAAACACATCAACGACTACATATTGTGTAAGATAGTATATGCAGTACGGTATATATACTACTAATTTAAGAAGGGAATAACATACGTGACTAGCGCAACTATAAATACGTTCTCTATGTAGGAGACTCCTGCACCACCTTTCTTAAAACTTTTTCCTTGAAATGTAAATTCTTTCTGTTCGAATTAATTACGAACATACTATTCCTAAACACTGCGGTTGAATCGATTATATGGATAGAAAAATACGTACACTTATATAAATGTGTATCCAAATCTAATGTATTAAATTGCAATGCACACACAATTGACAAGGCTATCATTGTTACGTGTATCAAATTACGGTCGTTAATATTATTTATGGGATTTAATATATACCAAAGAATCATTTGTATAAGAACTAAATATTTATAAAGCAGTTGCTTCATATTGGAATTTTTTAAATAAGGAAATGAACAACTGTCCCATACAAAAAGCTAATAAGAGAAGTTTGGAACTCAAAATGTAAAAAACATTATTTCGTGGATAATTATTGTGTCACATCTTTGAAATAAACGATTCCTTTCGATATTATTGAAATCATCTTTCGAAAAAATTGATTTTTCTATTTAAGAAATCTACCGAGGTATGAAATGAGTGATTATTCCTTATGTAATATACGCGTAGATATGTTAACTCATAATATGCGTAAGTTCAATAACCAATTGAACAACAATGATAAATTGCAACTAAGAAGTTAATGTTTTTTTTTGCATAATATGTAAAAGATATATACATAAATACACAGTTTTCAGAAAATAATAGTACACTTGTATGTAATATTGTATATATATATGCATGCGTATGTACACACTTGTACATTTTAATCATTCAGAAATAAAATAACGTAAAATATATGTACAAAATGAATTTTTTATGAAATTTATGAACGAACGATCTACTACCACTTGTAAATAACAAACGAACACAGCGACCAAAGGATATAAAATATTATCATTGCACAAAAGATATAAAAGACAAAATATGAATTACTTATTCACTTAATTAAAATATTATATGTACATTATTAAACGCTTTTACTTCTCATCATTATATTCTTTGAAAAATGGTGTATTACATTAGTTTGGATATTTATACTGTTCAATGATTGTATAATAATCGCATAAAAATTTTTTATAACAAACACCACTATATCACTATATTAAATCTATAATAAATTATTTAAGAAAAGTTTCAATCGTGCGTTACACAGAATATAATAAAGCTATTTTTATAGATAAATATTAAAAAAAAAAAAAAAAAAAAAAAAAAATAAAAATAAAAATAAATATGACTTTTGTATATTTTTTTTTCTCTTAAAGTACGCAAGCACGCGCATGTATATAATAAGGCACTTAAAAATAATATTTAAGATATCAAGATAAAATTTGCCTAATAAATATCAATAACAGTTTATATCAGAAATATACTTAACTTTTCTTTACCATAACTGTAATTAGCAGTTTACTCAACCACAAGTTCATGCTGGTCTACTTCACTAAATGTTTTATTAATATTTTCAACCCAGTTCTTTAACCTTTGTTCCTGCTGTAATTTCATTTTGTTACCTCTTTTCCGCTTTATTTCATGTTTTGGTATCTCTTCCTCTTCTGAACCACTCTCGTCTGATAAACTGAATTTCACTGGTCGTTTACGTTTGTATGAATATCGTGGAGGCTGTAATACATGCATGTACACGTATATAATACACATTAAGAATATAGTTAATAAATACTAACATTTAATTTAAAATAATTACAAATAATACCTGTGAAAAATGAGTTGGTTCAAAATCAGCAAACAATGGAACTTCTGGTATATTATTCTCTATTTCAGATTCACCCATTTCAGAAAGAACATCAAATGTATCAGAAAAGCTTGTGATATCAATTTTATTTTTGTTCTTTTCTTTGAGAGGCGATCTTTTTACATCTAATTTTTCAGTTTGTACATTTTCAACTTTTTTTATATCCTCTTTCAATTTATTAACCACTAATTTGTTTTTTATTTCATTAACTGATAATCTTGCTAAAGGTCTGTTATAATTCTCTAAATTTGTCTGAATGGCATTTTCTTGTTTTCCTTTGTCATTTGCATTTTTATACTGAACAGAAGATGATAAATTTTCATCATCTTCATCACTAAAACCAAATGCATTTTGTAATTCATTTAACTTTTTTCCTGATTTAATAGTACTAACTGGTGTTGAACATATATCATCAAAAATTTTGTGAGGTGTATTGATTGTAGTACTTTGTGGCATTTCCATTATATTTAGAAAATTATTTAAATTAGATTGTCTCAATACTCTTTGATCATTAACAATTGAACGATTTTGTAAGCCTGATGGTCCAGGTTGAGGATCAAAATTTTCTTTTTGTTCATCCATTTGTACACTTAATGTACTTTTCTTAGGACTTTGAGAATGAACTTTTTTCTTTTCTTTCTTAACAACTATTTGACTTTGCTGATTTGACATATTGTTTTCTTTGTTTTCGTTAGTATCAGAGCTAAATGTATTATTTGTACTTAAGTTCATTGTATTGGTTGTCTGTATAGCTGGTGGTGGTATATTTTCAGCTTCACTTACTACTAGTTCATTTATACCTTCTCCTGGATTAGATTGTAAAGATTGATTTATGTTTGTAATTTCTGTACCAAATTTTCTTGACCCGGAAGGTTTTCTCTTTTTGTGACTAACATTACTTACATACCCTTCCTCGTTTATATTTTCATTGTTTTTCTGTGAAATATTTTTTGCATTTATTATACTTCCATATGGTTTGATTTCATTATTTGAAGTTCGCACAAATTTATTGCTAAAAATACAATATTTGTTGCTCTGTGGTGTACTTTGAAATGCATTCTTTACTTGTGAAAATGTAAGCGGTTGTGGCGTCCTCCAGGGACTACCAATTTCTAGATTTTCTGATGATTTTTTAATCGGTGATAAAGATCTTTCAAACAATGAATGATTAAACATGTTTTTCTGCTGTACCGCGAGATCACTCTTAAAAATATCTGTTAGTCTAAATGGCTGAAAATCATCTGACTTCGACGTTTGTGAATTATGCATCATTGTAACTTTTTTATTATTTAAATCTTCTACTGATACAATTCTTGGTTTTGTAATATTATCTTTGACTTGTTCTTTCTTTGTGCTTTGTGGTTTTTCTAATTTATGTGTATCTGTTTCTTCTTTTGCATATTCTTGCACGGTTTCCGTCAATACATGTTCAATTAAAGGTACCGCTGAAACATTTTTTAAATCTTCTTGTAAGTCATCTTTCTCTAATACATGTTCAACCACAGGTTCTATTGAAACTTTGCTTTCTAAAATTTCAACAGAATTTGTTCCTATTACTTCTTTATTGCTTTTTGCTTCTGTCACCTCCTTAAGTTCTTTAACTTCTTGAACTTCTTCAAACTGAAAATTAGTTGGAATCTCTTTATCAATTTTCATTTCTGGCAAATTATGTTTCCCAAAAACATTTTTCTTTTTTTTGCTCAATAGTGTTTTTTTAGTAGTATACTTCTTCTTACGTTTTTTAGGCAATTTTTCTTTAGAATCATTAACATCAAATTTAAACTCATAGATTTCATTAGTATCTTCTTGAGAATTATCAAGTGGAACACTTTTATATACTGGTAATTTTTCTCTGCTTCCACAATCGTTTAATTTAGGAGAACAATCTTTTTTTATTGGTATTTCATCATTTTTTAAACCTTTAGTATTTTTAGAAGAACGTGGGACTCTCTTTTTAGATTGATTTACAAAGGATTCTTTTAATGACATTTGTCGTAAATTAGAAATATTTTTACTTGTTTCATTTGTACTTTGCTTTCTCTTGACAGCCTTTGATTTATTTCTATTTAAATTATTGGAATCATTATGTGTTACACTTTTTTTAGCTTTTACTCTGTTATTAATTCCCTCTTTAGATAGTTGTTTATGTTTCACAGTTTTCTTACTTTCTTTTTCAATAGTTTCTGTATCCAATGAAGCTGAAGCATTATTCCTTTTCTTAGATAACACATTTCTTGTTTGGATCGCGGATCTTGTATCAATCACTTTCCTATTAACCTTTGTTTTTGCCTTCTTGTCTGCAATATTTTTAGGTTTAGCTACTGTATTTGAGGATGAGATCGTATTTCTTGACTGTGGGGCTTGTAAATTTAACAACAAAGTACGCTGCCTTGTCAAATATGGAGTCATTTCTCCATATGTACCATTTAAATCTGGAACATAATATATAAAACTGTAATTTACAATCATAATTGTCAATTTTTGTTTAAAATTAAATTAAACTCATTGTAGAAACTTCACAGTTACAAAATTTCTAGAACAACACACCTAAATTACAACATTGTATAAGAATATATTGATGTATCATTTATCTTCTGTTAAGCTTATAGAATAAATAACACTTTTAATACAAAAATATATAATAATATACCTTAATTAAAATATCAAGATGTATTAGATGGTATGTATATATAATACGTTTGTTAAAATTGGTTAAAATTGGTTAAAATAGGTATTGAATCAGTACAATTCAAAACAAAGTTTGCGACGTAAATAAAACCGGTTAAAATTTCATATAATGGCGTTATAGATTGGAAAATGCATGGCGGCCTTCATAACATTTCCGAACTATGTATGCTTGGTGGCAGCTATGTCGCATCGTATATTTTCAAATTAAACACCTTATAATGATGTTATTATAAATCTTTATAAATAATTGTTTAATTTAATGTTTATTATCATTATAAATACAGCAAAATGTTCATATTATTTGTTGCAATTTATTTTGCATGCCTATACTAAAGAGGAGGTATATACCTATTCTTTGCCTATACTATATTCTGAAAAAAGCATGAACTGTATCGTATCTTCAATTACTTATTCTATGATAAAATGGTTTCAAGGTATTGAAGCATTTCCCGCCATTTACAGTACTAAATACTTGTATATATTTCATATAAAACATTTATAAAAGTAATTAAAAATCAGTCTAGAATAATGGAAGGATTCGATGATCCAGGAATATTCTATTCTAATAATTTTCCCACCAGTGAATCTAATGAAAGTCAAGTTAAACTTCAATACTCAAAAAAGAAGTTTATGGAATTTATTAGACAATTTCATGAAGGCAATTTTAATTATAAATATAGGTACCTACATAGTATATTCACAAGGTTTTAATCAAAAATTTATATTGCATGTTAAATAATTTAATAATATTATCTTTCAGAGATACCTTAAAACGTAATTACAATCTTGGTCAATATTGGGTAGAGATTAACTTAGAAGATTTAGCAGCTTTTGATGAGTCACTTGCAGAAAAAGTTTATAAGCACCCAACAGAATATTTACCAATTTTGGAGGAAGCTGCAAAAGATTTAGCAGATGAACTAACAACTCCTAGACCTGAAGGTGAAGAAAAAGTTGAAGATATACAAGTGTTATTATCCTCAGATGCAAACCCAAGTTCCTTAAGAGGAATGAAAGTAAGATTCATTGTTGAATTTAAAAATATTTATATCTTTGTATTAACTTATATTTTTCTGTTAGCCTGATGCAGTTTCAAAACTTATAAAGGTACCTGGTATTGTTATATCAGCATCTGGAATCAGAGCAAAAGCAACAAAAATTGCTATACAATGTCGTTCTTGTAGAAACACACAAACGAATATTTCTATTAAACCTGGTTTAGAAGGCTATGTTTTACCTAGAAAATGCACAACTGAACAAGCAGGTCGACCAAAATGTCCGTTAGATCCATTTTTCATAATGCCAGATAAATGTCAGTGTGTTGATTTTCAAGTCCTTAAGTTACAAGAATTACCAGACCACATCCCACAGGGTGAAATACCAAGACATTTGCAATTATATTGTGATCGTTATTTATGTGATAAAGTTGTACCAGGCAACAGAGTTCTTATACTGGGAATATATTCTATCAAGAAGGTCACCAAAACTGGTAGAGGTGCAGGAAAAGAGAAAACATTGGTTGGTGTTCGAGCACCGTATATAAGAGTTGTTGGTATCTCTGTAGATGGAGAAAATACAGGCAGTGGTATACTATAAATTACATTAATATAACTTATACAAAACATATTTTTATCTAATTTTGAGTAATTTTTAGGTACTCATCCAGCTATTACAAATGAAGAAGAAGATTTATTTAGACGTTTAGCAGCAGATCCTAATTTATATGAAAGGATAGCTAAAAGTATAGCTCCTAGTATTTTTGGTGTATTAGATATTAAAAAAGCAATAGCATGTTTATTGTTCAGTGGATCTAGAAAAAGAATGCCTGATGGTCTTTGTAGAAGAGGAGACATTAATATTTTGATGTTGGGTGACCCAGGTACAGCTAAATCACAATTACTAAAATTCGTAGAAAGAGTCGCACCAATTGCAATTTATACATCTGGCAAAGGAAGTTCAGCTGCTGGCTTAACAGCATCAGTTTTAAGAGATCCAATAACGGTAAGCTATTAATATTTTTCCTTTAATTCTAAGCGATATAAATATAACCGATTATATTTATCAAAATACGCTGTTTGATTCATAGAGAAATTTTGTCATGGAAGGAGGAGCTATGGTCCTTGCAGATGATGGTGTTGTTTGTATAGATGAATTTGATAAAATGAGAGAGGACGATAGAGTTGCGATACACGAAGCAATGGAACAGCAAACAATATCAATTGCAAAAGCAGGAATAACTACAACATTGAATACTCGTTGCTCTGTTTTAGCAGCAGCGAACTCGATATTTGGTCGTTGGGATGATATAAAAGGAGAAGAAAATATCGACTTTATGCCAACAATTCTATCCCGTTTTGATATGATATTTATTGTTAAAGACGTGCACGAGCAAGCTAAAGATATAATGTTAGCAAAGCATGTAATGAATATTCATAGTAATGCTGCTCAAATGACAGAACAATCTACAGAGGGAGAGTTACCATTGCATATTTTGAAGAAATATATTCACTACTGCAGAACGTAAGACTCTGTTATTTTTAAATATGTTTTTTATTCCGAATTAATTTATATACTTCTTACAGACGTTGTGGTCCAAGACTTAGTAAAGACGCGGGAGAGAAATTAAAAAATCGTTATGTCGTAATGCGAGCTAGTACAAGAGATCATGAGAAGGACACAGAAAAAAGATTGTCTATTCCCATAACCGTTCGCCAATTGGAAGCTGTCATAAGAATCTCTGAATCTTTAGCTAAAATGAGATTACAACCTTTTGCTACAGAAGTTCATGTAAACGAAGCGCTTCGACTTTTCCAAGTGTCTACTTTAGATGCTGCAATGTCTGGATCATTAGCTGGTAATCTAAAATTACTGTTAATATATAATTATAATTATGATATTTGTATATAAACACATGTAAAAAATAGGTGCGGAAGGATTTACCTCGAACGAAGATCATGAAATGTTATCTCGTATTGAGAAACAATTGAAACGCAGATTTCCTATTGGGAACCAAGTATCAGAACAAAATATTGTCAAAGATTTTATAAAACAAGCATATCCAGAACGTGCCATTTACAAAGTTATACATACAATGATACGTCGCGGAGAACTTCAACATCGTATGCAACGTAAAATGTTATACAGATTATTATAGACTGAAATGAACATCTTTCGTTTTTGTGCATTTATTCATATATTTTTTTAATTTTTGTACTTCACTTAACTCATTTGTAATATATAAATATACACGTACTCAAACTACACGTTAACAGTATTTCAATTAGGATTGTAATTCATCTTTGAATGGATAGTGCGAATGATTTTCAACACTGAAACAAATCAATTTAAAAAAAGTTACTTTTATCCAATTACGATATACAAATTTTTTAAATGCACTTACCCTTTGAAGAATAGAAAATTAAAAATTCTTCCACCAGGGCCCTTATCTAAGGTACTTAAAAGTTCCATCTCTTCTTTTGTTAATGTAAAATCAAATAAATCAATATTTGCTTTAATCCTTTCTGGGGATGAACTTTTTGGAATTACAACAACACCTAATTGTAACAGATGATGCAGTAAAATTTGTGCCGGTGAGCGTTTGTGTTCCGTACTAATTTTTTGTACTATTGGATGTCCTAAAAGATCAGGAAAATCTTCAACATTATGATTGTATTTTGTTTGAAAGTGCTGTTTAGCTCCTGGTGATCCTAGAGGACTGTATGCTGTTACAATAATATTGTGCTTTTGGCACATTTGTCTAATTGAATTTTGTTGCAGATAAGCATGTAATTCTATCTAAAATCAATACAAATTTTATCAATATAACATTCTCAGTTCAGCATTCATTTTCATATATAAAACTTACTTGTAAGTTACTTGGTTTAATTTGTGCATTTTCCCAAATGTTTAAGACTTGTTTTTCATTAAAATTACTTAGACCTATAGATCTTGTATGACCCTTTTTAACTTGTTCTTCCATTTGCTAAAAAGATGAAAAAAAATCAATTACAAGTTATTATCACACCACCACTTAATACTATTGTAATATTAAACCTTCCACACTGAAACAGGATCTGTATCAAGATCTAACACGTAACTTCCATCTTCATTAGTTACTGCAGTGTTAGTACTTTCATTCAATTTAAAAGCAAATGGCATATGAATTAAGTACATATCCAAATAATCCAAGCCAAGTTTTTTCAGGGATAAGGTAATGAACTTTTCTACATCTGATGGTCGATTACCATAATTGGGTAACTAAAAAATAGATATTTTATAATTTTATGCAAAGAAACCTTTTTCTATCTTAAAGTACATATACCTTTGAAGTAATGAAAAGATCTTCTCGTTTTCCACCTTCTTCAAACCATTTTTTTAATACTGCCCCAATTGCCTCTTCATTATTATAATTAAATGCAGTGTCAATATGTCTGTAACCAACATTTAAAGCAGTTGACACAGCTTTTTCAATTTCTTCAGGTTTAGCCTATAGGAAATATAATGTTAAATAATTCCATAATTGAAAATAACAAGTTTGATTTTAGTTTTATGTATTATCAATTACCTGCCAGGTACCTAAACCCACAGTTGGCATGTCATACCCTGACAACAATTTTACTGTCTTCATAATTTCTTTCTTTGAGTGATTTATTGCTGTGAAACATAATTACAACAATTATTTTAAAAATGTATAACACATATTTTATGACATTGTTGTTGTTAAATTATTGCAACAATGTTTCAGATTACCATAAATTATTATGTATTATTAAATGACAATTACTGAACTTGTGAAAATACAATTTAGGTACAAAATTAATTTCTAAAGTTAGACCAGACTTGTACTGTTCTAAATACATAAGTCTACATCTGTAGAGACAGAGAAATTGCTACACGTATCTCGCGGAGACTCGTATTGATCTGTAGTATTTTATACGCTACATCAATTGAAACGTTTGAGAAAATATCATTATTTACGTAGCAATTAATTTTTCAGATTTTACAATTAAAATATTTTAAAATATGGTTGCATGCAATGATGTAAGGATTTAAATCAACCGGCTATTGTATATGCCTTGTACAGCGAGTTTGTACTTAAAATTATATAAAATATATAAAACAGACATTGATTTTTGAGATATTAAATAAATTTTAACAATAATAACGTACATAATGACTTAACCCCACGTCGTTGTTTATTTGTTACGAAAAAACAATTGACAAATTGACATTTTATACATTGGTTTAATTTACTAAATAATAACTGATGGTATTTAAACATATTCCTTCGAGACATAATGGGTTACAAAAAGAATTCCACGAATTGTATTTATAATAATATAAAAAAGTAGATGTAATTTTATAAATGCTATAAAGATTGCATAAAATTGTCTTCCCGCGTTACATTGATTTAAACTACGTTATAGTCAATAGGAGTTATCGATTAATCGATATTTTGAATATTTTGAACATTATAATTTTACAATAAAACCGTATATTCTAAATAATATTTAAGTGGAGTATAGATGAGTATATTATTAGAATAAGCTGCTTTAATATTAATATTTAATTCGATTTCATAAAGAAATTTGACCATGTAGTTGGCAACATTGTATGTCAGTTAATGATAGATTTGATACTGATTTGTGTTTGATTACATTTGATTATAACATGAGAACTTTGTTATATCTTTTTGTAGTTTACAGACAGAGAATTTTGTTATAATTTATGACTGAACAGTTTATATTTTCAAAGTAAAAACATGTTGATTTACGATGTTTTACATAAAGAAACTGTATATCATTCAATCGTTAGCGACCTCCGTAACTATGGGGTTAAATACCGATTTAAAAAGAGTATGTTTAAAACTGAAATACTGGAGGGAACTAAACAAATTTCGAAAAAAGTTTTTAAGACTTCTTTATCCTATCAACCATTAGATGTTGTGAATTTATCTTCGGGTGGTATTGTTCACGTACCCGTTTTTATTAGTCAAGCAACTGCATTTTTAGAAAAATATATTACTCAAGAAGGGTTGTTCAGGAAAGCAGGATCTCAACTAAGACAAAAAGAATTAATGATCTGTTTAGATAATGGTGATATATTAGGAGATAAACATCATGCAATTGATGTAGCTAATTGTTTAAAAACTTTTCTTAGGGATTTACCAGAACCATTAATCCCTTATGTATATCATGATTTATTTATACATTGTGCTATGCTTAAAACATTTCGTGTACAAGCATTGTTATTAGCTTGTATTCTCTTGCCACCGCACCATCTTAATACATTAGCATATTTTATGGAATTTCTGAAAAAAGTATCTCTGTATGAGAAACAAAATAAAATGAATGTCGATAATTTAGCTAAAGTTATTGGACCAAATGTTATGCCTTTACAAGAAGTTAGTATGTCTGCTGTAAGAACACGTCTTGAATTACATTTAATTATTGTTAAGGTAATAAATTTATCTTAATACAATTATACATTTTTAATAAATTATTAATTTATTATATTTTACAAGTATAGATTTTAATTGAAAATGCAGAGAGTATTGGTATTTTACCAGATCATATAACACAAGCTGTTTCTATGGAAACAATTGGTAGCACAGACAATGAATTAGATGTATCTGGTAGTCATTTGCATTCAAAGTTGAGGAAAAAAAAACATCGCAGTGGAAGTCTTACACGTAAGCCACATCTAAGTGCCTCCAATCTCAATCTAAGTATGTCTGGATCTGTTCATAGTAATTACTGTTTAAATTTTCTGATAATAAAAACCAGGAAAAAAGCTTTACTAACTTAATTACTAAACATTAAAGAATGTACTTATGTATAAATAACTATTAAGATTTGAATACTTTTATTTAGGAGTATTTAATGGTTTAAAAAAGATGGTTGGCAAGAATAGTACACCTGAAGATGATAATGTATCTGATAATCAGAGAATTCTTGAAAATTATGATGCATTGCATGCATCAAATAATAAAAGTACCAAAAAAAGAAAAGTTGAGTACTCAGATTCTCAAACTTCAAAGAAAAAGTATGTATTTAAATGTTTCGTGTATATTTTATATTTACGATTTAATATATATATTTACTATGTTTTAGAAGGAATTCAGATAAAACTGATAAATCTAAGAAAATGAGACTCAGCTTGGATCGTTTTGTACCAAGGAAACCAGTAAGACTGTTTAAATCATTTATTTTATTAATGATTTATTTGGTTTTAATAATATTTTGCATGTTAAAAATTTTTCTATTTACAGAAAATTAACGATGAAGGTACCGAAACATATACGGAACGACGGTGGAGTTCCGTTAATGATAAATCTGATTCACAAAGAACACATAGAACATACAGCGATGGTTCATCACAGTTGAAATTAATTTTAAAAAATAACGAAACGTCAAATGATCTTCATAGAGAGTATAACAACGTTTTCATTGACGCAAACATTAATTTATCGGATGATAATGACGAGCAGGTCTTGTTAGCAAAAGAAAGTGATATTAGTAAATCCCATCCACAAATTAACTTAAATTCAGAAGAATTAAAGGTTGCGAATAGTTTTGATCAAGTGTATTTATACCCGTTAAAGAACAGAGTAACCGTAAATAATCTGGAAACATATTCACGTATTAAAGTCACATCTGTGGACAACGAGTCTGAAGAATATGTTACGATACCGAAAAGCGAATATGAGGAAATTAAAAATAGAGTTTCAGCGATTGAATCTCGCCTTTCTCAAGAGCTTGGATGTGTGAATGATGAGGAAAAGGATAGTTTATCACCACACTCTGTAAAAAAAGTACAAACTGCCTATGAAAAAACTTTAGAAGAAGCTAGTATTGAAAGTACGGTAACAACCGACTATTTAGCTAGAAAACTTGGTAAAGAACTTAAAATTAGAAGATCGGGCGAACATAAAATTATTCGATCTCCAAGTGCTCGAAAAATAGGAAATTTAAGAAGACGATCACAGGAGAGAATGATGAGGTAAATTGGATACTTATATTATGATGTTGACTTAGAGTTTAATCTGATAGTCACTAATTTAGTTTCTTTCTTGATTTCATAGTAAACGTGTTAAGCGAACTTCTTCGTGGCATATTTCTCATGGATCAAATTTACAGTCGCATGTACAATCTAATCAAGAATTAAATAATGCTTATCTCCATAATGAGAAACATTTTTCACCAAATTATATAAAAGATGATACTATATCTACTTCTTTTTGGGAAGAAGACAAAAATGTAATAATAAATAATGTACGTAAAAAACTTAACAATTCAAGTGCACGTGCATCAAACGACGATTTAAATTATATTGCAATTGAAGCACTTCCAATAAAGAATAGAACACACACGACAGTACGCCGGGTGTCATCTTTCCATGGTAATGAATTTACAAATACAAATACATATTCCGTTGAAAAAGTTGAAAAATTGAAGAAGACAAACAGTCAGCAAAATATTATTTTAAATAATACATCTGCCACTAAGTCGACTCCGAAATTTGATGGTTGGAGAAAAGCAACTATGTCCTGGAAAGATGCTGAGGGATATTTTACCTCGGCTACCCAAACGAATACCCCGGTTACTCAAACTGGTCGTGCATCGATTGCGAAATTAAGAACTCAAAATGCAGGAATGGTATTAGCTAAAGCTAAATTATTCGATGAATGTACAACAAAAGTATACGGACAAAATGCTATTTTAAATAAAAAAAATGATTTACTAAGTACAACTAATGATCAGTGTCGAAAGTCGAGCAGAAATGTAAAAAACAAAAACTCGAGGCATTCACCTTCTCAAATTATAGTGGAAACAGAGAACGCGACTTCAAATTTAAATCAGGAAGGTGGTAAAACGTGTTATTACATTTCTCAAAATAAGCAACTTAATATGATTTCTAACGCAACAAATCACCAGAAGGAGAATATTACTGTAAAAACACCGCCTTCGGTAAAAAAAGGGTCTCCGTTATTGCAGGAGTCAAGGTTGAGTACGTACAAAGCCGATAGCAATGCACTATGTAAAACTCCACATATTAAGAAACCATTGACTGTAAAAACACCTAAAAGTGCTAAGTCACTAGTAAAGAAACCTACAGTAGATTCTCGTAGAACGCCTTTAAAGGCTGTTAGTCAGTTAGGAACATCAAAATATCAAAGTCCTAAAAGTATTTTGAAAACAAGAACTGTTCATAGATATGCTTAAAATGAACCATGAGCTAGTATAAATATGAAATTATTACTTACAATTTCATATTAATAATGCACAATTTTCATTATGAAACAGTATATTTATATATAATAGGTAATCATATAAATATATTAGAAACTATTTTGAGTATATTAAATGAACAGAAACAGTTTGTCAAAATTTTAAATACCAGAAAAATAGTTGAAAATGTTTATACGTTTGTATACATTTTTATTCTTACCCTTCTTAGTATTAGAAAGATATATGTATACTTACAGGTATCTAATTAAGTACAAAATGTATTATATCTTGATTGCAATACTATATTTGAAATTTGCAAATGTGTGCCATTTAAATTGAATCCTATAAGCATTATACAAATATGAACATTGACCATACTAAAACAATGCTTTATAAATTTTATAATATATAATGTTACATTTTATACTTTTGTTTACCATTTATGTAATTTATTTGCAAATATAAAATTATACAAGTTTAACTTAGGGTATAAGTAAGTATATTATTAAATTAAGTTTTATTTAGAATAATAAAAAAAATAAATAAGTAAAAAGAATTGAATGTATTATCGTGTTCCACGTGGTTTAATCATAATAAGTAAAATACAGTTTATTTGCGTTCAACCAATCAAATTGTACAGTCTGTCCGATTTAGAACTGTCAAATAAAAATAATACATGTTCAATCGCACTAAATAAAACAACCGTGACATGAAAATGATACATTTATCGTAAAGTAAAACTGTCTTCGGTGTTAAGGTAATAACCTATCGTTGAAAAGATAATATTTAACAAATAATTTTTACACAATTTGTTGTAACCACGACACGTTCTACATATTTAGTTTTAGACACTCTCGTGATGATAGCAGCGCCTCGTTGATTCTAGTCGAATCTACAGCTGTTGATACGTAAATTGTTGGTGCGAGAAGTGTCAGTGATTATTTTCCTTATAAAAAACAGCCTTTGGGCTGAAAAAATAATTAACTAAAAAATGAGAGAGGCCGGAATAATGTTAATAAGCACAGCACTAACGTGTGCTGTAATAGGCAATGCTTATTACCAAAGAAAACAGTTTTACCCAACAGTAGTTCACATAACCAAATCGAATCCTAGTATGACGGTAAGTTTCGATACATTTCTATCCCAAATTTTCTTTTATTTCAGTATTTAATCAATTTTCCCATCGAATTTAGGTAATCTATGCACAGGGTTTAATTCTAGTGTTTATGATAAATGCTTTTCTTCGAAAGATATTTTTTGGTACTCTACGTGCTGCTGAACTTGAGGTATGTCATTTATTTATTACAAATACTAATCTTTATTATTTGTAAAATGAACATATTGATACCAAATATTGTTTACTTATAGCATCTGTTGGAAAAGGTATGGTACGCTGTGACTGAAACTTGTCTAGCATTTACAGTATTCAGAGATGATTTTAGTCCAAAATTTATAGCATTGTTCACACTTTTGTTATTTTTGAAATCATTTCATTGGCTGGCAGAAGATCGTGTAGATTATGTAAGTAAAATGAACATACAAAACTGGTACATAAAATTTCATCAATAAATGTGTAATTTATTTTATTATATATAATTTGCAGATGGAAAGAAGTCCTGTGATAACATGGCTGTTCCATCTCAGAGTTGGTACTTTATTGGGACTTTTGTTTGCTATAAACTTAACTATGATTCATTATGCATATAATACAACAGCCACAAAAGGTCCTTCGGTGCAGCTTGTGTTTGGTTTTGAATATGCTATTCTTTTAACTGTTGTATTCAACATTAGTGTAAAATATATATTGCATACAATAGACCTGCAAAGCGAAAATCCATGGGATAACAAACCAGTATTTCTTTTGTATACAGAATTAATAATTGGACTATTAAAGGTAAAGAACATAATAATATTTTTTTTTAGCTACTTAAGTACTGTTAATTTTTTTTTATTTTTTACATCAGGTTATTTTGTATATTGCTTTTGTCACATTGATGGTCAAGTTATATACTTTACCTCTATTTGCACTTCGTGCAATGTATTACACAATGAGAGATTTTAAAAAAGCTTTCCATGATATTGTAATGTCTCGGCGAGCGATTAGGAACATGAATACATTATATCCAGATGCAACACCAGAAGAGTTAGCTGCTGCTGATAATGTTTGTATAATATGCAGGTGAGTATTATATTTCTGAGATACTAATACAGCTTTAATAACCGTATACATATTTCATTGTTATTACTACTACATATATATTACTATTGCAGAGAGGAAATGGTGGCAGCAAGTAAAAAATTACCATGTAATCATATTTTCCACACTGCCTGTCTACGTTCGTGGTTCCAACGTCAACAGACATGTCCCACCTGCCGTTTAAATATTTTAAGACCTGTTAACAATAATCAAGGGAATAGGCAACAAAACCAACCACAAGCAGGGCCTCAAGTACCTCAACCCCCGCAAGCACCAGGGTTCAATCCAATCGGTATGTATAGTACGTGTAATAATGTTTATTGCTTCCTGTACTGTAATATTAAGAAAAATTCTATTAAATACAGTTCAAGTTCTACCAGCATTTTGGGCTGGGTTACAAGCTCCAGGAGCAGGTCCACAACAACCAGCTCCGGGTGATGCAGCACCGCAACAGCAAGCTCAACATAGTACTGCGAGTACTCCTTCCGCATCGTTTCAAAATTTAGCAGCCAATGGGGTGCCATTGTTCCCACCACCATTTCCTACTATGGTACCATTACCACCCATTCCTACACCACCACCAAATTTAACGGAACTGAGCGAAGAAGAACTTAGAGCAATGGAGGGTAATTTGAGACAAGCCGTTGAAGCTAGAATACAGATGTTGCAAAGAGTTCAGCTTTTACTAGATGCTGCCAGTGCAATGATGAATCAATACCAAACAGCAGCTGCTACTGCTAAGTATGTAAAAAATCGGTATATTACACTGATACAGTCATTAAACATTTAAATCTTATTTTCTGACATTTGTTGTTACAGCATTCCAGTGCCAACTGCAACAAGTAGTATGAATGTTACACCGAATGCTTCTTCGATGGCAAAGCCAGGAACGTCGAAAAATACAAGTTCTGAAGTTGATAATGAGCAATGTCAAGCTAAAACTGAAACGAATGTTCCTATTGTAAACTCTTCCAATGATAATGCGAGCACGTTATCCGGCAGAAGTGATACAGAATCAAGCGAACAGGAAATGCTTCGGAGACGTAGGCTACAAAAATTTTCAACTTAGCTCAGAACACAGTAGATGTTCATGAAATCGTATGATAATTTGTATAATTTGTTAATTACTGACAGGTCTGATTGCAGATGTGATTGATTGAAAAAGCTTGAAATTCAAAATTTACAGTGCAATCACGAAGGTGTCAAATAATGAGTTAAAAGAAAAAGTAAAATAAATTTTTGTGTAACATTGATTTAAAAAAAGAAATAACAGAAGCAAATTTTAGTTTTCAACAAATTTTGTATGTATTTTCAAAATTATTTCATTAGTTTGTATGGACATGTATGTACTTTATACCATGATACAGATTTCTCCAAAATATTTTGCAGAATAATTTTTGTATCAATTAAATTGTTACTGTAATCCCTATTTGAAAATTATTCTAATCTGTTTAATCCCTCAATTACATATTAAAAACATGACTTAAAATACCCTGTAAGTTTTTATTGTACTATATTTAGACTGCTGTACAAATTTTATGAATTATTACATGTTAGGAATACTTGTGTCTGTACATGGGAGAGGTAATGTCAGTCACTATAACATGACTGTAACAATTGTTTTTAAATAATTGTCATATGTAATAAATTTATTTGTCTATTTAATAATGTTTCTGTTTTTATTATATATATTTGTATAAAAATTACTTGTAATACTTTTAAACTATAAATGTATATATATCAAATGAGAACATAGAAAAAAATAAGTACAAAATATATTATAAAACTATAATACTTCTATAATAAATACAGATACATTTAGTTAAATTATTTAATTTTATTTATATGGAAGAGAAAATTCATGCAAAGTTTAAGTTATACAGTAGAAAGAAACGTACTAAATTAAAAAAATACAATTCTAATAACCTAAATGTGATAAATTTCTCATTTATATACGTATAAAAATATATAAACATAATATATAAATATTTCATTTCATATATCATCAGAATGTAATTACGAATAAAGGGAAAGTATGAAACTGTAAATAAAAATATCGTATACATGATGTTATATTATCTAAAAAAGCAGAAAAATTAAATGAAAACATAAGTAAATAATTACTGTCATCGACTAAGTTTTATTGATCAGTTGAAAGATAATTATAACCTCATTTTTCTGTATCAAAAATGCGCAAACTCCCTATGTTTACACACAAAGCAATCAAATTTTGTTGAAAAAATTATTTTTTATAATTCGAATTTCTTTGAGAAACAAAAAGACATGTTAAATTATATAAATTATGGACAAATTATACAAATTGCATAAAAAACTTATATATATACCTATGTAAATCTATGAAACAACAGTATGTTTCACGTTTCACTCATTAAAGCAAGCAACTTTTCTTTAAACATCATAGTGTTAAACTTTAACTCATAAACTTTAATTTTCATATTTTTTACTTGTTAGTATTAAATTTCTCTCAATAATTTAGTCTTTTAATTTAGTTTCGATGAATTTAATGTTCATTTCATCAAATAATATGTGAGTAACACATTTATCAAATACGTATAAACATGTAATGTTGTTATCTGTTATTTTTTTATACTGCTACATATCATATATATATCTTTTTAAACATAACAAATTATTTACGTAACATAAAATAAATTTGTAACATTAAATTTTATTTTCATCTATCTATATATTATGTACGAGTGTCTAAAAACTTCTAGTGTTGTAATTGTTAAATATGATGTGCTATTTTATAGATTAAATATCATTATAGGAACGTGTAATGTTTAAAACGATTTTATATTCTTTACGTTATTTTATTCTTTATTTACAATGATTGATGTCTGCGTATTCGATCTTTTATATTCTCTAATGGTTTATTATTACATTAATGAACGCAATACTTACCTAAATACAAACTATTATATTACGCGCTAAAATCCTTGAGATACACGAGGCGAACCCCGTAGCGCGTTGTTGTGATCTAACATGGCGGAGTGTAGTGTTGTGGCTGCTCAGTGTCTATGTCAATTTTTGGAGTGATTTTGCTTAATAAGAACGAAAGGATTGCAATGGTCGGCAATCACGGTATTGCAAGAAATTGAGTCAAATAGTCGTATACTTATGAGTATTTGTATTACAAGAGGATTGAGTTTAATTTGAGTTTCGTTTGTCGCGGGAACCGTACACAGCGGTGAGAGAGCACGCAGAGTGCCGTCTTCCCAGCAACAAAATTTGCTCCTGACCTTCCACCACAACAAGTTGGCCTTTTGGAGTGATCCGGCATACAATTAAGATTTCTTTACTTTGCGTACACACGACACGTGATAACGAAAACTTGCACGACGTAAAGTTTTCCCGCGCGTCCTGAGAGGTTTTCTTGGCGCAAGAATCAGGCTTATGCAACGACGAGCGCATAAACATCTATTACGGTAAACAATATCATTCCGTCAAACGAATTCAAAGGCATGTGACGGATCGTTGCCGCTTGTATTTTATCGTAAAAATTCTAGTGACGGAACTTGATCTTGTGTAAATTCATTAAAGAAGGCATTATACAATTAGTGGAAAAACTGAGAAAATACAATAGGCTGGTGAAGTCTATAAGATTAACACTAATTGTTATTAAACATATATAAAGATTCCTTATGGCGTGTTTCTTAATTAAAAGTTATGTCAGTTACTTGTGCAAACAATTAGAAAGTTATAATCATATGCACGTATCAGAACTTTAAACGAAACATACATTGAAAGTTGTGTTTCTTTTATATGATTATTACCGATATAAAAGTCTTAATGGGTTTCAAGGAAGTAATTGACAAATCAATATATGGAGATTTTGGTGCATTTGTCAATTTATCAGAGAGTTGAGAAACATTCATAAAGATATTTAAAAAGCCAAAGAAGTGGTAAAGGTATAAGGGATGCAAGGTAGCTGGTGATATTATAGAGCAGTGTGTATAAGTTAATTTTTACAATATGACGGATACGCGCAGAAGAGTTAAGTTGTATGCGCTCAATGCTGATAGACAATGGGATGATCGTGGTACAGGCCATGTTTCTTCTTCGTATGTAGATAGATTAAAAGGAATTTCACTTTTGGTCAGAGCAGAGAGCGATGGTTCGGTTTTATTGGAAAGCAGAATACAACCTGACACTGCATATCAGAAGCAACAGGTAATAATTGTTAATTTCGTATTAAATTTTTAATAAAAAAAAAATCTGTAGTTTCTGTTTATACAGCATTAAAAAAGAGTACACTCCAAATGTTTGTCCTTTATTTTAGGATACATTAATAGTTTGGTCGGAAGGAGATAATTTTGATTTAGCCTTAAGTTTCCAAGAAAAGGCTGGCTGTGATGAAATCTGGGAGAAGATATGTCAAGTTCAAGGAAAAGATCCATCTGTTGAAATAACTCAAGATATCGTTGAAGAATCAGAAGATGAGCGATTTGATGATATGTCAGATGCTGCACCACCCATAGAATTGCCTCCATGTGAATTAAGTCGATTGGAAGATATCAATGAACTTATAGGGAATTGCTTATCTTCTCAAATGAGGAAAGATAAACTAGCATTGGCTTTAGAATCAGAAGGTTATATCAAGAAACTATTGAATCTATTTCATACATGCGAAGATTTAAAAGACAGTAAAGGATTACATCAACTTTACAATATATTTAAAAATATTTTCCTACTTAATAAGAACACATTATTTGAAGTTATGTTTAGCGATGATACGATTTTTGATGTTGTTGGATGTTTGGAATACGAGCCAACGTTACGTGAGCCAAAGAGGCATAGAGAATATCTTCGACAGTTAGCCAGATTTAAGCAAGCAATTCCTATTACAAATACTGAATTACTAGCTAAAATTCACCAAACGTATCGGGTTCAATACATTCAGGATGTAGTTTTACCGACTCCAAGCGTATTTGAAGATAACATGTTGAATACATTGAGTAGCTTTATATTTTTTAACAAGGTTGAAATAGTAACCCTAATACAGGACGATGAGAAATTTCTCACTGAATTATTCCGCCAGTTAACAGATGAAGCAACATCAGACAGTAAAAGACGCGATCTAGTTCTTTTCTTGAAGGAGTTTTGTAATTTTTCTCAGAATCTTCAACCGCAAGGAAAGGAGGCCTTTTATAAAACTTTAACAGCACTTGGTATTTTACCTGCTTTAGAAATTACTTTGGCAATGAACGATGCCCAAACAAAAACAGCTAGTATAGATATATTAACGTATATAGTGGAATATTCTCCGAGTGTTGTTCGAGATTATACATTGCAACAAATAAATAATACAGAACAGGACCAAATGTTGATAAATGTAATAGTTGCTCAACTCGTTGGCGATAGTGACCCTGAGTTGGGTGGAGCAGTACAACTGGCCGGTGTATTACGCCTGCTTCTTGATCCAGAAAACATGTTGGCTTCCGTTAACAAATCAGAAAAGACTGATTTCTTAAACTACTTCTACAAGAATAGTATTGGAACACTGATAGCACCTCTTTTAGCAAACACAATTGGAGAACGACCAGCAAGGGAAGATTACAGAACAGTACAGCTTTTAGGATTGATTCTAGAGTTATTGTCGTTTTGTGTAGAGCATCATACGTACCACATTAAAAATTGCATATTGAATAAAGATCTGCTCAAACGGATACTGGTTTTAATGAAATCGACACACACGTTTTTAGTATTGTGTGCTTTAAGGTTTATGAGAAAAATTGTAGCATTGAAAGATGAGTTTTACAATAGGTACATCATTAAAGGAAATTTATTTGCGCCCGTATTTGATGCATTTGTAAGAAACAATGGTAGATATAATCTATTGGATTCTGCTATTCTTGAGATGTTTGAATTTATTAAACTGGTAAGCACAGAATAAATACATATCAACATTTATTTTTAAATTGGTTCATTTTATACTTTGAATGCATTAATTGATTTTATTTTAGGAGGACATTAAATCGCTATGTTCGCATGTTGTTGAAAATTTTTCAAAGGAACTAGAAACAATCGATTATGTACAAACATTTAAAGCTTTGAAATTAAGGTACGAACAACATCAAGACAAGCTGAAAGATCGAGACAGGGCAGCTCTTGACAGGTAAAAGGAAATTTCTTCAATAATTCGTCTTTAATTAAAGTTAATTATAACGTGTTGTCGTTGTTATTTTTTTTTTTAAGTGTTCCATCCATACTGAGAAATAGTCGATACAGAAGGGACCAGAGACAATTAGACGAAGAAGAGGAAATGTGGTTCAATGAAGAGGAAGACTTTGATGAGGGTGAGGCGGTCGTACCCGCAGCAGCAGCAGATCTTGTGCCTCCGGCTTCTGCTAAGAAACAGTCGTCAACTTCAAATTCTGCACTTAATCCTGCTCTTGCAGATTCTAAAAGTCACCATCAGCAGCAGCAGCAGCAGCAGTCCGTGTTGAACAATAACACTGCTAACAATAACATTACCTCGCAGCAATCACAAATTAACAATAGTACAACAACAACAAACGAATCTCCAATTAGTTCGGAAATAAATCCAAATTCGCCTATCGGGACGGTAGAAAAAACTGGGACTGCATTATTTAAAAAGGTAAATTTCTCTTGTTTTGCTCGGTAAAACTTTGCTGTTTCCAGTTCGTACTTTTTAGTTTAAGGCATACATTTAATAATATTGTTTTTAGGGGTTAGTCGATTACGAGGGGGATTCAGATGAAGAAGACGAGGATACGGAGGTGACACCCTCTCCAAAACGGCAAAGATTGTCATAGTAGGCAAATTGGAGAAGAACGAGAAATTTGTGTTTTTTAATCGCTTCTACCGTTTCTGGCCCTCCTACGTGCACAAAGAACTCGATCGGAAAGTCATATTATCAACCCTTTTGTAGCTGAACAGAAGAACCATTCTCTTTAAGTGAGCGGATGCACGAGGATGTGTGTTTATCATGTGGTGGAAATTGACATACCTCTTTGTGTTGGGTTGTACATAATATACGAGAACATCGATACCGAATGCAGGTGGGTGAAAGGGTCTTAGAAATGGAATGTATGTAATTAAGGGGAATAATAATGAATTATGAACTAATGCGATACAAAGGAAGAGAGAACTTTCTTTAATGAAACATATGATGGTAAAAGTTGTGGCATAACGTTGTATGACCACGTGTGTAAGTGTTAAAAGTAACAAAGTTTTAACAAGAAATAGTCCATTCCACATTGTCTGGAAACACCCCAAGTACTAGAAGAAATTATTTCACGAATAGGCTAAGAAACTCTAGCCAGGCCTAGTGGTTCTTACGAGTACGAAGTTTCTAAGCACGTGCTTAGATTCATGTAATAATTAACAATTTGTGACTGTACGTCATATATTACATCTGCTAAGAGGAAACTTACTATGTAAAAAAAAAAAAAAAGATAATTACATGTAAAAGTACATGATGTACCGCACAAAAAACAACTAAGTGTTTTGTTTTGCCATCCATCAATTTTCTTGTTCATGTGATGGGCAATTAAGACCCGTCCATAAAAAGGGGGTCAGACATCATGAAACTTTATCCAGTTTAACGAAAAATAGTATTTAGTTTGTATATATATGTATATTTGTAACGATTGTAAAACAACCAATTCATGGGTGAAGCAGAGAAATATGCGATTCCTTTAAAAATTCAGTTCCCTTTTAAGGTTCTTTAAACGAGCTTTTCGGTTGTCAATGTAAGTAGTAGAAATTGTACAATAAACATATTTCAATTGTGTATATTTACCAGTTTGCACTTCATGTCCGCAATTACTCCTTGATGTAAAAAAAAGTATATGTGAAAGTGTCTTGCAATCTTGAGTATTAAATATAAACTGTTCTATTCGTATAAATTATTCGTGATTATTATGGGCAATATCAGAGCCTGCTATTAATTGTACAATCACGAAGAAAAAGTGACATAAGGGTATTTAATATATCTTTCATTATGTATACAATTGTTAATTTCGTTTAAAATTATGTCCAGTGAATTATTCGGCTCTTTCTTTTTTGTAAAATCACTCGGTTTTATAATGAATAAGCGTAAAGACCATAAAATCATGAGATGATGCTTAGCAAGATTGATTTTTAATGCTCCAACGTCATATCATAAGTCAGAAATTTGTTGATCTAAATCAGCTCCAGATAAGAATGTCTACTTGATGTTTTAACTACTGATATACAACCGAGAAAGCTGGTACTTTTTTTTCTTTTTAATTTTTTTTTTTTTTTTTACATTTACATCTAATTCGTTTACTTGGAACATTTCTTACATTCAATGTTACTTTAACACGTATCCTAACAGGTGACTGAGTCAACTCGAACAGAAGGAATACATATTACAAGCCGATGTATACATTTTTCACGACACCCTCACATCCGGAACAGAGTTTCTAAGACTGCTTTAGACCTGTATGTATATTGGACATTTCGAAAATATCATATACACCGTCTATGTACACATATGCATATATATTAACTTATAATATCGACAAATGGAAATCTTTAGAAGTGAAATTTAGTCAAGAACACGAGCGAATATCTGTGAATATCAAAGTAGGCAAATTCGCTGGAGCTGAGCGATTATATATGTATATAAGAGAAGATGAAAAAAAAAAAAAAACAAAGTGTAACTTGAACTGATCAGAGGAAAAGAGTGAGAGAAAGGGAGAGAGAGAGGAAAGTAGTGAAATAGAATGGAAATGTAACAAAGGCTAATTATTAGTTGTTTAAGAGGATATTGAATAATGTTGTTCTTTATGTGTTTTATATAATATATTCATGATTTATTCGATGAAAAGGAATAAAGCGATGAAATTAAATGAAGCTTGCGTCGGGTATGTAAGGGACTTGTAAGTAAACGGAATAATAAGAAACGAATCGATATCTAAGTGATACTAGATTAAAAAGAAAATAATGCACCATTTTAAACGCTATTTAAGCTGAATTTCGTATAATATACTTGTATGAAGATACGTTCATTAACGCGCTTAAACTCTAATTGCTGTTCCCTTATTTAATGTAACGTCATTGTATCACCGTTAATGTCTCTTGGATCACGTATATTTATCGTAATTTCTTTATTCTGTTTGCATTATATCAAGTCGACTGCAAGCTACGAGGTTTTCGTTTCTCGTATGACCATACGTTAAGCTACGATTACATTGGCGAGTGTTAATGATACAAATATATCTGAATTGCAAGCGATAAATTATAATTGATTGCTTTTTCATTTTGCTACAAATTAATTGCTTTAGCAACGAGAATTAAATTGAGAAAACAATGTAAATATGTTTCTCCGATGAAAGAAACTTAACTGGAGGAGAAGGTATGTCCTCACCGCTCGTTTGATTCATTTGTGATAAGATCTAGATAACATTGATAAGAATAAGTGGTAGAATTTACACGAGAATAGTGAAGCAAATTTTCCTACCAATGCCAACTACTCTATCATTTGTTTTACCGATATAATTTAGCAAACGAATAGGTGGGAATCACATCTTCTCTTACATTTCTAATGCTCGCCACTGTATTCGCGGTCTCATTCGAATTGGAGCGAGCACAGAAAAGAATAAAACTAATTTGTTGGGGTGCACCGTTTGATCGCTTATTTCGCACTCTAATTTAACGGGAATCGGTTCAAGATTTCACAGATTCCATTCGTTCGAGTAGAACAAAGTCGATATTTTATATTACATTAAATAAACGAAGAGAAACGTAAGGATGATTATTCTTAGAGCGATCTGTGGTTCGAAGGTGCGTTCAATAATACCGTACGTGTCGATGACGAAGTCCTGATCGATAATCATGAAATAAATCATACTTTTTCGGTGTTTTTCTTTTTTTTCTTTTTTTTTTTTGTTTCGGATGGGGAAACTTTTAAAGAATCTGTGCAGGGATCGGTACCGAGGATAGCAGAGTCAGAGAAATTTTCGCAGCCGTCACACATTGATATAATATTAAAATTACATGATATAAGAAAGAAACATTTGCACACATTGTACAATACCACGTGTTAATAATATAATGCGTTTTAATTATATATATATATTATATACATATATATATATATATAATGACAGATCGAAACGATTTTTCTCTGGTGTATATACGTACATGTACATAAAATTGTGCATATATGTTTATACGCGCAGAAAAAGACACCTTTTTATATGAGAAGCTATTCGTAACAAAAATGAAGAAATACAATTTGAACTAAGAGCAAGCATAAAAGGTAAAAAAAAAGTAAAAGAACTTTGTTTTGTGTGTAGTATGATAATAGTTGAATGAAGAACATGCGGAAAACGAATATTTTGCATTTTATTCTAGCGAAGTATGAACGGTCGATCAGATGAGCAGCAAAATGAATTTAAATGTATGATTCATGGTGGAAGACGAGCTAGAAAAATTTCTTTCTTCTTTCACCTCAATTTTGTTTAATCCATTAATTCCTAGATGTCGAAAATATATATGTTATTTTCAAGATGGTACTTCACATTAGTAATTAACACGTTTCCTGCCGTTCACTCGATATCACATGCAATAATTTCAAAAAAAAAATAATCCAATTCCGCTCGTATTCCGTCACGAATTCGTAATTGACCTTTATAATCGGACAGCTAAAAAAAAAAAGATGGAAGAATGATTAAATGTGTGTTACAACGGAATAGAAGTGTGCTGTAGAAGTGCGGAGAATATTTAATTAAATAAAACCCTAAAATTAGAAGAATTGGTTAATGGAACGGAGTCATAACTTACCTCAGTGTTTAATCGCGAAACGAGAAAAAGGACATTTCTTTGTATGGATGTAATCGTCATCGGTCTTGGTTCTACTGTCTAATTGTGATTTATACGATTTATGCTATTAGACAATTATATGTAAAACAGATTTTCCAACGTATCCATGCTTCATTTCATCACACGATTAATTTTACATTTGATTTACGCTCCTTTTTTCTCTTTGCATCATTAAAAAAAGAAAAAAAAAGAAAGAGATCCATAGACACGCTCAGAAGACAAGAACCATTCTTTTTCTTCTTTTATTCATACAATTTGTATTCTTCTGAAACTTACACAAATCTTTATTATAAAAATTCTTCCTTTCTTATTTTACGTTCTGAAATTCATTGCAAGTGGCTATAATTTCAGTAGCATTCGTGGATGAAGAATGCTGAAGAAAAAGAAGTAATTTTATTTCACACGCATTTAAACTCGTTGCTCCGCTACTTAAATTGAATTCTTGTTCAATAAAATATATAATGTTTTCATACTCCATTTTGACTCTGAGTGCTACAAGAAGTTTATGCAATTACTGTATCCATTCTTCTAAAACGTTGTTCTCTATCTCCACTCTTCTCTCGAAACACCACATCGTCTTGATCTACATATTCTTGAAACCAGTGTTATTATTAGTTTGTTTGCTTACGCACGACTTCGGCTTGAAGACGAGCCGCGAGTGCTTTGCGCACTTGCAGTATGGACGGCTCCAGGGGTTCCGGTAATTTTAGTTCTTGCTCCCCTTTTATCGTCGCTTGTGCCACTGTTCTCGCGGAACTTGGTCGGGTCGAATTCATTTCTAATCGCTGGCTTCTCGCCTCTTTTTTCAGTGCCACTAATTTGTCCCGTCTGGCTTTGAGATATGCTTGTCTCTTCTTAATATCCTCTTCTGATACCTGAAATGATTTTTATATTAATAAAAATGATACTATGTTTCATCGTAAAAATTAATTAATACATTTTGCTCCTCTGATTTTGATTCCTCTATGGGTGACGAATCTGGAGAAGTAACTTTTTCATCTGACTTTTCTTCTTCCTCGCCTTGTAATTCTTCTTCTTCTTTTTCTTTTTCTTTTTGATATGTCTCCAATTCAGGAGTACTTTCTGCTTGTGAAGCTTTCAAAGCTTCTTCTAATAGTGCTCTTTCATTATTATATTTAGCAGCCAGACGTTCGTGTTCCTTGATAAGGGATGCTTCTGATGTTATGTCATGTTCTTCTTCTGAATCATTCTCTAATACATGTTTCCTAAACGAAGGGTTTATTTTGTCATTTTCATGAAGCTTTAATTATATGGATATGGAGCAACTTGATAACCTACTGAATGATCTCTTCCATTACCAAAGGATCATCGCTTGATCCATCTCTTTCATATACCAAGGACGCAGGTGTGAGGCCATACTTTTGTTCAATCATATTCAGAGCTTGCAACTGCAGTTCCAAATTTTTCTGTATCATCATCCTCTTGAAGATCTCGTACTCGTTCGCTGCCCATATCTGCTCGAACAAATTCTGAAACGTAACGATGCATAATTAATGTAGATTGTTCATTAATCCTTCAACTTCAACTCGTTGATTAAATCCTCAGCTTACCTGTTGGAACTGCACCGGCATTTTCGTGTACTTGTTCACGGTACAAGCGTACTCGAATTGCTCCGGAGTGATGCCCATGTCTTCCATGAAACAACCAAGCAATAAATCCACTAGATTTTTGTACTCTTGATACGTCTTTCGGTACTCATCGTTGTCTTCGACGTCCGCCTCGAATACTGTGGAAAAAATCAAAAGGGTATATCTGATTATCTTGAATGAACGAAAGACCAAATGATTTGATAACATTGCATTTACTGGCAAGGAGAGTTACTCTCAGATTTTTATAAATTTTTGCACTCTGATAGATCCATGTTATTACGAATCTCCCTCTATATGGTTTTTGGGTCCAAAATGTACAAGAGACTTATTAACACTTTGACAATTTCAAAGTTTAAATTGAAGTGTTAATAAGTTTTTTGATATCTGCAGTTACCGACTGAATTAAGAAGCTTTTAATTGTTAATAATTCATCTATAAATCAATAGAAATAATAAAATACAGTAGATAAGGTGTTAAGGAAGAGCTCTCCGTATGAGATGAAAATAGTATTCAAGTGCTTGAGCTTTTCATCAAGATTTTAGAAAAGGATATCATATACAATTGTATTACGCAATTACACGAACTTACTTAATGATTTCTCTTCAACGAAAGTGATCAAAGGCGTTGACCAAATAGGACCTTGAAGAAATCCTATGAGGGAATCGAATACCCATGCGCTATCGTCTCTGTCGTTCATGGCGAAGGGTTTCTTTCGCGAGGTTGATAGATTCTTTTCGAATTTACTGGCAACACAGTTCCCAGCTACGTGTATCGTGTCTCCTTTTAAGCGTAGTCATAGTTACATGCGGCGAAAACATTCTGCCGTAGACTTGCGCGAACGAATGGAAGCAATACAATTACGATTTCTTGATCACTGATAGAAAAACGATTCGCAAACGAACGATGATCGATGAAACTTTTAGATAGGTGCACTGATTACACGTCCCTGATGTTCACTATCTCGTCTTTATTCAGCGATACATAAATTTCCTTTTAATTCGCTATGTAAGATTCTCTTCGTTCTGTAAGATAATACTTTATGTTACCTGTTTCTAATAAAACTGAAATGAATCTACGAAGTTTTGTGAGTCCCTAGATAAGAATAGACGGTGAAAAAAAGAACGATAAAATTATATATATAATACATTATACATGTAAGACTAATTTCAGTTACGTACATCGAATATACATGGTAAAAAAATTTATGAGCTACGTCTGTATATGTACAAATATGTATCATCCGATACAAGTATTCTTCTTTCATACTTCGTTACAATAGTTATTGATCCACGATAGATCAATTACTATAAAAAAAAAAAAAAAAAAAAGAGGAAGAAAAATCGTTGATACATAAAGAAACAAAAAATTCTAAGATTCTCTTATGTACAGTGCTTCTCCTCGTCTCTTCTAGTCTATTATAAGTAATATCAATAAATTCGTCGGGACGTTTGCAACAACGAGATACGATTCTCTATGTACAACGATGTAACCTTCGTTCTCCGATATACCCCTACAATTGGAAATTGTGTTGAGAATGATTCAAGGTGTTCGTCGACATCGTATGAGCTGGATGCGACGGAGCTGGAGTGTACAAGCTGTGATGGGAATGAGACTTCGCTCTGGAGAGCTCGCTATAGCGATCCTGTTCCGGTGGAGCGACCAAGAGGACCGGTCTCAGGGACAGGGACTTCCGTGAACCAGCTACGCTTTGAGCTTCGTTCACGTATCCTGGATTCACTTCGCCTGAAAACAAAGAAAAAATTAGAAACTTGGAAAACCTTTCAAGTATTTTCTTTTTTTATATCATACCTTTGTATAAGGAACCATTGTTAAAAGGTTCTGGCTGGAGTCTGACGTGCCTGGACGCCAAAATGAAAGCAAGAGCAGCCAAGGTGACAGCGTCCAAAGCGGCAATCGCTGCTAACGGTATCGCCCATCTAACGGCGCACGCTCCTGGATTGTATCTGCATAAGAAAATCATTTATTTACATAAGATTTCTTATTAACCAACAAAATACAATTGAATAATATGTATTTTAATCCATTTAGATTTGTTAAGTAAGATATTCTGATTGCAAATTGGATTCTCTTGGAATACAAAAGTCCATATTCCTTTCCTGGAATGTTTAAATTGTTACCTGGAGGCAGCTGCGCCACAAACGGCCCGAATTAACGGTGAATCCCATCCCAGTGGGTAAATGCAAACTCCAATGGCCATTGATATAGCTGGAAAAAGAATAATTATTTCTTAAAAAATTTAAACATAACTGCGCTTGGCATTTAAATGAACTATCCGCATCGCGAGGTGAACAGTGAAAGGTACTGAGAACAGGAATTGAACTTTTACTTTGGAATTATTTAAAATGTTCATTTAAAGATTTATAACTTCTATTGCTTAGGATCAAACACCGTTTGCGGAAGTAGCGGTCGTGTTACATAGTCGGTGGTTTTCGTTTCCGATTCGCTGACCAGTACTATAATGTTCTTTTCTAGGTGAAACGTTTTCCTACCCGTATTCAGTCGATTCACGTTTCAACCAGTGACTTTCACTGTCCGCCTGCAAACAAGTTACCATCATTAGTGAATATCTTCGATAAACGACCATAATAATTCTAATTTTCATATCTCTTTGGTAATGAATCTACAAGCGAAAAGAGTGTTCCGTATAATCAATTTCATTTTCCTAATTACTTTTTTTCAAATCTAATTACAGGTATCGGAGACAGATACTTCCTGCTACGTAAGCTTTCCCATTGTAAAAATGAAGAAACTAAAACGTCGGGCAGCCAAGCACGAATACTATACAGCGCGTAACTTGTTGCAGAACAGATCAAGCGTGTCAATGTTCTTCAAGTGGGTCAACAGTACAGAGACAGTCATTTTATAGTTACACACACATTTGGCTGTTTCAATCGATGCACCGTTACAAAAAGGCAAATCTTGACCGCATAATTGATTGATTTTTTGAAATAAATTTTCAAAGCGACGAAGCAATTGATAAACTAATTATAATTCTACCGAAGGCGTTGGCTAACCGGTAAATCTAACGCCTTCTAACGGTCTATTCTACATTTCTAAACAACTGTTCGTTCAAACAGAGATTTCAGCAGATTTTCTCTTCAAATTTATACTTTCTACAACGGTGCGCATGTAATTGGGGATTCAAATATCTCTGCGACCTATTCATTACGGTATTGTTGTGCTGCGCATTTCGTAAGCGGGATCCTGCGGACCGGAAACGCTTTCTAATCGCAGAAAAATGCAATTCGCGATAAAAGGCATTTCAAGCGGGTAGAATTGGGGTTACGATAGTTGACGCACAACAGCTGTATTAGAAAAATCGAAGTAGGCAAAAGTCATCGGGTTCCAAACGTGGGGGGTGTCGAAGGGGTTTATTCTGACTGTCGTCGTGTACAATTTGGCGAATTTTATAATATTTAAATCGCCCGCTATTATTTAATCACCCGCTCGGTTAATCTTGAAATAAAAAAAAAAAGATTATACTTCATTTGGAATAACGTGTACGGTGTAAAATTTAATTAACGATCAAGTTCGCCGTAACAGAGACGAAACGACGTTGCATCACTTCCTGACACGATGACCCCCTCGGTGTGCTATAGTAATTTTCAGCCTCATCACGATGATAACGTGTTACGTGGACGATTACAGCAATAGCCCGGCGGGAACACACCCATTCGCGTTATACTTTCGAAAGCGACGTTCAACATCGCTGCTCGGTAAATGCTCCTTTTTTAACTCGCTAATTATGCAACGGAGCGATTACATCTCTTTTTAATTTATTTCAAAGCTTAACATCCCGTTACGAAGATTTATCCCTGTCGTTTTCTTTATGTTTTCAGATCGTATCGGTACTTGCATTGGATTACCATTATGCAACGACCTCGGTATACATGCCTGTGTATGAAGTATAAGCGACATCCTTTCTTTCCTGTTTTAATAAAAATTTTGTTGCTTATTTTTTTTCTTCAGCATACCCTTTGGCTAATACGTTTGAAATCCTCTGTATAAAATGTCTCAAAGTGTGATTGATAACAATTACCTGATACCACTTGCATCCAGGCACAAAGGTAGAACACGGTTGTACTCTGACAGAAGAAGAACAGGAGCATCGCGAAGATCGTCAATAGAGCGATTATCACAGCGATGCCGACTAGAATGGTGCTTATTCTGAAAGGAACGTTAGCGATCGTCGATAAATCGTCCAGTCTGCCGATACATTCTTCGCCCAATTCACCTGATCAACAGATATGAATTATCCCCGTTAAAGAAATTGATTGAAATATTCGATACTGATAGAAAATGATCTTCACCATTTCCACCGTAGCTGCATCTGGTCCAGAGTCCAAATCTTCCAGGGTTCTCGTGCTCCAAATCGCCCAACCATTCTGGGGTGACAAAGGCCACGACCCCGATAATGGCATAGCATATGGTAAAAATACCCCATAGAACGCCGATCGCCTTCGAATTTCGAATATAATTCGTCGCGTACATATGAGATGATTCCACGTACTCTATCTTCGATCCCATCTTGCTGATGTTCAAACAGAAAATTATTATTATCGTCGAACAATCTGCAACACAAAATTACGTAAATAATGAATATCAGACACCACGAACAAAGAACAACTTTCGCTTAGCAATAGTCGAGAGAAAAATCCTTCTTCGCGCCTTAATGATTTGCCCGAGGAAAATCAATTCCGGGTTCATAGATCGCTTAGCGATTCTTCGAACCGTCAAAGAGACATTGATTATAGTAAATCAAGGAACACTTACTTCGTTTGAGAATTGATGTTTCTCAATACAATTTCCTCATCACCGATCCTGCGATTTCTTGACGAGCGCAAAGGCGTTTTGTTTCTCACATTAAATCCCAAGCACCGCCTGTGACATTTACATAGGAACGTTCACCGATCGGTTAAGAAGGTGCAGCTTTTCTTTTGTACCGGACGATCTATCGATCAGAAGGTAACAAAACGCAGATTGTATTACTCGCATTCTTCTCGTTTTCCCGCAGGAGGGGGCTAACTCGATCGAACAGTTGTTTTTTTTTTCTTACTCAGCTTACATAGATTGGAAACGAATCATCGACACTGACATAAATATTGTCGAAAGATTTGGAAATATTGCAGGAGCGAGATAAAATATGCTGATCGATGCAAAGGTTTGTAAACAGCGCTCGAAATCAACGCACGTTTCGCTCGTGCAATTTTGGGTCACGTACGATATTAAAAACGAAACCGGCTCGTTTCCTAATCGGGATTGGATTAAGAATCGCACTTGCAGTGATTTTTAATCGTATTATGAAGGAATCATAAAAAAGTTCAAGAAATTGTACCTTCTTTTCTTCCCCTAACTGGTCAAACTTTTTTCAGACCACTTCCGAGGACATCCGTGTCACAGTGAAGATCCTCCAACTCGGCAAGATAAAACTTCGCTCAACTTTTAGCAACACAAAATACTTTTCACGAAACGTGCTTGATACACAAGCTTCGGATAGAAGCGAAAGAAACGAACTTACACCGCACACGTAAGAGAGGAATAATCACGAAAGAACAGGGAACCGCGAAAACGCAGCTCGTGAGATACAGTGGTCAGTCCGTTGTATCGGTTTGCATAGCATCTGTTGGCTACGAGTCGACGCGGCTGATCACCTCAACGAATGGAAAATACGACTTAAAGAGGACAAGATGCGATAGCACGGCGTGTATCTTAACATGGCTGTTCAGGTGAGTTGAAGTTGCCAGGTAAGTAGGAAAGAAGAAACGAAGAGAGAGAGAAAGAGACGGGGACTGTGAATGGGGCCTCTTACGGACCCTGGGCTCGAGAGAAAGGCGACGTCGTCAAGGAACACGAAAAGGTGGGGATGTCGAATGGTACAGTGTGCAATGTGAGTATCACTTTTGTGGACTTTTCTTCTGGTTAAACTTCACAAAGAATTGTATTCGCGTTAATGTTGGAAATAGGAAAATGATAAAAAATATAAAAATTTTATGAAGTACTTTATTCCCTTACTCGATTTCTTCTCATAGATTCTAACAAAATTGCATATTATAATTGTGAATAGATTCTGTTCATTTGGTTAAATGTATGTTAGGAAGGAATAGAGTTGGGTTTAATGAAGTTAACTTTTATTGAGTACAGCATTCTGCATAGTTTTCCGGTGACGCGTTGACAATGCTGACTGTAGGTTTCAATTTTATCACGTTCCCTTTTATGTATGATGCAAATTTTATTTTTACGCGATCTGAAAGAACGCACATACAGTAAAGGTGATTGTTTTACAGATATAGATGTAATATACATCTGAATACAGTTGGAAGGTATTAAAACTACGTCGAGTGAATTGTAATGAATATCTGTTAGTTCGCAAATTTTTAGAAATCTGTGAGATCTTGCTATAATGCTTGAATTAGTATGCGTACGTATGTTTCCTAGAAATGGCCCAGCTTTACTTCCGAATAAATTCTACTTCCCTTGCTCCGATTTCTACATTTTTGAAAGCTCAATTTACCAAGAAAGGCTGTCATTACTTACGATTTTGACTGCAATTCTATACCTATTTTTTTTATAAAGATTTAGATTTATATTTGCTTTCTGAATAAAAGCAAAATACCTTGTAAAACAGATATTTTAATGCCATCTACAGATACCAACACAGTTGTATGCATAAACTTGTATTTTAAAAAGACCGCCATTAAAGATTTTTAAAATTCTACCGTGGCGCCATCTATATAAGAACGGCGGAAACTACTCAACAAGTTACCAACTGACTTGTCGACTAGTTTCCGCAGTTTCCCGATAGGTGGCGCTCGAGTAGTTTCCGCCATTTTCGTATAGATGGCACTATAGAATTTTGAAAATATTTAATTTGTAGCGATCTTTTAAAAATACAATTATTTCTTTTTATGAGCAATTTAATTTTGCAATTAATTGATAATTAACATATGACACCACCAAAGGCTTCATAATGAATCTTTCATTTGGTATCAATGATATATTGAAGCAATCTATTATTACTGTCAACTTGTGTTAGCCTTTTGTAGTGTTTTAATCTGTGAGTAATGGTAGTCATTGCTTGACGCGTCTTAAACATGGCAAATCGCACAGTAAAAGATGCGAAATCTATTCGAGGTACAAATCCTCAATACCTAGTAGAGAAAATAATTAGATCCCGAGTATATGATTCTAAGTATTGGAAGGAAGAATGTTTTGCCTTGACTGCAGAACTTTTAGTCGACAAAGCTATGGAATTAAGGTTAGGAAACATTCATTGTCGTATTTATATTTTAATCTAAACAGGTTGTTGTTTTAACACTTTAACTTATTATTTATGTTTATATATTGTCTGCATCATCAATTTCTTATGAGTATATGTATTAAGTTTCGTAAATAATCTTTTTCAAAATATAACCTCTTCCTAACATAAACAAACGAATTTATTTATTTCTAAAAGATATATCATGTTTTAGGTTCATAGGCGGTGTATACGGAGGAAATGTAAAGCCCACACCATTCCTTTGCCTCATATTAAAAATGCTCCAAATACAACCTGAGAAAGACATTATAGTAGAATTTATAAAGAATGAGGAATTTAAATATGTTCGTGCTCTTGGTGCATTATACATGAGATTAACAGGATCATCTCTAGACTGCTATAAATATTTAGAACCATTGTTCAATGACAACAGAAAATTGAGGAGACAAAATAAGGAAGGTAAATTTGAATTGATTCACATGGATGAATTTATAGATGATCTTCTAAGGGAAGAAAGGTGCTGTGATGTTATTTTACCAAGAGTACAGAAGAGACATGTTCTTGAAGAAAATAATGAACTAGGTAAGCTCTTTACCTTTATAAGTCTCATTTTTTCAAAAGATAAATGAAACATTTAAGTTTGTATAACAGAGGCCAAAGTGTCGGCGTTAGAAGATGACATGGATGAAGGAATAGAGTCTTCAGAAGATGAAGATGTACCTCCAGTTAAAGAAGATACGCGAAAGAGAACGGAAGATCACGACAGAGATAGAGATCGTCACAGGGATAGGGATAAGAGACACTCGCGTTCTGATAAGAAATCTGATAGAGAAAAACAAAGATCGAGAAGTAGAGACAGGGATAGAGACAGAGATAGACGAGAACGTAAACGGAGTAAATCGCCAAAAAGTTATTCCTCGTCGCATAAAGATAAAGACAGAGATAAGGACCGACATAGAAGAGACGACAGGGATAGAGACAGAGATCGAGATCGAGATCGAAGACGAGAACGCGACAGAGCTAGACACTGAACACTGCAATTTAACAAACTCTGTACAGAAGGTAAATATTAACTTTTATAATTATCAGGTGAATAAAAAATGTATAGTGATACAAGTCTTGAATTTTTTTTTTTATCGTGTGTACCGCGCGTCGATCATAACAGCAGTGTATAACATTTACAGAGAATAGTTTCATATTAAAATTATAGCATTTATCAATAAAAACGCTACACAGTAGCTCATAATACCCGTACGTTACATGTTGTAAGTGATAATATTTCTTTCGCTAACATTATATTATACGTTCCTTCTAGAACCATTTTTTATTTTCAGTTTAACAGGATTATGAAATGGCCGCTGTTTTTATGGTTATATACAAAACATTAAAAAAAAATTTATCACTGTTACTGTTGAAGAATTATTTTCGAGATGCGATATACTTTTTAAATAATACAAACAGATATTTTTTAATGTCTTTTTCAACGATACAGTGATAAATTTTCTCAAGCACCATATAATAAAATAAGTAGGGAATATCATAGCCTGCCTATAAATGTAATCCACGTGATTACACGTATAATGTCTTTAAATATATACATTTTCACATATGTACCTTATTTCACAGTGTTTTTTTGTAATTAAAAATAGTGAGCAAAGTATAGTATTAATATACGAGGAACGTATCCATCTCTGATACACTGTCTTTCATATTAACAATATTTTATCAGATCGATATAAACCGTCACTGAAGATGCACTCCATATTTCCGTGTTATATCCACCAAATTTAAAACGTAGGTGAATTTAAAATAAATAATCTCTCCTCTTCTTTTTTTATCCATTTCAATAATTTATTTACCGCTTCGATGGCATCAAGTTTTGTTACAAGTGGTTCAAATGTAACATACAGTTCGAAACCTACTGTTACCTAAACAGACGAACAAAAGTTAGTTAAACAATCGTATCTAATACTTGTCATTAGGTGTGTTAGCTTACCCATGCCAACATGGTCTCTTTATCTAACTGTTGGAATATAAGTTTTAGTGGTCTATTGGGAGCATGTAGCCGGTGATGTAAACATTGATAAAGACCCAATAATCTATAGGGAAAGCAAAGTAGGTACATGATATAAAATGTTTTTCCTTTATCCAAAAGTATTATTATGATTACCGTTCGATTTCTTCATCTATTGTATATGGGGGTTGGAGGCCAGGACTCCAAAATTGCGCTGTACTTCTACACTTGTACAAAACGTGCCGCATTTCTGGCAGTCCGATGTCAGCTGTTGTAATTGGTGGTTTATTCATGGATTCGTTAATTGCTTCTAAACAATTTGTTCGTCTTAATTTCTCAACAATTTTCTGGAAGCAAAATCATTTATTATCACTAATATCAGCATCTTTGGAATCTTAATGAACCTCTCTATCAAATTACTGACTTGTTTTGCTTCAGATAGAATATAAAATACATCTCTGTCAACTGTAAGGAGCAATAAGCATGCTTGGCAATCTTCAGCCAAATATGATACATGTCCATGCATATAACCATTGGCATCAAACTTTGGTAAACATATTGGTGTCCAGCTTTCAGCAGTTTTAAGGGATTCTGAACTGTCCACCAAATTTTGTATTATATGTAAATCCGCGGGATGTAAAAAAAATTTGTTCATTCTGACTAATGTTACCAACTGGTTATTAGCTAAAAGTATTGCAAATACTAAATTCTGAAAAATATCATATTTGTGTGATTAATACAAGTTACAAAAAGTAATACTTTGAATACATTCCAGAAACATATTTACCTTGATTTTACCACATGTTTGAATAATCGTCTGTGTGATAGAACTTCTCATTGAAGGAAGTAAAGGTAAACATTTGATGGCTCCTAGAAAAAATGCTGGTTCTCTATCCATAAAATTTAATAAGTGATCTATCAGTCTTTCACTACCAGTTAACAATCTTCTTAAGTCAAAGTTTCTACGTTGATCGTATACTCTAGTTAGTTGTGATTGTGTTAACACTGATACTATTTGATTATATACATATCTATAAGTGGAAAAAAAAGTATAAGTTATATGTTCAAGAATAATGTATAGCTGTTCCATTTAAATGTACATACGTTAATTGCAATGTAAGTTGAGGTACACTTTCAAGTGTTTTAGAAACTGCAACTAAAATCAATGGACCTTTAACAACAAATACAAAATTAGTATCTCCTGCATGAACAGATCTGATCATGTCACTGCCTGCTTGGACAAATGAAACTAGAGCCTGCATTACACCCATAACTGTGACTAGTTTGTCTTCTGAACTATATCTAGAGTATATGGGTTTTCCTGCTTGGCTTAAAATAAATATGTGTTTCCTTTGGGCCAACCAAGCTTTGCAACGTAAAGGATCCGAGTCTATATTGGTATGACCTAATCGATGTGTAACATCCTCCTGAAATATGAAAACAGATATTTTTAAATGATATTAATTTCAGGTAATTACTAAAAGGTATTTATAATGATTCTTTGAGAAGAGGTTATAAAACGTACTAATTCGGAATCATCAAGAGAAGTTGTTTTCTCAAGTTCTCGTGGACTGGATGCGGTAGGTGTTGCTGGAATGTCTTGTACGTCTTCTTGAATTTCTGAAATAGTGCTTGTTGTACTTTCTTTCATTTGCCTATCATCAATACTACTGCTCATCTCTTGTTCATATTCTTCAAAACTATCTGTTGTTACAAGCATTGTTTCTGCCGAAGCACCTGGTTCAATCCCAGGCTCCGGGATACCATCCTCTATGGTAGCAGGCTCTTTCGTAGCCATATTTATAATCGAAACACTTCTAACGTGTCACTATTTTGAAATTTTCTCTTCCGATTGACATTTAATACCGACCCATGACGGATTGGTCGCCATTGTTAAATCCGGCTTATTTGGCAGAAACTTTAGAGACTAAAAATCAGTGCTACCATTTTTATCAAAGTCACTAGCCTGTACGGTTTTTTAAAAAGCAAGTATGATAGTTTGAAACTTTATATTCACATAAAAGCGAAATATGTATTTGTACGATAATTTTAAGGTATTTCAAGGATAAAGTATATTACACCGTTTCATCTTGGAAGTATTTATTTCATTTTGTAACAATACAGAATCTAAAAATAACGATTTTAAGGAAGCAAAAACTGCTGTGTGTTAAAAACTATGTGGCTATCAAATGCACATTTTTGTGATGCCCTCGTTTTAAACAGAAACCACCAAGTGACGTCTAACCGCATGAATATCCGCTAGGAAATAATGATAGTCATATGCAGCCGATTATTATCATACATAGCTAAGCTACACATACATTGCCAGTTTGATTTGCGCAGCCTACATTATCGTGATTTCAATAATATTCTGTGCGGAAGTATACGCCCATTACACACCGACTGATCGATGAATGTGAATCAAAAGATCCGCCCATTAGCAACTAGACTAGTTTACACACATATGAGATTCTCAACTTATACAATATTCCTTCATTTTTCTCTTCTTAAAAATATTGATAACAATTATTGAGATTCGATTACTGGACGAAATCATATTATTTAAGCAAGCTGCTTACAGCGTGATACTGAAACAAAGCCACTTTAAGCGGTGAGGATTTATTGATAAAATTCATCGAAGTCGGTGTGCTTTCAACTCTAGTCTTTCGCGATGTCGTTGAAGCTCCCATTGATTACTGCGAAACCATTATCTCATATTCAGGGAAGGCGACCTCGGCACCGCCGTATGCTATGTAGCAGACACTGTGAGAAGGTTGCACTTTGCCGATTGTCAGGGTACCCTCGTGATTAACACGACCGACATAAAGTGCTTCTCCATCCTCGGTTTCACCGCCCGGGATTGCGTTCGGAGGAATCTGGTTTCCACTCGTCGGCACCCACACCGGTTTACAACCGCAAAGAACCTAATATAAAAGGTAAATACAATTCATTATAACATATCAGATAAAATATGTATCGCAATGCTTCTTTACTATAAAATCATTACATACCTGGTAATCAGTTTTACCGTGTTCACCACCACCCCAGGCGACGTAACAGACAGAGTGTCCTGGCTTCACCTTACCAGGTAAAAGAGCACCCTCGTGGTAAGCTCTGCCCACGTACAATGTTTCTTCGTCTCTTCCTCCTTCCACTGCACCTGGGGGCAGCATTCCACCTGTCGCATCACACCAGCAAACCTCTCCCAATTCCAATCCTTGCACAGGTGGAGGTGGAGCAGATGGGTTCACATCTACAAACAGGTGTAAGAGACATTAATCATAGGGGCTAAGAAAGATTATTTTCTCTGTTATTTCTTGAATAAAAAGACGTTCATCTTCATGCTACGCGTATAGTCACAAGAAAAAGGACCGTGTATGATTCAATGATAGTTATTAAATGTGAACGTCCGCGTCCCATGGATTTTCTTCGAGAACGACTTCCCTGGTATTTCAAAGGAGATTACATGGAAAGTTACGAATCGATAAAATGAATCATGAGTAGTAATGTTTAAAATAGCGAAGAGAAGGTTGCGATAGGGAGTGGAAACCGATTGGAAGGGAAGGCATTTGAAAAACGATGTGTCTGCAGGAGATAGCGACGCGTTGTGACCTCGACATATTTGCTGCAACACACATGCTACTGTTAAAACATTCCATGTGACTCGTAATAAACACACGTAACACCCGTACAATATGCAAACGGTTAATAATGCCACGCTCAAATCCGAGTATATATCATTAGGTCATTGCATATCAAACGGACGATATAAAGATATTTTAATAAAACTTTAAGTTTAAAATTTATATATCACAATTGTTATTTTGAATTATCAGATATGCAACGATCTAATACATATTTTAGACTGAATTATATCCCCTGGTAAATGCTTCCAGGTTACGCTCGCGCCCAAGCGAGGTCAATTTAATCGTTTAACGAGCCCGAGATCCGTCAAAGAAGCAGAGAAGACAAGCTACGTGCTCGTAAAACCAAGATTGCAAGTGTAATTCAATGTACTTCCTAGTGAAACAATTAGCGGCACCCGTTACCCAGACCCTTAAACACCCAGTAAGAAACTACTTCAATCCTATTCTTTATAAATTGAGAATATTAGCTTCAACGCGTTGTTCGCTAATTCTTATGTGTTAAACAAATAGAAAAAAAAAGAGAGAGAGAAATTACGTTTAGAAGTGTCAGCTGAACGGGGTGGATATTGTGCAGTTCGAATCTTCCACTTGCCGGTTGCACCCCAACCGGTACGTATGCCCATATAACTCACGCCAAATGGCTTTGGATCCTGCCATTCCATGATCTTAGAACCGTTTAGATCACCAGCCCTGACCGTGATAAGGCCGTCAAGCCATGTGATCACGAACTTCTTCGTTTCGTTCTCGTTCAGCAGGTTTGGCGTGTTCACGCGCACCTGTCGGTGCAAAATCAGCTTTTTAACAGGTGTACACAGCCAACCGGAAACTCGAAATCATTTCAAAACATGATAATCAGGAAACGACTTCGGGTTTCGTTCGTATCGAACCTTGTCGGGCTGTTTGCGATCGTATCTGACGACGGACGCGGTGTTCTCCCAACCACCGAGCAAGATTTCGTACATCGGACTCGAGTCGCCTTTCTTGTTGGTCAGGGCAACGTGCGCGTTGCTCTTGGCCCTGACTTCAATGAAAACTGAACCGCCTCTTACGTTACGAAACTGGTAGACTAACTCGTTCCGGGTCGACAGGGTGCCGTGTCCTTGTGTGTAAATCAAACAAATTTCAATCTATCGCTAATTGAAATTATTTAACAATTCTATCCGTGTATTTCTGATGATTCCAACTTCTCTGGCTTCGACGAATAAACTTTACCCTGATTATAATTCAAGGTATAACGTTTCAAGTGTAAGCAGAGATTTATACAATCATGGATAACAAGCAGGGTCGCGTTAAAGCAAAGACAAGCGTGTCTATATGTGGTCTGAAGTACGTTTTTCTCGTGCAGGTACCCCTTTGAAAACGTGCTAGGATCAAATCAGAAACTAAAAGACTTAAACTGGATGCAGCTACGTTTTTCTCAAGCTTCATATACTCTTTACGTACAACGATTTTGACCACCGACACATATGGCTGTGGACGACGACTCATTAATACAGTGGTCCCTCAGAAACCAGATATAAAATAACATAGGAAGAAAATCGTGTTAATAAATTGAGAACTTCCACCTGAGATTTCATCGAACAGGTATTTACATTATGTAAAATTAAGTTGCAATCTACTATCACTCGCTATTCTATTGAATATAGTCCTAAATTTTCTATGCTATTACATTCGACATTCGAATTAACATGGAGCCTAAGAAGGGTGTGGAATATGGAATGAAATTTTACCTTCGATCAGCCATTCGCCAGACGCACCCCAACCGGTGCACACTCCAAAGTAACCGATTCCAAATGGTTCCGGATCGGCATAAGTGAGGAACGAGCTCGGTTCGCCTTCTTTACCCACTGATACGACACCATCGCTCCATCTAAAACGATCAGAGTAACCAACAGCATTAAAAATAATTACTTACCCCTAAAAATATGCAATCAGAACAAAAGATTCACCTAATCCAAAATCCACGATACTCGTCACCACTCAAAATACCAGGTGTCTCGACTTCAGCCACATCAGGTTTGCTTCTATTTTTACGGATCACGGACTTACCGTTGCTCCAACCACCAATGAATACCTGAACGAATTAATAACAATTTCTTCTTACTCGTTCTTTTGTACAATTTATATGCAACAATGTTAAGTCAATCTCACCTCGTACATCGGTTCTCCCTCGTGGGGACCGGTGGTGAGAGCAACGTGAGCATCGTTGGCTGCTTTCACCCGAAATTGGATTTGTCCGCTAGCAACGGGGTAGAAGTGGTATTCCAATTTGTCTTCGGTGGAGAGTGCTGGAAGCATGAACGATACATAATTAATAAAACGATCTTTTTTGTAAAGCAACGCGAGGACTATTGACACTAGATTGCCGGAGCGAGTCAATTTGACTAATTTACGATTTTATCATTCAAATCCTATTTTGACGGATCTATTTGTCCGGCAATCTAGTGTTAATAACGCAATCGTTATGAAAATAATTCCTTAGAGTTCCACGAAGATTTATAACAGAAGAACGTGGTAACGGATTCGCAATTATAGCGAGTACATTGATCGAACCGAGTCCTGCATTGCCCTACTTTCTTTAGCTACCAAGGATATCCCGGCGTCCAGACGTCTGGGCGTTCGAGCTGGCCGACGATTTTATTTTTCATGAACTACCTTGAATACATATTCTGAACGGTGAAGATAATTAACAAGTGTTAAACAAGTAATTTGGAAATACGTGTTAATTAATTCTACCAACTCGTACCAAGAGTGAAAGGGTGTCGGCAGCTAGACGGGGGAGGGATTTTAGTGGGTATGACACCATTCCTTAGAGGGGTGGTGGTGAGTCCCACTCTGCAAATGTATTTTTTCTCCGGCAAACAAAAAAAAACCTCGTACCCAAGAGTACCTATAACGCTTTGCATAAAAAAAAGTTACGCGTACACGTGCCGGTTGTTTTATCCTCTGTGTAAATTACGCTAGTTTTTATAGACTCGCACACCTGCTCGTCTTTATAGCGAGCGGTCCGAACAAACAGCTTGCGCCTTCGTTAAAAAACATTTTGGAATTTGCCAGATCCTTCGAGCTGATCACCTTTGTAAATATCAATCACGTGCCTTTCTGTCAAGATTAACTGAAGAAACAGAAATGATAAAACTAACACGTTTGTTGGACTGATGACTTAAACTTGAAGACTTTTTCTTTTATATTATGATTGCTCTGTAAAATATTTACCTGGAAGCCTAAGCAACGATAGCAACTGGTAGCCTAAATCAGCGTAGATCAACGCTAATACGGTTGTTTGTAATAAAAGATTTCGCGAGAATACGACTCGCGAATGCATGTACATTTTATCCTCATCAAAGTCCATTGATAGGAGTTATTATGTACAAGAAATTTCATTTGACATTGAACGGTTTATGCACAACGAAATCAATTAACGATTTTTCATCAGGCTTGACAGAACAAACAAGCATCAAGTATTGAATTTCAAAATTCCATGTATCACGTGTCACTATTGAATTCACTTTTTTAAAAAAATTGTGAAATTTCGTCCCGTTACCGTCTTATGGTAATATCGATAAGTAAGAAAGCTGTTATGTCTTCCTATTGTATTCTCGTGAAAATATTAACAATCATTAGAACGATTGATGTGCGAAAGGATTGTTGCTTTTTCACCTACTGTCTCTGTCAAAGCAGTTTCGAATCTATGCGCAAGGTTACGTCGAAGAAACGCAACGCTTATAAATAGTTGCTTGTGTCACGGAAGAGACCTCGTTAGTTGCTGACGTCATCGATAAATGAACGATAAATCGTCAGCAATTCGGGAGTCAGCGATCCGACGTTTTTCTTCGACGAACGTATAAATACCAAGGAATAGTAGTATCCGAAGAAATGTATAAGCGAAAGAATTAAGTATGACGTCGAGCTGATGTCACTAGTATTTCGATACCGGTTACTTCGCATTACGGTACCTTGATGATTCAAAGTGACTGGCATGATGAACTTTCATACTGTGAGATTAGCCGGTCAAAGAGCCACCTCCACTTCCGTCGATATCTACTGATATAGAAGAAATTAGAAAGTTGCGTGTCAATGGATCGCAATATACAACTATCTGAAACATTAACAAACTATTTTTACTTACTTCGGCTATTACTTTGAATAAACATTATGAATGATACGTGACGTTCTTTAGGCTCTCTTTCGCATGACAAATTCATTAGACTACATCCTATATCATTGAAGAAGCGTTACGATTGCAATTAACATAACAATGCGAAAATTAGACTCATTCAGTCTATTTCCATTGCATAATGTTGATCGCCGGTTGATTCCCTTCTTTCGCTATAACCTCATTAACACAATCCTCGAACCTGCTTCGACAAATACAGGGTGTTAGAAAGAGTGTTAGTCCTTTAAAAAGGTGGTAGCTGGGTTGATTTTGAACAACATTTTCCTTTGCAAAAATGTTGTTTGAAGCTTCTTTTTTGAATTATTGAGGGAAAAACACTGGCCAATCAGAGCGCGTATAGCGCGCGCGCTCAGGGACGGCAGCATCGACTACGAAAACTGGGCTTGACCTGAGTCCCAAGCGAACGACTCGGTACCCCGCTGGTATAACCTTTTTTAATCGTTTTTTAACTACAGATTATATCGTGTTGTAGGAATATGTGCAACGAGCGTTAAAAGTCATACCTATAATGAAATTATTCATGCCTAATAAATTCCTGTGAATTATTTGCGATATACTCAACTGCCAATAGATACCAACACCTAAGAAGTTACACGTCTGATGCACCTAACCGTGTCTGTCCCGCTGTCATTGACCTCGCATGGTAACTGTCTTTTTCCAGTAAGGTGCATTACGATACCGAGGAAGAATGAGACACGGAACGTGATCTAGGCCAGTATCGTGACTGGTTTATCAACTCCTATACATTTTCCTTGTTCAATCGCGAAAACGGATTTGAAAAATGTACGCACACTGGCATAATTAGAATGTTTCGAATGGAAGATAGCAATCTTGAGACAATGTCTGAAAATGAACGTGGCAACCTCCGGTCGCGAAAGGTTAAAATTTACTTGACCGTAATTAACGAACGTAGTTACGACACAGATTCCAGAATGAAGGCGAGAGATTCCCTCGGTTTCCAGGAAATAGCGAATATGCGGCTTGCGAAACGATCTAAAAGTCGTTGTTATACTGTGAAATCCTGCTAATATAACGCGATAGTGGAATCTTGAAAATTAAGCGATTCAGAACAACAACACTATTAATCTTTTTTCAAGAGGCGCAGTTATATAAATTCGTGAAATCGTGTTGCTAAGAAAGCCGGCCGGCTTGTCAAACCTGCACAACCGCACCCGTGTACTATATTTAGCTAGGCAGTAGGAAAGAAACTGTATTCGAAAGCATTCTCGCGTAAATAAATACAGACTCTTTTACCAATATCGAAGGATCAATCGTCGATAACTCTAAAATGTTAATCTTTACTGCTTCGATCGATGTTTTCCCTAACTGGATATTCTAAAAACTGAGAAAAAAAGAAACAATAGAATTGTGATAAATTATGTAGAATAAAATAAAGATTGCAGGTTTCGGGTCACGCTCAACCTATTTCTAAAAGATATTATTCATGCTTATAAATATAGACACAATTCCAAGTGACGGGAGAAATGTTTAGCTACGTTTCTCAGTAAAAATATTACCTATTGTAATGACTCAATGGCAAAAAACTTATATATGGAAAACAAATCCCTGTGTGGGTATGTTTTTTTACCTTCTGCGCAGTAATTACTACGCAATTCGTAATCGCGCGGTATAACATTGATATCGATAAGTATTGATATCAAACTCGTTCGATAGTTAACATTAAAATTCGAATTTCACGTGGTACTGAACACATCATTACGTTTTTATAATATTGGAATCGAATCTAATTTCGTACATATACTGTTAATATGTACAAAACATTTATATTGAAACGATACTTTTTGAGTATACTAACCAGAAACTTACTAAAATAAATATTTCATCGGAAGACACATGAAAAATATCATTTTTTATCGAAAGCGTTTGATAAACTAGTAATCGAAATATATACTTACAAATAGCCATGATTTCCTTTTTCGGCGACTGTGAATAAAACTCGTGACAAGCGAAAATACCGACACACTCGCTTCGAAAGTTCAATTCGTACTGCGGTGAAACGTCGTGTTCTTTGAAGCTTAGGACGGTTGTTCACACATGCGCTCTAGACATCCTGCAAATGCAACGCCGGTACTTTGTAGGCGATAATTAAGTAAAGGGAATGAGTCATAAATTATTGATGAATATTCATTTTCAGATATGACAAACCTAACAGAATTTTTTGGAATCAGTTCAAGATTGTCCCTATTAAAAAAAACGGTATATTTAGACCAAGTAATAAAATGTAATCTAAAATAATAAAATGTAGTATGACTCACGTTATTCTAATTCTTTAATCATTATTTTGAACAGATGTAGATTACTATAACTTATGCATTGATAACACAAATGGTATTTAACATTCCTTAGAGCTGAATTCATTAATATATTTCCAATAAACAATGTCCAATTTACATCCAATCAGGTCCTGACTGATATGCTTCTATCCTCTATTCTTCCTTTTTCTTCAATAAACCAATGGAATTTCCAACCTCAAAAATGTTTAAGTTAAAAAAAAATTAAGATTACCAAATGTATGCATACTATGTATGTGTAACACTTTCAACCGAGTCGATTTTCATTACGTATAACTTCAGCAAATGTAATTTCAGATATTCATGGTTTCTGTGACCTCGTTAAACAATAATAAGTTACCACGTAACAATGATCGTAATGAATCACTCAGAATGTGTAGGCGTCGTTTACAATGGATTGTATTACCGTTTTAGATTAACCACAAAATTGTCTGTAAAGTGTATCTCATCTACAAAAAGTGATAATTAAATATTTCTTTCGTAAGATTTTACAAAAACTTACCTATGTAACTAAATATTATTACATTAAACTAAATGAAGTACTATATAAATTTTATCTTTTCTTTGGAATATAATGTAATATTAACATGTAAATATTAATTATTTAAAATAAGCTATCGCCTAATACCATTTTCTGTCTTACTTCTGGGAGACATTAGAGCCCTCTTTTACCATTTTTATGTCACATCCTAACATACCGACTGTGATTAATATTTTATCACAGTGCTTCTGGTGGTAGAAATTAGTAACAAAAACAAAATTGTTTAATAAATTTAACTTCAATTACTTTGAAAAATAAATCATTTTAGAAAAGCAATAAATTACTTAAAGAATTGAAGAGTATTTGTAACTGTTATTGTTGTATAATGTTCAATAACTATTTAATAAAAATACAATAATTACTTCTTAATATTGTATAACAATTGAATAATTCAAAGAAATTTACTGGATATCCATGTATAAAAGTTATAAAAATAATATATTTCAATAGATATAACAATAATTTGATTAACAAACAATTGTAAAATTAAAAATAGTAAGTAAATAAATTTTAATAAAATAATCAAATAAAATTTTGCAATATATCCATCTGAAAATTAAAGAAATAAATAATTTAAATAGACATAACAATAATTTGATTAATAAACAATTGTAAAATTAAAAATAGTAATTAAATAAATTTTAATAAAATAATCAAATAAAATTTTGCAATATATCCATCTGAAAATTAAAGAAATAAATAATTTAAATAGATATAACAATAATTTAATTAACAAACAATTGTAAAATTAAAAATAGTAATTAAATAAATTTTAATAAAATAATCAAATAAAATTTTGCAATATATCCATCTGAAAATTAAAGAAATAAATAATTTAAATAGATATAACAATAATTTGATTAATAAACAATTGTAAAATTAAAAATAGTAATTAAAGAAATTTTAATATAATAATTAAACAAAATTTTGCAATATACCCACGCGGAAATGTAAAGAAATAAACAATTTAAATAGATTTAACAATAATTTGATTAATAAACAATTGTAAAATATAAAATAATTATTAAACAAATATTAACAAATATGAAATAGATATTCACCGGAACCGGTGAAACGGAACGTCACGCTTGATTGCGCGCGCCGCGCGCAGGTACAAGCGCGACCAGGAGAGAGGTCAAATCTAGTCAGTCTTATCGCGACCGCTGAACGATACGGATCGATCTGTCAAATTTATACCGGTACGGGTTGATACCATGGATATTCGTGCATGGATTTATCAGTGTATTACCACAAGTGTTACTGTGTTTGCCTATAGTGTTTCCCATGTGTTTTGGAATATTTATACGGATATATTAGTTCGTTTTATGGTGTGGTACCCCATGTACCTGCATGTGCTTTATTGTGTTTTATGGTGTGGTACCCCATGTACCTGAATGTGCTTTATTGTGTTTTATGGTGTGGTACCCCATGTACCTGCATGTGCTTTATTGTGTTTTATGGTGTGGTTCCCTATGTGCTTCGGCATATTTTTACGGATTTATTAGTGGGTTTTATGGAGTGGTACCCTATGTGTTTTGGCATATTTATACGGATTTATTAGTGGGTTTTATGGAGTAGTACCCTATGTGTGTTGGGATATTTATACGGATTTATTAGTGGGTTTTATGGAGTAGTACCCTATGTGTTTTGGTATATTTATACGGATTTATTAGTAGGTTTTATGGAGTGGTACCCTATGTGTTTTACTACAATTTTGCAAATATTTTATGGTGTTCTATGGTTTTGATCTTCATGTGTTTTGTGATGTATTTATTTGCATGTGTTTTACCGTATTTTATCATTTAGTTATTCCCATATAGTTTTGCATGCATATTTTTGAATTATCCTATGTATTAGCATATTAACTACAACAAATTGAGAGAAAACATATATCGTTCAAGAATCGTGATTTTTATGCTTTCAGATGAATGCTTTGACCAGGGGGGTATCGTTTCTTTGACGAGTCAACAGACGAGCTATGGATCAATCATGGATCAATCTAACCTAACAAGATGCGTGGCGAGTGCAGTAGTACAAGTCAACGATCGGTGAGTCGCATGCTTTAAAGTTCCTCCGGTTCCCATCATGTCGTAGGACGAATGGTCCGTAGCGACACGGGAATTGGTTGTAATTTTTATTTTTTGAGCGAGCATAGTGACCCACGAATATCACTGTATCATTTTATACAATGATAATCGTGCAAATTGGTTTTTTGTATATTTTATGCCTTAGCTCAGGATAGGGTTTTCTTGTACATATTTACATATATAGATTTCGAGTTTAAAAATGTAGAGAAGTCGGATGACCCTCCGATTTCACAATACACTTTCTTTTTTATATGTACAAGAATTTATTTCGCGATGAGCAGATTTCAATATCAAAGTAATAAGCATGAATACTTTTAATTACTCCAACTACTTACTTTGATAAGGAAATCGCTCTTGAAATTGAAACGTTTTTCCGATTTTATTCGTGAAATTGGCATCAGGTTAATATATAGGCTGGCCCCCACAGGGGGGTGGGATTTTCAGATTTATTAGTGTTGCGAAAAATTTACACCGCGGGGGTAACTATGACAATGCACTGACTAGTATTCGGTGGGAATCCTTTTGGTTTTTAAATTCAATCGATTATATTATTTATTTAATAAAATTAGTTACAAGGATTCTGCGGCATAAGACCGTGAAACACCATCTCATGGGAGATAAGCCCATGCATTACTAGGCCTTTGCAGGCGCAGCTTTAGAATACGGAACATATGAAAATATGTTACCATATTCTAAACTGTAGTCCTTTTGTCTATACTATGGGCGTCCGTCAATCTGACACGTTGGATGCAACGTGTTGGACGGGCGGGTAGCGCTCTTAGCGAAGGGGTGCATCCTGTCCTGGCGTTACGACGTCCAGGCGGGGTGGGTGGTATGTAGCGTCGAGCGCAAGTTCAGGGGGCCTAAGAACCTCCGTTGCCAGCTGATATTAGCAGTGCACCATGTTTTATGTCATAGTTGCCCAATTTTGCTTTTTAGTATTTGCTCTTCAAGCATTGTATAAAGTTTCCCTTTCGAACTTGAAATTCATTCAGTTACGTTCAAGGTTCTCGACCCTAAACACTCATCATTCGCACTTCAGCCTCACGAACTCTATCACATAATCATTTATCCACCCGCATACCCTTGTGTAGTGAAATATTACCTCGTTGGGATTTTCAAGTTTAAGTAGTGTTGCGAAAAATTCTTAACGCGAGAGTAAATATTACCCCGTTAGGATTTTCAAGTTTAAGTAGTGTTGCGAAAAATTTCCAACGCGAGAATAAATATGACTATACACTGACTAATATTCGGTGGGAATCCTTTTGGTTTTTAAACTCAATCCAATATTTTATTTATTTAATGAAATTAGTTACAAGGATTCCGCGGCATAAGACCGTGAAACACCATCTCATGGGAGACAAACCCATGCATTACTAGGCCTTTGCAGGCGCAGCTTTAGAATACGGAACATATGCAAATATGTTACCATATTTTAAACTGTAGTCCTTTTGTCTATACTATGGGCGTCCGTCAATCTGACACCGTTGGATGCAACGTGTTGGACGGGCGGGTAGCGTTCTTAGCGAAGGGGTGCATCCTGTCCTGGCGTTACGACGTCCAGGCGGGGTGGGTGGTATGTAGCGTCGAGCGCAAGTTCAGGGGGCCTAAGAACCTCCGTTGCCAGCTGATATTAGCAGTGGACGCATGTTTGAGTCATATTTGTTCAATTTTGCTTTTCAATATTTGCTCTTCAAGCATAATTTAAAGCTCCCCTTTAGTCATGTTGCTAGATCAGGATTTTCTATTTTAATTAGTGTTGCGTAAAATAACGCGAGAGTAAATATGACGATGCACTTTCTAGTATTCGGTGGGAATCCTTTTGTTTTTTAAACTCAATGTTTTATTTAATTAATCAAATTAGTTACAAGGATTCCGCGGCATAAGACCGTGAACACCATCTCATGGGAGATAAAACCATGCATTACTAGGCCTTTGCAGGCGCAGATTTAGAATGTGGCGGAGTACCAAATCTTCCATTTGATAAACTGCTGTCTTTTGTCTATACTATGGGCGTCCGTCAATCTGACACGTTGGATGCAACGTGTTGGACGGGCGGGTAGCGCTCTTAGCGAAGGGGTGCACCCTGTTCTAGGCGGGGTGGGTGGTATGTAGCGTCGAGCGTAAGTTCAGGGGGCCTAAGAACCTCCGTTGCCAGCTGATATTAGAAGTGCACCGTTTTTGCGTCATAGTTGCTCTATTTTGCTTTTCAGTATTAGCTCTTCTTTCGTACTTGAAATTCATTCTGTCACGTTCATGGTTCTCGATCCTAAACACTCATCATTCACACTTCAGCCTCGCGAACTCTATCACCTAATCATTTATCCACCCGCATACCCCAGTATAGTGAAATATTACCCCGTTAGATTTTCTATTTTAATTAGTGTTGCGAAAAATTTCCAACGCGAGAGTAAATATGACAATGCACTGACTAGTATTCGGTGGGAATCCTTTTGGTTTTTATTTAATGAAATTAGTTACAAGGATTCCGCGGCATAAGACCGTGAAACACCATCTCATGGGAGACAAACCCATGCATTACTAGGCCTTTGTAGGCGCAGCTTTAGAATATGGAACATATGAAAATATGTTACCATATTCTAAACTGTAGTCCTTTTGTCTATACTATGGGCGTCCGTCAATCTGACACCGTTGGATGCAACGTGTTGGACGGGCGGGTAGCGCTCTTAGCGAAGGGGTGCATCCTGTCCTGGCGTTACGACGTCCAGGCGGGGTGGGTGGTATGTAGCGTCGAGCGCAAGTTCAGGGGGCCTAAGAACCTCCGTTGCCAGCTGATATTAGCAGTGCACCATGTTAGTGTCATAGTTGCTCAATTTTGATTTTCAGTATTTGCTCTTCAAGCATTGTATAAAGTTCCCTTTTCGAACTTGAAATTCATTCTGTCACGTTCACGGTTCTCGACCTCACGAACTCTGTCTCATAACCATTTATCCATCTGCATACCTTTGTGTAGTGAAATATTACCCCGTTAGATATTAATGTACCAGACATGTTTCTAGATTAGGATTTTCTATTTTAATTAGTGTTGCGAAAAATTTCCAACGCGAAAGTAAATATGACTATACACTGACTAGTATTCGGTGGGAATCCTTTTGGTTTTTATGTGATAAAATTAGTTACAAGGATTCCGCGGCATAAGACCGTGAACACCACCTCATGGGAGATAAAACCATGCATTACTAGGCCTTTGCAGGCACAGCCATAGGGTACGGGACATTTAAGTATGTCGCACTCCATACGCTAAGCTGTCTTAAAGTCCTTTTGCCTATACTATTAGCGTCCACCACTCGAACACGTTGGATGCAACGTGTTCGATGGGTGGGTAGCGCTATTAGCGAAGGGGTGCATCCTGCCTTAATGGCCAAGTGCCATTGCGGCCAGGTGCCTTAAACAGGCGGGATGGGTGGTATGTAGCGTCTGGCGTATGAACTAGGGGGCCTAAGAACCTTCGTTGCCAGCTGATATTAGCAGTGGACGCATGTGGAGTCATATTTGCTTAATTTTGCTTTTTAATATTTGCTCTTCAAGCATAATTTAAAGCTCCCCTTTAGTCATGTTGCTAGATCAGTATTTTCTATTTTAATTAGTGTTGCGAAAAATAACGCGGGAGTAAATATGACGCTGCACTTACGAGTATAGGGTGGGAATCCTTTTGGTTTTGAAAGTCAATGTTTTATTTAGTTAATCAAATTAGTTACAAGGATTCCGCGGCATAAGACCGTGAAACCATTTCATGGGAGATAAAACCATGCATTACTAGGCCTTTGCAGGCGCAGCTTTAGAATGTGGCGCACGACCATATGTTACATATTGTAAACTGCAGCCTTTTGCCTATACTATGGGCGTCCGTCAATCTGACACGTTGGATGCAACGTGTTGGACGGGCGGGTAGCGCTCTTAGCGAAGGGGTGCATCCTATCCTAGGCGGGGTGGATGGTGGTAGCGTCGAGCGCAAGTTCAGGGGGCCTAAGAACCTCCCTTGCCAGCTCTATATTAGAAGTGCACCGTTGTTGCGTCATAGTTGCTCTATTTTGCTTTTCAATATTTGCTCTTCAAGCATTGTAGAAAGCTCTTCGTTCATACTTCAACTTCATTCTTTCACGTTCACGATTCTCGACTCTACACATTCATCATTCACACTTCAGCCTCACGAACTCTATCACATAATCATATATCCATCCGCATACCCCAGTATAGTGAAATATTCGCTCGTTAGATGTTTATGTACTAGTTATGTTTTTAGATCAGGATTTTCTATTTTAATTAGTGTTGCGAAAAATTTCGAACGCGAGAGTAAATATGACAATGCACTGACTAGTATTCGGTGGGAATCCTTTTGGTTTTTATTTAATGAAATTAGTTACAAGGATTCCGCGGCATAAGACCGTGAAACACCATCTCATGGGAGACAAACCCATGCATTACTAGGCCTTTGCAGGCGCAGCTTTAGAATACGGAACATATGCAAATATGTTACCATATTCTAAACTGTAGTCCTTTTGTCTATACTATGGGCGTCCGTCAATCTGACACCGTTGGATGCAACGTGTTGGACGGGCGGGTAGCGCTCTTAGCGAAGGGGTGCATCCTGTCCTGGCGTTACGACGTCCAGGCGGGGTGGGTGGTATGTAGCGTCGAGCGCAAGTTCAGGGGGCCTAAGAACCTCCGTTGCCAGCTGGTATTAGCAGTGCACCATGTTTTACGTCATAGTTGCTCAATTTTGCTTTTCTGTATTTGCTCTTCAAGCTTTTTATTTGCAAAGTCGAGTCACTTTTATTAAAATAGTCTGGTAAAAACGTTTATTTTATCGCTATCTTCTTCGACTGACCTCACACCGCGTTACGCATATCCTTTTACCCCCAATTACTCTGTCTTTCTTTCGCGGTTATACTCCACCCCCCTATGGGGGCCAGCCCATATACTAAATCAGAGCCGTGAAATTTCGCCGATATTCTTACTTTTAATAAAGTGAGAATATCATCTTTAGTTTTTGCTAATCATACGTTTTAGCTTAGGCATTTCAGCACACATGAAGAAAACTGGTAGGTGAAAATACCTTTGGCCTTGTTCATTTTTATGCCCAAAGCTCATTCGGGTACTTAGATGTACTCGCGTGGGTGGAGGGCGGTGGACAAGGTTTAGTTTTAAGTGTAATACATTTTGGCGACTGACAAAAGTAGTGAACCAATAGTGAACCACGATACAAGTTCCACATGTGTGTGTGTGGTTAGGATGTGGGATTTGTATCGTTTATTAACAATCTTAACTTACTATAACATTAGAAAATACTTATCAAGAATAAATTGAAAAATTTTTACATTAGATAATTCAATAGAATACGAAAATGAAATGTATTACTTTAGCATAATGTTCACTATTATTTGTCAGTCGATTTCAGCAAAAAGGTATGAAATTATTAGAGTGTGAATGTTGAATTGAACTCGGGTGTCGGAGGCGTCCCGGGACGTTCTCCCTAGGAGTAGGCTTTTTTGCACCCGGGTGGTAGAATGAGAACCGTGGAGTGAATTTTTGTGAGAATGATTTTTGCCCTTTTTTAAATATAGCGATAGGCAGGCAGGTAGTTTACTTCTGGTGTGATTGAGTTTAATTTATAAGTAGGCAGGGCCAGAGCAAGCTTTCATGTTTCTCTTCGTATTCTCCTCTAATACGTGAGAAGCTTGTATCTGGGGTTGGAAATTAAAAAATCAAGAGGAAAAATGAAAATGCAAATTAATTAGTTGATTAATTAATTAATTTAGCATTCTCTCTTGATTTTTTCAAGGCCAAGCCTTATTAGTTTGTAAGTCGTAGTCGTGGTACTAGACCCGATTACAAAAATGAAGTATTAAAGTGAAAGTGCAGTGAAGTGAAATTAAAAAGTGTTGTGTGCTTGGACATTTGCAAAAATTGTGCAGGTATGCGAGTAACGATCCCTTGAATCGTTACTCGTTTACGTGTTACGTTTTTACAAATGTCTGAGGAAACGTAAAATTTTCGCGAGTGATTTTTGTGAGGCTATTGCCGAAGAAAGAAGAGGCTATATGCTGAAGAGCCCCGGCAAAATTTGCCCAGAAGAGGGGAACTACTAATGGCTCTCCATCTTCGGATGGACAGTCATTCTGTCACTATGCTCGCTAATTATTTTCATATTTTGTGTTTTTTCTTAAACGGTATTAATAATACCGTCCAGGACGTATTGAACTCGAAATTTTACGAGTTCAATACCCAGCTCGTTGAATGGTCAACTCGCGATTTTATTCCCCTATTTCTTTTTCGTTTATTACTTTATTGAAATAAATTATTATTTTCTTATTGTTTTGCACATCAATTATATTTTATGTTCTCATTTTAAATAGATTCAGTTTATTTGAAACATAGTCTGGGTGAGTTTTCATTTTATTAAATATTTCAGAGATTGTAATGGTAATTATATTTTCTGCTCTCGGCATTTTTCATTTCAATTGTAATCGAAATTATGATATTAATTATATTTTCTATTTCAGCATTTTATTGTTGAATTATTTTGTTAATTGTTACTGAAATTACAATGTTAATTATATTTTCCATTTCAGCATTTTATTGTTGAATTATTTTTTAATTGTTACTGAAATTATGTTGTTAATTATATTTTCTATTTCAGCATTTTATTGTTGAATTATTTTGTTAATTGTTACTGAAATTACGATGTTAATTATATTTTCCATTTCAGCATTTTATTGTTGAATTATTTTTTAATTGTTACTGAAATTATGTTGTTAATTATATTTTCTATTTCAGTATTTTATTGTTGAATTATTTTGTTAATTGTTACTGAAATTACGATGTTAATTATGTTTTCCATTTCAGCATTTTATTGTTGAATTATTTTTTAATTGTTACTGAAATTATGTTGTTAATTATATTTTCTATTTCAGCATTTTATTGTTGAATTATTTTGTTAATTGTTACTGAAATTACGATGTTAATTATGTTTTCCATTTCAGCATTTTATTGTTGAATTATTTTTTAATTGTTACTGAAATTATGTTGCTAATTATATTTTCTATTTCAGCATTTTATTGTTGAATTATTTTGTTAATTGTTACTGAAATTATGTTGCTAATTATATTTTCTATTTCAGCATTTTATTGTTGAATTATTTTGTTAATTGTTACTGAAATTATGATGTAAATTATATTTTCCATTTCAGCATTTTATTGTTGAAAGTTTTATGTTGTTTATTTTGGGGGGTTTTATGATTTTAGGGAGGTCACTATTTTATTTCAGGAAATTATTCTCTTCTTATTGATTTTATATGTAAATCATATCTTATGTTCTCACATCATATATTCGTATTCTGGTTTCTTTTATTAAATGATTCTGAGGTTGCAATGGTAATTGCTTTCTGTTTCCGTATTCTACCGTTTCAATTGTTACTGAGACTATGATATTAATAATCATCATTTCTATTACAGCATTTTTTTGTTCAATTGTTATTTTCTCAATTAGTGCTGAAATTATGATGTTAATTATATTTTCTGTTTCAACATTTTAAATTGGTATTTAATGTTGTCTCTTTTTGAGAATTTTATTGTTTTAGGTGGGTCACTCTCGTAGCCACCTCCACGTGGTGTGACCCGGTAATCGGTATCGTTTTCTAAACATTTATCAGACGATAATGTTTAGAAAACAATATCGAGCTGAGAGCTACGATTTGGTTAACATAAAGTAGTAAAATCAATTTTTCGAGCGAACACGCTATTTTTTTTATTCTGATTCTTTTCTTCGGAAGGATCCATCGATCCTTTAGCCCCGATGTAGGTTCCAAGATTATCGTTCTTAGCAAAATTCAGTGCTATTAGTATCAGTCATCTACTGCTCAAGTTATTAGATTTTATTTAAGGGCTCGAATAGATAAAATATTGATAATAATATATATTTGCTGTTTTATTAAATTTGTAATAACTGAACTGTATGAAAATACTTTGCTTACATTTCTAATAGTAGAATTCAAAAAATCGTAATACACACAAACTTACCATAAAAAAAGTAATAGCTGTTTTATACTTTATTAATTTCAGCTAATTCTTTAATTTGGGTTATCAAATGATTATTGTACGTTTTATAATCTATGGGAGATACAGCAGCACATGTTGCCTTTAATCTTTTCTCATCCTATAAATAACGATCATTTATATCAATGTATAAATAATCGTGACAGTATCAATATTATAAATATTTTAATAAATAAATAAACTTACGCTGAATGTTTCCAGTTTAATTCGGATCTTAAATATGAAACTTTTAAACGTTGCATCACCAAATTTTTCAAGATAAGCATCATTGTCATTTTCTTGCAACTCTCCAAGTTCTTGAGCAGTAGCACCTAATATTTTTTCTGCTTCTTCATTGAACGCTGTAGCCCATTGATTGTTTGTCCAATCTGCTAAGCTTAACTAAAAAATTATTTCCATGATGCAAGATCTGTTAAGGGAATATAATACCATAATTCATTTTGTACTTACACTTGCAAGTAAACGATATCTAAAATTTGGGTATTCCTTATCGCATTTTTCACACCGATACATATCATTTGCCTGATCAATCAACTGTAAGGTACGATATTTTAATGAAACAACCCTTCGCGTATTATTAAATAGATACAAATATCTATTACAAGATAAATTACCTTTTTCTTGCAACCTTCGGAAGGGCAAGATTTATAAAGAGCATTTTCAATTCGAATCATGTTAACAGTAGCTTTAATCACGTACATATCAGTTCCTCTATGACCCAATTCCAAGTCTGCTGCTTCCTTGAAAGTAATCAATGGTCCACTTGTATTATTTGCACCTCCAAATGCTCTTGAAACTGATTTCATATCTTCATTACAACCAATTGTTTTAAACCAGCCACGTAATCTAGATTAAAAGAAAAAAGTTTGTACAGCAGAGTCTGTATTTCTAAGAGACCTATTAAAAAATTAGAGCACCTGTGTGCTTCTGGAATGTCTGGATCAACTTGCATAACCGTGGAACTGAGAGTAGATAAATTCTTTCCTCCGTTAAACTCGCCAATACGAGCCCCTTTGACAGCTACAACTGGATTATTGCTACCATCAAAGTCTTCAGCTTCTGTCCCCCACAGCGTAAGACACACCTACGCGTTTATACAATTTATTTTTACCCCGATATTAAATGAAAACAAGTTTTTAACATTTTTATAAGTCAATATAATTCTTACCATAGTGTTACTATCATCAACAAGATGAATATCCCTCTTTCTCATCTCTCTACCTGTAGTTCTTGATGTTAACAATTGCAAATCGCCGCAAGATTTAACGATACCCAGCACATCTATAATAAAGATTATATTTAATACAGAAAATATTTAATTATATGTATCTCAGTCGAATGTGTAAATACCCATCATGTCATTCTTTTCCTTTTTCTCTATGTCACCTATCGGATGAAAATCAAATTGAAGAGTTGGAATATCTTTTTCATTATCATGACAGGGAATGATTTCTGAATCACCGGTTAAATTCATTTCATAATCATTTTTTAAATTATTGAATTGTTTATTCGCTGTTTTTAAAGTAGCTCTAGAAATGTAATAAACTTTTCCAATCTGAAATAAAATTTACATATACTATCACAACATTTTAACAGTATTCGCACGCAACAAATACCTCAAGCATCTCATAAAATTTATCGCACTGATCTCTGAATGCTGTACATCTAATTTCTCCACTCTCATCAACAAGATCCATGGAAAATAATTTTCCTTCCCCACGGGAATTACTCCATGTTCTTATACCAGATTTACTAACAACTCTTGCTCTTACCACCCACCTAGAAATATCATTACTTAAAATTGCGCAACACTAAAACAAGATACAATTAAATTTACCTATTTTGATAAGGACTTAGTGCAATAATGGGAGTTGTTTGTATATCATTAGTAGAAGATTGAGGTGGATTATGCTTTGATGTTGCAGAATCTGATAAAAAATAATGAACTTTGTAAGTTATCACGATTTATGATTATAAATTACAAAATTAGCTCATGTTACCATTTTGCTGTGGAGGATGTGAAGCTAATTTAGACTGTACAGATTGCACAGGTTTAGAATCACTTTCAGACTCTGCACTTGTTGGATTTCCAATTTTATGTCCAACCTCTTTACCAGGAACTTTTACTTCAATATTTAATATCACCATTACGCGTCTAAAAAACATGATATTTAATATTATATGATTTATAATTACATAAAATAAAAGTTTTTAAATAAATATTATATACTTCTGCTTTCCAGCATTATTCACCATACTTATTGCGTATCTATTAATCTGACAAATAGAAAATTCAGTCAAAATGTTGTTTGATATCATTGAGTTTAACTGAGTAGCCAACATTGTGAACGAATTTACTCTTCTCCCATCGGACACAAGTAGCCTGTAACGTTCTCCACTGCTTGAACTTGCCAATTTTTTATGACCCTACAAAATAATATGTTCATATGAGCTATTTCAACTAAATCATGTAAACTATGTGATTTATTTACCAGTATTTGCAGTATTGGTTTATCAACATCAACGCCATTTATGATTTTCTGAAAAAAGCATACATAATTAAACATATTATTTAATCATAAACAATAAACTTTATACAGTTTATAGTGAAACCCACATCTAATGCTCCTTCGGTAAGGGAATACATATTGAACAATAGCTGTCAAATTTCACAAGAAACAATAATGATTATTTGTTAGCAAAACAACGCAATTGCGCAATATTCCCGGTTATTCCCGGTAATTTTACTCGTGAGAATATTTCCTAAAACTATGTAACATTAAGATACTCAAAAATCATGCAAATGTAACGCTCTTGCGAGAAAATTTACAGCTAAATTTAGGTTTCTCGCCATGAATTTAGTCTCTCTACAACCCACTCATTTCGTGGTCCTTTTTATGGTGCTATACCCATGCCCATACCCATAGGCATAATTATAACCAATTATAACTGTAATAAAAAATTGTAGGAACAAAATGATTATAAAAAATATGTAAGTATGTATACATTTGAAATCATGCTGTTACAAGGAATAAAGGGAATATTAATTAATGTTTCCATATCACTCAAATCATAGAAATCAGTCATAGAAGTATGTGTTTTAAAATAACAAAGTTCTTTCAATAGGTTAGAAGTTTGAAAATAAAATTATTTTAATTTTTCATACCATTTCTGATACTTTTACATTTATTTTTTGAATCTTTAATAATAAAATTTAATTAAAATTGAAAATCTTTCAGGTACAGGGGAATTATTATAAATATTTTCCTTGTTATTGTTGATATAATACGTATGAGCATGGGAAATGAGTATTATGAAATTCTTGGTGTAAGCAGAACAGCTGATTTAAAAGAAATTCGAAGGGCTTTCAAGAAATTGGCAGTGACAGAACATCCTGACAAAAATAATGTACGTGAAAGTGCAACTCTCTTATCAACTTCTTATCTAACGTAAGTCAAGGATTTTAACTGCACATAGTCAGTGTCTACACTCCTAATAATTCATGTATACTTACTAATTAGAACATAAAACTCAATTGATAGTTTTAAACATTTCTGCATCTAATTTAATATTAGCAACATATTAAAATTAAATAGCATTGATATATTTAAAATGAGTATAATTATGTTGGTATATTATAGGATGATCCCATAGCTCATGAGAGATTTATTAAACTGACAAAAGCTTATGAAATATTGAAAGATCCAGTTTTAAGAAAAACCTATGATAACTATGGAGAGGGTGGTCTTGATAATGCAAATAGAGGAGGAACCCATCATTCTTGGAGTTACTATGCAAATAATTTTGAATTATACGACGATGATCCCCAAGTTATTAAGTTGGATAATAATGATTATTGTAGGTTTACTTCTTAAAATTAAATTTATATTAGTTTATAGTCATGGCATATAGTAAATAATGTATTATTTATTTTTACAGTTGAAAATGTTATTAATACAGAAAAAGCCTGGTTAGTAAATTTTTATTCTCCAATGTGTAGTCATTGCCATACGCTTGCACCAGTTTGGAGAAAAATTGCAGAAGAATTTGATGGGGTAGTTAGAATAGGGGCTGTAAATTGTGAAGATGAATGGCAACTTTGTCATCAAATTCGAATACAGTCGTATCCTACTTTAATGTATTATCCAAAGGTATGTAAATTTCAAATTATAGAAATAATGGTGAAAATTTCGAAGATTGGTAACACTTTAATTTTTATTACAGTATTCAAAAAATGGAGTACGATATAGCGGAGAAAAGACGTACACTGGCATTATGAATTTTATTTTAAGTAAGTTGGAGGTTCATATACAAGAAGTGGACGAACCATTGGAGAATTTTATTTTGCGCGGTAGTGACGGAACAACAAAATGTATGTTAATATTCGTTTGTGGTCTACATCGAAACTGTTTTACGTCTTCCGACCGTCTCAAAATTGCAGCGATATTTGTAATTATATTATCCATTTATAAAATATTTCATGTTATATTATTTAATTGCTTACAATTATATTTGACGCTTTTTTGTTTTAGGAAAACGTGATTGATATAAGGATAGTTTCTTGTGATCAAGAAAAAAAGTGCAAGAATGTAGCAGATTCGTATGATATTAATGCGATTTATTTGTCCGCGTCTAGTAATAATTCTTGGCGCGTTGTTCGTTTCAAAGATATAGATAAACCTGAAGAATTAATGGAGAAATTGTTGGAGCATTTACCGGAGCCTAAGGAACTCGATGCTGACGAATTCTATGTAAATTATCCTATCTTTCCTCTTTATAAGAAACAAGTATTTCTCACTATTTATTACTTATCGTTAGTTATTTACCGATATCTATTATTTTTCACAGAATATCAAGAAACACTTGGAAGAAGGGAAAATATCTGAATCTAGTTGGCTTTTATATTTTTATATCGGAAAGATAATCGAACTAGATCCAATGTTAAAAAAGCTTTCTAGTAGTATTAATGATATTAAGCTAGGTAATGTTGAATTTTTTATTAAATGTTTCTATTTTTGTTGTTCACGATGTCGTATCGTTATTAAATTACAATGAATTATTTGTAGGTAAAATTAACTGTGCCAGGCATTCACGTATTTGCAGCGTGCTTGGCATAAATCGTTACCCAATGTGGGGTATTCTTAAATCAGGAGGAGCATTCGAATTGCACCACGGAAAGGATGTGCCTAATGATATTACTAAATTTGTGTATAGTAGTGTTAAAGCGGTAAATGTATGGGCGTTGAATGAAGAGCAGATAATGTCCATATTGGACGGAAAAAATGGAGCATGGTTTCTCGATTGGTACGCGCCATGGTGTCCTCCTTGCATGAGCTTTTTAAAAGAAGTTCGCAAAGCATCGATAGAATTTGACAAGTCTGTAGTTCGCTTTGGGACTATAGATTGTACCGTACACTCGGCAATTTGTCAGCGGCAAAACATTCGTTCATATCCAACCGCGATGCTTGTGAACGGAACCAATGTTCATAGATTTTCAATGCAGAAAACAGCTGCCAACGTTGTTCAATTTATTAGCGAACTACGAAATCCTACAGGTCAGGACATATTCATAAAACGATGTGTATCGTAAAAATAATAGTTTATTAATTTTCTCATATAATACACAGTGATACGACTATCCTCGAATAATTTCAAAAATCAACTTGGTCGAAGAATGGGTAAGTTTATTTGGATTGTGGGATTTTTCGCGCCTTGGTGCGCACCTTGTCAACGGCTAACGCCCGAATATATTGCTGTTGCGAACTCTTTATCCGCACTTCCTCTTGTAAAAGTGGCCAGTATCGATTGCGAAGCGGAATCCGATTTGTGTGCATCTCAAGGAATCCGTAGTTATCCTACTATAAGACTATATTCAAGTGAAAATCAAGATTTAACAAAGTTTTAGTAAGTGAATTTTTGGTCATATCTTCTGATAAATAATTTGATTCGAACAATTAATGAAATGATTGATGATGGTTTTCAGCTCGTATAATGGACAGCGATATTCGCTTCCGATATTAAAATGGATTGCACAGTTTCTTCCACGAAAAGTACGGGATTTGAATCCGTCGACTTTAAAGAAGGAGGTATTAAACGATAAAAATGTATGGGTCGTTGATTTTTATGCTCCATGGTGTGAACATTGCCAAAAACTTGAACCTCAGTTGGCCATAGTAGCTCAAGTAAATATAATATTATACAGAAATTTACATGACTGCAAGTTCTATTTCTAATGATGTTCTTTTTCCAGCTGACGGAGAAAACAATACAGTTTGGTCGCTTTAATTGTGAAATTTATGTTACCGAGTGTGCCGATGCTGGAATTAGATCATATCCAACATTACTGGCATATAATTCTCGGTATAGTACAAGAAAGATTATGAACGGTTTTCCAATTAATGGAACAATGGCGGAAAGTATAAAACGTAGCGTTTCAGACTTTGTAGCCCGCATTAATCACGATGAGTTATAGTATCTATAGTTACATACTCTTATTGTTACGTATCCGTATGACGAACTCTCTAAAAGTATTTTATACACATTATCTTAATTCTCTCACATTTCGACTAATTAGAGCGTAATTAAACGTTCTCAATCGTGCATTTAGCTTTGTATGCTACTTGAAGAGGTTTCTCTTCGTTTATTTAATTTTGTATTTAATATAAACAAAATAAAAATTTACAATTAATTTTTATTACTTCTCTTTTAAATAAAATACAAAAGAAATATTGAACAAGAATATATTTTCTTTATAAAACACATTTACATATAAGGAGGCAGTGCTGATACCAAATGCAGTGTGATTTAGCGTCAGATATTATTTAAATATTATATATTAAAATGCTCATCTCTTCATTTTCCTCATTCGTTTTTCTATTTCAGCTATAGGCCTTTCCCTTGTATCGATATTGCGATTATAAAGTGTAAAGTCATGTTTACGTCATATTTATTATCTCAATGAAAGTATGTGTCATAAAGTAAATAATAAATGCAAAAGAAAACGATCGATTGTCTTTAGGTAAACGAACAGGCAAAGAAATGTCCAACAACGATATAAAATAATTTATTGACGTAGTATTCGTAAATATAGTGTATTCTTCAGAACGTTTACAAAATGACAACGTTCATCAATGTGTTTAGAGTCGCATTATTGGCTAATCAATAAATACAATTGTGTAATGTGCGTGCCAAATGTATGTACCAAACGTATCAACGATGAGACGAGAGACGAATAGATACGATCGGTATTCATTTTTATACGTCTCGTTTCGACGGTGGTATCAAGTGTTCCGGCAATTCAGCTGGAAGATCGTAACCTCCGAGTTTTACGTTAATTAAATGCATCGCTAAGGCAAATTCATCTTCGTCCAGAAGCCCATCCTTCCCGACATCAGATAATTTCCAAATTTTTCCAAGCACACTATTTGGTAATTTAGATTTCACCATTTCCGACTTGGCCGCTGGAAATATTTTAAATAAATATCGTTAATAAAGAAAGTGCCATATAAAATGGAAAGGCGGCGTTTTATTTTTTAATGTAACGCGACAAGACAATTACCTGCCCCCGTAATTTTTCCATCGCAAGGACTAAGCGTTTTGAAAATCGCATCGTATTTGTCTCTTTCCTTGTTAACGATCCATTCTGGTTCGCCAGCTCCAGCATCGATACCTTCTCCTCGTTTATATCCGAACGGGCTTACTTGGTCTTCTACACCTTCGAACGCGCCGCCTGATAGAAATCGTAAATAGAAAAATATTTAATTGTAACGTTAATACAATGTAAATAATTAAAAAGCGTTTTAGAAGAATGGTGTTATAGAAGATAGAGATAAAGGCCGCACCTTTGACGAGTGACTCTGACGTCGTACCAATTTCTTCGTGCGGTATCATAGCCATGAGTTTAGCAATATCCTCGGCGAGCATTTTATCGACTACTTCTAATAGTTTTGGTTTTATAGTATTGAATTTATTGAAATCATGATGCGCTAAGCTCTCCTGCATCTTTTTCAAGTCTGGGAAATCGCCAGGTGAAATTTGTTGTTCCCTTTGTATCTGATCATAAATTTGGCCTAAATGTTTGATAAGTTCCTTCTTTTTTGTATCTTTACCAAAGACACTGGGCATATCCTTCCTTAAAGCGCTGATTATGTAAGCGTGTACCTGTTAAGTAATCGGTTGACGATTGGATTTTATCTTCGTTTATGGAATATTGTGTAATCGATATCGATTACGATTAGCAGTAGGGCGGTGATTGATACGAATGATTTTTATATTATTTACCTTTGCCAACCGTGCGCGTTTAATCAAATCGTTGAGTTTCCTAAGTGCTGCGTTTCTCGGTAACGATTGCATGTCCTTAAATAAATCTTGTTCCTCGTCTTCGAACAATCTGCGAGAAAAAATAATTATTATACAACACACTAGAGCGATATTCTAATTTAAAAGGATACTACAAGGATACCACCGATCTCTGATTTTATTCTATATAAACACTCACAGTGACCACTGTGATTGGCTTGCAAAGAATTTGCAAGATTTTCAATTAAAAAATCAGAAAAAATCCCGATCAGTCGTTTAATAAAAATGAAATTACCTCTTGTTCACATCGTATCTCAAAGGCTGGTCCCAAAACGATCCGATGTATACCCTAGCCACTTCTGGAGTTTGTAGAACTTTTCCTAGAGACCACATTAACGCTCCGTATACTCTCATCAGTTGTTGGTGATCAATCATATCGGCTTTATTGAGTACGATCCTAATTTTATCATCGTGCCCGCGCAACGCTTCGATGGATCTTCTAAATTCATCAGAAATATCGAGCTTATGCGCGTCGAACAACAATATTATTCTGTCTACTCGTTCGGCGAACCATTCCAAAACTCCGGTGAAGTCGTAACCTCGGTCAACCTGATGTTAAAGAGAAAAAGCTTTGGATCGGAAGTACACGTTTATTTTAACAAGTAGATATCTGGTAGGAAGTTATATATTTTTAAATATACTTACTCTTTGTTTCTCGCCGGACAAGATACCAGGCGTGTCCACTATAGATATCCCTTTCAAAACAGGAGACGCAACGGTGGAACATTGAAATCTATTCAGGAACGCGTTTCCAAATCTGGAAAGCGGTCTGAACTGTTTGTTTGGATCGACAACTAACGCGTTCCCAGGAATCACACCTTCTTTCTCATCGTACATAACTGCAATGAAGCGATCTGTCGTTGGTTCAGGACCAATTCTTATTCCAGGAAATTCTCTTTCTAGCAAATACTTGATGAAGGTAGTTTTGCCGGTAGAATATTGACCCACCAAGAGGATCATAGGTTTGGCATCGAAATCCGGATCGTCGAGTTGTGGTGAATGAAAGTCATGGAACTGATAGTGCTGCTCGAGAGGTAGTAGCTTGGATTTGTATATTTTTTTAAGACCTTCCGTGACATTTTCAAAGAGGTCTTGCTTTCCAGTCTCTTCCCGACTTAACCAACTGAACATCTCGTGCTGTAGTCAAGCGATGATTCTGCGAACAAATGATCGGTATCACGTTTAATTCAATTTTAATTAAAATTTTAACATTACGGGAGTGATTAGCAGAAGGTAGGATGACGCAGCGTACGGCGAATTGTATACCGATAACATTGCAATTGGAACGGCTGTTCTCTTCATTCTTTAATGATTAATCAATTTTTTTAAATAACCAGTAGATTTATAAGAAAATTTACGTTCGATCGGGAAATCTATTGATACAAATCGAAAAGAAATAGAATGGTAAGAATGAAATAAGTTAACAAGATGGTTCAAAGTAAAAGGAAACTAACCTCTCGCTGTGCTGTCAGTATAGTAGAATATAGAGTGACAGGCGTGAGCGCGCACTATCATACGGTACGATTGACAGAGCGTACACTTCTGCTGGAATGATGTAATCGGAACGGTAAAAAATCACTAAAACTGATAGAAATCTAATAAATTCCTTTTATTCTTCGAAGCCGCTCGGTCTGATAAACGAGAATCGTTATCGAAAAGATTTCCTATCCGTCGATCGATCCTTTAAATCGAAGCTAATTCTGCTGGCCGACACGTCGATCGTGCAACGTAAGAAACGAACGGTCCCGAACGATCAACGGACCACGTTGTGGATAAACCTATACCGATATTCTGGCTTGCGCATCCCATTGCTCTTCTCGCTACCCCGACAATTGCCCCTCTCCTCTCATCCCATCTTTTTCAGCCCATGGACACTCCTACCATGATCCATTTCTGTCTCTACAGGCAACGCGCGTGCACAATTGTAACACGCGTATGCACTCTACGTTTACCTACGTTTCCTAGTTTTTTCCTAAATATTAGAACGAGATATTTCCTGCAAATAGGGACAAAAGTCGAGCAAAGATCTTTCACGCGTGTAATCGATATGAGGCGATATAAATGACTATTTCGAAATCGCTCGGAAGCGCAATGTAGATAATACAAAAAGCAATGAATTCCATCAGCAGAGTAACTAAGCGGTGATTAGACAGATAAGAGTGCGTGATATATAAAGCATTTGCTTTTCCAATTTAACGATATAAATGATTTAAAATAGCTAAAAGTAGGTCGAGTCGAATGGTAATTATGTTTCGAATGAGATGTTCTGAATGTACACGGCGAATAAGAAACTTTGACGCGTATCGCATTATCGTTTTATGTATTGGTACAATTTTTCAAGTATTTTTTTTTCCTCGTATAAAGGTTGTCGTTCAAAGGTTCATTTATATTTATACGGATGACATCGGTGTGTTATCGTAATGTTTCATCCTGAAATCAATTGATACCACTTATTTGGTTTTTTATTCATTTATTTACAAATCTATATACAATCATTTACTACACCCGAAATATTCGAGATTCATTGGTACTATTACATCCTTTGATAATTATCGTGTTGAAACACACGCGTTGGACGGGTGTTAATTGAGCGTTAACGAAAGAATACAGTTGTATGGTAAAACGTGTAGAGAAAAAGAATTGATAGGTTCGATAAGAAAAGCGAACGGTAACGTTCGAGAAGGGCGCGATATCTCGAACGATACCGATACTACCTTGACGACGTTTAATCGACATTCGAGTATTTGAATTCAACGGAAAGACTGGTTGTAATAATCGTTCTGGTATTGCGTAACGAGACATGCAAAACATCCAGTGTCATTTGTTGCGTAAGCAACGCGGACACATCCTGGTTAAACGATTTTGTGCCAATTTAGTAATCTTAACCGGCTTCGCTCGAATTAGAATTGATTCGTATGACACAGAGCGTTGCGCGACGCGTGTATCATTTCACAGGCTTTTTCCGTTCTTTTCGCAAAAACTACCGGTCGTATTCGGATATAAGATGTTCGAGGCTGTAAGTACAAGCGTAAAAAAATGGTACAGAGACGGAGAAACGAAGAGAAATCCGTCAGAGTAGACATTCTTCGTCCCAATTATCGGGAAGCACGTTTTTCCATAAACTTGTCAAGTTTCCGAGCAGACAAGGCGTGGTACAGTTTGGTATTTCCATAGGATGCGGTGTGCTCGTGTGGGTATCGTTTCGATACAGTAACTGGAATGAACGAAGGAAAAGAAACGGAGATGAAACGAAATGAAATGAAATCGATATGCAAAGTAAAGTAGAAATTGAATGGTACCTTTACTTCTGCATCTTCTACAAGGTCGGAGGTATAGTGCAATTGGAAGACTATCATCGCACCGTACGCAGGCTTCAGATATTCCTTCGTGAATCCCATGGTTCTCAACAAATTCACCAGAGTTATATCATGGGCGGAATAAAGATATGCTCGCCTTGTATCTTCCCCGTTTCTGAAAGCTCTCATGCGTCCCAAGATTTCTTTAAGCAATGGTCCTGAAAGAAGAGAAGATCGACAAAATATGAAGAGTGATTAACGTGCAAGCACTACCTCCTCGCAATCGTTTCTGCAACGTGTTGCTGGTGAATATGGCCAAACTTCTAGCCGCGAGTTCACGCATGTATTCGTTGTAATACATTGTCGTCCATTCGGCTAATTTCAATCCGTGAAGTTTTTCGATTTCTAGAGTATTGTACAGAAATTCAATGTCGGTGATTGTAGTCATATTTTGTCCGGTAAAAGTGGAAAGCTGTTGGTAGTATTCGGCTGATGGAGTTCCAGGACGCGTGGATTCATTCGCGTACGCTTCTTTCAAGGCTTCCTCTAATCTCGGACAGGGAGCTTTGACTGTGATCAACTGAAAATGATTGTTCTCCTTGCGCATTCATTGTTTTTTTATCCCAGGGAAATTGAACAAACACGCACCTTGTCCAGATTCCTGGGAGTGGAATGAACAGGAACGGGTCTCCAACTCAGGCTCGAAACGAACAGTTCTTCGGGGCTCGGCGGATACAAGCCAGCGAGTAAAGTTTGAGCGGACATTATGCAGCGATCCGCGTAGCTACTCTGCGTCAACGATAGATCGAATCGATAATTATTGGTAATTATCGAGCCGTATTGCTCGCGGATCCATTCGCCGACAGTGTACATTTGCAGCATGCCTTCCTGAAACGATTCTACGATTACCGGCACGCAATCGTGTTCTATGAAACTGACGTATCGACGTCTGTCCTATCGACATCTCGTTTCACTAGATGAATCTTACAACCTTGGTCAAAGCTCCCCAACCTCCAGGCCATTTGTAATCTCGGTACGGATCCGTCGGATAAGTTTCCGTGGGACTGCGATCACCGTGTCGAAACACCTGTCGTTGATTAGGAAATTAATTCGGACAGCAGAAGTTAGAAACTTACCGATCATGTACAGATACCTACGAAAATGACTTGTCGCATGGACGTTCGATCGTGCGACGCGTCGATCGTGGACGCAAACGCCGCGTACGCAAACAATACGGTACCAACGCCGATTCCAAGCATCGCTACGATTATACCGATACGCAACTTACTTTGCCGATGACCACGACACGATCGTTCTTCGACTCTTCGATCCATGCGTATCTCCGTTTGCTTTACGTTTTCTTATCGATTAAATTCTTGTTTGCTCTCCAGTAGCGAGATCGTTACCCAATCACGCATCGTTCTTCGAGCACGCACACTGATTCGAAACTCCATCAAGTATCCCGCTTACGATCGAGATTTTGCGATTTGCAAATTCGATTTTTCTTCCTATCGATTATAACTCGGTTCGACCGTTTGACGCCGTTCGATCGGTCGATCGACGTCACGCTTGTTTCTCGGCAACGTCGGAGAAATGTTTCGGAAACTGTATAAACGCGTGGATGGTAAAGAAACGAAGGAGGTACGATAATTCGAGAAAGCGAATAGTACCACGTGCAGTCATGTGAAATAAAAAACGAGTGTGTAAATAGTCCACGTCACGAGGAACGCGTCGGTAGAAAGGTTAGTCCGAATAATACAGCCACTGGTTCCAACAAAGGCAGCTGGCTGCAGTACCGTTATCAATCGTTCGACGTAGAGCGAAGTGAAACATCATCAGTCTTATAGCGACCGCCGAGGAGTGCAGATCTACCTGCTAAACATACACATACTCTTATTTTATTTTCTGCGTTCATTTAATTTACTGTATCTATCTTCTTAGCTTATTGAATAAACTCATTAGGAGGACGAACGTGTTGATTTTATTACTCCTGTATGCATCCTTTACATCCCTGATTCCTTTACACCTTCGCACTCCTTTTAAACCTGCCTTATTTACATCCATGCTTTTCTTACATCCCTGCATCTCTTACATCTCTGCATCCCTTACATCCCTGCATCTCTTACATCCCTTCATCTCTTGTACCCCTGCAACCCTTATAATAAATATATTACAAATATAATAATATACTACAAAAACTGATCCGAGTAAAGGTAAGTAAAGGTAAGTAAAGGTAAGTAAAGGTAAGTAAAGGTAATTAAAGTCTTATACAAAAATAGTTCCTTTTCTTGAAACCAGAGGCCGCTGATTCGAGGTCGAGATTTTAGTTGACATTTTTGCCACTAGAGGGCCAAAATTGCTGCTTGATTTAGTTCCCTTTTCAAAAACCAGATGGCGCTGATTCGAGGTCGGGATTTTAGTTCACATTTTTGCCGCTAGAGGGCCAAAATTGCTGCTTGATTTAGTTCCTTTTTCAAAAACCAGATGGCGCTGATTCGAGGTCGAAATTTTAGTTCACATTTTTGCCGCTAGAGGGCCAAAATTGCGGCTTGATTTAGTTCCTTTTTCAAAAACCAGATGGCGCTGATTCGAGGTCGAAATTTTAGTTCACATTTTTGCCGCTAGAGGGCCAAAATTGCGGCTTGATTTAGTTCCTTTTTCAAAAACCAGATGGCGCTGATTCGAGGTCGAAATTTTAGTTCACATTTTTGCCGCTAGAGGGCCAAAATTGCTGCTTGATTTAGTTCCTTTTTCAAAAACCAGATGGCGCTGATTCGACATCGAAATTTTAGTTCAAATTTTTCCCGCTAGAGGGCCAAAATTTCCGTAAAAATTAGTTCCCTTTTATTTATAAAGGGATATAGAAGTGTAAGGGATGCAGAGATGGAAGGGATGTAAGAGATGTAACAATGTAGGGATGAAAAGAATGTAGGGATGGAAAGAATGTAGGGATGATAATAATGTAGGGATGATAATAATGTCGGGATGTAAAGAATGTAGGGATGAAAAGAATGTAGGGATGAAAAGAGTGTAGGGATGAAAAGAGTGTAGGGATGAAAAGAATATAGGGATGGAAAGAATGTAGGGATGATAATAATGGAGCGATGATAATAATGTAGGGATTTAAGGGATGAAGAGATGTAAGGAATGTAGGGATGTAAGGGATGAAGCGATGTAAGGAATGTGGGGATGTAAGGGATGAAGAGATGTGAAGGGTACAGAGGAATAAAGAAAGCAGGAATGAGAGGAGGAATACTTGGATGTAGGGAATGTTGAGATGTAAAGGAATCAGATATTTAAAGGATGCACACAGGAGTAATACAATCAACACGTTCTTAATGAGTTTATTCAGTAAGCTAAGTAGATAAATACAGCAAATTAAATGAATCTGCATAACGACCTGAGATCTTGGGGTGTCGAAGACCCCAAAACACGAGTAACACTCTTTACATACCGACGTTATGGTATCTGGGGTTTCGAGGACCCCAAAGCACCAATGACTGCATACCGACGTTATGGTATCTGGGGTTTCGAGGACCCCGAAGCACCAAAGACTGCATACCGACGTTATGGTATCTGGGGTTTCGGAGACCCCAAAGCACCAATGACTCTCTTTGCATACCGACGTTATGGTATCTGGGGTTTCGAAGACCCCAAAGTAAATAGCGAAATATAAGACCTAAAAACGAACAAATCGTGAAACTCACTTGTTCGAGGTAGTGATGGGTACGACTGGATCTGTCACAAACGTTAAAAATAGACTCACAATTAATCACAGACGATTTACAAATGAAATACACTAAGAGTAATTAAAAATAATGATGTTTCATTTTTCCCTCTGGCTACCTTCATGTAGATCTCGGAACCCTAGCATAGTAAAGCAGCGGGGTCCTCGAAACCCCAACAGGGGTCCTCAGAACCCCCGCATAGTTAGTCAGCGGGGTCCTCGAAACCCCCATTGGGGTCCTCAGAACCCCCGTACAGTAGAGTCTATTGGCAAATCGCGGAAACTGCTTGCCGACTAGTTTGCGACTTTCGCCGATAGATGGCGCCAGCGCTCTACTGTGTCGGGGTTCCGAGGACCCCACTTGGGGTTTCGAGGACCCCGCTGACCGACTATACGGGGGTTTCGAGAACCCCTAACACGGATACATTCTTTGCATAACCTTCTGGACACCGACTCTGAATGCCATCGTACAAACATGCGCACCTGTTGCGATGAATAACGAATGAATGCAAATTGTAAGAAATTTGTCTTTCATTTTAGGCACAACTTACTCTGTTTGTACAGTTGTCTAAGATCGATAGATCGATATCTATTTATGCATTACAGTAGCGCGAATGTAAATTTCGAAAATACTAGTCAATGAATCGAAGTCGATTCATTGTAATTTTTTAAAAAGGACAGAAACACATATCTTAAAATTAATTTGTATAGCTTCTCAAAAAACCCCAAGCCATTTGGTCCAATTTTAAATGAAGTATTCTCTTTTAAACGGTTTGCGAATACTTTTGCACCCCACTGTATCTAGTAAGTAAGTACACCTTTGCGATAAAAAATAAAAGAAGATGGTAGACTGAAGGAGTGAAATGGTTGAATGCAATTAGGATATGAGTGAATCGATTAACTCGACGAGAAATGTTTTTGTAACCTTTTTATTTGCAATATTCGCATTGGTGACTATGATGCATCGGAGACCTATAGTTGTACAGCTTTATATATATATAGAGAATCATTTTCTCAACGCAATTAAACTATACTTGAGATACGATCGATGCGATCGTAAAGAAAATTGTGAATAATAAGTAAGGTAGACTATTTCCTACGTCTCGAGAGCGTCGAATGCATTTAAATTACGCTCGAACATTTCAACGTTTCAACGTATAGTCCTTGCCGATCAATTTTACATAGATGAATTTATCAATCGTCCTCTTTACACTCCGTATCCATTTTTTTAATTATTATCACGCAACGTTTCAACGACTCGATAGGAAAGAATTGAACGAAAGCGGAGTACTTACTCGGGGAAAAAGTGGATGAAAGTATGGAAAGAAAAGAAGAGGAGAAGATTGTTAGAAGAATCGAAGAAAAGGGTGAACGTTGCCAGTGATCTAGGGTTGTTCGGAACGGCGTCGTCGACCGGGTCCTCCAGCATAATTAGCCGCCGCTAATCCCATCAAATGCTTCGCCGCCTGGGAGCCGCTGAATCCACGGCTCAAACCCAAATCCAGTCCACGTTTGTTACTGTGCAGAACGATCCACAAATTGATACGATATTCCGAGTAGAAGAAAGGCAACAGGCCGATAAATTGTATACTCACTTTTCCAATTCTGGATTGAGCATTATGGTGCGACCGAGTCGATTTATGAACTCCATCAACGCTTCCGGATCCTCCTCGTCGACTTGATTCCAGTAACTCTGTTGCCTGTAACGCGAGAATTTCCCCTTTTAGAAACGTGTACCACGGAACCGATTCGAGTTTTTCATCGGAAACGAGCGACGACAATGTACTGTTAGACAAGGGAAGGAAATCGTCCTCGTCAAATGGAACTGGGTTAAACTCCGCGACGCTGTCCGATGCGTGTTTGCGTTCACTTCGAACGTAAATACACCGGAGGACGATTGCACCTGTTTCTTTCGAAAAGGTATAACGTTAAATACTTACGGCGCGGCATCCGTCGATAAATTCGACGAGGCGAACAGGCCGATTACCACCACGAATATGCACAATGGCACGATTCCCTGCTGCATCCTCGTTGCTTTCGGATCTGTAAGAAAAGAGGAGACGTTAATGAATCTGAGAACAACGAGCGAGGGAGAAGCAAGATTTTGTAGTTGAACTTTGTTGAAGGAGTTGGAAAATGGGCGCGTTGGAGCAAAGCGACTAACAAACTATTCAAGACCAGAGCGGACAAGTTTCGAGAGCGGACACGTGTTTCGACTCGGTGTATATACCTGTAATTGTGTACTTACACCGTGATTAAGCTTTGTACGCGATTCGCGCTTACAGCCCGCTTATCGTAAACAAATTTCTCATTCGTTGAAAACCAGCGAATCGTACACGATAGGGGCGCTTTGCGATTTTTTCCGGCATCGATATCTGTTCAATTAGTATTTTATCGAGGGAAGGCAATCACGAGTGGCTTTGAGCGTGCCGAATAGCCGTAACTGGGGATAATTGGATTCGTCGCTTCCGATAATTGATGTTGACCGTACGTTTTCACGCGTGTGAACTTGGGTACGTTCGTTAAGGGCGAACAAACGTGTAAATTCCCTCTACGGGAATACGAGGCTTTACAGTAATTCATCTCCGACCTATGATTTCAGTCGTCCCCAAATATTTAGTACAATGTTCAATCAGTTTAAAGGAAAATCAACGGCTGTCGTTTTCAAGGATCTCCGAGTACCGTCGGACAAGACTCGTTCAAATTTAGCCCACGAAGGACAATCGAGTCTGAATCTAAATTGAAAGGATATCGTCTTGGTGGTCAGTTAAGGCTCGAAATCGTTATCGGAAAGTGCAAGTACGCCCGAACGAACAGAAACCTCGTCTCGAGTATTCGAGACGCCTACTACCGCCATTTCCTCCTCTTCCGTTCCCCATTTTCTCTCGTTTAACCGCGTCCCCTCCGTTCTCCCTTTTCCGCTTTCCGTTTCCCGTTTTACGAGCAATCGGAATACCGTTTGATTAAACGCGAACGCGACGCAAGTTATCTACTTTTCCTGAGGAAAATTTGCCATCGCTTCGATCCGATGGCTACGATCACCGATCTATCTTCTTCGCGTTTTCGATTACGTTTACGCGCTATTTGCAGGCTCGTTCGCGCGAGACATTTTCCGCGTCGAAACGATGCGTCGCGAGCAGGTAATCTCGTAAAGCTGCGAAATGAGCGTTTATTTTCCTCCGGGTGAAACAACGCATCGAAACGAGGCCGCTTTTATTCGCCCGTTGTTGGAAAGAAAATGTTACAACCATGGAAATTGTGTTTCGATAGAGAATATGTGAATCGTATCGCGAAACGGATGGAAGCGTCACGGTTTATTTTCGTCAAAATTGACAAGTTTCATCTGAATATCGACTTTTCAATTTCCATTTGTTTCCGCGTATCTCACCATTGCGCGCGTACGTTTATCGTCGAATGTTCGTAATAAAAAGAAAAAGAAAAAGAAAGGACCGCGCTTTTCTCGTGAAAACGAAATTTCGCGTTGTTAACATCGTTCCGTTCGTAATAAAAGAGCGAGGCACTTTTTTTTAATAATTTCACGATGGTCGTTTCGATGGAAAACGGCAAGAAAAAGAGAGGAAAGAAAGCTCTCTCGTCGATGAGGCGACCTTTCTGAAAATAAATGGAAAGGAGGTCGCGAATGTCCGATTGACGTTTGTCCACCGAACGGAGAAACCTTTTTTCGAGGGTCGCGACGAACGGATATTCTCGTTTATGGAACAAACAAGACGGAAGTGCACTTACCTCGATTCACGAGGGTGGCTTATCGAAGACGATAAACGGGTAGCGCGTTTAAGCGACGGTTCAGCAAGTTGGTGAACGGAGAACGAAGCTCTGCGAATCCGAATCTTTCGTTGACGGTTTATATAAGCCCGCGACTTTGCGGCACTCGTTTCATCCCTATCCCCACCCCGTAATATCTAAACATCGTCGACCAATCAAACGTATCCGTGTACTACCCCGTTCCGAGGCTCGCGCCGTCTCACCCCCGTGTTCCTCGGCATCCATCCTCCACCCGTTAACCACCGACCAGCCTGACGCGTACCTACGCCATTTCTCCCTTCGATCTCGATCTTTATTTTTTTATTTCATCTCCCTTTTACGCTTACCAGGATATTTTCTTTTAAAACTTCACCCTCTCCTCCCTTACTTTTACTTTCTTTAACCATTGTATTTCGTTTAATCGTAACGACCAGAGTTTAGCGAGAAGAGAAATGGGAAGAATATTGCGAGGAACTTGTAAACCGGTAAACCTCTTCGCGAATCTAAAGAAAGAAACTAGAAACCCATCGGTCGTTAGTCACGTTTAATCCATCGACTGTGTGTTTGCGTTTTCCTTACGGTATTCCTTTTTAATCCGCGTCCGAGGGTCATTCGTCTCTTCGGATCGTTTTCCGATTCGAAAGATTCTCAAAAAGGTTCGAACCACCTTTGGGGAAGGAGTTGACGGTGATCGTATATATGTTATTTTTCGATCAGCGTAAGCTCGTCTGTCCGCCTGTTTTCATTGTAATGTAAATACTTTGATACGGTAAATATTAAGAAAGCCTTCTCGAATTTGTCTCGGCCCATCAAGGAGAAAACGAGAGCGATTTGACGGAAGCGACCTGGAAGAAAATTCCTTCTTTAATTCACCCCCCTTTTCTTTTCGTTTCACGAAATTCTTCCCGTCTCGTGGGAAGCGGTGAATCGTCTTAGCGTTTATAGTGGCGCCTATGCGGTCGCAGTCCGTTTCCCAGGGCGCCGTTTAGCATTAGTCGGCATGCAAATCACCTGATAGCCCATTTTAATAATATCCCGAAAGGCTGTGCCGCTCGTAGGAAACAAATAGCCGTGTCGCTGGCATGACGCGTTATGAACGCATTCGAACCAGACTGGCGGCGCTCTCCGGCGATCACGTTTCGCAGGGACGAAGATGGTTTTCGACGTGGGAAACGGTGTCGAAGAGAAGAGGTCGAATTCCCTCTTCTTAATCGCTTCCGATTATTGCAAATAGGCTCTAAACGGTTATCAATTTATTGGCCGACGCGGCGAGAAAAAGAAAAGAAAAGTGGAAGGACAAGAGTAGAAGCTAAGGAAAACGTCTTCGTTTCGACAAGTGTTTTTCTCTTCAATTTTCGTCGCGTGGATTAGTTTCTCTTTACCTTCTTGATTCCGTCGTTATTGAACGAATAAAATCGAAGAAAGAGAAGAGAGAATCTCGTACGTTTCTCGTTTCATTCTATCTCGCGATTCTCATTTTATACGCGGTTCGTTCACGAACGAATCGAAGTCTTCGGAGAAAGAGATATCGTTAGGCGCTAAAACGAAACAACTCCGTCCAGTTTTATGGGATATTTGTCGAGACATAAACTGGAAATCAATCTGATACGCTCGTCGCAGCTGTTTGATTTATTTAAACGTCCCATACGACGTTTCTCCAATTTCTAAACTCGTTGCGAAAATAGCAAACGGATTTCTTCTTCTAGACGTAGTTTCATTTCGACGAGATTTACAGATCGAAGGGGGATGATTTGAGTAGTTAGCCATCTAACTAACTGATTATAAGCCGTATCGTAGATACGAGTCGCGTTTTCCTATGAGAACGGTTTCTCGAAATTGATTCGTTGGGAAATCGGTAAACTCGTAGCTACGTTAGCGGCAAAGTAGCTTCGCTCCAGTTACATTTCCGAGAGGGTTATTCTCTCTCGAGGGAGACGATTTTCCAAGGGCTCTGCGTTCCAGGAGAAACTAATCGACGACAAAGTTACGAGTCGGTCAAATGGTCGCTCGACTTACCTAAATTTCATCCGTGATCTACATATGCGTGTTATCAATCGCCCCGCCGCACCGTCTTCGTTTCCGTTTCTCTTCTTCCCACCACGCCCGAGGAACGCGATATTTTCACGGAACGTTCGGTGCATCCGCGTCACATTGTTGTCCTGTAATTAGAATTTATCGTTTTTGTACTTGATCGAGCGTGACGGGATCGTGCGCGGTCAGAAGGAAAAGAAATCGAGTAGATACGCGTATATCTGGGTGGACGACTAACGTAAAGGTGGTTAGAGCGATCGGAAGCGAGAACGGGTTGCGATCGTGATCGCGAATCCACTCTTCTCAAACTTACGACCCCTTTCCCTTTAAACTAAAGTCCGATTCGATTCCTTCCGCCTCGAGGAAAATCGATCATACGTTATCCTGAAGCATTGTTAATGGAAAATAGAACATTGCTTTCCGTAAATTTCTGATCGAAACGTATTCACTCATGGCTCGTTCAGCGGTTTTTTTTAATGGAATGAAATTTCAGTATACGTCGATTGTTATTACGTTAACTTTGTTACGTGGCTATGCTCGGAAAGCTTAGGGATCGTACAAAAAAAATTTAACAGCATTAATATATTTTTTGGTTTTTCGCAAAAAGGTAGGTTTACTTTATCGACCACTGTGGCGGAGAAAACTGTCTTACCTGCTGGTGAGAAGTTACCTATTTCGTATCTGCCTCCACTGGTACTTGGTACTCTTCCGTTTGACTACAGCGCCACCTATATCGAAACGCCGCAAACTACTCTACACTTACCGACCGCTGAAGGATTGGTCGGTAAGTCGGTAATACCGACTAGCGGGAAGCGGTCGATAAGTCGGTAAATCGTCGAGTAGTTTCAGACACTTTTGTATAGACGGCGCTGGGTCCGGGTATGACTGTCTGGGGTATGCGAGACCCCATAGAGAACAAACTATGTCCATTCCTTTTGCATTTGTAGCTACTGATTTGTAAATTTCTTTAGGAGGAGGAATTAAAACTGAAATTTTGCACTGGTTAAAAAATAGCTAACCTCATTTGACGTAAAGAGACTCGGTGGACGCTCAGCGACTGTTGGTCAGAAAATACATGGTCGATGAGAAAAAAAGATGAGATATTTCATCTATCGGGGTACCCGCAGCAGCCTCGCCCGCACCCACTTTCGCACGTTCGCACGTTCGCAACGATTCGATATGAAAACGTATCATTTGGTACGCGTCGATACTTTCAAGGAGCTACGCACGGTTTTTAATTACCTCGTGAAGCTTTCCAAGCGATACGGGTATACGTATCTCTTCTCTATTGCAAGCTTCTCCAAGACGTCGAGGAGGAAAGCTCGAAAGGGTTTTCTCTTTCTCCACTTCTTATCGAAACGGTAGAGCCGATGTACGGTTACGCGCGCAGGTGTACCGGGTCTCGCGACGTTACACACCTGTCGAATTTTTCGAACAAACCAATAAAATGGAGTTTACGTGTGGAAAGTTTCGTGCAATTGGTCGATGGATTCGCGAAGAAAGGACGGGAGAAGCAGGAAGAGCGTGTAGTAGGACGAAATAGCCGGATACGTAAAATCATTGTCTCTCGACTCTTGTACCGTGACGAGAAGCGTTTCCCCGTGACGAGTACAATTTGTCTGAAAATCGTCCCTCGACGTTTCTCGTCCCCTGAAACGATCTCTGGCTAAGAGACGAGAAGGGCGAGATCAGAAGGGGTAGGTCGGAAAGAAGACATCCCTTTTTTCCCGTTGAAAGACATATACGTAGAAGGGCGATTCGCGTCTCGGGAGAAGAAGAAGCAGGAAGGTGAAATAGGTGCGTCGCGCGTGGTGGTACGCAGGCGCATCGGTAGCGATACACCGGCAGGTGAAGTACACAGCTGCTGGACAGCTGAACAGCTGGACCGATATATCCGTTTCCAGGTACGCTCGGTCCGCTCGTAATGATAAGTTTGCGATCGTCGAGTCCTTAAGCGAGTGGGCCTCGAGGAAACGGTCGATTTCGATCGATTCTCGATCGAGCGAGATCGTTCGACGTCGTAGAACGGATCCGTGTGGTCCTTATCGTTCGCCGGTGAACCGAGCAGGCCCGACGAACGATGCGAAACGGAAGAAAACACCTGCTTCTTCTCCACGGCTCGACCACATCCTTCCTTCGAAGCAGTCTCGCGTTGCGTGGCCCGTTGAAAGGGCTCGTTCGGTAAACGGCAACCGACACGATCCGTGCATACGCGTCGCCTTTGCGTATATTCGGCGGGCCATATGCGCGTCTCTTGTACAAGAACACACGCGTACCGTATGCACACCGCTCTCGGAAACCTTCGACGGTGGATCGTTTTTCTTACGGTTCTCACGGGACACCACGCAACATCCGCCAGTTTTTTTTTTTACCTTTTCTCCTCCTCCCCTTTCTCCATCCCACCCCCGAGGTTGCAGACAGGTATATCGGCGTCGATCGACGCAGTTTCCTCGGTGTTTTGAAAATTTCGCACCGATCGATCATAGACGTCTGGGACGTGTAACAGACAGGGAGATATAAGTGCAACGATAGAATGCTCGTTTGCTGATAATGTCGGTTATCTGTCTGGGCCGATTGATCGAGGAAAGGTGAGCGGTACGCTCGAGAGTCGATCGATATCGAGGAGACGCGGTTTGGTCAAAGACGGACGTCTAAGGTGAATCAGCGGACGGATGGCGCAATAGGGTCCACGAAAGGGCAGAGTGCAATCTATGCACGCCGCGGCGCGGCGCGCCGCGCCGGTGAGAGTTTGGTCGGCGCGGAAAGAGTGCGGCAGGGGCCAACTCGTTCCGGACAGCGGGCGATAATTGCGCAACGAGTCGCGCGACTCGCGCGATACGCGCTGACTCAGACGGGTGAAATGCAGCCCGCGATTGCTGTTCCGCGATCCTCGTCGCGGACCTTTCGAAACCTATCTGACCGCAGTTTCCCCTATTTTCGGTGCTACAGTGGAAAATGATCTGTACGATAAATGCGAAATCTTTTCGAGAGCGTGCGAACTCCGTCGTCGGAAATACTTAACTGGTAAATACATCGATCAGCAGGATCGTTTAGTATTCTCGAGTTGCAGGTAGCATCCGGTTAAGCGGCGACAGCCGCTCCCACCGATCGCGCACACGTCGTCGCTCGTTCGCTCGTTTCCTCGACTCTGCTGACTCCTGGCTCCTGCCTCCTGGCTCCTGGCTCGATTCCATTTCGCTCCTTCGACTACGCCGCGGACCTTGAACAGAGCGGATAGGTCAACGATTTCGACGACCGTGGCGATCGCGATCTACGCTTTCCCGTCGCTTCTCCCCCACCTTTCGCGGGAATCCGGTAAACAAGCTACCTCCCTAAAAATTGACCAATTTTCCAATCGCTGTTTGTTTGCGACATTACCGGGCGCAAAACAACACAACACGCCCGATAACGAGGCGAACAGCGACATTACCAGATTATCGCGCAGACGATCGCGTAGACGAGATAAGATCCTGTTACCGACGAATATTGATGCGCCCGATAATCTCCCGTTTTTCGAGTACTCTGATCAATTGAAAATGAATGGAAAAACAGGAAGACGATGATTAAAATAAGTAAATAGAGAATTTTGTAAAAAGAACCGATACGATTAATTAGCCGAAGATGCGCGAAAGTTTTGAATTGGACTGCGCTAGGGTGATGGTCGAGCAGCGCGGTGCGAGGCGGTGAGGAAAAGGAAGAAAGAGGAAAAGAAAGAAGTAAAGAGAGCAACGGACAAGCTTTCAGGGTTAAAGAGGGACACAAAAGAACGGCTGCATCGTGACTGGCTGGAAAGGCAGCGTGTTTACGCGAACGAGTGGGGGTAGTTGGTAGCTCAGCTGAGCGTAGTATAGAGGTAACGCGGCTGACGAGAGGGCGAGCTAGTTGCGAATGAGCGCTCGTCGGGCGTGCGTCGTTACGGCGTCGATCGATAATGTCTCGTGATCGACGAATACCCGTCGGATCGTAATTAACGTGAAATATATAATCGCGCGAATTCACCGAGTTTTTAGATCGCGCGAATTTATACCGTACACCTGCTGTGTAGTGCCAAGTGCAAAGCGGACCGCGTTTCCTCGAAAGCGATCGCTTTCGGAAGAAAAATCGCGCGTTCGTCTCGCGAAAGACAGCGTCGCGCGATCGTCAGATTTGCTTGAATCGCGATCGATGATCAATCGCATTGCTCCTAGTCGTCTCCTTTCAGTTTTACCAACGGAGTAAGGAGAAAGAGGAAGAGGAGCAGCGAAAGGATTTATATTATTAAAAAAAGAAGAAGAAGAGGGTATTTAACTGGTGCGACGTGAGTTGTCCGAGTGCAGTGTGACCGTCGGATTAAAAGTGAAGTGAGGAAAATAAAAGAAAAATTAAGTCCGGCCGAAAAATGGTGCCACAGCAACAGGACAGCCCGTCTAGCTCGGGTATACCCATGTTTGGATCGTTGCTCGTGGATAAAAATTCAGCAACGCCGTACTCCGATGCCACCCAGGTAATTTTCACTTTAAACTACACGGCGCCCATCCCTAGGACACCCTGGGGGAAAAACAAAAAAAAGAAATCGACTGCGTACTGTTTGTTTCCTTTCTCGTATCGCGTTGACCAATTTGTTTTCGACGCTGATAAAATATCAGGCCGCGTTCGGTTAAAAATACACTGTAAACACCGCGTCGATAGGAAATTCGGTGGTTCGATGCCGATTAATTAATGATTCGATTATCAATTTTCGTTCGATACGTTGGAAAGGTGTAAAGAACGCTTGTTTTTCCCGATAACGATGCCTCGTTCTTACCTGTTTATTTTCGCGGCGAACCAACAGCCGCGAAAAAATGGGAATCGTTTATTTTCGTCGTTAGTCCGTTATTCTTAGATCGCTTTAACTTCTGTTTACGTTCTTTTCGATTCCATATCGACGTTCTTCTTGTTTTGTTTCTTTTTTAAAATTTTATTTCACCATGTTTTGTTAGCCAACGTTATTTACTCTTGCAACTAGCTGCTTCGTTATTGTTGAATTTACGCTCGTCTCAATGTAAAAAATTTACCATTTTTCCACGAAATATCGTCAGTTTCTGTTTTTCATATTTCCACCTAAAATTCGCGACGCTTTTGAAACTTTAACGATAAACGGTCGGTCTCGATTCGCGAGGGTCGAAGGAAACGCGATTTTCGCAACGAGACCACCTTAGATTTCGATCTTTCGACCGCGTGGATACTTTCTATTCAGCGAATCGATACGTGTTGCACAGTTGCACACCTGTTACGAACCGACGATAATAACCGGCCGAGTACGATGGAAGTTGGAAAAGAAAAGAAAAGAACGAAGCGAGGTAACGCTGATTTCATTGAAAAAATATTAAAAATGACTCGGATTGCGATCGAAACTCTCGGGAGATCCGTTTCTCGTGACGCATCGGTATATGCGTATACCGATCGTACGGTATCGTCAGCTGATCGCGCAACTACGCGAACCTAGATAACCACAAATGCTAGATAAATACCGTCATTTACGTCATTTACTTATTAATCCGTTTGATTAATTGCGCTGCGATAAATTGTTCATCGATTAATTTATAAACGTTTGTCTTCGGAATGAGAAAAAAATTTAAGTAGAGAAGGATCGTTTGATCGTGGTTGTTGGCGTCCCGGTGGTTGTAGCAGCCGTCGTCGCACCTTGCTAACCTACATATCCAGCCTTTCGATTTCCACTCGGCTGCGTGTCGGCCAATCGACGATATCTAAAAGTATAATGGGCAGAACGCGCGCGCGTTACGTGTTATCCGCGCTTCTATAACCGCGCGCCGCCGTCTAATAAGAAACGCAATTTGTAATTTGCCATCGATTTCGATTCCGTGCACGCCTGCTTCTTACGTCTCTCTCTTTCGCTGTCTATATTCTTTGTCAACGCGCGATCGCTTCAATTCGCGGCAAAGTTGCGTCCTCGCGAAACGCGTTGCAGCCAGTCGGTATGAAAACGCGTCTCGAGCGAACAGGATGATTGGATGTTCTGGTTATTCTGTTTCAGACGAAGAAGAACAATCCGAATCATATAAAGAGACCGATGAACGCGTTCATGGTTTGGTCGCAGATCGAGCGAAGAAAAATATGCGAGATTCAGCCGGACATGCACAACGCTGAGATCAGCAAGCGGCTAGGGAGACGTTGGAAAACGTTGGACGAGGCGGAGAGGCGGCCTTTTATCGAGGAAGCCGAGAGGCTAAGGCAGTTGCACATGATGGAGTATCCCGACTACAAATATCGACCTAGGAAAAAGACGTCGAAGCCGAGCGCGTCGGTCAGTCCTAAGACGAAGGACGGTGTCAAGAAACCGAGGAAATCATTGGCGACCTCTGCTTCTTCCCTCTTGTCCTCCGCGATCAGCGTCGGGACGTCGAAGGGTCAGTCGCGAAACGACACGAACAACAACATGCAGCAGACGAACAACGGAATGGCTAGTACGGTTAAGAGATTGCAGACGCATACGAACGGTAGCAAACCGGTGTCGCGTTTGAAGGTCAGATTAGCGCTGGACAAACGATCTTCGCTCGATTACACCCCCGCTCCGCCGATCGTCACCGCTAAAATACCGAGCAGTCCATCCTGCGTCACGCCAGATTCCCCAGAGTCTGCCAGCTTCTACGAGGACAACTTCCTCGAATGCGGCTCCTCCGCTCGACTCGCCTCCGCCTCCGCCTCCGCTTCCAGCAACCTCGGCACACCGAAGGGAACCGGAAAGATCAAGCGAGAGGCCAACCTGGAAATGGACTACGAGTCGACGTTCGAACCGAAAGATCGACTGCTATCGTCGGTCGGTCCCGTTTCATCGAACATCCCCGTTACCTTCCCGTCCACCGTCGAAGGCATCGACGGTTTGATCAGCGACAGGAGTTACCGCGCCCAAACACCCTGCCATCGTTCCGGCTTCTTCGTGAAAGAGGAACCGATCGAGGCGGTCGACACGGACATGGAAATGGAAACGAACACCGCGACCACGACCACGACGATACCGTCGCGAGCCACCATGCACGGATTGGAACGAACGTCCTCGAGCTCCTCGTCCGATTCGACCTCTCTAACGACCGCGACCACCACCATTCCCACCGTCGCGATGTCGACGAACACCGGAACCACCGCGACGATAAACGAAGACGCGGTCCTCGACGATACCAACGTCACCGCGACGGTGGTGAAACTCGAGGAACCGGGAAACAATCCCAGCCTGGCCGACCTCTACTCCCTGACGGACCTGTTGCAGATACAACCGTCGGACTTTAAGCTCGATCTGGACATGGAGACGATAACCAGCGACCTGGACACCTTCGAGACCGCCAGCTCCAGCAGCGGTTCGCACTTTGAGTTCTCCTGCACCCCCGACGTCACGGACATGCTGTCCACTATCGGCGTCGGCAACGATTGGGTCAGCTTTTGAGACGGAAGGGGAGAGCGCGAGTTCCTCTCGCGTTACAAACTTCTCTCCGACTCTTTCTTTCTTTCTTTTTTTTTTTGTACATGTACTGTAGTATATTAGATTTAAGGCATTCTCTTTTTATACCTTTGTACGGCATTATTAACCGACGAACGCGGCAGTCGTGGCCCTGCCCCCCGATGCGACGATCGAGGATGATCTTCGATTTTTTCGCGATCCGTTTGTTCGCCACGACGAACCTCGGAACCAACGTCTTTGATGCATCAAACGTTTGATCTCATGTTTTCTTCTTTACAGTTAGAACTATCTTAGTTTGGAACTTGTTACGCGGCCGCTTTCAATCCTTTCTCGCTGTTTCCGTACTTTGGCGAACCGTCTAACGGGCCGATATCAATCGTCGTCGCAACACGCGTATCGAGCACACTGCCAACTAAACTTGTATCTTTCATTTTTTTTTTCTTCTTTTCTTTAATTTCGTCCGCTCAATTTGCGCAACTGCCAAAAACGAAACGAATCCAATTTTCGTTATGTCGCCGCTCTTTATATTTCTTTGTAAACGGCGATATTCGTTTCGTATACTTTTTCGTAGCTCTTTAACGCTACTGCCATTTACACGGTACACACATACACACACACACACACACAACACACACGTACACACGTACATCTATGGTCGAGAGAGAGACTGCTTACATCGTGGTAAGTTCGTAAGTCGTAACAGAGCGACAGGCAAAAATGAGAGGAAATACGCGACGCTCAAAGATTTATTGCCCATCTTTTTTATTTTTCTCTCCTTGCTTCGATTCTTCTTCCCGTCGAAAGAAAGTATAATACCCCGCGCGCGCAAAGAGAACAACAAACGAGAAAGAATGTTTCGAGTGTATTCGTGTTGCGGCGCGTACGTGAAACGCGCGATATATATTCCACGAAACGGAGTTGAATCCAAACAATTGAAAGCCAAAGTAGAAAAACAGATTTTGTCTCTCTTCGCCTTCCCGGCTCTCCCATTATTTTTTTCCTACAATTTAATAGGCTGTGAATTATTTGTCGTCGTTGTTGATCTAAAGACGTCCGACGATCGAGATTCGACGAGGGATGCGCGGGTAGCCGAGAAGTATAATTTCGGGTAACCGCGCACCCCTTACGTTCGATTTATCATCGCGAATAATGAACGATCGAAAGGGAGGTGTCGCGTACGTCGACGAGAGAGGATGGACAGGGAGGGCGTGAGGGAAGGGGATGAAGGGACAAAAGTTGACGACCAGAGAGAAATTGGTACGTTTCTACTCCGTTACCCGTAAAGTAGAGATACAAAGGAACACACCAAAGTGCAATATTACCCCGTATGTATATCTGTCTGTAAATGCGCATAACACCGAACAGAAAGAAAAAAGAAAAAAAAGAAAAAAAGAAAAACGACACAGTTATCGAGATACGAGCTCGCCTGGTCGTTCAATTCGAATTAGAAAGGGCAGAATTGCGATCTCACCCAGAAAGGATTAAATCTATTTTTCAACGACGATCATCGATGTAATCGTCGAGTTAATGTGTAGATTCTACGGTATATATGCGTATGTATTAGCGCGACGCGAAAGAATCTTGCAGAAAAATGCCAACGAAAGCGCGTTTGGCAATATTTTTACACGTACACGGTTTGCAGGAGTTTGTGGTCGTTATCGCGTTCGACGAACGTACGTCGAGGCGTTTGCTCTCGAAATCCAGCCGGATCGCAGAGTGTGCGGTGTTTTAATTAAGTTAACGTTACACGTTCGTGGAACGCGATAATTCCACGAGGTTTTTCGTTATTTCGCCAGTTTCTTTCCGTTTCGTTTCGTTTCGTTCTACCCGTTCTTTCGACTTTTCGTTGCTTCCGTGATTTTCGTCCCGTTACCTTGGATCGTTCGATCTCGTCGTACGCGAGAAAGAATTCTCGGTAAGAATCGCGTCGAAGGAAAACGAACGAGTTTCGTCAAACTCGTTCGTTTTCGTTCGGTGCGCGCTTCGCGCGTTTCCTTCGTTTTCCAACGAAGAAATTCGTGGAAATATTCGATCGGAGAAGCATTTAGCGAAGAATAACGCGTGTCCGAGCGATTACGTCTCGTAGGTTTAAGTTTTTTTCATTGTACCACGATAGTGAAATTAGTTGCATTAACGACTAACTTTATAACGCGTAACGACTGTACATTTGTATTTAGCCCTTTGTTTATATATATAATAATACTTATTACCTTGTTATTAAGTATTCGATTTATATAATTTTTTTTATCGAACTTATTAAAAAAGTATTTTGAAAACGAGCCAGCCTTGCGTTTCTCACTTCCGACGCTCTTTTCCGATCCCCGTCGATAAATTTCCCAGGAGTTGCGTTCGGAGTGTGGAACATGTGACGGGCGCATGTCGACCAGACCAGACCAGCCCAGACCAGGCCAGACCAGGCCAGGCCAGACCAGGCCAGGCCAGGCAGCTGGCTGATGTTATTGCGCGCTTTTCTGATGGTAGTGGTGGTGGTCGGTGAACGTCCGAATGGACGAGATGGACGGACGGACGGACAAGCGGCACGTTTTCCATCTCTTCCGAGTTTTCCTTTCGCGAGCGATCTCGCGATGAACCGTCTGCGTCAACGATAATAACGCGCAGTAGAGCTATTAATAGCATTGGACGGGAACGAACGAACGAACGAACGGGTGGCGAGGGAAACGTTGCTTGCCGATCGTTTTCGCGATCACCGTTTCCATCTTTTTTTCCTCCTCTTATCATCTCGCTGTGCTTACACCCGTGTAATTCGCGATTTTCGCAAGGCAAACGCGCCGCTATCAGCACCGCGCAGCCGTAGCTCGAAGCCGGAGTCGCGTCGAGATGGAGCACGACGCGGGGCTAAGCGAGTTCCGTTGTAAAATAATCGTTCAAGGTCTGCGGTGGCGTTGCACCCACTCGTTCGAGAGAGAACAGGCTTGCCAACAGCCACGCCGCTTCGTTCCTCTCTGTTTATGTACGCCTGTCGCGCGCATCCCTTTACGCGTGCTCTTCCCTCCGCCAGGATGGAAACTTGAATAATAATTAATCGCATATTATCGTTAACTCGCATTTTCTTTTTTCGGATACCGATATCGATCTAATTGTTTCGCGAGACGTCTAGCGGGTAGTTAGCGAGTCGGATGGATGGAGGAAGGAAGGTCTGGCGAAGGAACGAGTCGCGGCTCGAGCAGAGAGGATGCTGGTGGCTGCATACCGCGAGGTAGAGTATATAGCTATCGAGGTCAATGGTTAGTCCAAGGTCCTGAGTTCGAATCTCGCGGCTGGGTTCAACGCGACTGCGGCATTTCCTCTCGCGGCCGAGCAACGATCTCCGTTCGTGGAACGCTCGAGGTCGAGACTCGCGCGCGAGTCGCAGAACCAGAGTCATGGGTTTTCGTATTTTTTTTTATTTTCCCCTGGCCGGTTTGGCGGTCGAGCCGTCGTGTCGGTCGCTTTGTTCGCGATACGCGAAACTGTATAATACGCTCGCGATTGACCTGCTTCTCGTATTCGAGCATAGAGAGACGTATGTAGGAAAATAGGTTACGATGAAAAAAATGAAAGAGAGAGGGAGGGAGAGGGCAAAGGTTAAAGAATCGTTTGAACGACAAATGTCGCGAGTCGTCGCGAGTCGTCGCGTGCAAACATCATAATCTCGCGATAAGGTCGCGACTGATTTATTCGACGATAAAAGCTTATTGGAAACACGTGTATCGTAGGCTGCTGCCAAAACCGGTCGCACCAGAGAGAGAACGATCTTGCTCGACCGGCGATGCGCGACGAACGCTATGAATCACGCGGACGGTTTTAAGTTGTACGTCGTAAACCTGACTCGACTCGTTCTTCGTACTCGTTCCCATCTTTCTTAGCTCTTTTCTTTGTTTCCGGCTGATGTTGCTTGCAGTTCGCGCCGCGTCGCTTCGATTTCGGCATCGGGGTCGCGCGCGCGATCGAATGAAAATCGAAGGGAAACGGGGCAAAGCGAAGCGTGGGTGTACGGCGGGCGCTGTTGCAACGTATCAGCTTGATAACCGTGCCCCGATAGCGCGACTAGTTTTGCAAAGAAAAATTGCGTCCGTTAGTCAGAGCTTGCGACATTAGCTCGCGAGTTGCGGCCTGCTGCACCACCGACTCACTCGACAGACCGGAGTTTCTACGTACGCCGCGACCCACTTATTCCTCTCTTACACGCGAATATAAAAGGTCTTCTCCCTGGTCCGCGCTTACCGAATCCTAATCTTTACTAATACTTTACTTTCCTATCTCCTCGGGAACGAAAATGAAAAAAAGAAACGACGATTCTACGAAGGTAATTTGCGTTCGAACGATAAGAATATTGCATCGCGTTTCGCCGCGAACAAGCGTGTTTCCCTTCGGAGAGCCGATTTGTTCGACATGCTCTTATTGCGCGATTGCTAATCGTGCAACGAGAAAGTAACGTAAACACTCGGATAACGTAGGATTTATAGTAACGGCTTGGCCACCGTCGATGGAGAATAATTTATCGATGACGCGCGTTTATGCGCAGCCTGTACTCGACAAACTCGCGCGTTCTGCTCTCGTTCTCGTTTTCGTTCTCGTTCTCGTTCTCGTTCCCGCTCTCCCTCTCGTTCTCGCTTTCCCTCTCACCCTCGCCAGTGACATCGACCTATAACGCGCGCGCCGCGAAATCGCTACCGTTTTCTGTACTTGGCTAAACTCGCCACGGTCGCGATCGAATCTCTTCCGCGTGTATGTACGTACGCGAGAAAAATAAATTCGCGACCGATCTCGCGAATTCTGATAGCTGAAAATTAGCGGAAGAATTACGGCCACACGCGTCGCGTCGCGTCGTTTGAACGCATCCTCCGCGAAACCGAGCGTTTTGCTTTCGAACGGAAACGCGTCGAAGGTCTCCGAGGAGAGAAGTCGAGGCCATACCACCCGGCTAGCCTCAAGGTTTTTTCGCGTAGCTCGCTCCTCGCCGCGCCGTCGCCTTTACCGCCAGCACCCTCCTCCTACACGCGTACGCGCACCCATACACGCACGCGCGCCACCTAGCCCCTTCACCCACTCTCCGCATCGCTTCTTCCATCCTCTGCCTCGGTTTCCCTTTTGCCTGCGAAACCACGTAAAACCGGCTCCTCGCGATCCTTCGTACCTCGGCATTCGCTTCCGTTTTACTCGCGCATTCGGTTTCCCTCGAACCGGAAGAAATATTCTTCCCTACAGAGCGCATAGACGAAAATCTTTTCCGTTCAGAATGCACCGACGAGGTTGCGGTTCGCTGTGCAGTCGTGCGGGCGGAAGAGGAACAGGATTCTGGGGACGAGCAGACGGTAAGCGAGCAAGGTGGACCATCGATGGCGGACGGCATACGGTAAACGGCAGACGGTAGCCGATATCGACCTGGCAGCCGGTGCTCTCAGCCTCCGTCTTCCAACCTCGAACCGATCGACCCTACCCCGTCTTAACCCTTTCAGGGCCACTGGTACGTATTTCTTTCATTCCGAATTAATTTGCAGAGAATATCATTTTCATGGAAAGCTGTATAAATGTGTTTTGTAAATTTCTATGAAAATTAAAATAAACGAATTAAAAGACAAAAAAACACGTCGGTTCAATTACCAGACGTTCGAGATATTTTCTACTGGTTCCAGCTGCGCTTTCGAAGTGTACGCGATACTTTGCACCTTCGCCGACTCGCGTAATGACTCACGCGAGTAATGATTCACGAACGCGACCGAGAAAACCTTATACGCGTACGAGACCTCGGACCGAGTCGCCGCGGTTAGCCTCGCTAATCGATTCTGGCTAATCGTTCGAACCGATTTCGCTTAAATTGCTTCCGGTATTCGGTGGCTGCCAACGAATACCCCGTTCCTTAGGCGACACGAGGAAACAGTCGAGGCTTCTCGAAGGAATTTCTGTTTCACATACGTCGACGTTGCTCTTCGCTTTTCCGCAACCGGCCGCGGCGACCCGAGAAGCGCGGCTTGCGACCTCCTATTTCGAATATAAAGGAAAGAGAAAGAAAAAAAACACGATGAAGCGATAGTTGGCGTTTCGTATTAACGCGATAGCTCGGGCAACGGTGACGTTTGCCGTAGCTGGCAGCAAGGGCAAAGTACGAGACGCAGTTACGGTGTATCCGGTATTATCGGCCACCGTGAATCATTCCGATCGTTATTGTCTTGTTCGGACGTTGTACGCGTTATCTGGGTTTTTAGGACTTTTGCCTCGCGTGCTCGCCTCGCGGTACATTATCGTTTACTTACTTTTTCTCGGGGGCCGAAACGAAACGCTCCTACCGATCACGGACCGATAAGCGTGTGCATACTTACTTACGTAGGTCCCGCGGGTCGATCAACTTTACCCCGACTAGACGGTATTTCGCGTTTTCCCTACTTGTCCCGTTTCCACGCGTAACTCCGCGTCTCGAATAACCATAATTTGCTCGCGAAACATGCACGGCAGAGCGGGCGCGATAATCTTCTCGGAAGGTCTTATCTGAGGTTCGCGTGGATCGCGTTGCAAATGTTTCTGATGCGTTGCGGCAGAGCGAAAAACGACGCTTTAGACTTTAGACGAAGAAGGAGGAGGGACCGATAGAGGGAAAGGCTAAACGCGTTTCCCTGCCACGATCACCGATCCCGTTGGACGCAACACAGACTTGACTGGTAAAACTACAGCGCAATTAGGTTAGGTCGATTAACGGCAAGACTGATTGCAAAATACCGTGCGTCAGTCGCGGCAGAGCGCGATGGGTCGGACGTGGTTCTAGCACGGTGCTATCGTTCGCTCCGATTCGCCGCGTGCTTTATCGTTCGACGATATTGCAAAAAGTAATATTCAGGTCTGTTGCGAAATCGTAACGATTCCGGGTACATATGTATAGCTTTGGGTTCAGCGCGCGACGAACGGGGGATCACGCGAGTTCGCGGTGTCGGTCGATCTAGCGAAACACGTGCGTCGGACGACGCTCCGTGAAACGCGACGTGGCGTCGGCTCGTCATGGCGGGGGGTGCGGGGGGTGCGGGGGCGGAGGAGGAGCAAGGGGTTACGGTGTACGGAGCGAGGGACGCGGGACACGGGACACGAGTCGCAACGAAAGCAAGACCGATCTTCCGCTACGGCGCAATCAAGGCCGTACCACTGACTCAGCTCGACCAGCTGTTCGTTACAAAGAAAGAGCGCAAACGATATCGCGGACTCTCGCAACCGCGTGTGCCTTAGATAGCAGCTTCCTGGTGACCTCGGTGCATTAGCACTCGCAATGCCACGTACCGTGACTGCGTTGCCAGCTGCGTTTCTTCCGTTTGTTTACGCGTTCGCCTCGATCGATGATCGTCTTATCGGGAAGACGCTTTGTTTCCTCCCCCGCGCATTTCCGAACGCGCCGCAGCCCATCTTCTCGCGGTTCTGATTTTCAATCACGGCAAATGGGGAAAAAAGGGGAAAAGCAACCGAGGATCTCCGTACTTTCGAACTGCACGCTTGCTCCGCGTTGAATCGACCGACCAGGGTCGTTCGGATCCGACTGAACCCGAGGAGAGCCGGGCGAAGCCGATCGCTCGACTCGGTTATCTCCGACACGGACCAGCATCGCCGTTTACCGAAATCTTTTTATCGTGTTCCTGGTACGTACCGGTTTTTGCGGCACACGGAAAATCGGAAAGACGAACGCGGTAGCGAACGGTCGTAACTCGAACCCATCGCTCAGGCCGCGTGCAGACCAGCTGCGTAGGCGAGTACGATAATTAACTCGAATCAAATTCTCGGAAGATTGGCCGCTGGCTGCGGCGAAAGGATCCTTTCGACGACGACGTCGCGACGGATGTTTTCGTCGTCGCGATCGAAGCGAAGGATCGTTTCGTTATCGCTGTATTAATTGTAAGAAAGACGGTAATATGATTTACTTGTTTAACAATAATTAATTTAACGACCTCGAAAAATTAAAAATTTGTAATCTCGAAAATTAAAGCAGTCAGCCCTATAAAAAATACTATCTGAAAGGCTCCCGTGTTCTTGAATTTTTCAACTATCGAGAACAAGCCCGACATTTGCGAAAATCTGTCCGTACATCGCGTTCTCTTTACTCGCAGAGTGTACCGACCGATATCGATCTAACCCGATAAGATCGATCCTTTCGTTTGGTTTAACGTACTCCAAACAACCCGGTATTACGCAGTTACGAGCGTGTACGATGATCGATGAATCATCGACGAGCCTTCGTACGCTTCGTTTTTATCTTATCGGCGGTTAAGCACCAGCAGACGCATCGTCGTCGTCGTCTGCCAAGCTGGCTCGTCGAGCAACGCTCGTTCGTTTTTTTAGGAAAACCTTCTCTGCCGCGTATCGTCGCGATCGTTAACTCGATTAAGAAAGACGAGAGACAACTTTCTTCAATTTTGCGAGCGTCGACCGCGTCGCGATGCTGATGCCGCGTGGGCGGTAGTCGTTCGAGCTCGAATATTTTCCTCGACGGTTCGTGTACACGTTTGCGTAGCTTTACTCTCGATCGATCGAATATCGTTTTCTCCTCCGCGGTAGATCGTGACTCGATCTCCTCTACCCTATCCAATCCCGATCGTAATTTATCCGAAAGGTTTGGAGGAATTTCTTGGAGGAAAAACACGGTGGCGAGTGTATATTTCATCGGCGACGATGAAAATATTTGTCGCTGGGAAAATATAGGAAGAAAATAAACAGGAAAGAATTAAGAGGAAGTTTGTTATGGTAGAATAAAGAGGAATATAGAAGCAAGAGAGAAGAGACAGTGGTGGGAGAAGAGAAGAGAAGGGATGGCAGAGGAGGTGGATGGTCAAAGGGCCAGAGGCAGGGCAAACCGTACACCGTAACACACGCATAAATTACGATGTAATTACAAGCTTGGCGATCACGATCGCCGGTTAGGACGGCAGATAGATCGAATCTCCGAGGTTCCTCGGAGGAAGAGGAGCAGATCGTGTGGCAGGAGGAGCGGCTGCAGCGGCCAGACGGTCGGGAGGAAGAAGAGTTGAGTGGCGAACGGAGGCAGTCGACTTCTTGCGAACGAAGTACGTAGTAAAAGCACGTCGAAAGAAACGGAGCTAGAGAACGCGCGATCGAGCGAAAATCACTGGTAAAGATTCGAAGAAAAGCGAGTTCACCGAAGCGAATCTCCGCTGCGATCTCGATGTACACCGCGAGGTTCGAATTCGAGAAGGTTGAATCTATTCGAAGCCGAAAACACAGGGGAGTAGAAGATGGGGAGACGGTTTGCAACGGGTCGACGGACTTTGGGGCGAGGGTGAAAAGCGTATCGCGTGAATCGGAGGATGCCAGACGACGAGGTGTCGCGTGACCGCACGGTAAACTCGCGGCCGACCGACGATCCCGACGGTCCGCACCGTGTATTACCAACCGGATCGTGAAGCGTGATATTAGCATGTTCGAGTTTGCCTAAAACAATCGATCGATCCGACGCGACGATCGAACGAACCGATTCGATTCGATTCGATTCGAGTTGGTTTAAAGAGTAGATACACCGACGAGGGAGACGATACTTTTGCCAGGGTTCGATCGGTGTATAACGCGTGACGGCGTGCGGAAAACACGCTCCACTGGGCCAGACCAGACGCAACCGGGGTCAGCGAAAAAACTCTCGGCGCGTAAAATCTGATGGTAAAAGCATTGCTGATCTACTCGATAGAGCAACGATCCGTCGGAGATCCCTGTTTTCCAGAGCGATCGGTTCGATCGAGCTACGAGACTGTAGAGGTAGACTAGCCGCAAAAATAGCCGGGAATCGATCAGAGTTTTCCGAGCGGTGAACGAAAGGGCAGCGATAGGTCGCGAGCAGGGAGGGGGCGGATAGACCGTGTCCTTGACCCTCGAAGCGCAAGGCCAAAGTTCACCAGCCAACGATCCTTGCGCTCTTCCAATTCCCTTTAACCCTTTCAGGGCCAGTGGTACGTGCAATGTACAATTAAGTAAAAGCAAAAATGACCAAGGACGACCAGATGTGTCTGGATTTTGTCATTCGAAGTCAATAATTTGTTCGGAAGAATAAAGGGTTAAACACTATTCGTATCGATGTTTCTCTATTCCCTTCCACCTCTTTGTTACCCCTCGGCCTATATTCCCTTCGCTGCAGCTGAACCTTTCGATCTTCCAAATAACACCTTCGTTTGATAAGCCTGTAGCCCTAGAACCGGTTTTCTTCCTTCCTTACCTTCCTTCTTTTCCCGCGTGTTTACCCTTTTATCTGTTGCCATTTGTACGCCGGTTTCCTGCACGAAACGAGAAATCTACGTTTCGAATTCGTATCGATCCGAACGAGACCCTTTGGAGCGGTCCTCTACCGATTATCTCGAACCTTTCGCGAGAAATACGCGGTTGCGTTTCGCTGTCGGGGGTAAAGTCGCGTCGGACTGTGGGAAATTGGCGAGCGTGGAGCGGAGTCGGGATGTTGCGGCCGCGAGCAGAGGCTAGACGGTAAGAATCATCGACGAGATGGAGGCGAAGGTGGAGGAGTTTGAGTGGGTGCTGGTGGCGGCGCGGGGCAGGAGGGAAGGAAAGAGGAGACGCGCACGAAAGGGTGACGGTCACGGTGGTAATGGTAGTAGGGTGGACGGTTGATGGTGGTAGTGGTGGCGGAAGGCGAAGAGGCAGGGACGCGGAGCGATATACAACGCTGGCGGAGGTTAATGCCGCGATCCGGTTCAGGGGGCAGCCTCGGTGGCTGGCTGGCTGGGTTGAAAACAAGGCTTGGCTGACTGGTTTGTTGCTTCGCTGGCTGACTGACTGACTGACTGACTGACTGGAGATAGCTCGATTGTCCTCGCTCGAATCCAACGCTAGAAGAGATTCCGCTGAGACTACTCTAGCTGGTGGACGAGCGCAGGGTCGCGTTGACCGCGGTAAATCGAGCGTAACCGCGTCTTTGGGTAGCGATATCGCGGACCGCGAGGAAAAAAGGAATGTTTACGGTATCGGGAAAAGATGCGTGGACGCAGAGGAGATAGGAGGAACGAAGCGTGTGCGTTGTTCGAAGAGGAGTAGAGTGGAGAAGCGAGGTGAGACGAGTCGAAGAAGAGTGGAAAGGCGAGGCGTGGCGAGGCGCGAAGCGGGGCAAACCGAGACGAGATCGCGCGCTCACAGGCGAAGTTTGTTTGTCGTTGACCTCGTACCGACGACCCTGACGTGAGTCAGAGTCTACGAATCGAGAAGCGAGAACCGAGAGTCGAGAGTCGAGAGAGGAACGGAAAGACGGGTCAAACGATGTCAACTCCGATATTTAACGACACACGCGGAACGAACGGAACGAACGGAACGAACGGAACGGGCAAACTCGAGGAGGATCGCGCGAGATGGAAAGCTCGAGAGGGAATTGCTTCGGTTCTCGGTGTCGTTGCGAGACCAGTCGCCAGCGCGTCTCGTGGAAACGTCGCTGGAACGTGGAGAGAACGAGGGCGGTCGGTACACATGGTTTACCAACCAAATCGGGGGTCTCTGACCTCGCCGAGGTTGCGATCGCATCTCGTTGCGCGACGCATCGAAACCTCCAACACGCTTCGGAACGTGTTTTCGCTCGATGGAAAATATGTACAAGTCGACGAGAAAGACTGTCGACCGATGGCGATGGAAGGAAACATCTTTGACCGGTATGGTCAAGGTCGGTGAAACTCGTTCGTTTCACGCGAAATCCTTGGTACTCGGATGGGTGGGTCGGTCGGTGAAGAAAAACCGCAAAAGAAAAGAGCAAACGAAACGAAACGTATGACTAACAGTCGGCCCACCACCTTGGGAAAAGCTGAAGCAAGAATTGCGCGCTAATGGGAAAGGAAAGAAAGAAAAAAAAAAAGATTGCCGTTTCATCGCGAACGCCCAATCGAGCGACGACCTATCACGATTCGAAAGGTGCAGCGTTAGCGTTCGCGATCGCAGCCAGATCACGGAGAACATGCGAGCCGAGTCGCGAGATTTCCGACTGCTCGTGGTCGCGCTTGAAATTCCGCGTGGCGATTCGCCAAGGGCGCGTAGCGGTAAAGAGATTCGTTAACCTTCCACGCCGCGAATAAACGAGGTCCTCGCGAACGTCATTACGGTTCGCCAACGTCGCGCGACTCTCGTTCTCGCAAGTTTATTAATAGGATCACGGATATTCGCTGCGATGGGCAAACGAGAATTGGCGATTGCGTTCGTTCTCGTTCTCGATACCTCAGGATTTTCGACTTTGCCTTCGCGTTTATCACTCCGTCGACGAAAGGCATTCGGGAACTATGGCTAAGGTATCGAGTTTGAGTCACGTCGCTTTTTATCGCCGTACGCCGTAAGTTGTACGGTGAATCAGCTTGCACGCGAGAGAGCAAAGTACCTGGTACCCGGTAGCTGGTAATCGGTAGGCACGGGATCGAATCTAACCGAGTACTTTTAAGTAGACCTTAAAACGTTCCTCGTCATTACCATAATGACAAGTTCCATCCTTTCGATCTGTCCTTGCACGCGCGCACACCTCTTTCTCTTTCGTTTCCTCTGTCCTGTCTCGCTTTCCTCCGTATCTTTCGGTCAGTCGTTTTAAAAGAAAACGCGGAGGCGCCTTCGGAGAAGGTGTAAGATCGCTGCCGTTGCATCCGCGCGTTCGGTGTTAATTCGCGGAAAGATAAGAACGAGGCGAACCCGATACGCTGGAACGGAGAAGCGAAGAATCAGGCGCGCGATAACGAGGCGCGACGATAAATCGGTCGGTCGGCAAAGCGCGTCGCGAGAACGCGTTCCGCGAACATCCGAGCGATTTACCGCGAGCACCGTCGACGGAGTTCCTGGTATCGAGGAAACGCGAAGGGTGCCGTGATTTCGTTGGCACCGCGACCGAAAAAACTCATTCCCTCTTAGCGAAGGAAAGGGGTAAAAAGCGAGGAGTAGAAAGCCGCAAGCGTCGCCGAGGTGCACCGCGGTTCCCTCGTAAAAATATTATTTACGTCGGTCGGCCAGCTTTGCGTCGCGTTTCTCCCTTCCTTTATTCGTTTATTTCAACGACGATCGCGACGCAACGCGTCCTTCTCCGTTTTATCGATAAACGGGCCAAGTTGAAATTGTCGGAGAAATCGTTTCGCGTTAAATCAGGAGAAAATTTTGTAAGATTCGACGGATGGAAGAATTCGGCCCATCGTGTTCCAGGTACACACGGCTGCCGCGCGCTTTCCAAGACCGTTCCGATCGTCTCAGCCAGCGTACTCGGAGCAATTATGGGAACCAGGTCGTAGAAGTTGGCTTGCGTAATCATAGACGGGGCGAGGCCCGCGTTCGAAGTAACTTTGCTTCGGTGAAAGCGAAAGATTCTACCGGTTCGCGATAATACGCCCGCGAGACGCGACTTCGAAGAGCCCGCGATCGTTTTTATTCTAATCGATCCCCCGATCTCGATATCTCGATGAAAACTCGATACGCGTACCGAGAATCGTTTTCGAAGAAACACTGCTGCGCGGCGCCCTGAAACGAGCGAAGAAACTGGCGAGCAGGTAAGCGGACAATCGGACGGACAGGTAAGCTGGAAGGTGGGTAGATAGGTAGGTAGGTAGGTAGAAAGGTAAGTAGGTAGGCAGGTAGGTAAATAGGGAGGCAAACGGACGGAAAGGTAAGCAGGAAGGCGAACAGGCAGCCGAGGAGCCAGGCAAACTGGCTGGAGAGCAGCCAGGTAGAGGAGCGAATAAATCGTAGACGTACGTTATTAATTTTCGTATCGCGCGATACCATCGTCTCCGCAGTTGTGAAAGACCAGAATATCTATTTGAATTATACGGAACGAACTCTTTTATAATAGAATGAATTGCGTGAATGTCAACCACAAGTGCTTGGCGAATGGAAAATTTGCCCACGATTTCGATAACTTGGGCGCAAAACTAAGAGAAAAAGATAGTAAAAAATACTATCAGAAAAGCATACTAATAATTGTGTAAACACGCAATAGCAGCAGAATATTTAGAAATAGATGGTTTAGTTAAGATACTCGTAACGTTGCCAATATTTCTCTAAACGAAAGACGCGAAAGAAGGCGAAAAGGATGAAAATAAACAGCGATCGCGTTCTATTCTCGACATCGAGGAGCGTTAAAAATTGGGAAATAGCGAAAACACGCGGAAGGTGGAAGTTAAACGGTCCGCGTTGCATCGAATCGAATGGAATCGAATGGAATCGAAGGGAAATGCCGGGACCGAACCGCGGCAAAGACGAAGAAGAACCGCGGTCGAGGGGACGATCGTGGTCCGAAAAGGGGTCCCGAACGATCGTAAATCTCCGGGCTTCGCCGACGGAACTGGTTCTACGAAATAGGCCTCGTCCTCGCCAGTTATACCTGCCGCTACGCCGAATGCAAAATCGTTCCGAGTGGACGGCAAAAACCGCAAACACCGAACGACCGGATTTCTTTTTTTCTTTTCGTCGCGTCAGATAGTCGGTGCAAAAAAGCAACGCTCTATTACCTGATCGAAGAAAGAAAAAAAAAAAAGGGGGGGGAAATGTTATCGCGGCTCGCGTGCATCGCGACGCATCGCGATGTTTCTCGTGCAAACGGGAGAGTAAGAGAGAACGGGAGTAGCGGTGTCTAAAAATACGTAACGGGGTGCGGTCGAGGTGTAACTCGTAAGGTCGCGAGTTCGATTCCCCGCGAGGGAAAATACAGCGCTATTTCTAGAATCTCCGCTCGAGTCACGGGTGCAAACACCTAGAGCCATGTTTTTCGCGATTGAAAACGAAAAAGTATATAGAGTGCGTGGAAAAGTTTTGAAAGCTCGGTCGGGGAGGGGCTGCCGGTTGTTCGGTCGCTACGCTGCTAGAAACGGGGAGTGGATCGTTAAGAGGGCGAACTCGAGGGGCTGCCGGAACTTTACGGGTTGTAGAAGCGCGCCGGCTCCGTCGCAGCGAGAATTAGTTTCGGATTAACCAACGGGGCTTCGAAGCGATTATCGAAGCTTTGCCCGGCAGCAGCGCGATAAGTCCCGTGCCGAGTTAATCGGTCCCGGCTCTTCCGAATCAATGGATTTCGTGGAAAAAAAACATTTCGCCTACAGGATAGCGTTCATTTCGAAACTTCTGCCGATACCGACTTAGAGCTAGGAAAAACTTATCATATCGTCATCGACGCTATGGGACGAGGTGTCGAAACGACGCGAAGGCTCGTTGTCATCGGGTTTACCGTCCTCTCTCTCTCTCTCTCTGCTCGCTGTTCGGTATCGCTAAATAAAGCCGCGTTTAAATGCTTGCGACGCAGCTGCCGTGCGGGTACAATGGTACCCCTGTGTTCCCCGAGGCTCCGAGTTCTTTCAGAGGCATCGTAGCGTCTCTGGTTTTTTCGACCCACCGAGGAGGATCGTAAAGCGCCACGTGTTTGAAAAGTAGGTCATCGAAGCGAGTGACGAACGAACGAACGAGCTAGGAAACGAATTTTCATCGAGACCAACAGTCACGGAAGCGTTTCGACCGCATCGGAGTATGTAGTCGAACTCGGTTGCCTCGTGACTCCCTTTTCGCGAGGGAAACCGAGCGAGGGAACCAGGCCAGATCCGAGATTTATCTCCCCTTCGTTTCTCCAGATATCGATTCGCAGCCGTTCGCACTGCGTGCCACCCTCGTTCGCGTACTTTCTCCCCCCTTCACCCTTCAGCGTCTCGAGAAATTAATAATCTACAAGCTATAGAAAGAGAGAGAGAAAAGGGTGGTAGGTTGATCGTAACGACGACGAATGCGCGAAAACCGATGCGAGTGGTTATATTCCCGCGAGGTTATATTTATCCGATTGTGGCTTGCAGTTTTCTCGCAGTTCGCCGTCCGAACGACAAGGAACAGGAGTTTCCCCTGCGTCACCGTACACCCGATTTTCCGACCGGCTTCGGCTTTCTCGTTCCTCTTCTCCGCCCTTTCCTCAATTTTCCTCCTACCCCCGCTGCGAAGCCTCGTTAAACCGTGTACAGTCGCCTTCTGCTCTCGGAGAATCCGTTTCGTTTCCGCGGGCATGATTTTCGTACGCGCGAACGTTTCCATCGCAGGTAGACAAGCGGAGGAGGTTTGCTCGCGGCAAACGTCCGAACGAATAAAATTCAATGCTCCGCGTCCGCTGGTCCCGAAAGGACGCTCTTTCTTTTCGATTCTGGCATCGCCTCCGATCCTCGACCCTCCGCTCCTTTTCATCAGCGGACGTTTCAACCTAGAGACGACGGCAATAGGGAGAAAAAGGAGAGCAGAGGATAGACGACGGTGCACGCTTTGAATAGACCGTCTTCGCGAAGGATCTCGAGTTTCAATGGCCGTGCCACGTCCGATTTCGTGACAACCGAAAGACGTCGAAGGAGGATACGAGCGAGCGAGCGGGAGTTGTTAGGTACAAAGGAAGGGACGATTTTCGGTCGAGTACGCGGACCGATCCGAAGAAAGCCACGGGGCCCTCTTTCGTGACCCTCCTGGTGACCCTCGTCGAGGGAAAACCGGGATCGTACCGGATTCGTAAATGGTATATCGATTTATGATTTTGCGACTTGATCCGAAAACCACCTTGAGAGTCGAGGGACGAGCGAACGAACGGTATCCGCGTTCGAGGAAACGTCGCCTTTGATTCGATGACCGTGCCGCGTAGGTCTCTCACGACGACCAAGAGGAAGCGCGATATAGGAAGGGTAAAGACGCTACCGTATCTTGAGAATCGTCTATCGATAGAACGCGGAGAATGCGAAGCTTGCCAAGCTTTCCTCGTAAATCTCGACGTTTGGTCGGTCCTAACGTTTCCTCCGTTTGCCGCTTCCCGTGGGAAACGGTTCTCGACGCGATCGCGCCGCGGCGGAGGAATACTAAAAGAAACGTCCGCGATTGGGGAAGGTCGCGCGTTCGATTCGCGATAATCTTCGTTTATCGATGATGCATCGACGCGTGACGATAAGAAAAAAAACACAGGCCGCAGTTTCGGAGCAACTTTGACGGTGTCGGCGATGGAGGCGGAGGGCAGGCTCACGATAATCCACTCGATCCTCTCTCGAATTCTCCGTTACGAATAATAAACTCGCCGACAAAGTGGCCGACTATCCCGGCAGCTGAACAGGGACCGAGGATAGACGCCTTCCACGAATCGCTTTTTTCCGTTTCGACCTTCCGCGCCGTAAAAGGAGAACCGAGTTCTCGAAGAAGGACGCCGTCGACGAGGTTTACGCGCTGCCTCTGCATCGTTCTCTCGCTTTTACGGTTCTTCGGATAAATCGATTTTGCCTTTCGGGTGGTCGCGATTCGAACGCGTCAAACTTCCCCTATTCGCGAGATTCCCAGATACCTATCTCTACGAGCGCGAATTCGATGGACGTCCAATTACGATAACGCGACACCGTCTTCGATACGGAGGACCGATCGAAAATCTCCAGTCGTTCACCCGTTCCTCGCTTCGTCGCTTCTCTCTCTCTTTTCGTCTCGGGCCTGGTTTTCCGGTCGAACGAGCACGGCCATTTCGAGCGCTCCGACACTCACTGGATTCTCCCGGACCGCCTCGCCAAACCGTTCCGTTTCGTTCCGTCTTCTCTTTTCCTCGAGCGGGCAAACTTGGAATAAATCCCGCGTTAGGATCTATATGTATTACTAATTTCAATGTCGTCCCTTTCCGTGCACGCGTCGCGCGTCCGTCGTCTTTAGCCGCGGTTATCCTTTCTCTTTTCCAGCTCCGTATCGCTGAACGCGCGACCTGGCTTTACGATCACGGAACGTTGACCCGCGGCAACTGTAAGAGGCAGAAGTTGCTTCTCGGAACGACCGATAAACGAGAAGGAAACATCCGAGCCGGATCGCTCGGTGTTGTTTCGGACGTTTCGATCATAGAGTCGCGCCAAGGTTTCAGCCGAGTAGTTAAGAAAAGCAACGCGATGCGTCGCGAGGTAAAACGCGACGCGCGACGCATGGGTATTTCCGTTTAGTATCCGAGCTTTGCGATGCACTCGTCAACGTTATTCGCGAATTTTCCGCGCCCTCCGTCGCGAGAAAATTAGAGCCCGAATTAATAATAATACGCTCCGTTGAGCAACGCGACGTCGATGGTAAAAAGTTTGCGATCGAGTCGAATCGGTTTAAACCAGATGATTCGATACGGAAACGCGCAACCATGACCGAAGAAAGATCGGAAGATAACGTAACTAGAGCAGAACCGAGCGTCGATGTTACAAACGAGTCGTATCGCTCTCATTTGTCATTTCCGTTTCCTCGGCTTTTCGTTTCGTGTTCGAACCTCTCGAAGGCTTCGAATTTCAACTCGCAAAGAGACTAGCTTTTTACTTGAAAATCGAATCGTGCTAGGTTTATTTATCTATCTTCCGAGGGGAAAAAACGAAAATCAAAGGGAGAAGTTACGTCGTGTCAACGACGCCGACGCTTCTTGTATTCGTAGTTTGTTGGGAATCGATCAACCAACAGGGTAAAGTACTTCGGTAGCGCCCTCTGGTACCTACTAGCAAAACTAACTCGAATGCTTTTCGCGTTTTATCGACGCTCGCTACCACGCTTCTCGGGGATAATTTCGTTGAAAGATTTTAGAAGAATTTAGAGGATTTTAAGAGTCGAATGTTTTTGTTGGTACAGGAGCATTTACGCGCTCGATACGACGTAAAAGATTGCGCGCGAAGGTAAAGAGAAACGAACGTGCTTGCGTGTTGTTCGGGCCAACGAACAACGATGGCCTCGGTTTCAGGGTCGTTTCGGCTATTATTCGCTTGCACCGACTTACCTCGCCTTCTCTTCGTTCGCATCGTTACCCCGCCTCGTTTCTCGCCGTGTTTTGTCTTGCACTGTCTCGCCGGTTACCTAGCCATGCATCCTTTCGCCTTCTTTCGTTTCGTCTAGCCTCGACTCGGCTCGCCTTGCACACCTCTTCGCTCCTCGCCACCACGCTGCAAGCCATCGCGTACCTTTTCGTTCCCTCTTCTCCTCGCCGACTCATCGTACCATCGGTTCCGGTTGTAAGGACGCGGTTTCTTCGAATCGTAAATCTCGCTGGCATTTTTGCGATCGAAATTTTTCCGTCCAACGAACGCGTTAAGGTTGGTATCCACTGTCGTGGTTCGCGCTCGATTTGACGTTCGTGTTTTACGTTCGACGTTTACGGATGCAAGACGGTTGTTCGCGTCGAACGATTCGCCGAATGATCTACGTCGAAGGTCACTTTCCAAGGCTCGTATCGAATTACGATTGCAAATCGCAAGGAACGTTGACGTTTCCGCGTTCGTGCCACTGCAGAGAATTCTAGTCGCGCGCTCAAACTCGAGGGCGCTGCTTTCTACCTCGCAGGCGACATCTACGCGTCGCTAATGCTTCTCATGAAAACCGAATTGATTTAGGCACTTTGAACTTTTCGTTATGAACTACAGCACTTGGCAACAGCGATTCAAATGCATACAAATTGCACGACTAATCGTAAATATTTTTTAAAACTAATTTTCGGTAAGTCGATAAAAATTGACTCCTGCGCCACCTGTCGCAAAACGGCGGAAACTACTCTACAATTTACCGACCGTCGCATGTCGGTAAGTCGTAGAGTAGTTCAAAAAATTAATTTTCTACGGGGAGTTATTATTTCAATTTTGAAGCATTATTTGTATGAAAATGATAGAAACCTTATTTTTTCCTGCGTTTCTCATTAGTGGATGAGATATCAGCAACACTAGCGCTTCGACACGAAGAAGTAGGAAGGTTGGAAGGCCTGGACCAATCGAAAAGAACCACATGGTCGAGTGTCGCGTCACTTTACGTCCGTGTTCGTTGATCGAAAAAGGTAGAAACAAGTAGAACGATACCTACATCCACGGGAGTTATGTCGGGACTGGTTGATCGAAGAAAATTTCAAACGAAAGCATGTTGGTGTCGCGTGGAAACTTTGTTTACGCGTTCGACGAGAAGTCCCCGTACGTGAAGGATAATAGGAGCCAAGAGAATGCGATCAACGTTATGACGGCAAATCGGATCGTTGTGTTTCTCGTATTTGTGTCCGGTGTAGCGGTTGCTGTCATCGGCACCCTGCTGTCCCAATACATTCGAAGTGCATCCAAAGGTTTACCAGGTAATTTTTCTGATCTGTAAATTTATATAAATTGTCAGGCAGCTCGCCCTTCCCAGTCGTCTAACCTCTATCGAAAGAACCATACTCCCTTTCAGACTATGACTTTCGCCACGTATTTATTCCGTTGCCCTCGGAGGGGACGTTGGACCTGTACGATGAATCCACCTTGGGCGTAGCGTTACCCACCTCGTCCCAACTGGATCAACTGAAAATGCAAAATAACGCTAGGACCACCGCGGAGGCGTTAACGTCGTTGCACTTGGCGCTGGAGATGAAATTATCTGGAAAGCAAAAGAAAGCGGTGAAATTGTTTCAGCATGCGGTGGCACTGGCCCCTCGTCATCCAGATATCTTGAATCATTACGGAGAGTTCCTGGAACACACGCAAAACGATGTAATCAAAGCGAACGAGTATTACGTACGAGCATTGACTTACCAACCGAATCACGAGGGTGCCCTGATAAACAGTCAGAGAACAGCCCGGGTCGTGGAAGAGTTGGATCGAAGAATGCTCAGGCGTATAGACGAGAAACGAAACGCGTTGTCGGCTATACCGGATAACAACGCGGCGTTGATTCGCGCGAAAAAGGAAGCTTACTTCCAGCATATCTATCACACCGTTGGCATAGAGGGAAACACGATGAATCTGGCTCAAACCAGAGCGATCGTTGAAACGCGAACCGCGGTAGCTGGTAAGAGCATCGATGAACACAACGAAATTCTAGGTCTCGACGCCGCGATGAAGTACATAAACGCGACGCTGGTCAACCGAGTCGGATCTATTTCCATCAAAGATATACTTGAGATCCACACGCGTGTATTGGGTCACGTGGATCCCGTCCAAGGTGGCCAGTTTCGACGTACTCAGGTGTACGTCGGTGGTCACATCCCTCCTGGTCCTGGTGACATACATTATCTCATGGAGGAGTTTGCGTTGTGGTTAAACAGCGAGAGGGCTATTCGAATGCATCCTGTCAGGTGAATGAAACTTGGAAAGTAATGCCGTACCGTCGGGGTAACATTCTTATTCCATTTCATTTTGCTTTTAGGTACGCGGCTCTGGCACACTACAAATTGGTGCACATACATCCATTTTCAGACGGCAACGGAAGAACGTCTCGTTTGCTGATGAACATGATCTTAATGCAGGCTGGTTATCCGCCGGTTATCATTCACAAGCAGCATCGACACACTTATTATGAAAATCTTCAGATTGCGAATTCAGGGGATGTTCGGCCGTTCGTTAGATTCATCGCCGAGTGTACCGAGCAAACGTTGGATCTGTTCTTGTGGGCGACCAGTGAGTTTTCCAGGCAAGTTCCCGCTCTTAGCCAAGATACCCTGTTTACCGAACGGCAGGACACGATCGCTTTAGAGGATGATGGCAGCGGTGAGGACAGCTTGGACGACGACTGACACCTGTACGGGTGAATTGTCGCGGAATTTCACGCGACGTATCTTTAGTATTTTCACGACCAAAGAATTCTCTGCGCGTTGATTCGCGCAGAGAAACCCATGATCGTCGACGAGTCGACGGTACAAATATGCTTCCGTTACACAAAAGTTTCCGTTCCGCTCTATCGTACATTTTTTGTCGCGGTTAGAATAAAATGCATCGCAGAAACGCATGGACGTTACAAAATCCGATCAAAGACTGTGATCTAACGTAAGAATCTTTGTAAGTAGTATATTTAACAGGGAGGAAGACTTTTAAACGTCGGTAGATCTATCTTGCCGTAAAACTAAGTATCGCGTGTAGATAAATGCAAATCTTACTTGCTGGTCAAGTTATTTGCTACGTATAGAAGAATGTAAATACGTACACTGCTTTTAATAAATACGTTATTTTCGAAATCATCGTTCTCTTGTATTTTCTTTCGTTCACCGTTTCGGTTCGATACAAATTTTCGCAAACGTATCGGTGATTGGTACGCGTTAAACGGGCCCGCCATTTTTCTCAGCCTTTTAAATCGATCACTGCTGTTTTTTATTTATTAGGTAACAGGGCTAGAATTTTTCATCTTTTTCTCTCTTACAAGTATTTACGAACAAAGCGTAAAGTTAAGGAACGACCGTACATTACTGCCATCAAACGCGCCTCTCGTTCTCTACACTCTCCTTTACGTCATTTTCTTATATAAAAAAATATGCAACTGCATCGGCATGTTTGAACACGCGTTTAAACACAGAATAAAACGGTGGCGCGCAATTTCGTAAGCTCTTTCCCTTCGTCTCGTTACCTGACTCGACGAACCTCGTACGACCGTTTCAAATAATGGCAAGACAAAGAAAATAATTATTAAACGCACGACTTCTACGAAACTTTAATTTCTTTACTTCTAATAAAACATTATCGATGCCTCATCGGATAAAATAACGATACAGAGATGGTTCGCACCGACTGTTTAAGCGCGCGATTGATTAAAATACGTATCACGAGTGAACAGAATGCTTTGCGATTCTTAACGCTAGACGTGCAAATGCTTTGTTTTTTCCTCTCCTCTTTATACGCAATACAACCATGCGAATTTTTATCTATATATAAATACATTTCTATAAAAATCGAATCTTGTCAACAAACTTAGTCGACGATCTATCGTTTGATCTCTTGTTTCTTTCCCACGTTCGTTCTCCATTCCCATCTATTTTTAACTCCCAATCTTTCAGCGGTTACAAAGCCCGTCCTCTTTCTGTCCGTGGAACACGGTCCGTTCGATACCGCACTTTCGTAAAAATTAAAAAAAAAAAAAAACAAAAATAAATTGAAATCAAACGGGAGAAAAAGAAAAATCGTCGCTATATCGATTACAAAATCACGAGGGGAAAAAAAAAAGATACAAGGGGAGAGCATATAAAAGAATATCTAAAACGATTAGCAATAGAATCTAAAAAAAAAAAATATATATATCTTAACATTTTTGTTCTGTTTGACCGGCTACGACTACAGTGTCGAACTCGGATGGGATTTGGTTTATCGAGGACACACCGGGAACGTATAAAATAGTACCGCTCTACGAGGATTCTCTTTGACAGTGATTTTCTCCGTCGTACGTAGCAGATCCCCCTCAGATTATAGGAACGTTGGGATCGTCGATCGCAAAGTGCCAGCCTATTCTCTTCGATCCAATGACACAAATGATCCGTTGCACGATAAAATTGAAAAAAAAAGACGTGTCAAAAGATTACGATTAACCGGGTACATTTGAATCTCATCGAATATCGCGCCGCGCGACTAACCATCTTCACGCAGGCAGCCGATTGGCTGTAACCCCTCCTCCGAGTTCTCCCCGCCAATCGGCTGCCGGCGTGAAGATGGTCAGAGTCGCGCGCAGCGATAGATTCGACGAGGACTTCAAATACAAATTTCGGCGCGCAAGATTCGACAGACGCGCACTGCGATTTCTCATTGTTCAATTTTATTCGGAACCTTCGGAGGGAAGGAGTACTCTTCGCACCTTGTACATTTATCACCGGTACAGCGAACAGAAAAAGAGTTTCGATGGAAAGATTTTTAAAGGTGATACCTTTCTACCGCGTATTTTCCTCCATTGTTATCTCGCACGCACGCGACACACGCACACAAGCACACACCGATACACACACATTATATAGAGAGAGAAGGCGTGCGGCGCCATTAACATACGTATACATTTACACGCGTTTACCTACGCGATACGTAAGAAGAAGGTAAAAAGAAAAAAAAATGTACGTAGGTGCGGTAAACGGTTCGCGCTTGGCTCTTTCCAAAGCGATTCGGTTGCCTTTCGAACGGACGAAGCGTGAAGCGTTTACGATGATGTTTGGCAGCGATTCGAGAGGAGAGGCGCCGCGCGATGCTCGATTTTATTCGAGGGTGCCGCTACCACGGAGAAACGGAACGTTTCGATTAATTGCATAAAAAGGGGAAAACGGAGAATAAAGGAGGAGAAGGATGAATGGACGGTAATCGCGCGGCACCTGATCACCTGGAGTTACACTCGGTTTATCTCTCCGTGTTCTCGAGGAGAAGGAAGAGAGCGGAGGATGAAGCCAGAGGTGGTGGGCGTTTTACTTTTGATATTAAAATGGACCTCGTGATTTTGCTCTACTCCTCTCTCATCCCGCTACAATAAAAGGCAAATACTCTCTCGTCCGTCTCCTCCTTCCCTCCTTCGTCTCCGTCCTTGTTAAGCTCGTACGCTCTCTCTCGCAATCTCGTGATGTTTAGCGCTTCTGTATCTCGATTTCGTAAAAAGGATATTATCTGGGCTTAATTGTACCGCAAATTACGGGTTCGCGTCATCTTCTGGCTGATCTGTTCCTCTTGCAACAGCTGACCACGAAATTGACTGACCTGATCGATCGCGGAGTTCAAGGTGTCGCGTTGTTGCACGAGTAGCTGTTCCCACTTTTGGGCATACGCTGCAACAAACAACAGATTTGTCAGTAGTCGGCTCGCTCTCGCTAGCCTTGCATCGCGACGCTGGTGAGCGAGAGGAAAAAAAATATTAAAAAAAAGAGTCTTGCGGTGAGTTTGCGTGAGGTAGAAGCGAATTGGTATGAGTTGGCGCCGTCGTATCCGTTCCGTTTCGTTTTCAAAATTCTTTTTCGTGACTCGAGAGGCTGGAACGCGCCAGTTATCCTCCTCCTCGACCTTCCAAAGTTGATCGAGCCGAAAGCTAAACGAGTTTCTGACCATTCGAAAAAGGAATATCTGCTCGGCCGATGCGTAAGGGGAACAATGTCGTTAGTTAGATCGAGAATCCATAAAAATAATATGTATTTTATTAACAATTCAATTCGTGTACATGAACAGAAAATAAAATAACTGCGCTGAAACGTTCTCGCCTATGGAGGAAAGCAAGAGGTAGAGAAGGGTTTCGAGTTTTCGTCAATTCGCGACGATTTTCTTTTTCTAATATATATTAATATAAAATCGATGCCATCAAAGTTTCAGGGGATTCGAGTGAAAAAGCATTATGCGACCCAAGGATTTCATTAGCGTAAATGTAGATGCGATTTTTGATGATGCTACTTGTTCAAGGATCGTAAACCGTGAACGAGTAAATTAGCGAGTATCTCTGGTGGGGTATTAAAGGGTGGTAAAGCAGTATTTTGACATGATTGCGAATCGAATGATTGTCGTACCGTCGGAAAATTGTTTTCTCTCTATCAGACGTCTACGCAACGAGAACCTCCTCAGGCAGGACGACTCAAACTTAGCTCTTTTCCGTCTCAAATCTGCAACGGTTTGTGACGTTACGTTCATACGTGTCGTTGTTGTGTTCTTTGTTGTTGTTGTAGAAGCTGTCGATGTTCGCACTGCATCCTTTTTACGGCTGCTACAAAGCAATGAGTTTTTTTTTCGCGCGATAGGCGCGCACCACGATTACGCGAAAACCTTGTTTCTTGTTCCTTCGTGTTCCGTAATGTCGGACACTTCTGTTCGTAGGGTCTCCGAATTCAACTCTTCGTCGATTCTGATCGTGGATCGAGACGATTATCGAAGGGTGAGTGTACGCGACGCGAGTAAAAGAAATAAAAAATATGTCTCTTGACGAGTATGGAATGTACGCGATACTTAACTTCTAAAATCGATTCTAAAATTCTGAACGACCGCGAGAGGGTAAAAAAAGCACTCTGCAAACATTTATCGATGCTGCGATGTTCTTTCAACGTAAACGAAGAACGCCACGTAGAGGGTGGGCAAGAAGGAAAACAGGATGAGATTTCTAACTAGCGAAAGCAATAAATTGCAAAGTCTGAAGGATGCTGATCTGTCAATGGGGGAGCAGCGTTCGAGGAAATAGGAGGACGCTTTATCACGTTTGATCACGCTGTTTCGTCGTTCCTCCGATGCACGAGCCTTCCGAGTTGATTTCAGCGCCGTGTCGGTTTCGCCTCTGCGACCGTTACGTTTTGCGTTCTCGTTACTTTCGCTGCTCTCCTCGTCCATGTTTAAATCGTTATAGTGAGACAGTTTCGTTTTCTTCGTAGCCTTTTGCTCGTCGAAAGCGTCAAAGTTGTAATTGTAATTCGGATCGGACGTGGTTCCAAAGGAACGATATTTTTTCACGCGATCGTTGAACGTCCCGGACCAATGGTACTTTTGAGCTTTCTTTTTCTTAACGACCGACCATTTGAATCGTGGCGCGGGATTAGGCATGGTCGCGTTTGCGTTGAAACGGTTCCTTCTTGAAACGCGGTCGAGGCTCGAGGCTCGTTCGTTTCGGTGCTCGACGAGTTCGTTGAACGACGATTCGCAGTCGGAATCGCAGCAGGAGCTAGCGTCGCTTCTGCGCTCGATCTCGTCCTTCCAAGGAGACGCGAAGGAAGCTTTACTGGCCACGTGGAAGCTCCTGCTCGCGAGGCGGAAGCACGAGTCACCGGCCGATGCGACCTCGATATCGTCCATCCTCGCCACCGTTCTATTTAACGTCCTCGTCGCTCTCCTTGTCCCGATGTCCTCTCCATTCCGTATAAACGGCTCGCTTGCGTATGCCTTATCTTTACCGCGCGAATCTGTTGCAAAATTTCCATACACACAAATGATGCACCGCTTCCTACTCTAAACCCGCTCGCCTCTGCTTTCCGATTCGTCTCTTGTATCGCTAGAAGTTTCCGGCTTACGGAGCTACGATCGTCGCGCAACCTTTGCAACGGACTAGAGGCAGAGAGCGAAAGTATCGCGTCCGGTTTAGTAATCGAGAAGGAATAGAATGAAAAAGAAAAAGAAAAAATAAATAGATGAGAGCAAAAACCGATTGCACGCCGCGGTAAAAACGTACGGACGAGTATCGAAACAGTTGCGTAGTATGCATGCGAACAGAGGGGTGAAAGTTTCGTGCCGGAGCTAGTCGGAAGTTACGAGATCTCACAAAGTGGGAACGAAACAAGGTAACAAGAAGCATACGTTTATCTGTAGGTGCGCGTTCACGCATACGCTAAGCAGAAAGAGTTGCTTGCAAACAAACGATATATAAATATATAAATATGTACACACAGCAGACATGTACACGTCCACATATACGGGGTGTCCCAAAAAGTACGTACAATCCGAAAACTGTACACTCTCCGATCGTCCAAATCTACAGTTCTACAATTGTACATTGCTTTTGGGATATCCTGTATACGTTCGACAGTCTTACCTTCTTGGTCATAATCTACTTCGTGCGTCGCGCTAAACACACTGTGCGCGTCATTGAGGAATCTGGTAGTATTGTCCATGACCATTTTGTGCGTGTCCAGAACTTCCTCCTCCAGCAATTGCAGCGCGGATACTGCCTCGTGGAAGGTATAAAGATCTTGCGAAATTTCACCCTCCTGGGGTAAAATGAACAACGTGGTGAACGAGGTAAATTTCAGACAAAAAAAAAAGTAAACGAGATGGACGCGAACTTACGTTCAACGACCTAAGCTGCGCCAAATCGCTGTCCGATAGAACGCTGTTGTTCGACTGCTCTTCGATCTTCAATCCTCGATCGTCGTCTGTCGGTGATACCTTCACTTCCGTTGGATCTGTCGCGGCTAATTCCTTCACTCGATCCGCGTATCTGAGGGTGTTCAGCGAGTGCTCGCAGGAGCTCATTCCCGGGCTAATCATCGCAATCTGTGAACACGTCGATAATTGCTTTTATCGCTTCACCTTCCCTTGCTCGCGAAATGAAACCTGGCAAGAATCAATTACCATGCAAGTTTTGGATTTTTCACCGATAAAACTATCCCTCAGCACTTGGGTCAATTTGCTCGCCCTGAATGGTAAATGGGTACCCTTGCGACTCAACGCGCGAATGCACTCCTTCAACGCCAGTAACGATTTGTTGATTTCGGCTCCTTCCATTCCTGTCAGAAGTAAGAAACGCGTTACGAGGTTTTCACGCAAAATTCTCTGTAAAACTTACGAGTTTGCCTGTTGGCGGACGAGGTGTCGGCTCCCCGCTCGTTGCCGGCAAGATCGATCAAAGAAAACTTTCCGTGAACTTTGTGCGTGCCCGGTGTACGGGCTATGATCTGAAAGACCGCGTGCGATCGCGAGGAGTTGGAGTTTGCGCTGGTCTGTCCGCTCGTTCTGGCACTGTTTCCGTGTTGGATCAGCTTCAGCACTTCGTCGCAAGTCTCGACAACCTTCTCCGTCAATCCTACTATTTGCACCTACAATGCAACAGTGAATTTTTAACAAGGGCGAACTATAAAACACGTGAGATTAAGATAATAAATACGGCATACTTGTTGTTTGCCATCCTCCAACACTCTGAGCTTCTCTTTGTCCGCCAGGAGATCGAACACCTTGCCGGAATATATTTCGAAGAAGCTGGCGGAGACGACTAAATTCAATGGACGATACTTGGCCAATTTCAGACACTTGAACACGTCTTTGGCGACCATCGCGTATATACCCTTTTTACAGTCCTGCGTTTTCCCGTTGAAATCGCCGCCCATCGTGTGCGTTTTCCCGCTACCGGTCTGACCGTACGCGAAACACGTGGCCATTCCGCCCTCGAATATGGTCTGAACCAAAGGTTTCGCGGTGTACTTGTAGACGATCTCGTTGTTGCAGGTCTCGTCGAACGCGTAATCGAATCGAAAGATTTGGTTCTCCAAGTATTTGGTTAGATCGACTTTCGCCTTTGGCTCGTGAACCACCATCTGATCCTTGCTGGGCACGCTGATCACGTCCACTTCTTTGCGCGTCATTTCTTTCTTGTTCAACGGACGTTTCCTAACGCACACCGTGATCTGATGGTCCTCCACGGTGTCCGTGTCCCTAAGGGGTCTGAACTCGATGCTGTTTTGGTATTCTCTGCGAAGGAAAAAGGGACGTGTGAATATGGCGAAGATAAAACGAGACAGACTATCGACACTGACCTTATCATGGCGAGAAATTCCCAATTTGGATTTCCTGGGTCCAAATTCATGAGAGCTTCCTTTTCTTCCTTCAGTTCCGCTTGCCTCTGTCTCCTCTCCTCTCTGTTCTTCTTCAACCTCTCCACTTCTTTCACGACGTTCGATCTTCTACCTCGACCATTCTCGACCTGGGTTTGCTGCTGCTGCTGTTGTTGTTGCTGCTGTTGCTGAGACTGTATCTGCTGTTGTTGTAGCTGCTTTTGCTTAGCCAAGGCGGTGGTGGTCACGTTGAAAGGGACAGTCTGCGTGGTGGGTGTCGGTGGTATGTTCTCCACTTCTCGGCGGCTAGTTAATCCTGTCACGGAATCACCGTGTCCGTTCAAGGGGGGAGCTGGTGATATTATGTTGGTGGGTCGACCCGATTGTCGGGGCAATTGCCGATTCGAGCCAGCTGAAAACGATACACAGATCAGTCGCGTGATCTTCGGTGAAATTCAATTTATACCGAAATGATCGTAACGAGAGAGGGTGAAAGATCGAATTCGATACGAGTCGCGTGGTTACCGTGTTCGAGCTGCTCCGAGAACGCTCGAACGTTCAGATCGTCCGTCGTGTTTTCGTCGTCGGCGTCGTTTATCTTATTTTTCCTTCCAAAGCAGTAGCCAAACGGATCGAACCTCATGGCTCAAGGAGCGCTTGCACGCCACCGGCTTTCCTCTTCGATCGATTTCCAGCGAGGCGAAGGTTAGACGCGAGGCCGATCGTGCGAAACAGGAAGCGGAAAAGGAAAACGACGGAGCCAAGGAGCTAGGCGATAAAAACAAGGATAAAGGAGGAGGAGGAAGAAGAAGAAGAAGAAGAAGAAGAAGAAATATTTGAAAGTTAAAAGGCGCGGCGTGGATGAGGCCGGCGTACTCGGTTAAACGATCCGTTCATCGTTCGTCGAGGTCCTTGCCCTTGTGTGTCTTTGCATACGACGGCGCAGCAGCGTCGACGATACGATAGTCGGCGATAGTCTGCGACAGCCAGCTGCGGACGTTAGCACGCCACGTAGTAACGGCACACGAGCGACGATAGCCGGCGCACACCTTCGCCAGCTGGAAAATCGATTTATTCCACGTTCGCGTACGTGGCCGCGAAATGTCCCACGCGATTCGTACTCGATCGCCACTTTATTCTCTCTGTTCGACTACGTTACCCTACGGTACGTACCTTTTACCGGGATCGATGGCTTGGTAGAATGCTGGAAAAAAGAAACAGAGAAAACGTATCGTAATGTTCTGCTTGAAATAAAGTAAGGCAGGGGTGGTGGTCATCAAACTTTTCGAGAAACGGGCCGGATTGAAAAATATTCTTATTGAAATCCTATTAGAACATTAATTTATATTACACGTGTAAACAAATATAGAATGCAAAGCCAAGACATTTTATTATTATGAATTATTAATATTTCTTATATAAAATATTTATAAATAAAAGGAGAGCCGGATCCGGCCCGCGGGCCGTAGTTTGATGGCCGCTGAAGTAAGGGGAAAGAAAAGAAATACACGCGTGAATTAAATTCGTACGATAAGCGTCCGACTGTCCGACGGTGCGAAAAAAATAAAGCGATTAAAACGTTTCGTTGGTTGGCGGGAAATCAACGAAACCGTGAAGAAATTCACACTTTGAAGGCTGAATCGAAAGAACGTTGTTTCGTCGCGTAACAGGGTAACTCTCGATGATAAGATCGGTAAGGTGAGCGTTATCGAACGTAAATGAAGAAATAGAAAAAGAAACGACTGGTGGAAAGCGGATCGCGGTTGTGAAATAAAAGAGAAGCGCGTTGGCGAGGGGTGAAACGACGATGGATAAGATTTCAAGTAAAACGGGAAAGGTTCTAAGGAAGTTAGAATCAATGGCTGGAACGTGGTAAAGTGGCATGAAAGTGCGAGGAGCAAAGAGACAAGCAGGGAGAGGAATAAAGAAATGGGATGGAGGATTTACCGAAAGAGCAGAAACGACTCGTACAGGAAGCGTTGCGGATGCGAGGCCGTTTCTTGCGGGGTGCCGTCCAAGGGAGCCCTCCTCTTGGTTTTCCGACTCGTCTACCCCCTCGTCCTCTTCGCCCGACGAATCCTACGTTTTCGATAACGCGTCAAAGCGAAAAAGTACTCGCGATAGCTCGGACCGTTCGATCGAGTTCGAGGCAAAAGATGATCGAAGAGAAAAGAGATTTTCAACGAGGGGATCGACGAGCGCGAGCAGGCAGCGATCGTCGGATATCGCGACGATGAGACGACGATGCGAGGTGTCGTATTGGGATTCGATCGGTTTCGAACGGGAAGCCGAGATCGTTGACGATCCATGCGTCGACCCAAATCCGTGATAATGAGAGCAGCGTCCATGGAGGAAAAAATGTCATCGTGTTAGTAGCGGGAACGACGAAGCGACGTTGATCGTCGTTGCTCGATCGGTGATAACCGGTAAAGGTAAAACTTCGTTTTGGGGTACCAAAAATTAGCGGTTCAAAAATATCAAATCTTATAGTTTTCAACCTAAAATATTCAAAAATACAAATGAAAAGTTTCGTAAACCAATGGTTTCCTAAACTTTTTACTTGCATTTTCGAATGTGTTTCAAGTCGAAAACTAAAGATTTGATATTCTTTAACCAAAAATTTGTTGTCCCATAAGCCGAAGTGCAGTCCTGGTAACATTTAAAACCGCGTAACACCGAACGAGTAACCAAATGGATGACAGGATTACGCGACGACGATCTATTCAATGCGGTACGAAACACCGTTCGAAGTAGATATGTATTTCTTTCGCATCGACGAGTATGCGTCGAGCAGAGCAACGAACAAGATTACTCTACGATCGTCGTTTCGTTGGACGATACGTACCCTCGCCGCTCTGGAAGCCATCAACACGTGGTTGTTGATCGGAGCAGGTGGTCCCATGGTTTTCTGATTGGTGAGGTCGGGATTCAACGCGAGGATCGCATCGATTTCCACCTAAAACAGATACCAACACCCCTCGTTATCCTTCTAATCGATTCTAATCGTTCTTCGTCAACTTACCTCTTTCCCTTTGGTCTCTCCTCTCTCGAACCATTCTACGGTGACTGTGCGTTGTTCCCAATTAACGCCAGAGACCACCGCGGAGTGGACGCGACCTGAAACAATCGCGACACGCTTATCCTACCAGCCTCTTGGTTACTCAACTTCGCTGACAATCAGCAAAGCGTTCAACCATTTCTCTTTCTTTTCTCGGGTGCAAGAATAGGAGCGCCGTTCTTCTCTTTTCCCTTTACCATTGGAATTTGAAAAAGAAATGCGCGTCGAGGTCTGACGACGTCGGACATGCACAATTGAATCGAATCGAATGGAATAGGATAGAATAAGACGCGAGATCGAGTTGAAATGTTTGCGTCCGCGCTTCTTTTGTCGTGGTACACCTACGCGGCGTTGTTACGCGTGTAATCAAAGTCGAACCAATTACGGCAGTCACCGACTCGAAAACGTTACACTTCGAGTGATAAATTTGACAATTTTGATTAAGAAACAACGGGCAAATGGCAATTTGATAGACAATCCCTGTAAAGAGATAACAGAGGGTTGTCTATTCGTTTATGGCGCACATGGTGGATCAGAAACGAGGAATCGCGGAGAAACGTGTTCGTGGATGACGTAAGAACGGATAAAAGGTAAGGTTCGGCGAGGTAAGAATCTCGCGACGAGCCTCCTTATAAGGACCCAGCGCCCACGTGCGAGTCGCGAACGCGAGTGTAGCTCGGCTTTCGATTTCGGGCAAGGTCTTTCCTCGACGAGTACGCGACGTTCTGCAAAGCGAAACTAACCGATTCGAATTTTTCCAAATTTTCCGTACATGCGTTGTTGCACGCGAAACGCGTAGCTTCGCTGCTGGAACTAGGGATGTTCGATTCTTTAGATCATCAATTATTATCAAATTCAGAAATGATCTTCGCTATCATATAAAGTAGGTCTTCTACCTTTTGCTTAAAAAAATGAAGAGTTGAAAACTGAAATTAAAAAACTAAAAATTAAAAAAATTTTTTTGAAGATTAAAGTTTTCCATCTAGAAATGACTTCAGCTAATTGTTGCAAATGATTTTTATCCAGCTAGATTCGCGGTCTGGCCCAGTGTGTCGGGCGGCGTGTCGCCAAGTCGGCCACTTGTTGCGTTCCCAGCTCGAACAATGCGTTGCAGCGACGACCACGCACTCGTTCCGATCGCTCGTATTAATTCGTAATCCGTCTCGGACGAGGCTGCTATTTTTCTCGCGAACAACCGAATCAACCTCGAAAGCGAGCGTGAAGGTGCTCGATCACGAGGTTAGTCTAATTACGTGGAAGAGGCGAGGTATCGAGGATAATCGGATTCTGTTCGGTAATCGATCCGCACCGCTGAAAACGGCGAGAAGGCAGCTAGACAACGACGAAAGGGATGCGAGGAGGCTCGAAATTCGTACGCCTGGTGTACACCTATTTATATGGACGGCTGCAGCAAGCTATAAATATTATTAGCGTGTTTCGAGATTGGGTTAGCGATCCGCTTTCTTCCCGCGACCGTGCGGGCGCTTTTCCAACAACGCTACCAAGTAATTGCGAACGATTTTCCCGATCGATCGCAACCTCGAGGCCGGATTACCGAGCACCGTCGTCCACCTCTGACCGGTTGCTGCCTCTCCTTTCTCGGCGAGTGCTCTGAGTCATGGAGTTTCAACGAGAATTCGCGACCGATCGGTGAAACGACGGTCGTCGATCGTTGGCGGGGTTCTTTCCACCGATTCGTAAATTGGCCATGAAATGCACGCGCCTACCATACGCGTGCTGTTTTACTCGAACGCCCCGGAGGGGAGACGGCTGCGTTTCGTGCGTGACATTCAGAGCGCGTAAGAAGAACGCGATTAATGACTCGAAGAGGATACCTGGCGACGCTGATTTTTCCTCCTGTTTCGGTTGCACGCGTTGCGAACAAAGTTCCACGCGGTGAAAGGATATCCGTTGCACGCGACCGAGGGAAACGATCGCGAACCAGCTGGAACACCGGCTTCGTTGGATTTTCAATTCGGCCACGAAACGCGCCGCGCAAAATTGAAAAAGAAAAGAAAAGAAAAGAAAAAAAAACGGTAAACGAAATAAAAATGGCGTAAACACGTTTCGCGGTCGTAGCGCAAGGGCGAGTATTTGTACACAGACGCCGCAGGTGTACGTATCACCGATCGACGGTTATTATCGGCATTATCGCGAACCCCTCGAATCGTGATAGTTTTCAATCGCGAGGATACGATGCGTAATCCCCGCGGGGAGGATCGGTCGGTAGGTCGAGTGGTCGCGTTGCACCGCGATGCATCGAACGAGGTTAGGTTGGAATCTGGCAACGAACGTTGAACACGCCGGGAAGGTGCGAAGCGTCGCGTTAGAAGGGAAAAACCGGACGACTATTCGCGGAATATTAGGGGAGAATGCGACCATCTGGTCGACGAGGTGCCGAACGATAACGAAATACACGAGCATGTCGCGGTCGTCGTCGGATCCCTCGTCGACCGTTGTTGGCACCGACCCACCTTCCGAGAAACCTTCGACCGATCGACCGTTTGAAAACTGCTAAAAATACGTTTGGCTGGGATGATCGTTACTACTCACCGTCCGTTCTCTTGATGTTTATGCTGTAGCCGGTCTCGATGTTGCACATGCCGTGGTCCATGGTCATTTAGTCGTATTCTCGCGCCGTAGCCAGGACCGTGAAACAGCCGGTTCTTCACCGGATCGAGCGTCGACGATATTCGTGGTTAACGCGAACGAGAAACGTAACGATTCACTCGGAGAAGCCTTACTCACGGTACGGTCCTAGTTCGCGAGACTTCGGAATCCGACCGTTGACAGTTACGAGCTGGGGTTCGCGTTCAAAATCACGCGGCGGTGCGTTCGTCTTCCCCGCCGTGGTACTTTTCCCTTCCCGTCACCGGTTTGCCGTTGCTCTATTTTCTTTGTACGCCTTCTCGTTCCTGTACTACCGCTGACGTTCCTCCTCCTCCTCCAGCTCGTTATCGTCGTCGACGTCGTCGTCGTGATCGTCGTCGTCGCAGTCGCTGTCGCAGTCGCAGTCTCGTTCTCGTTATTCGCCGCCTCTGGTCGTTGTATATTTTCGCGTCAGGGACGTCACCGATCGTCCAAGGCACGCCCGTTTCGCGAATTCAACATAAAACGATACGTCGCGTATCACCCGCGACAACACGCTCTTTTTTCGCCAATTTATACGCACGCCGAAACGATTATGCCACGACTCGAACTTACATCCGGAGATTCGTCGAATTTTTACGAACAAGACGTTTCCGGGATTTTGTGCCGGGATACTGCCAGTGTCCGTTATTGACAACGGAAAGACTGCGAGCGCCAACTTTCGGTCGACCGCGATCGACGCGACATCTGTCAAACGTCGCGTTCTTCCTTTCTAAATCCTGCATCCTCCTCCCATCTATCGGACGTTTAACGAATCAATCTGACCCCTACCGATTGTTTTTTTTATTTTTTTTTTATTTGTAAATTATGCGGCAAAGAAGGAAACGCGTAGAATTGTATTCTTTAAACGTAGTTAAAAGTAGGTACTTGACATTATTTCGGATGTACGGCTTGCCGTACCAACGATTTCACCTCGTCTAAATCTAAGTCTGTGCTCGATTCGAACAGTTCCACGATACGCTTTACCCTGAAATCAAAATTTCGCTCTCAATTCCGAAGGACACGCTTGCAATTTTTATAGCAATTATCTTACGTTTCGAAGCGTTGATCGACCGGGGATGGTAACGTGTCCTGCTTGATCTTCTCGTACACCTGCAACGAATTCAATCGCACGACTTGAAAAATAAGTAGAGCGGGAAACAATGGAATTACATACCTCGAGGCTTCGCTTTACGACCTTTTCGTCCAATTCCGCGACTCTCGCGGCAGAATGCGCGAAGCTGCGCTGGCTACTTCCGTTGGTTAACCGATAAAGAAAGGCCAAACTGTCGTCCTCGTTCAATGTGTATTCAAAGGTCTACGCATAAGGGAAATCGCGCAGCTGCTTTGAATAGTTTTCCCGGAAATGTTTGCTTCGTTTACCTGAACCTGGATCAATGATGTTCGGGGAAGCAACGCGAGTACGCCGTGTGCGTGCGTCGTGGCAAACACGTGGGGACAATCGGCGCCTTTTTCCGCAAACTCGTTCAGCACGGCCGCGACCAGCGACGATCCACTAATTTCCGACGTATTCCTGTCCAATTCGTCCGTTATCACGAGGGACTTGCTTGTAGATGCGCGAAGAGCAACGTTGATCTGAAACCAAGCCATTTTTTCGTTCATCTTCAATCTATAAACAAGTCACCTGTATTTTACCTGTCGAAGATTTTGCAGGAACGAGCTAGCGTTCAAGCCGATGCTCTCCGTGTAAGACAGCTGAGTCGAGATACGATCGATCGTGCCGATGGTGGCCGATTTGGCTGGCACGTAAGAGCCTATGTGCGCCATGAATAACAAGAGCCCTACCTGTTTCAGATACACGCTCTTGCCGCACGAATTCGGCCCTGTTATGACTTTGATCAAACTCTTCCCGTTTCCCGAATGGATATCATTCGGCGCGAAGGTGCAATCGCACTCCAACAACGGGTGTCGTCCCTCTACTACCTCCAATATCTTTGAGTCGATTAAAATCGGTCTCACGTAATTGTAATCGCGCGCCACTTTGTGGAACGCGATCAACCTGTAATGGTAATTTCTTAATCGTTGCTTCTTCGAAACTTTATTTTGCGTATACGTACGTGTCCAGTTCGGCGCACAATTGAATCGAGCGCAAGATCGACCCGGTATGTTTCTTTACATATCGCACCAACTTTTGTATGATATGATTTTGTCGCATGGCGATCTTCAGAAAGATATCGCCCACCGTTTCGTCCAGCTCTGAAACGACGATGCAAAAGAATTCTCGTTATTGTAAAAAGGAAATTACGTTTCGTTTCCTGCAAACCTTTGGCCGAAGAGCTTTTGTAATACCGCACGTCGTTGATGGTGAATTTGAATTCCAAATCGGTGAAGAGAACGTCGTCGTCCGGTGGAGTCGGATTCCACTTGTTTATCGCCAGCACGTAACCGATATTTGGCAAGTATAGCATGTTGCAGCCTTCGACCGAAGGAGGAAGATGTTCCCGCATGTCTTTCTCTGCCATCCGGGTGAGCACCTCGGGCAAAGTGCGTCGTACGTGATTCACTAAAAAGGAGAAAAGAAAATGACGAAGAAATGGAAAGATGGAAAAGCATTTCTACCCACGTTCGTCCAGCAAAGGATCGACGTTCGGTTTCACCACGAGTTTCCCTTCTCGCCTGCTCTCGCCGAAATCCACTATGTACTCGATAAAGTACTTGACGTATTGCATCTCGGTAGTGACGCTCTCAGCGATTCGCTTGAACGTTGGAATCTTTTCGGCGTGATCCTCGCATATGTCGCCGATGCAAATTACGTGTGATACGGTCTGAAAGAGAACGAAGTAGTAAATCGTTGCCTCGTCCCTTTGATAAGCAACCGTTCCGCCACGAGAAACGAACCTTGTGCAATTTATACCAATTGGAGGCTTTCGCTTGAGGCCCGGAACAACAGGCGAGTATAGCGTTGGTCAAACGGTACACGTGCCTCAAGCAACTCGACAGGTTCTCCATGAAGTTTTGGTTGTTAAGGTCCAAGAAGAATTCGATCGCGTTCAATCTCTCCTCCAACACGTCCAAGTTCCGCGTCGGATGATGCAGCGCTTTCCTGTTGACGATTCGATTACCTTACCATACAGATACACCGACTTGATCGGTGGCTGAGGAAATAAAGGATTTACCACAGAAACTGCACTCCTGGTTGAGAGAGACAATAACGACTGAGCAGGGTGAACAGGCTCGCGCCTCTCGTTTTCGAGTCCGTTTTTCCAAACTTGAACAGACTTGGATGATCCTTGGCTCGCACGATGTTCAACGCTTCGTAGGTGTCTTCGTCTATCGCGACCAGGTCTTGACTTTGTTCGAGGAAATAGTAAGAGGTAAGATCGTGAGCAATGTAGGATAGATGGTAACAGAAAGGATTGCTTACAGGGTAATGAAATTAAGCGAGACGAAGGACGGTCTTCCGGATGGAACTAAGGCGATATCGTTCCAGTGTTTGTCGATGAACAACAACAGCGAACCCAGCGCGTGAATCATGGTGCAACATTTAAAATTGAGTATAGTGTTCAAGAAAGTCAGCCTGTCCGCGATACTCGCCTCCTTAGGTTCGGATTCCAGCCGCAAACAACGCACTCTCTGTGAGCATCGCTCGTAATTGTGCTCTTTCCTGCACATTACCTTCAATTCCGCGGTGCGCCTCGAGTCGTAGGAACTCAACGAAGCTTGGTTCGGTGTATCCCCTGTTATCATCTCTTTCAGAGCGACGATGAACGCACCAGCCACACCGGCGTACGTGAGTACGTAACGTGGCATACACTGCCTGTACAAAGCTTTCATCGCGTCGAAACACTCGACGTCGTCCGTCGTATCCTCCATCACGAACAATTCGGACGTGAGAACATTGTAATACGCGGCACCCAACCGATTCTTGTTCCAAATTATCGATAAAATGATCTGCGAAACGAACGAGCACCAACATACCGTGCGATCTAGTGAAAATTCAATTTCTCTACAAACCTCGTCTTCGTCTTCGTAAATACCCGTCTCTATTAATCTGGGTTTGTTAACATTATCGTTGATGCCTTTCGATTGTAATTGAATCGGAATATCAATTCCCTGCAACGAACTGTCTTCGTCGTCGCTGCTGTTGGACAACAATGACTCGAATTCGCTGCGTCTATAGATACGAAGGAATAAAGAGAAAGAAAGAAATGAAGAAAAAAGGAAAGAAAATGGTTTGTTACATTGCTGGAATCGATGGTATGGCTCGACGAATCCTAGAAGATCCATCGGTCGATGAAGTAGAAGCGATAACACCGGCAACGACAATGTTCGTATCCGCCATTTTGCTGGAATAATGCGACGCCAAACGCGGGAGACTACGCGCATGCGCGGAGTCTGCGCAGCCGTATGCGCAGAGTCTGCGCAGACGTGTGCGCAGAAGCAAAGTGAAATATTTAAATTTAAAAGAAAGCGACTTTTAACGAGACACTGTTTTATTTTGTTATGTTACATATGTACATACATACATACATATACATATATACGTAGAGTAAATATAGGTTGAACGAGAGGATTGCGTTGCATTGAAAGGAGACGGTAAGAGTTGGTTAGCTTGGAACAGGTGGAGGTGGTTGAGGGTTGAAAGAAATCGGTCTGTAGGCTTTCTGCTTGGTGAAAGGTTGCACTCCGCTCAGTGTAAAATCGTGCGTTGCTTTCCTCGGCTGTTCCGTTGCTTCCACCGGGTCGTCCAGTTCCTTGTCCCCAGTCCCCGGCTCCTCGCTTTGTCCTGGACTTCCGCCGGACCTGCTCAACCGTTCGTTCGTTTTCTTTGCACACGTCGTTTAACTCGTTTCGTTGAAAAGGTTTCGCGGAAATGAAAACAATTTCTACGTGGAAGGAACGCGCGGAAGGAATTCTCGCGAACGACACGCTTCTTGCAGATCCATGCGCGATTAAAAGCGTATCCTCGCATAGCTTTAGCGAAGCGTTGTTAAAAGGTGACTAGAGTCGCGTTAGAATTACTTGCGTCATGCCCAACTTAATACCTGGATGGAACGAAAAGGAAAAGCGAACGATTAGCGACCGTTTACCGCGAGGTGAGGCGCGATAACGCTATTCTACAGGGAATCACCGGAACTAAGAACCGATAAAGACGTCTATGATCGCGATTCACGGGAAAGATGAAAAGAAAAAGAGGAAGACGCGTACCCAGCTCGAAAAGATTTGCCGTTGCTTCCGGTCTGCCTGGAGTGCGGTCTCGTGTTCGGCTGCGAGAGTTCGCTGTCGCTGCTCGCAAACGAAGTTTTGGTTATCACGGCACCGTGGGCGAAATCCTTCCTAAGAAAAAGAAACGAAGCAACGGTGGTGTTTACTGTTGGTAAAGGAAAAGATCAGCTCTCCGTTGAACTTACCTGTAATTGTCCGACCTCGGAGTGGAATTGGAAGCGACCGGCTTGGCCGGATGGACGTTCGCGTCGACAAAAACAGGAGAACTTTTCGGGATGTCGCAAACGATCTCCGGATGGACGGTGGTTTGCTTGTGTTCCAGGTGCGACGAGGCGTCCGGCGCCCAGTCGTAGTACTTCGCTCGATGAGCGGTCTGTTCGCCGGCGCGACGTTTCTTCGAGTCCGAGCCAACGTTTCTCTTCCGGCGATGTTCCTCGTGGACGAAGCTTTTGCCGGACGCTGGGGTGGTGTTTCCGATCGGCATGGAAGTCGGAGAGGAAGCGGTGGAAGACGGAGCGCCGTCCGGATCGGCGCGAGACAACTGCGAACCGTCCCATTTCGGACTCGCCAGACTACTGCAATTTACCAACCAACCAACTCGCGAGATGTAGATTTGCCGCGATCGCTCTAAAGCTGTTACTTACTCGAAATTTTCTTCCATCTCTTTGAACAAGCGCAACTGTTGCCTGATGTTCGCCTTCTCTTTCGCGCGTTTCCGTTGAAACTCTTCCTCGACCTTTCGCATCGCTTCCAGTTCACCCTTCCGCTGTCGTTCCTTCGCTTCGGCTTCCCTCGACAACTTCTCGGCCAACCTGCGCCTCTCTATTTGCCTAACGGTCGATTGAAAAGTGAATCTTCTGCTCTTTCGTTGAGGTTTCGTCTCCGTCACCTGCGAGGACGTCTGTTTGCAGGAAACCACTTCCTCGCAACCGGACGACACCCTCTTTGCCTCGTACATCTCGGATTCCTTCCTTCCCCTCGAATTCTTCGCGTCTATGTAACCTCTGGAGTTTCTAGATCGTCGTTTCGCCGGCATAACGTCATTGTTGTCCTCGTCTTCGTCCTCGTCCTCGTCGCGTTTAACTTTCTCGCCGTTAAAACCCTGTGCCCGATGTTCCGCGTCGTTCGATTCCGGTAGATACATCACGTGTCCGCCCGGGGTCAAGTAAGAGAAAGACGGTGGTTTCATGACGACCGGGAAATCGTTAGACTTGTTGCTTTTCGAGCCGTCCGCGTCGACGCGTACCCCGTCGGCTTCGTATCGTACAGAAGCGTCAACGTCCGCGTCCACGGCGTCACTGTCCTCGTCATCGTCCACGTCGTCATCCTCGTCCTCGTCCTCGTCTTCGTCTCCATCGTCGCCGTCGTCGTGTCCGTCTTCGGCGCGTGGTTCGTTCTCGTCGTCCTCGGGGCCGCTGTCGCGTCCGTAAACACGCTGCCCGGTAGATTCGCGGGATAAATACGGTTTCCAAGCGGACGGCGAGTTTCGCGACGCATCGACGACCCGACTGTGTTGCAACGAGTTTGGCGCGCTCGAGGACAAGAGCCAATTGTCGTCGAGAAGGTCGCGGGTGGAACTGGTTCGTGGGTCGTGCGCGCCGATGCCGAAAGCTCCGGACACCGACCTCTTCAGTTTCTGAAGGGAATTGAAGGCGGATCCTTCTCTGGACTTCGGGTCAGGAGCGCAGAAATAGGTTCTCGCGTCGTCTCTGGGCAACGAGAGGGAGAAGACGTGAGCTCGAGGGGGATATTTAAACGGGGCTGGCAACGGTGGAGGCGGCGGCGAGTCGACACCGGCGTCGCTGCTCGATTCCTCCCCCAAGTCCTGCTGCGGCGTCCACGCGGGCCTGATCGGCGTCGTTTTCATCCTGTTGATCGTACTCACGTCCAACGAGTCGTCGTTCGCCGCCCCGGCGTCGCCGGATATGCCCGAATCGCCGGACTTGTCGTGCCAGCTCCTCGGGCCCAGCGACAACGGAAACGGGGGCGGCGGTCTCGATGAACGTTCTATTCGTTCCTCGAACGTCACCTGAAACGCCAACCGGCTAGAGAATTTGTTTCGTCGGATCCATCGAAAAACGCGTTTACGAACCGGCAACTCTTCGCTGGCGGTGCTCATGCTTGGTCCGGGTGCTTCCAGTGCCGACAGCAATCTCCATGCGGCCGACGGCGAAAATCGTGGAATCTCGAGCTGTTTCTTCGGCAGAGTTGGTCGCAATTTCAACGAGATGTTCTCGACCACGTTCCTCTCCTAAAACAGGGTTAAAGAGTCGCGTCAAAGGAAAAAGAAGGCGTTCCGATAGAGCAAAGGATCTTAAACTGACGTTGTCGTCCTCGTCGCCGATCAGATCCACCGTCGGTCTACCATCCTCGTTCCCACCGTCCGGAAACTTGAACTCAGCTTCCTCGGTTCCCCGCAGATCTGGCTCGTTGCTTTCCGTCCGCGTTTCGTTCATTCCAAAATAGAAGGTCTTTGGCGCGGATCGCGTCGGGGAGACGAATCTAACGAATCCACAGAGACCATTTGATTTTCAGATCACACGGTCGAAAGCGAATGAAAGTTTAAACCAGTAACTTACGAACGACGGTGTTCCTGTCTGGAACGATCATCCTCGACCACGGACGCGGTAGTTTCGCCGACACGGTTGCTCCTTCTCTTCGTATCCGATTTGTCCGTTTCCACGCCGTCCGTTCGTTCTCCGTCGATCGAACGTTTTCGACGAGCGCCGTTCGACTCGCCGTTCCATCGTCCAGGATCCCGATTCTCCTTGTCTCTCAACGTTTCCGGACCGCTCGCACCCGTAACGGTTCTCTCTCGCGCGAGTTCAACGGCCTTGGCGTACGATCCGCTTCGACGTTTCGTCGTCTCGTCGTCCTCGAGTCTCCGAAGCATCGGCTTCACCGGCTTCGTAGGTTTCACGATCGCGTCTCGATCCACGCTGGTCGATCTCGCGTGGTTGATTTTCCCCTCGGCTTGAGGAGGCGCCGCCGGAACGAGGGATCTTTCTTCCTCCGGCGATGCGTTCGCCGCTCGTCCCTCGAAATCAGCAGCTTCGAGGCCGACCGATTTACCGGTGCAGTCGAGCTTGTCGCGAACTCGCCTCGCCACCTGGATCAGCTCCGCCTGAAACTCGGGACTGCTCATACTCCTCTGCAGAGTGTTCTTCCCGTCGGTGAGTTTGCATCGATTTCGATGATCAGACGTCTGCTCGTTGAAACGATTCGGACTGGAAGCGTTCCAACGATTCGAAGCGGATCGTTGATCGGTGTTCTGTTCGATCGTACGGCTGGCCGACTCGCGTGCACGATCGAACGAACGAGCCAGCCCGCCGGAGGACAATTGCCAAGTGACCTGAGCCTTCTTCGTCTCCGCTCGAGTCTTGAACAGACGAGATCTCCTCGGGGGTGGTTGAAGCTGCTGTTGTTCGAGTCTGCAACGAGTCTCGCCATCGCCGCCTCCGCCGAGAGTCGACGGTGATTCGTCCGCGAGATCGCCGTTGCTCGGAGGAGCCGGGGCTTTGTACTTTTTCCTAGCTTTGTATCTACCTTCGAGCCGTTCCTTGGACTCTCTGAGTTGCGCTCGTTGACCGTTCGAGGTTCGAGCACCGTCCTCTCTGTCGCTCGATCTGCCGATACTCGAACGGTCCTGGATCGACGAGGAAGCATCCGGGGAGTAACGGAGATCGGGCTCGCTGTCGAATCTCTTCAAGTTCGAGGTCGCTTCCGCTCGATTTTGCTCCGCTCGATAACGACAACAGTGTCGGTCGATCCTTCGCGATCGGCCCTCGGCAGGCTGGCACGCGGAGATGCTTCTCTCTCGAAACGGCTCGTTCCTCTGAAACACGTCAGGATCGCAGCAATCCCTCTAACTTTCAACCGCGTAATCGTGTAATCTGTAGCGTTTACCTTGGCGAAATCGCGGGAGGATGAAAACGTTGGCGCTCTGCGACCGCTTATCGTGCCGCCGTTCTGTATGATGGATCCGTTGTCGGTGGCGCGTAGTCTTTGATTAGGTGGCTCGGGGAGAACCTTTCGCGCCGCCACCACCGGCGCAGCTTGGGAACGGTGATGGTGCCTGGCCAGTTCCCGAGGGAACGACTGTGACCATCCTCGGCTTGCCTCCGACGTCGTTGCCAGTCCGTTCGAACACACGGACGCGGCCTGTTGCTCCCGAGAGCTGCTTCCGTTATTGCCCATCTTCGCCTTCTCGCTACGAGAAACCCGGCTCGTCCTCCATCTCGCATCTGTCGTATCGAAACGAAACGAAACGAAAGGAAAGTTGATAACGAAGTTTCTCTAACGGTTTCGAATCGATTCGAGAGTGCCCTGCTCGTCGAACGATGTACTACGCGTCGCGACGAGACGAAACGAGACGGGTTCGATTTCTCGAGAGCCGGTAATCCGCCGGAGGGAATGAAACGCGTACCATTCCGCGTCGATGTTCCTAGAGGCCCGCGACGTTGCGTAAAATCGAAGAGAAAGCTGTGGAGAGACGCGCACACGGTTCCTTCTCGCACGACGATCCTTATGCGTTAACGACGCGAACAACCTGTGTGCACCGATCCGCCGACGGAACGCTGGAACAGGTAGCTCGCGTGAAAGACGGTGAAAGAAAAAGAAGTTTGGCTCGTGATCGAATGGGATCGAGGTCGCGGTCCACGCGCGAAAAAGAAAGTCTTCCTGCTGGGCTGAACGCGAACGGGTGGGAAACGCGAGTTCGATCCGGCACATCCGGTGAGAGCGGAGAAGCCGCGACGACGACGACGACGACGACGACGACTGTCTCTTTCTCCCTCCTTCTCTTCTTCCTTCTCTTTTCGCTTTCGAAGTCGAGCGCGCGCGTTCGATGACCGAAATTCGTTTAACGAGAACGCAAACGGAATCCGTGAGGAATCTGAAAGTCGGCAAATAAGTCGAAGACACGGAAACACGCTCCATTCGCTGGCATAGAAAGCGGCCCCGGGAACGCGGTATGTATCGAGAAAACGCGTCGAAGAACTCGCCAACTCGGTCAACGATCGACTACGTCTACCACGCGCGGATCCGACGCGACGTCTTCGATCTTATCTCCGATCGATCAAACTCGAAACAGAGCACAGAGGAGATTCGTTCCCACGAACGATTTATTCGATCGAACGCTTTTCTTTCGCACCTAGCCAACAACGATCGGTCGCGGATCGTTAGTTTCTTTCACGGAAGAATTGTTCACGCTGGACCTTTGTCTCGATTTCTCTTCGCGGCGTAAAAGAAGGAGAGAGACGAGCGGGATATCGTGTGGGAAAGGATAATTGTATCGTGAAACGCGAGTAGCAGGGAAATTGTAGCGACATCGGCAGCGTCTGGAGAAGGTTGCCGGGCTCGATGAGCCAACAACGCAAGAACGAACAAGTCGAGCGGGAACGCGGAAATCGCGTGCAGCCGAGTAGATGGAACGGTGCAACGATCGCCGACCCTTCTCATTTATGAAACGAATCTTTTCTCTAGCTTGTTCGTTGAAACATCGCAGATGGGAAGGAGAAGAAGCCTTGTTCGGAAGAGATTCTCGCGTGGAATTTCGGAGAAGAGAGAAGAACAGGTGTAGAGAGAGGAGAGGGGTAGAGAGGGAGAAGGGAAGAGCAGGATGTCAAGAACGAGCACGGATAAGTTTTATTCGCGAGGCATCTGGGTCAGGCAGAGCCGCGCAAGTGCACCGTGGCGCACCCATTCCATTCGCACCTGCGCGCATGCGCTTTGCCTGCTCGAGGCTACGCGAATCGGAATAGTTTATCGAAGAAATTCCATCCGTCGAGCGGTAACTCGATTTGCCGATCAACTAGAACGCTCGGAGGTGAACAACGGAGGGTGGAACCAGAGGATGGAAAATGCAAAATGCCAATAACGGATCGTAGAAGATTGAACGTTTCAGAGTAGCCGCGTCTACGGTATGGAGAACAAGCATCGAGAGTCACCGAGAGCCGTTTCCCAGGAATTTCGGTATGCGGAAGGAAAGCTACGAAGCCAGGTTCGCCGAGTGATTGAGCGAAAGGCGAACAAAACTGAACAGAAGGGAAAAGAAGAGAAGAGTGTAGTAGGTAGGTGTGCGTGCTGGTTTATCGTAGGTTGCAGCAGCGAAGGATACAACGGATACGAAGAAGAGAAGGAAACGCAACGGAGCGAAAACGGAAGTTCGCCGGTTGCACGTAGAACGGTGGTGGATTCTCATCGATCAACCCTCGGAGCAATTTTGTCCGCTGCAGCGGCTCCGTTTTCCATACCGATCCACGGGATGCGCGTAATCTACGTGGCACGCGTTTCGCCTTCTCACCCTTCCACGTCTCTTTCCGTCGGCCTCGGATTACCGGTCTCCTTTCAGCGAACCTTCTCCTCTCTATTATCGTTCTCCGCCGATAGCTTGCCGATCGGCCGATGCATCGCGAAACCGGCGTCGAACATCCAGGTCGTGAGACGAAACGCGTTGCTTGCAAAACTTCCTGCGAGCACGCGTGCGCGTAACATTCTTCGCGGCTACGGACGTTTCGTAATCTCGTTTCTCCTCGCGAGACGAAAACTTTCTCGATCCCAATCTTGGCGGTGCGATGCACGCTTGGACCATCGAGCATCGTTTTGAAGTCTGCCCGAGAGAAACGCTTGACCGCGACGCGACGCGACGCGACGGATGCAAAGGCATCGCGCTCGATGCTAGACGGCAGAAAAACAACGGTAAACGGCAGTAACTCGCGCGAATACCTTCTTAGCCATTTTGCTCGATCCTCGGAACGTCTATTTTATTTCCTTTTTCTTCGAAAAAATCGACTCTATCCTATAACCGCGCTCGTTTCGCGAGGACGTTGCGTTTACCATGAAATCCGCGTAGGCTGTTCTCCAATGACACAGACGATAAGTCCGTTCGCGAAACATTCTCGACGCTCACGAACAAGGAATAACAGGCAACGAGAAGTGAAAGTTGCTCGCGCAAACGTATTATAAAACGTAAAACGATGCGAAGTAAAGTAACGTGTTTGCTTGAAATCCGAAGCTGGCGATTGTCGATCACGTCGATTTGCATTTCGCTCGATCGAAACGAAACGGTCGCGTTGATACACGCCGATTAGTAAATCAACGCCGATTTCGTACCGTAAGCGAACCGAGCCGAACGGACCGCGACAAGTTCGTTGGAGCGAGTCGCTTTCGCGATACGCGCGACTACGCCAGGCGACGTGTATAAAGGAGAAGATGAATCGGTTCGGTTCGATTCGATTCGACTCGACTCGACTCTGCTCGAGCGAGTTTGCTTCGATCGAGGTCGGAACCCGTGAACCGGTAAGATCAAAACGGTAAAACGTTGCGACGAGGCGGACCGGTCTCGTCGCAAACCGATTTTACTCCCTCGACGTTGCATTACTACAGCCTGTTCTACGATCCGATCGAATTGAAAAATTATCATCTGACTGAAATTCTTTTCCTAACGATTCTAACCGACAAACAACTCGGATTATCCTCGCTTTATCGTAGCCAGAGACAATTGCGACTCGATAGAGCGGAGAAGAATGCGGTTCGGATAATTGAGAAAAAGGGACGAGTTTAAAGCGCGCGTGTGTGTGTGTGTGCGTTACGTAAGGAAACGCGTTAAAACGATAACGATCAGCCTTGCCGGTAAAGGAGCCTCGCCTTCTTCTCGCTCGGTTGTCTCCGCGGCTAGCCTCCGCTGATTCTTCGCCAACGAGCAGCGTAAACAAAGCTAACTCTCGAGCGCGGAGCATGGACCGCGTAACGGGCCAACGTCACGGCGCGTTAACGTTCTTCCGATTCGTTCGCGCAATCATTCCCCTGGCTTTTCGCTTGAAACGGAAATCTCCTCTGATCAAACGCGGGGCAACAGTTTTCGCTGCTTTCGTTCGAGCGAGGGTAATATCCTAGCCGCTTTCGTTTCGTCGCGTTCCACGAAATTACACGCATTGTCTTCGAACGGGAACGCGTTTCCTTCCACGGCTATTGTTTCTCCTCGCCTCGAAATATCGTAGATATTCGTTAGGAACAGGATGAAGTAAGTATACTCGTTACGATCCTCGTCCGCTCTCATCGTAGACGATACTTTAACGAATTAAAAATCATTTCTCGATGGAAATCAACGCGCTTTTTAACTCGAAAATCTTGTACTACACACCGATCTTCAATTCGTTGTCTCGTAGCTCTCCCTGTCTTCCTGTATCACCAGATTACTCGATCCATCGATCGATATCTTTCGGATGATATTCCCAGAGGAGCAAAGCGGTTGTTTTAATTCGACCCGACGGGCTAGTTCACTATCACAAACAATCTGACAAGTGTCGTTCGCGTTCAAGATGCAGCTCTCGTTGCACCGAAGCACACGCGCATTCCGCGGCCGAATTTCGAATCTACGAACCCGCGACTCTCCTATATCCTTCTTACGTTCCGAATTTCCATTCGAACAACCGTGTTTACTTTTCGTTAAACAAAAACGACGGGCATGGAAAATTCAGGGGACAGGAGAGACTCGGGTTAGAGATATAGAGAGAAAGAAATCGGAAGAGGTCGAGGATAAAAGTAGGGAAAAGAGAAAAAGGATAAAGAGGAGGAAGAGGAGGAAAACAAAGATGTAAAACGTGGTAGCAAAGAACGTATCGGCGATAGAACGTCTTGAAACAGAGTGCGATTCGCGTGTTCGCTATCCTCGCGCGCGACGCAAAATCGGAACTGAACAGCGGCTCTCTCGAATCCCCCACCCTCGAATACCTGGTTAAAACCGTTCTCCTACCTCCACAACCTACCATCAACCTACTCTATTCCTTCCTCGTTTCCCCACTACATTCGAGTAACGCGTAACGTTTTACTCCCCTCTTTTCCTCTTTCTCGCTCTTTAAACCCTTTCCTCTCTACATTCCTCGCGCTATACCTTCTACTCGGCTATGATTTCTCGTGTACTTGATGCCGAACGCATCGACATATTTTTCCTGCAAGAGATTCCAATCGAGATTCAACTCCTTTTGTTCCTAGACTCGCTCCGAGGCAATAATTCTTCACCTTCGATCGCTTAGTTACGCCGAATCAATCAGTTATGCCTAAATGTACATAGATTATGAATAATTTAGATTTTATATTTGAACACTATCAGACAAGCTTATGTACAAATAGAAATAAATACTACTGTAGTTATAATATATACTTTAATCTATGATACTGCATAAAGCGACGAAATTTTAAGTCCTATGTACAAATGTCAGCGAAATGATTCGTTTTATTTGTGAGGAGGCCAAGTCCACTGATGCGCCGGAGGTTCCTCCATCAAGTTCTCCCATGGTTTCCATTTTAACATATCCTTAGCCAAGATTGTTTCATTTTTTGCTTGTATTAGAAGCTCTTCAACTTGGCCACAGCCTATTTTCTCTTCCACTGCTTCGACTGTTGGGTTCTGTGATACAACATTGAATGTAACATTATCATTTTAAACTTGCTTACCGTATCGTTTAAATGTACGAAAACAATCGTTAGTCACCTGCTTTACAATATCTTGTCTTTCCTTAACCAGTTTCTCGGTATATCTTCTGTAAGCAGAGTCTTTTGGCATGGCAGCCAAGAGACGCAAAAGTTTCTCGTACGTTATGTCGAGTTCACGATGAGGGAATTTCAGAACAGCAAGACCAGTTAATCCTGTTGTCTAAAAGAATAGAAAATCATTAACAATGTGGAAGAATTGACCGCAAAATCCAAAGGACAGCGAAACTTTATAGTATGGTTATGTTTTGAAAGTAACCAGTTTCGCATCGATTAAATGTTCTTATAGGTTATTGATATATCTATCGAATTATACAAATTCCTTACCTTTTTCAGCGCACCTGCCATGCTCGATCTTAATATTTGACACGATTCACTGAAAACAAAGATTTTATTAGCAGCTCCTAATTCACCTCTAACCTGATCTACCCCAATACAGGGCAGGTATTTGTAGTGGTACCACTGTTAGGTAAATTGGTTACCAACTATACACGCCTACAAAATCCCCTAAATAAAAAGTTTGTTGTAAAAAATCCTTCTCAACACGTTGCATTCGATTAGGAAAAGCGTTGTAATAATTAGACCATTTTAAAGATAAAGTATTTATTTGTATGTTGTCAAAAGAACATGTTTATCGGTTAGATTTAGCGACACGCTCGAGTTCGTCCTTCTTTTTGATCGCATACGAATTTGATGAACCTTTCGCGGCATTGATAAGTTCGTCGGCTAGGCATTCGGCAATTGTCTTAATGTTACGGAATGCGGCTTCCCTAGCACCAGTACATAATAACCAGATCGCCTGATTAACGCGTCGTAACGGAGATACGTCTACTGCTTGTCTTCTGACCGTGCCAGCGCGACCGATACGAGTAGAATCTTCTCTTGGTCCTGAATTGATGATGGCCGTCACGAGCACCTTAAACAAAGAATACAAACGTGTTAAAATGTTAAATGGTTATAAAATATGTAGAAGGACTTTTGCAGAATATTACCTGTAAGGGATTGTCTCCCGTGAGAAGGTGGATTATTTCAAACGCATGCTTCACGATCCTGACTGCCATTAATTTTTTGCCGTTATTTCTCCCGTGCATCATTAGCGAATTCGTAAGACGTTCTACGATAGGGCACTGAGCTTTACGAAACCGCTTCGCGGCATAACGTCCGGCAGAATGTGGAAGATACTTAGCATTTTTCTCCTTAACGGCAATGTAATCTTGCAAGGACATATCGTTTACTTGCACATCGTCGCAATTCCAACGACCGAACAATTTAATTTCTGGTAACTCTGCGGATAGCGTTACCGGTAAGGCCGCGGTAGTGGGTACCACTATATCGTCAAACGTTTCTATATCAGCCATGATTATCTGGAAAATAAAATTGGTCAATTAATTCAAGTATTTTTCATCAAAGTTATATTAAAATCAATTATAAATCTTATAGGTAACCAACAAGTAGAAACGATGTAAAGTTAAAAAATTATTACAGGTGTCAAATTTTGATACTGCGATAAATAACAAAAGGGAAGTAGTAAGTAGGCCGGAAAGTAAAATAATCGGTTGTGTGATGCGTAAAAAATAAAAACAAATATATTCAAATGTCAACAAATACAATGCATCGAGGGTGAAAAGAATATGGAAATGTTGTTTAGCTGGAACAGAAAATTTCTGACACGTATCGTGCTATCGAATCGTTTCAATCGAAACGGTTCACACGTTAAAAACAATTTTTGTTCCAAGTTAAAACGTTTGGTGAAAATCACTACACTCTCTGTTGATATAAAACCTATATGAAAATCGTGAAAGCATGTGGCCATGTGGTCGCACGTACAACTGGAACACTTTCCGACTGAACAATTACAGAACATATCGTACATTTACAAACACCAACTAGCTCCGTATATTTCCAGCTACTCGATATCACTTTTGCGTACACAACCGATGGGTAAATACATCGAATCTCCGAGTTCCTTACCATACAACTTACGTTCACGTCCTCTTTGGAGCAAGCGTGAACAGGAAAAGGCCATGACAGTGATGGCGCTTCGACCAGTGATTGCCGGATCTCGAGTACCCTAGTCAAATTCACCGCTATATGTTATAATATTTCAACTTTCTGTCCTGTACACGAGTCACAGAAACCAGAATGTATCGTTACATAATTAATTATTCTAATTTTACTAAACAATTTATCTATCGAAGCAACGTTAAAGGTAAAACGGTTTTCACGCGTTAAGTCGCTCGTTTGATTACGAGGTGTTTACAGCAATTCTGTAAACGCACAAGTGGAGGCTATTGGTTCGCGAGTTGTCATTTTAATCGTGTATTTGTGAGAAATTCTACTTAAACTATGTATCGTTGTTAAATTTTAGTGATTTTTCGTTGTACCGTCATAACCTCGTAAAAGTGCATGTGTGAAACAATTTATTATAGTGCGTAATTAAGTGTTCTTTGTGTCGTGTCGAGGGTTAGTACCGGTTGCTGAGTAAACCGGTACATGTCGAAGGGGAAAGTTCCTATGAAGTGCGAGAGATGTCACCACTAAATAATCTAAAAGAACTTCCGTTGTTTGGAAGGAAACGGTAAGGATCGTTTATTATTTTTGTGTTTCCGTCTTTTAGACGACACTAGAATTTAGTGGTAAATAAATTCGACTTCCCTATGAATCAATTATATATTTATATATTCAGCGTCGAAACGCTGCCAGAAAATTCAAGTACACGCGTACGGAATATAAAATGCTTGTAAAGCAGGTAGACGAGTAAGAAAAATAAGTAATATATGAAAGTCTAAATATTGGTCGTTGGTCGTTTCTTCGACTGCATAGATATTCTAGTCGAACGTAAACGCAATTAAGCGCGTCGCGTCATCGTTAAGGTTCCATAATTGCATTCGCGTAAAAGCAATTACGACCTCACTCTCGGCGACGAGTTATTTGGTTTGGGTGAAACAGATAGCACGGCTAACTTGTAAACACTATACTCTGTACTTTACTCGGTACGTATATTTAAATTCAGAAATAAATTCTCCGAATTCTGCGACTCGATATTCTGACGTGGGTGAATAATTTAGTAGCGGATGATAGTTGTTAAAAAAATATTTTTGATGTGATTGTTTTGAAACGACGAGAACTTGTTTCGTCGAAGTAGGAGCGGTGATCTCCATTCATAATCTTCGCTATAGGTACGAGGAAATATTTTCTTTCCAACTGGAAATCGCTCGTAACACACGTAGGACACTGAAAGAATTTTCATCTCTTCCCGTTTGCTTCTATTTTCTGCTGGTTGCTGTTCTTGAAAACAACACAGTGGTAGATAAGTAGAAGGGCATTGATAGCCGAATCGTGGGGGATCCGAGCGTGGGGTGTATCCTAGCAACTTACCAAACCGCTAGAGGGTAGTGGTTCAGTAACGTAACTACCGATCTTGGTACCTGTCGCATTAATAATTTTGATCGTTGCCTCGTGTTTTTACACGGGTACGTATACTAGTAAACAGAGCGATAAAAGTGACAAAAAAGCGATAAGGTCCGGTTCACTTTCGGACGCGTGTCAACATGCACGTTTATATGTTTGAAATCGAGCAGAGTGAATTCTAGGAAAATTTTATTCTTTTTTTATTACGACTATAAGCCAGAGTCATATTTGGTATTTTCACAATATTTCTTACCGATTCTATCGCGGTCGATCGCTTTTACCTTTCAATTCCTATTTCACCGTTCCTATCGTAAACCGATACAATAACGTGTCACAATAATCGTTCGTTGAAATAAAGAAAGGAAAGAGGGGAATGAATAGGAAGGGAGAGAGTAGGGGGAGCGGAACGTTAAAGGAAGACGTTAAGTAGATTTTGGACATTTGTATAAAGCAATTAGCGTTTACAATGAAGAGGTAAGAAGCAAGTTTGAGCCCCGGGGGGAAATTGAAGCCGAGCAACGGGAATGAAAATACGAAATCGGTGTGCGGAGGTAGTAGATGAAAGATAGGAAGGACACTAGAGGGGGGGGACCAAGTGAAAAGAGGCGAGCAAGGGGGTTGACGAGACCACATGCTGCGAATACTCTTCTCCTCGCAATACTGTCTCTCATACCCTCACAAATCCCCCTTCTCTGATCTTCTTTCCCATCATCCAACCATTCGTCCCATTCCACTTTTCTTCTCCGGTGGACTTTTAGCCCCTTTCGGATGTCCTTCCGACGCTTCACCGACGCTCCTTGAACGTCCCACTGACGCCGAAGCGTGACCAGATTTTTTTTCCCCAAATCTCCTTACCCTTTTATGCCTTTGTCAGTATTTTTTTCTTTTTATTCCCTTCGGAAACCTCTTGATCCTTTTCGCTTTATCTTTGTTCGTTTACCGAAAAATCGGATACTTTACCGTATTAATTATTTCATCGATGCGGGTACGAAGAGAGAATAAAGGCGATTTTGTTGGATTTGGAAATCTAAATGTTTCATCGATAATGGACTGGTCCCGAGGGAACGCGTTAAAAAAAAAAAGAAAAAAACGAGGAAACCGGCCGGGTAAGGGTAAAATAAATTTCGCGCTGAGGAACGTGCAACGAGAGTCGATCGCGAAGCGGTTCCAACCGACTCGAAGCCGGTTCAAATCGAGTTTTCGAAGAGACTAAATTTTTCGAACGAGAACATCTGCATCGAGAGATTCCACGTTATAGCATCCGCGAGGATCGACAAGGCCACGCCCATCCGGATATCGATTCGTTGACAACGTTGCTTTTCGCTCGTGCCTCGGACATATCAAACTTGAAACGAACATTCTTCTTGTCTCTCGTTAATTCCTTCCTTTCATTTTTCCTCGCTACTCTTCTCACTTCCCTCTTTTCTTTGTTTCGTTAAAATCGAACGAAGGAATTCGAAGCCGGCGAGTTTTCGTGTTCGTTCCAAAAAATTTTCAAATATTTCGAGACCTATGCGTAATCCCCGAGTGTCTTTGTCTCGGAACCGGAAAATCTTTATAGTCGCTGGGATCGGTTATATTTAGATTAGACAATAGTATAATCTTTTATTCGAGGAAACGTGGAAGGCGAGCCACGTAGACATCGCGCGATTTCTTTTCACGATCAAAACAGTAGTTTCGTCGCATCCGCTTATATACATACTTTATGCGCACGGCTGACCGTAAGGTATTACCGTTGCGTTCGTTCCCAATTGTCGGCGGTTAAAAAAATACGATGATCAACGAGTAGGAACAAAGGAGGACAGGGAACGATAAAAGGTTTTACAAAAAAAAAAAGGTGAAGAGATCGGAAGAAAAATTCGAGCACACTCCGATAATCGGAAGTCGTTTCATTCGGAGATGTTTCTCCTATCGATCGTTACCGATAATGGTTTCGCTTATCGAAAATACTATGGTCGCTTGATTTCTTCTTCCTATTTGTTTTCGAACCGTTGCACGTGGCACGAGTCGACGTAATTTTGAACGATCGTGATATAAAATTGATTCCTGTCAAAAATAACGTTACAAAGCGAATTTCGACGACGGTTTTGTTTCGAGCCTTTAAAAGGTCAAGTTCCTCTAAAACCATCGTTAATGAGAGGGGAAAACTGCTACGTCCGTTTGCTCTTAACCACGAACCACGTCGTACGGTTCATTATGGGAACTAAGAATCGTCGAGGAGAGATGGTACTTGAGAAGAGCCGACCGAATGAGCGAGCGTGTATGCACGCGAGCGAGTAAGAACAAGTGAGAATGGAGGGGCTGAAAAAAGCAAAGTAGCATCGAAGCAGGGTGGGGAAGTTACGACGAGGAAAGATAATAGGAAAGAAAAAGAAAGAGCAATTGAACGACGAAGGAAAAGAAAAATGCTTCCGTATCGGCTATTGTCAAACGTACATTACGTACGACAGTGATCTTTTCATTGGTGGCATACGATATACCGTATTACGTTTATCATGCGCTAAGCATAGCGTCGAACGAACTTGAATTCGTTTAATTTGTTTAACTCGAAGCCCGAGTGGTAATTGTCGATGACAAATGCTCAACCTTTTCGTCGATGAAGCTTGATACGCAAGATTGTGCAAAAAGCACGATGAACGTAGAATATAAGAAAATAGAATGAAGGGTAGAACATAATAGACGTGTAAAAAAAGAGAAAAGAGAAGGAAGTTTATTTCGATGTTTATACGTATACATATACATGCATACATGGTACATAGAGAGCCGGCAACCAGGGCTGCTTTCAGCAAGGAAAACGAGGTGGAGGTGGCGGAGGAGGAGGTAGAGAAGGAAGAGGAAAAGAAGGAGAGTCCCCAAGCTCCTTCGGGCTCGTTCGTGTTCCTTCGTACTTCTCCAAGCTCCTTCGGCTTCTTTTCTTCTTTCCGGGTTTTGCCACGCTCACCGTGACACCACACGGCCTTCGGTAGAAGACGACGGAGGACGCCTGTGCAGAACCCTCGCTCTGCTTCTAACGGTTGGCCAGCACCGGAAACCAGCAACCAGGAGCCCCATCCTGACGATTATATTTTTCTCAATTCGATCGTCTTTAGACTACTTATCGTTTCCTCGATGCATTTACCAATTCAAAACCCTCCTTGGTACGGAAAATAATTACATTGTCTCGATACGATACGCTATTCAACGTTCCTATGCATTATTCCGTGCCTCGGTATCTCTAAATTCAAAAACACGAACGTTTTATATACGATAACGTATGCGGAGGCAATTAAAACGAAGATACATATCGTAAAATGGTTGAACGATAAAATTCAAACGGCATAACCTTGTAGCTATTCGCGTAACGTTTAGCTGAAACTATGAATCGAACGTTTAGAACTTTTGCAGCTTAAAAGGAGTAAAACGAATAACCGTAAATGGGTATACGAGACGAGAATACATTTTCATACGAATAAATTGATGTTTATTCGGGAAGTCGTAACTAAGGATAAAAGTAGGATAAAGTGTTTTGCAAATTACCAGGTTTTATTTACGACGAACGACGGAGAAAGATTTGTCCTCCTCGAAATACGTAAAGTGGTAACTGGAACGATAGGTACGGTCCTGGCCGGAGCTAACCGAATACGGTCGAGGACGCCCGATCTTGGTGGAGGCTCGTAGCCATGTGTTGCGGTCTGCCGTGAGTGCTTTCTGACAAGGGAGGTGCGGTGTCTGCGTTTTTTCTTTACTCGTAGCAGACTGGAAAACCGCGATTTTTCGTGGTACACCGATAAAGTACGCGTTACCGAGGAATCGTTCGATCGTAACGATAAGATTCGGGTGTGCCCGAGTACTGGGAAAAGTCGACCTTTGGGAAAGAAAGTGAGTGTATTTCTCGCGGCGTCCGCTGAACGGGACGACGAAGAAGGAGCTGCTTCGTTTCTCGATGTGTACGCGAGTCTGTACTCGATAATGTGTGTGCGTGTCTGTGAATGTGCGTTTGTAATAGTGCTCGATCGAAACGAATAGCAGCGATTTGGAGCAATCGAAGACCGGTAGACGTCGACCAGCGTAGAGATCGAAACGGTTGCATCCAGTGAAAACGAAGAAAGAGAGAGTGCGCACGATAATCGTATCCTCGGTAACTGCCAGATAGAGACGCGCAGGGTGCTGCGTGCAAACTTTTTTTCTCTCTCTCTCTCTCTCTCTCGCTCTCTCTCCTTCTTTTTCTTTTACTTCAAAGCACCCGTCCTCTCTTCTTTTTTTTCATCTGTTTCCATCTTTATCGATACCTCTGTCTCTGTATCTCTTGCGTGTGGTAGCAGGCTGAGCGCGCGAGCAAACGGAACAAACGAACCAGTGCGCACGGGCATGCTCGTTTCTGTATCGGTATTACCATTCTGTTCGTTGTGTTTTGTGTATTCTCGTTGGGAAGAGGATCGTACTACGGACGTATCTCTAGTATCGTAAGAATCGTTGGTCGATCGAGCGACACCGATTTCGTGAATTCCTTTCTCGTTTCCCTGCAGTTTGTCGGCCAGCTCTCGAAACGGCTCTCGAAACGGCTCTCGTTCACCCGTCGAGAGGATTCCTGCAAACCGTACGGTTCCTACTCCGAGAAAGTACTACCACGTATATGTTCGTTCCTGTGTCGCGTGTTGTTCATGTTTACCGAGTGTGTAACGGAAAAAAGAAGTGCTGTTCCCCTCGCCCCCTCTCCTTATTTCTGTGTACCTGCGTCGAAAGATAAAGTGCCGAGCATCGAAGGAAAAAAAGAAAAAAGGAAAAGAGTGCACGATGAGGGGAAGGAAAAGAAGGCTGGTTAATTATTAGGAAAAAAGAAAAAGAAAAAGGAAGTGGAAGGTGAACGCGTAAGGTGGATAATCGAGTTGTTCAGGATGGTATTAGTGCACGGTGCAGTATTTAAACGTATCGAGATCTGCTCGAGTGATTCGTCGTTGTCGTCGGTTGCGAATGTGTACCGTGCGTGACTTGTATAGGTGCGTGGGAACGGGGTCGCGAGGTGAATTTACAACGCGTCACGAAACACTCGGCATCGCCGGAAAATTGATCATCTTTCTTGGAAGTGGATTACCTTGCGGAATACACTGCCCTCGATGAATCCGTACGAGTGGTAAACGGATATATCGTGGAAAGGACGCGTTACTTCGGGCCCGCGTACTTCTAGTCGTCGATACGCACGCACGATGGTAAGGAGCTGGTACTTCCGTCGATTCGCGCAACTTACCTGGCCCGGTGTACGTGCGCGCGTGTTACATCGGGCACGTACCTACTTGCCATTAGCTCGTGTCCGAGTCGGTGTCGTAGCGTACCGCGTGTGCGTCCTTACGCGTTACGACTTCGAGTTGTTGGAAGCTAACGAGCTAACGCGAACCCGAACCCGAACCCGAACCCGACGCGTTCTCTTCTTCGGCGCCTCTTTAGTCTTTAGAACCGGTATCCCCTGCTTCGCGGTACGATCCCTCCATTATTTCTACCTTTTATTTACGATGCGATTATTCTTTCAGCTCTTAACGTCGTTTCAAGCGATACAAATCGACACCGTCCCGTACATTTCTTTCTAAAAGTATTCGGTGCTTCGGTGTATAGGAGTTGCCTCTGAATTGATTAATAGATCTTTCGAAAAATCATCGGTCAGATTTGCGTTAAATAAGCAGAAAAAATGTAGAACGATCTTGCTTCGCCAAACTATTTATCACTCGACGCTGATCCGGCTTAAAATAACCGGAATAAATCACAAGGTTTCTATATCGCGTAAACAGATGTAACCGTTTTTCGAGCGTACGATTCACGGAACATCGATAACTCGTAGCTGATTGCCGATTATTCTACGTTCGCTGATTTAGCCACGTAACTTGACTGCCATCGCGTCTATATGTATATGTAGAACGTTCACTGGAAGATAAACAATGACCTCGTTTCCTTTTACGTAATAACGAAATTAACGTACATCTCGGTGACGGTAGCGAAACCGTGGGATTAGCAAAACGAATCGGTCGTGACTGACGGAGATGATCGTAATTGCTGTTTCGCGCGCGCATCGTACTATCGTAAAAGCATCGGTACCGTCGCGTCCTCGTCTCGGTGTTAAGGTACAGGTGTTTGCGTAACAGAGATCGAAGAAGGTGTGCTGCGATTGAAAAATCGTCTTACGATCGTGCGTTGAATCGATTACGAGATGTATGTAACTTTATGCAAACGATGCAAACGACGTTTCGCGGTTTGTTCTATGAAACGAAGAAGATGGGATATTTCAATTAATTCGCATCGTCTTGACCGACATTAAACGAGAACGTTTTGTCCGGAAGTGGTAAAACACACACAGACACTCACGTGGAAGATAGAGCGGTGTGTACATACGTACGCGTCGGTATGCGCGGAGGCTACGCGTATAGTTGCGATAGGATCGTCTATTGTCGGTTTATAACCGAGATAGAGAGAGAGGAAGAGGTAGAGGGAGAGAGAGTGAGAGCGGTGAGTGAACCCAAACGATCCTCGTGGAGAGTAATTAGCGGTCGTCGTCGGTGGGGCGGCATCGTTGCCGACCTCCAAGTGTCGTTAACGAGCGGTTTAAATGGTCGTTCTCTTACAAGAGAATGGGAAATCGATGCTCGATCGATTTATCTCGATTGCCACTAGTTCCCCTGACTTTCTTCCGGCGTTTCAACCTCGTTGAAACGCGACGCGACACGACACGACGCGTCATAGTTACGTGTCCATTTCGAGACGTTTTCATCGCCCGTTCCCGTTCACGATTTACGTACATGTACGATATATCGGGCTCCTTCGTTTCCTCGTATTCGTAAACACTCGGCACGCCAGTTGGTTTAGCTTACGAGACATTGTACGATTCGATGAAACGCGTGCGAAAATAATCTTATCTATCTTTTCTGGGTCGTGATTCCTCCGCGAGCCGGTATTCCCTTCCATCTGTTTCTTTTTCTCTCAACTCTTTCGATAATATCGATGTTATGAATTTTATTCTATTATACATACATATAGAAACAACGAAACGTTTCGCTCGTAAACGATCAAAAAACGATTAGAAACACGCGGTTTCTCTTAATTAGCGCGAACGATACGCGTGTTGGTATAATCTGGAATTGATTGAACGTCTGACTTTAGACGCACGGTCATCAAACGACCGTTGTGTTTGCAACGATAACCCCTGCTTCGATAAAATCGTCTCCCCGTGACGTTGCTGCGTTATTATCCGTTAAAGCTGTAAAAAGTAAAATGAAAAAAAAAGGAAAAAAAAAGAGGTTGGACGTTAAAGGCAAGCTTTGGTAGTCGTGGTTCTCAGGAGGGGGGCTTTTGATCGAGACTGTACTGGATGAACTATGGAAGGGTATCTGGCGTAGAACTAATTGTCCAGAAGTATAGGATGTTTGGCCGTTTAAGCGCGACGATACTTTAAGCCGAGTCTTTTTACGGGAAAAAATAAAGTGTACGCTTGGACCGGTTCTTTTCCCGTTGACGCGTTTTTCGCGGTTAGGCAAAGTGCAGTCGCATGGACAAACGTACGGTCGAAGCGAATCACGGCCAATACTTTCCCAGGGCGGAATGTCGGGTCTACGGGCAAGCACAAAATGGCTGCCAGCAGGAACGATCGACCGTGCGTGCGTGCGAGGAAGCGAGTCAGGAGATGTTGTTTCTTCTCCTTTACCTCTCTCTCCTGTTCCTTCCTACGTATACACGCGAATACGCGTACACTACGTGCACACACGTACACGCTCTCTCTTTCTCCCTTTGCCTCCCTGCTCCCTTTACCCTGGTGCTCTCTTGTATCTTTTCTCGCTTACACTCGTTCGCTTGTATATACGCGTTCCTTTACCTTTTCCCTTTAACCATATAATATCTTTTTTCGTTTAGGTTGCAGTATCACCCCGTTTGCCCTCCACCTTCTCCATTCTGCTCCTCTCTTCCTTTTTCTTCAGCTTCTTTTTTTTCGTGTTTCTCGCCGTCTTTTCGCTCGGATTGTCTCTTTCTCGTATGCGAACAGAGGATCGGCGTTCGTGTGAGTCGAGTTATAGCGTAGGCAGAAGCTTGTTTTTTCTTTTTTCTTGCAGTTTCACCGTCGAAATCATCGGAACGATACCGTTTTTCGTGTCCATCTTATCCGACTCCCGATTTGTATTATTGACACATGACGTTCACGGTTTAACGATGAGAAATTTCTCGTTATCTCTACAGGAATTTGATAATCTTTCCGGTGATCTGTGCCGTTATCGGTGATACCACGGATATCGTTACTCCCCCGAGAATCCGCGACTTACGGCCTCGTATTATTTTTTTGCTATTATAAACAATCGTAAACGGCGAACGTGTTTTTTACGCTTTTTAGTGGCAGGAGTAAAGTCGAAGTTGCGAGGCAATAGCAGGCTAGTCGCGAAAGAGAGGTAGTGTGTCGGTGTAGCGTGGCAGTGAAACTCCGGTAGAAGCGTGTAGCCAGCGGTGCCAACACACGACCGCTTGTGGTTCTCGCAACGTTCCACGATCACCGCGTACGTACTAATTGTGTGGCGTAACCAGCCGAGCTACATTGTTCCGTATCGTGTATATAGATGACGTGCACGCGAACCTCTCGATCGGAAACGCGCGCTCATTTTTCTTCGAACGTCTACGACCTCGTATCAAATTAACCGGTACGTTCCTTTATTCCGCTCGATTCTTTCATTTCTCCACCGAGACAGAATAATTTGATAAAACGTCTTAGATCGTCTCGAACAGTCTAATTTCGTCCCGTTACGAGCGCTTCTTTTTCTCTCCGGAAGCGTAAATAGCACAGAACCGACAAATTAACATCTCCCAACGGCAATGACCATAAACGTGCAACGCAAACTGTAGTTAACTTGAATCTTTTTTGTCCAATTGTGTCGCGATGAGAAGAACCGGTAAAGTAATTAATACCCAGAGACGTTGGGATATGTTATAATCAAACAGAGTAAGACGATTATCGGATGGTCGATTTTAAATAAAGCATTCAGTCATAGATATGATCGATACGATACGATGCGATACGACACGCGTATACACGGTCAGACACGTGTTAATTGTAACACCGATTTCTGTACGATCATCGTTCGAATAGATGCAAATTTATCTTGCTATTTAGAAATTATCGATACAACGCGATGAAACATTGAAACGATTTTCTTTTTTCGTTTTTTTCAGATAGCAATTGCCCCGCTTTCCGTTTTATTATTCCGCGTTCGTCGTTATCGTCGTCAAATTATTAATACTTTAATTGTAGTCAATAACGGAGATATCGATAATCGGCAAATCGAAAAACGCGTATAAAAGATGGAGAGATACGATAATGATAGAGAGGCCTCGTAATTTTATGTCCGTGCAATACGAGCCGTGATATCGCGATTTCTGTTCGTTTTGCGTCAATGTTAGTCGCGTGTAATTGAAAAGCACCATTTAAAAGTGATTAACGTTAAACGGTGCGTTTAGAAGGTATCCTCTGGATTGGTTTCGTTTTTACGAGGTATTCGTGACATAATCTTTCTATCTTTAACGATATTGTTCGAGGCCAACGCGTTTCGAACGAGGAAAGTCAGCGTTTTAAGAGAATAGAAGAAAGAGAAGAAAGAGAAGAAAGAGAAAAAGGTGATGGAGAAGCAGAGGCGCAAAATGAGGAAAATAGGGGACAAAAGCTTGGGAGGGTAAGGGTGAGAAAGGTATAAGAAAGGAAGGAAAGAGGCAGACCGTGAAGAGAGAGAATGGGAAAGATGTGTACGAGGGCACGATAGAATGAATACAGAAGGGAAGGCAGGTAGAGCCGGTGAGCTTATAAAACTCGAGGAACTTGTAACACGGATCGAGTTCTGCCAATGCTATTTACCAGAAGCATCGAATCGTCGACAAGCAGTAAAAGTTTTGTTTATTCCTTTCCGAAGTGCTAGGATCTTTATGCAAACGATAAAGATCAATTTTTTTTCCTCTTAAAGAAAAATGTTTATTCAGGATACATTTTATCGTCTCGCAGTCGTTTGAATATCTTAACTCCGTTTCGAATGTACAAGATTTGACCCGATACCGTTATACAGGGTGTCCCATCATTCCTATAACACCCGGAAATGGGAGATTACTGGGATGATTCTGAACAACTTTTTTCTTTACCTAAATGTTGGTCGAAGTTTCGTTTTTGAATTATTAATTTTTTTGTTAATCAAGCAACATTTTGGTAAAAGAAAGAGTTGTTCAGCAAGCCTAATTTCCAGGTGTTACAGGAGTTACGAGACACCGAGTAGAGACGAAACGATCGTGGCACGGTTTGCTTTAATTTCTCGTCGAATGTTTTTTTCGAAGGTGAGAAAAGAAAAAGGAGGTAGAAACAGAAAGGGGAGTAGGTAGAAGGTTAGTTGTTCCCTGAAGGATTACGCCAGTGGTCGGTCGTATCGGCCGAGCTGGGTAGGAGAGAACGGTGATGCCTCGTTTCTCCTCCTCCTCGCTCTATTCCACTCTTTTCTTCTCTTCTTTACTCTTCTTTATTCTTCTCCTTGTCGGAGGAGCTCACCTCATCGTGTCTCGGGCCGTTTCAGCTCGTTTCGCCTCACCTTACATTCGCCTCGCCTCGCCTCGCTTCGATAAACGCCAACTGTTCGAGCCACATTGATGCCGGTGTTCAGCCATTTACTAGAGAATGCTATCGAGGATTGGCATTAATTTTTTATCGTCGATCAGCGGTGTTCCCAATGCGTAGCAAAACATTTGCTACCTTTTTCTCCGACCCGCTCGTTCAGCCATCAAAGTCGTTTACGAAATTTTTATTCGACCAGGAAAATCGACTTTTTTTTTCCCTCCCCCTTTCGATTCACTCTGTATTCCCACAGAATTGTTTGCCTCGGTATATTAAAACGCGATACAGAACGCATGCGCTCTGTTCTGAAACGCGAAAACGTTTCTCCGTCCTTTGCGCCCATCTCCTCTCTCTTTCTTTCCTTTTCCTCGCAACAATCGTCACTCACGGCATTACTTGCCCGACACGATAGATACGTAAATGGGAATACGTGCTCGGAATAAAGTTCATCGATGCTCTGTTCATCGAACGGTGGATTCTTCGAACAGTTTTACCGCGCCATCCTCCTTTTCCCTTTGCTATTCCATTTCCTCCGTTAACGATCGAAAAAGGTTTAAAAACTCTCTTTCGCTCGATCGATCACCGATCACTGGATGCTTCTTCCACGGACGAATCCGTCGTTTTCAATTTAACGAGACGCGATATCGATAAAGAAGCTCCTCTCCGCGGATCGTATAACGGTGGGAAAACATCGAGGCTAATGAAAGGAGAGCCGATGTTCGCGTTGAAACCTCGCGAAAGAAGGATGGAACGGTGATAAGTAAACATCGGTAGGATTTGTCTATCGATCGCGACCGATGTCGTTGCGGAAAATTTCAATCGATTTTCCAGGGAACGATCAACGATAACGGGACGTGCCTTATTTAAATTACGCGACGTTTTCCATCTCGTCACCGAGAAATTGCGCGCTCTTCTATACCGTTTAACGCCTTGTCATGAAACTGGTTTTGTTACGTAAACGTAGTAACCTCAAAGTTCCTTTCTAACCGATTACGAGACACCGTTTAGGTAGGTTTATCTCGTTATCGCGTACTCGATCGTTGCGACGATTATCAAGCTTCGTTTGACCGGAGAACAACGCGTATTCGAATGTGGTAGAAGAGTTCGATAGAGCGAGGAAACTTTCCTTTGCCCCGGTATAACGTTTCGTAAAACGCTTGCGAATTGTTTCGTTGCTTAGATTGCTGTTTACGAAGAGAGAGGGAACGCGTGCTGCAAGCATCGGACGCACACGATGCACACAGCGATCGCAAACTTTCACGTTTCCCACTCGATCTCCGCCGATTCCTATTTCCATGCATCTCTTCGCGCAACACACCTTCGGCAAACTTTTTCAGTCTCGCGTTCCGCTTCGATTTACCTTGCTTAATAACCCCGTTGTGTCGATACGACGGGTCGCATCGCGTTAACAAATTGATTCGAGGGAGACGTACGCTCGATCCTCTCGACGACGAAACGTACGCAACACCGTGGCGAAGCGGATAGGCACGAGTGCGCTTAGGTTCACAGGGCAACAGACAGCTATTGTATCTAGTCGATTGTTCGACCGGTCAAGCGTACAATCATAGGCAATGGTAATTGGTCGCGAATAGCGAGAGTATCGGTAGCGAGAAGGCGTGTTGGCGAGGAAGGCTACGGAAGGGTGAGGAAACAATGGCCTCTGTGAGAAGCATAGGTGAACGATTCGAGTCGATGCAGTTGGGAAATTGGAACGACGATCGTTCTTATTTATTTACTTTTAACTCTTCATGCAGAGGCAGATTTTTCTTCGAAACAAATGATTGAAACCGCGGGAAACGCGGCTCGTGGACGTGGTAGGCGTTTCCGTCCTCGCTATAAATCCGAGTTAAACACGCTAACTACATCGCGAGACGTAGAACACGATCGACGAAGCGAGTCGCCAGCTGTGGGCAGAGGTTGCCTATACTCGTGGAACCAACTCTCTCCCTCTCCTTTCGTTACTCAATGAAAACCCGTTCGTAGCTACGAGAATGAAGGTGGCACGAATGGTAGAAGAGGAAGGCTGCTGGCGATTCGGTGGTCGGGGATGCAGCTTAGCTGAAAGAAGGAACGGGTGTTACAAAAGGGTTCGGAAGGAGAGCCGGATAAGGGAAGGCTAGAACAATTCGAACGTCGAAAAGCGGAGCGAATGGTCTAAGCCCAGCGGTCACCAAACTACGGCGCTCGTAGAGAAATATTACACGATAGAGAAAAAGGCGCCCCAAGTTATCGGAATCTAACCCAGTAATGTCTCTCGCGTTGTCCCAATGTTGTTTACACATGCAATGTAAATGAATGATTTCAATCCGGGCCCATTTCTCGAAAAGTTTGGTGACCACTGGGTCTAGCCGAATTGATCGTCAGTGTCGAGTATACACACGGTAGCGAATAAAAGAACTATCACGTTCGTTCTTTACTCGTTTAACGGGAGGTAGTAATTTCATTTGCGATAAATCAGCCATTGTGACGGTAATCGCCTCGTTCGCCAGCGGAGCCATCAAGCTGGAATACTCGCTTCTCTCGCAGCTCCTCGGTTCGCACGAGTTTGTAAAAAGCCCGCGTTCACAGTTGGCTCGAATTCAATCGAAAAATAATACGCCACACGCGAAAAGACAAAGGTTTCGAAAACGTAGTCACCGCTGCTGGCAACGTTTCCGACGGAATCGAAAGCGCGAGGAAAGTCGTTGCCGTGCTGGCCAAAAGATACTGCGAGTTAATTATTTTTCGAAACAGTCGTCGAAAAAGTGAAAAAGTCGCGTTAAATATATTTAGAATACGTTTGGCTTCGTTGGGATGGCTTCGTCGCTATTAAATCTCGCAGGATCAACGAAACTCTAATTGCACCGTGTTAACTTTCATTGCTTTTTCAAATCGAGAAGAGAAAGAGAGAGAGAAAAAGAGAAAGCTGGACGTAGCGATAGGGAAAAAGAGAATATGCGAATAATTTAGGCTTTCTCGCACCGTTGACCGTCCCAGCTAGCGACATCGACGCGAACGCCGACGCGATTGGATCGGCGCCAAATGCCACTGGTAAAATTAATCGTTCCCTGACACGAATTCCTCTCTAAGTGGGAATATCAATTTGTAAGAAACAAGGAGCGATGAACCGATAGAATCGGTTGCTGACACAATGGAGAAGGAAGGGAAAACAAACGGGGGTTGCTTTACCGCCCTTCGTCCGAACATTAGATTTTGCGATTTGATTGTTACCTCCTCCTGCTTCGTCTCCTTCTTCCTTCGTTTCTTACTCCTTCCTTTGTCCGGTTTATCGAGTAGGATAGAGTCGCAAGCGACGAAACTTATAAAAGATTAAGCGGATCGCACAGTACGCTTGAAGGAATCGTATTTTTCTTTTCATTGCAGATCGAAATTATGCCAGGCAAGGGAAGTACCGTCGCCGTTTTAGCGCCAAGTTGGAAGGGGAAATCCGGTTACGAGTTAACGCTTGGTAAAAGGACCAAAGGAAGATTTGTCGAGACCGCCTAAAGAAAGGATATACCCGTGGAGCGAATCGGTGTCGTTAGTGTTCTCGGGCAACAACGACGAGCGGATACGACGCAAGTGAAACGAAAAGAAAGAATAGGATAGAATATAAAATAAAATAACATAAAATAAAATAAAAGAACACATCGCGATACGATGCGAGACGCAACGACGACGAGCGACGACTAATTACGATGTTGGCGCGAGTGTCAGGTAAAAGATCGGCGCGAGTGTAAATTGGTGATAGTGTCGCGACGGTGAAAAGTGTCGTTCAGAGGACGGAGAAGGAAAAGGAAACGACGGAGGAGGAAGAAGAGGAGGAGGAAGAGGGAACGACGATAAGGGAACACAGCGTGGCGAAAAGAAGAAGAAGGAGGAGGAAGAGGCGAAGGTGGGGGAGGAGAAGGAGCAGAGAAACGGAGAGAAGAAAAGGTGAAACGAGGAAAAGGGTACGCGAGATCCTTACGCGAAGGGAAAAGGAATTCACGGGGGTTGGTACGGTGATTATTTGGTAAATAAGAAGGAGAGAGGAGAGGGTGAGAACGGGGCGCGAAAGGCTGTGTGAGCGAGAGAATAGTTTGAAGAAACGTAAGAGCGAGAAAGGAGAAGCGAAGGGAAAGGAAAGGAAAAGGGGGAATTTTCGTAATATTGGTAAATATCGGTGGAGAGCAGCCGCGAGACGATAAAAGTGATGTGTCCGATGGACGTGGCGCGTGTTGCGGGTGGTGGTCGGGGTAAAACGGACGCGTGTCACGCGTGGTGTAATTGCTTGAAATCGGTGAGAACAGGCGGGCAGTCGGTGATCAGGCTGGCGGGCGCCGGGGAAACGTTTCAAAGGGCATGGCGACCACGCCACTAGGCGGTCGCCTCCCTAACGTAAACCGCAAAGGACCATCTCCGTTCGTCGCTGCTAGCGGTGCTGGCAACAACATCAACTACAGCAACGCTAACGGCACCACCGGAAGTAACAACAACAACAACGCCAACAATTACAACAGCGGTGGCAACATCGGCGGTGGTAGTAACGGTAATCACGTTGGCAAGAGCAACAGCACGAATAGCGAAAGTTGTACTACCAATAAGAACAACAACAACAACAACAACAACAACAATAATAACCATCATACCAACAACAATTACGTTAGCCATCGCAACGGTGGTTACGAGAACGGTGGTAATAACGAGAAAGTCTGTGGCAATAACGGTAACGATATCGGCAGCAGTGCTAACAACAACAACAGCAGCACCAGCAACAGCAGCTGCGGCGGCAGACACAACGGCGGCGGACAAGTTGGTAGTAACGTTGGAGGCGGAGGAGGAGGAGGAGGAGGAGGAGGTGGTGGTAGCAGCAGCAGCAGCAGCAGCGGTCACGCGTCGAGAAGCAAGGAACGCGGACTAACGGGAAAGGATCATCGTGATCATCGTGATCATCGCGATCACCGTGATAATCGTGATAATCGGCATCATCATCATCACCACCACCATCATCATCATCACCACCATCATCACCATCACCATCATCATCAAGGTCGCGATAGGTCCTCGTCGTCGTCGTCGTCGTCGTCATCGGGACAACAGCGCGAGTGTAAAGCAAGCACGGTGGCTGCAAACACCGATGAGCTGGATCCGGCCGCGACGAATGCGACCAACAACTTTGAGTACGACGATAACGAATGGGACATTGGAATAGGAGATTTGATAATCGATCTTGATGCGGACATTGAGAAGACGAGGGACGAGAAATTGAGCTCAGGGACAGGCATGGCTTCAACGCCTGCCTCGGCAGCATCGGCAACCAATACCACGAATCATCATCACCATCACCATCATCATCATCAGCTGCAAAATTCCGCAAACGGCTTAGGCTCCTCGAACTTGTCTTCTTCTGTGACCTCAGCTAGTCCAAACGGTTGCGGACAGTCATCGAACTCATCGTTGTCCTCGTCGTCGTCGGCGTGCGTATCTTCGTCCGCGTTGTCCTGCTCCTCGTCGTCTTCGTCGTCGTCGTTGTTATCCTCGTCGTCGCCATCGTCGTTGGCGTCGTCCTCGTCGACGTCGTCCGTGTCGTCCGCGTCCTCTTCCTGCGGCCTCAACTCGTCCGGCCGATCGAACAGCCCCGGCCACGGTCACGGCCACGCAAGCGGAAACGTAAACGTCGTAAGTAATAGCGGCGGTAGCAACGGGTCCGGCAACCCGAACGGTTCCTCGTCAATCGTCGTAACGGGTTCGGGCAACAAGCAACAAAGCAACAACGCGGTGGTGAGTGGTGTGAACGCCGCCGCACACACAGTAAATACTGGTAATCCCGGCAAAATGGCCGTTGAACACTCGGCCACCGTCGACAAAGGCCTGAAAATGAAGATCAAACGAACGAAACCGGGCACGAAAAGCAGCGAGGCGAAACACGAGATCGTGAAATCGAACGAAATCAACGGTACGATGTCGTCGCAAGAGAGCGGAAACGGGGGCGGTTCGGTATCGTTGACCGGTTCGTCGTCCAACTCGGGGCCCACGGCCGGCGGCTCGTCGGCCGCATCGGCGCTTGGTCAGAACGCTCAGAACTCGGAATGTAACGCGAGTGGAAGCGGTGCCGGTGGTGGTGGTGTCGGTGGAAGCGGTGGTGGTGGTGGTGGTAGTGGCGGTGGTGGAGGCGGCGGTGGAGGCGGTGGCGGCGGTACCGGTGGTTGCGGTATCGGTGCCGGTGGAAACGGTGGCGTCGGTGGTCCCGGAACGGCCACCGGCGGTTCCGCTGGTGCCGGAGGTGTCGGTGGTGGCAGCGGTGCCGGTGGACAATCGTCTTCCTCCTCGTCCTCGTCGTCCTCGTCGTCGAACAAATCGAAACCGAGTCATTCGACGGGTTCCGGCAGCGGGACCGGAGGCACCACTTCCTCGACCGCCGGTTCCAAGAGAGGCTCGAGCGGACATCGTCGGGACAAGACGCGGGACAAACACGAGAAGCCGCAGAGCAACCACGCGATCGCGCAACAGAGCAAGTCGGAGATGAATGGAAGCGCGAGGCCGAGTAGCGGAAGCGGTGGAGGCGGTGCTGCTGGAGGAGGCGGCGGTGGTGGCGCTGGTGGCGGTAGCGGGAGTGGCGGCACGGGTGGACAGAGTCAAACATCGAGCGGTCCGGGTCCGGGACCGGGGCCTGGGCCAGGGCCAGGGATCGGAAACGGGGCCGGGGCGGCCGCGCAATCTCAGGGACCGCCGGCGGCCGCGACCGCCCCTCAACAAAGTCAGGGACCACCGCCGAGCTCGCGGACCGGCTTTTCCATGTCTCAGGGGCCTGGTCCACCCACCAGTTCTGCCACGGCACCCTGTCCACCCCCGAGCCCGGCAAGCGCGACCGCCGCCGGTCCTGCTGCCAAACCTGAGCAAACCAAGCTTGCCTCGGTGCCCGGTACCGGAACTCCGATCACCACGACGCCCGACGATGCCATGGATACCGCGGCTAGTCCCCCGCCTCCCAAGAAGCTGAAGACTTCCGTATCCGAACCAAAGGTAACCCTTTGCACCATTCCTTTGCGATCCTACGCTGCGCTGCAATTCGATTCGATTCGATTCGATTAACTAAGCGCAACCTGTTCTCTCTCTCTCTCTCTCTCTCTCTATCTCTCTCTCGCTTTTGCACTCTACTACTCCTTCTCCTGTACCTACTTTTAGCCTTTACAAACACGTAGAATTCGGTAGGTCGCGAGAACGTGAAGAGGTGGTTACCGCTGCGAGACGGAGACCCGGCTTGGGGACTCTGGGTTGCGTTGGCTTGGGGAACGGAAGCGGTTCGGGTATACGCGAAGGGGGTGAAATCAATACTCTGCGGTCTCCGCCTCCGAGAGAGCACACGGCCGAATACATAGAGACACAGACACGAGTGTCGACGAGACAACGCGTAATGGGGCCGATCGAGTTGTACTCGTCCTATCGTTCTATCGTCAAACGCGTTCATCCATCTCTCTGCTTAGCTTTTTTTCTCCCGCTTTTTCCTCTCCATTCCTATCTTTGTGCCTTACGACCCGCGCGTAGGAACGACACCGGCTCGTTTTTTCATCGGTTTCACTAACAACTCTGACGCTCGACGAGAGGTCTTTCGATAAGATCGTGCCGTTTAATTTGTACGGACTATCGCGTAATCCTCATAGGTGTAGGGTTGTTTTAAAAGTTCACTCCGCCCTTTATCGCTACTTTTTTTTTTCACTTTTCGGTTAATCGTTGGACGGTCGAGCAACGGTAACGAGGTAAAGACTGAAATTGAGAACAAAGAGTCGACAGTCGAGGGTAAGAACGTAGCAGCAGGGTATAAATACCTCTCGGGTCGGGAATAAGAGATTACGATCAGACGAAAAGGTGGTCTGTCACGCGACCAGCACGGATTTTTCGAGTTAAAATCCACGTAATCGTCGTGTACGCCCATTTGACGCGTGTTTGTCGTCGCGATCTTGGCCGACCCTACACCGAAAACGGACGTCTCCCTTTTTGCTTTCGGCGATTGACCGCGTTCTAACGCAATGAAAAACACGCAGAGAGCGTGACACCAGCACCTGTTATCCCTACTCGTTAGATAGGTAATGGAAAACGGGCTTTTGCTTCCTATTGGCTAATCCAAGCCGGTCCCTCCATCGTTTTCGCTAGTCGCTCGACCGCCAACGAACAACCGATCCATTCCGATGCCGTTCGTTGAATCGAAAGCAAGTCGACCCGAGACGCTTATCGAGCGAGCGTAAAAGTTGTAGCTCGCATAAATCATCCTTATCGCGATGGAAATTATGCGGTGCGAAGTACGTCGCGTGACAACGCTCTACTCGAGCTAGCTGGCTAGCTAGCACACCTATTAACGGAATATACGCGCGCACACGTGCTGTATTTACGTCCGGCCTACCGATTGCACGTGCAGACTCGCCTACAGGAAAACGACCGATTTGCTTTTACACGAATTCGTTCGATCTCGCGTATCTTGTGACGACCCTCTCTACAAATATCCAAAATGTTGGAATTCATTGCAAACAAGTATCTCGTGAACACGTCATGGTAAATGGTTTTCTAAAACGCTCTCCTTTCGTACTTGGTATCTCGCTCTTCCTTCTTCCTTCAGAAAGAATTGTACGTATCGTACGTCGTATGGAACGTACGTGGCTGCTCGGTCTAGGGCCTGCGTTTCGAATCGTCGTTGTTAACCGATAAGATTATCCTGTCTTTTTTTTTTTCTTTTCTTTCCCCTTCGCGGAGTAAAAGAAAGAGAAAAATGTTTGAAAGCATGCGTGATCCTGTGAATCAAGATGACGAACGTTAAAATCACGTTTGTCGTTACAGGACATGTCCGACGTATGCGTCGGCACTAGCGTGGGGACCATTACCGAACCGGAATGTCTGGGACCCTGCGAGCCTGGAACGTCGGTGACTCTCGAAGGCATCGTTTGGCACGAAACCGAAGGAGGTAAGCGTTCCCTCCTCCGCTTTCCCCCAGTTCGAGCCGTCCCGAAGTCATCCTTGTTTGCCTGCTTCTGATCACGGAAGGGTATAGGAAACTTACCTAAGGATTATGTTGGAATAAATTGTTTCGACCTTAGGTGTGCTGGTGGTGAATGTGACGTGGCGAGGGAAGACATACGTGGGTACGTTGCTGGATTGCACTCGCCACGACTGGGCACCGCCAAGGTTCTGCGACTCGCCAACGAGCGATCTAGACGCCCGGACGCCAAAGGGGCGCGGCAAACGCGGTCGGGCCGCGGCGAACGCGACACCCGGCAACGACCTGAGCAACTTTACGGAAACTAGGAGTTCGGTGCATAGCAAATTACGAAACGGTGGCGCGAAAGGACGTCGCGGTGCGCAAGGTTCACCGGCGGCAAGTCCTAGTCCAGCGGCGTTCGTACCCCCGCGACCGGATCCAGCTGCGAAGCGGAAATCTCGCGGTCCCGAAGAAGAGGATAAGAACAAAAGGCGAGCACCGCCACCGACGCCTCCGAGTGGCTCACCGCCGGCGAGTCCGGTGCTGCTCGAATGCCCGGAGCCGAACTGCAGCAAAAAGTACAAACACATCAACGGTCTAAAGTACCACCAGAGTCACGCGCACGGCTCGGCGGACGACGACGACACGAAAGAAGGAATCACCAGTATGTCCGAGAACGACGAGAGCAACATCGAGGCTCCGAGTCCGGCGACACCGGTGAAATCGCCTGCCGACAAACCCGAGGGAACCCCACTCAGGCCGGCTAGTCCTCCGACCGGCAACATGCCCCCAGAAACGCCACCTCCCCCGCCTCGAGTCGCATCGCCGAGCATAGAATCGCCCGCGCCTGTGTTAACCTCGGACAAGAGCATCGTGAAGCCAGGTGTACTCAGATTCGGACAAGACGATTTGCCCGCGCCTCCTCCCTCGATACCGACGTCGACGAGGCAACCGTCGCTACAGCAGCAACAGCAACAGCAGCAATCGTCGAATCAATCGTCGTTGACCGGTTCGAATTCGCCACAAAGTCCGAGCCCTCGACCCAGTCAATCTCCCAGGTCCGTACCCTCGCCCCATCCGAGCGTCAATATTCCTGCTCCCTTGAATATCCCCCAACCGCCGCAACCGTCCCAAATGTCGCAGCATCCGCAACAAAATCCCCTTCTGCAACCCAGTCCGCAACCGTTGCAGGCCGGTCAACCACCTACGCCGCAACAGCAACAACTTCAAGCGAGTCAGCAGTTGCAATCGTCCGTACAACAACAACAACAGCAGCAGCAGCAGCAGCAGCAACAACAACAATTACCTCCCGCGCATCAGCTGTCAGTGCAACATTCGTTGTCCGCGCCACTTGGTCAACCGACGCAAGCTCACGTGGTGCAACAGGCTGGATTGCAGCAACAATCGCAACCGACCGGTTTGCAGGGTATCGCGGGTCAGCATCCGGGACTTCAGGGTCTGGCTAACCAGGTATCGCAGCAACAACAGGCTGCCACGCAACCGGGCCATCCGGGTCAGGGTGTACAGTCGCATTTGCAGCAGTATCAAAGCGTGTCGTTGCACGCTAAAATGCCGCAGTTTAAGGTCAAGCCGACCGCGGCTCTCATGCCCGAACAGGACAAGAGCAAAGATCCGAGGGCATCGAAGCCTCAGGGATACAAAAAGAAATCGAGGAAATCGCCCGGTGGCAGTCCGCATCCTTCGCCGTTGGAAGCACCGATCGTCGACGCCGCCAGGGAAGACGTCCAGAGTCCGGCGTACTCGGACATTTCCGACGACGCGGCGCCCGTTCTCGAAGCGGAACCGGCCGACAAATCGAAGCAGGGTCAGGAGAAGGACGGGAAAACAAGCACGACCACGCATCTGCCCGCTCACTTCAGCATGTACCCGTATTACGGGCAACCGCCTTACCTGGTGCCGAGCGTTCCGGACAGCAAGCCGATCGATCAGAAGCCGAGCGATTTAACGCCGAAACAGGAAATGAAACCGCTCAACATACCGCAAATGTCGAGCATGGCCAGTCTACAGGGTGTCGTTTCGGAAAAGGAGAAGAAGGAGCTGAGTCAGTCGGTGCCACAACCGCAACAGCAGTCGCACTATTACGGTGGTTACGGTGGTTACATGCCACCCGGATATCCCTATCAGACTGCGCAGTCCGTATCGCAACAGCAGCAGCAGCAGCAACAACAGCAGCAGCAGCAACAGCAGATACAGGAGCAAGAGATGCACGAACAGAAAGCAAAGATCAAACAGGAGCCGCAATCGCAGCAGCCTAGTTTGAAGGACAAGCAGCACGAAAATCATCAGATACTGAAAGAGAGCATCGAGATGAAGAGTCAGATGAGCCCGTACCATGTGTATCACGGGGGACAGAGTCAAAGGAGCGCGCCACCGCCACCGCCACCCGGCCCGATGCAGGACGACCGAAGGTATTACCTGTACCCGAGCGATCAGAGGCGGAAGGAAGAATCGAGCAAACAGAGCCAACAAGCGAAGGCACCGCCGCCGAGTCCGAAGCATCAACCGAAACAGGAAAAGCCGCAAGATTTAGGGAAAAATGAGGACTCGAAGAACAAACAGGAAGGGGTTAAGCCAACGATGGAGACGCAAGGACCTCCTCCGCCTCCTACTTCGCAATACGCTTACATACATCCGGGTTACATGCAACCGCAACATTACGGCGCGTTGCCGTTCGACCCGGGTCATCCGGTTTATCGAGGACTCAGCCCGATGTTGGTCCCGGGACCGTACTCCGGTAACCCGTACCTCCATCAGTTACCGAGGTATCACGCGCCGGAGGATCTGAGCAGGCCACCCGGCGGCAAAGCACTCGACTTGCTTCAGCACCACGCGAATCAGTATTATTCGGCGCACAAGATACACGAACTTCAAGAGCGTGCGCTCAAATCCCCGACCCCGAAAACGTCCGCGGCTTCGGCGAGTCCCTCGTCGGCGGGGCCGACGCCTTCGCGACCGCCGAGCGGGCCGCCTAGTTCGGTCGCGGGCCCGGGTCCACCGCAGCCTCAGAACCAACAACCGACAGCGAAGCAACAGAATCAACCGGGGGGGCAGCAATCGCAGCAACAACAAGCGCCCGTCGACGCTGGGACCGGCACCTTGGCGAAAGACAATAGATCACCCCCGCCCCAACGACACGTGCACACCCACCATCACACGCACGTGGGCCTAGGTTACCCTCTTTTGACCGGACAATACCCCGCCCCTTACGGAGGTAAGCCTCTCGTCAGACCCTGACAGTAAGCATTTAGCCGAGTCGTTTGCGTCCCTTCGAAATACTCTCGAAACTCGGCCTTTTACATTTCCCTCGATTATATCCTACGCCTACGCTCTCCTCCTCGCTCATTTTCCTTTGCGGTTCGCGCACCCCGTTCTTCCCGAAACAACGCGCGACGCGCGGTGCACCGGTTATCCGGGACGGCAGGAACGGGTCAAGAGACGCGTAACGCGCAACGACGAGAACGCTCAAACGATACTCTTTTTCTTACCCACAAATCCTCCCCCAACTATCGCTATATTTTTTTACTCTTTCTTCGCTTCCCTCTCCCAATGATACACGATATTAGTGCACGCGAATGTTCTGCGTTGAAAAAGCGACAATCTATCCGTAGATAATCGAAATTTTTTCTTGCACTATTTGACGTGTCTAAGCGTTAGGACGAAATACATGTATATATAATTCACTCGGGACGAATAACTTTAGTCATTTGTATAGTTTGACGATAATTGATTAGTTGTCGATGAATCACGGGCTAACTTTTTTTTAATTCTATCGCGACACGTGTACAGATGCGTGCGCACACAAACACACATACACACCGAGACTGTGATAATTGCTGCTGATCGTTCAGTGTCCGTATGTACATTTCCTTCCCCCTCTTCCACGTCCGGAGACTGACCACCTTCGCACGGAGCATCGGTACTCGAGCGCGTTCCTCGGGCTCTTGTTTTCTCTTTCCTGTCGCTTCCGGTGCGTTGCATCGTTCTTCCGCGATTGCTAACTCGTCGTCGTCGGCGTCGCTGCGCGATACTTGGGCTGTGGAGTGGCACGAAATCGCCGAGAAGCGTGTTTTGAGCTAAAAAGACATCATTTTCTTCCCGTCGATGAACGCGAACATGGCGCAGGAGAGAGAAACAAGCGCGTGTGCGATCCTAGAGAGACAAGGATAAAGAGACGAACGAATGTACAATATTAGATCTGTATCGAGAGAAAATGAAGAGACGTCGAGGGTGTCGTTGAACGCGTTCGTAAATGCGAACGCGCGTAAACGACGCTCGATGCTCGGAACAGTCGAACGAAACGATGCGATGGAAGAAAATTAATTAATGGCTCGGCATTTGTTTGTGCATGTGTGTTGCAGCGGCAATGCTGGCGAGTCAGCAGGCCGCCGCGGTAGCCGCATCGGTGATCTCGCCATTCCCGCCCAAGTGACCCGCGGCCCCCGGTCCCGTACTAGCTGCCGGAACAACCGGACCCACCTCCGCACAAAATCATCATACGCCTCATCATCCACCACCAGTCAGCGGTGCGACCGCCGCGGGACATCCACACTCTGCCTCCGCTGGCAGGCAACCTTAGGATCGCCTCGACAGAGAGTACAGATAAATTCGTCGCTGCTACCTCTTCTTCGATATCGCTCTCGCATGCTCGCCGCTCTTCATCAGCCTGTACACCACACCGGTTCGCCAGTCTGCCAAACAGCCTATCGTCCTCGTATACCGGCCTCTTACCGGATCTTTTGTCGACACCGGCATCGTCATCCTCGCGATTTCTCACCCATTTTCGTCGTACCTCTCGGATCACCGTCGATCCTGTCGTTTCGTATGTGCCTCGTGTTCCGAGAGAACAGCGTTGTTCCGACCCGAAACGAACCGAGTCGAAAAGACTGCTTGCCTACCGAGATTGCTGTGTTCTTTCTTTTAAGAATCAACTTTGCGACGATGATAGTAACAGTGATGGTGACGGTGACGGTGAACAAAGAGATAAAGCGAATCGCGAATGCGGCCCGAGAACGTTTACCGATATCAAAGTAAAATGTAGCATTCGAATAGAGGTGGTAGATGCGTAAGAAAACGTTGTGGTTCGTTGAAATTCGGACCGATGCTGCCTGTGGGATAAGGAAGAAATTTGTACATCCGCCGATTCGCAGACAAACGGAGAACGATTCCGTGCAAGACGAATTCCACAAACGGACGAGCTGCATAGCGGAGATCTCGTTACGTTAGACTGACTGATCCTCACTGAATGGTGGTTGAGGGAGAGGAGGAGAGACGATCGTAGTAAAATTCCTCGTACCGCGAACCTTGTAGTAGGAAAATATACGAAGCTTCGACGTAACCGCGAACCAATTCGATTTTTCTTCGATGCGAGAGAGCGTGCCTCGAGCCGATGACTTCGCGCGCTCGTCTAGTATCGAATCGAGGCAACATTTTTATTATTGCACTTAGAAGAGAACGTAGAAGAGCGTGTGCGAATGTTTAAAAAAAGGAAAATTCACGCGCGCCTGTAAGCGTGCGTATCGCGTATTTCGCGCCACTCGATACGTATTTATACGACGTATGGGAATACGTTCGATCGAGAACGTTGTGTATAACGGTAAAATAATAGATCGTTGTATTTTATTGTATAAAAAAAAAGATTGCTAATCCGCAGACACATTTTTCTAGAAAAAAAAAAAAAAATAATTCTATTAATTCGCGAACGACACGATTCTTAGACGATTTGATTACCGATTATTATCGATTAAGAAGTATATAATGTCGGTGAACGATATCAAAAAGTAAAAAAGAAAAAAAAATGGAAAAAAGAGAAACACGATGATACGTGTCGCGTAAGGTCGTGTACGAACGAAAAAATGAAATAAGGATTCTAAATAACGATAACGCGGCGGTAAGTGATGATTGTACATTGAATACGCTAGAATGCTATTTGTTTACTAAAATAACAGTAGTTAATGTGGTGCGAATTTTAGTAAAGTGCGAGCGAAAGTGTAATTTTTGTGCGCTTGTATGTATGTGTGTGCTTGTACGCGTGCATCGAGCGGGATATAATGTGTGCATGAAAAAGAGAGAAGCAAATGAAACAGATAAGACTAATTAACGAAAAAAAAAAAAAAGAGGGAAAAGCTACTAGGATATACATACATATGCGCCACGGTGATACATACACGCATAGTATCATGGCGATTACCTAACGTTAGTTCAGTAACGATTATTATCATTGTATCTTTTATTACGATTATTCATTAATAATTATCGGTTCCATTATTTTATCATCGCGTCGTCGCTAAGAGAGATGAAAGCGTTGTACGAACGATTGGTAAAACGCGTTGCCAAGAATCGGGAAAATAGTTTTATCGTGCCGTGCATAGTGTTGCAAAATGCCAAATAAAGTAAAAGAGAGCAAGGCGTGTTTTTTAATTCGAACATAATAAAATGGCGATATTCGTTTAGCCGAAATTGGCGGTGAAAACGGCAAGACAACCGTCGTCTCAGTTTTAATGAGGCGCACTCGGAAATAAGGAGATTCGGGCGGGCTTTATAATAAATGCTGGTGCTGTGCTGTGATTTTTATAAAAACAAACAAGAAAAGTGGTCAGATAAAAAAAAAACACGAGATAAAGATGAGAGAGAGAGTAAGATGATAGGAGAGAAAAGTGGAAAAATCTTGACAAATTTTTATGAAAATATACAGATAGCCTAAGTACCTGGACCTGCCCTGCACTCCCCCACGAAACGTAACGCGAATAGAACGATGAACGAAGAGAACTAAGGAAAAAAGAAACATGGAAAACGAACTTGTACGAATTGTGTATAGGCTGTAAAGTGTATTTACTTTTAAACAGAAATTTAATATAGATCGTTAAACTTTAATCGAGCGAGGAAAGGAGCTGTCTCCAATCGTCGATTATTTGAAGATTCTCGCGGGAAGGTCTCTTCTTTTTTGTTTTGGCGGGCAATCGTTTATTTTAAAGGACGTATCAGGAACGGTCATCATTTCATCCAAGCTTTTGATCCCTGTTTTTCGTTTCAACGGCTTCTCTTCACTCGTCCAATCGTTGTTATACTTCTTACGAGGTTCTTCGACTCCCTATTAGCGTAAACGAGAAAAGAAAAAAAAAACGAATCTAATTAGTAGCAATCGGAGACAACCTCCTACTAACGATTATATTCTAGCGAGTACTGCGTATTTGCCACGATGTTGCATAATCCATTGAAAAGAATCCTCGAACGAGTAAATTAAACAACATCATCAAACGGACTGAACTATAACGTAACGTAACGTAATAAACAAGGACCCGTATTCTCGTCTCCTTTCTTTTTTTTTAGAATGATAAAAATAGTGAGTCGTTGCGCTTTATATATTATACACTTCGAATATATGGATATACGAGTAACATTACGTACAGAAGCAAATACAAAAATGCAGGCATCTTGTCGTTAAATTGTAAGATATTGTGTTCAAACTCCAGAATGTACTCCGATCCCTTCCTCAGACTACTATATATTAAATATATTGTGCACTATGCTCCAACTTGTCCATACGAATAAATATACTGAGAAAATCTGATTATACGGTATATTCGAACGTTATTGTAATCCTCTGATGAGATTCGCGTTTTTCAACTTGTTACAGGGAATTTTTTAAAAATCTTGTTACTTATTTTTTTCATTTTTGTATTAAACTGTCTAACAATATCCTACATACTACTACTACATTTATATTGTAATTGTACAGATGTTAATTTTATTTGTTACTCGAAACAAATTTGAAAATTGTATTTTACAACATTATCGATTGAGAACCTCTGTTAGGATCGATAATCGACACGTGTAAACACGAAAGAGGTGCGCTAGGTGCACAATGATATATCGTATACATGTTTTTATTTTTCTAACACTATTTGTTCATTTTATAAACGCATTCTAATTAATTTTAAGTCTTCTAGCGTCAATAGATGTATAATAGATTCGTAAAATATAGTGTCACATCGACTGAGGTTATATTTTATAGGAATACTACGGTTTATAGGTTATGCTTCATAACCTAAATACCTGTATTCGTCTGACATTAAGTAGTAGTGAAGATTCTGTACGTAATGAAACATGAATTTACTCGTGCACCTCGTTTGAAAAAGAAAACATTAAAAACGCATAAGAGTCTCGAATAAAAACAACTGTTTCCCCCTGTAAAATGGACGAGGTAGATTACAAGTTAGACTCAGGGAATCCTGTTTTGATATCGCACGTGAGTTGCTCAGCATTTTGTAAAAATCTACAATTTATTATTGTTATTTTTTACACATTTTCTTACAGGCAATATCGAAGCTTTTCGATTCCATTAAGAAAAAAAAGAACGATCAACAGACGGATCATGTTTCAAAGGTAATGTAAATTTCGCTTCTTCGATTACCATACGATCATCTACGTTCTGTTAATCGTACCAATTTTAATAGACAGCTGAATTTAAATTACTGTTAACCAAGCGAGATAGCGGAGATACCGTACTTAGTATATCCGCTTGTCAAGGCTTAATCGCTCTAGTAGAAAATGGATTATGGGATATTAGCGAAGCACTATCTACCTTCACGTCGAGTCTTTCCTCCATACGGTTTGTATATAAATTTAACTTACTCTAATTCTATTTTTGTAATAACATACATGTATCATGCATTTCAGAAATTATACGGTTGCTGCCACGGCCCTAAGTCGCTTATTAATACTGGATCTCAAGTATGATAAAGAAAATAAAATCATGTACCCATTTACTCTGCATGTACCACAGCATCCGTTTATAATGATTTTAACTCGGGATAAACGGAGCTGGCAAACTGTATTAAATCAAATGATGTTCATTATGAATCATCCGGATCCTCGGTATGTATGTCGGTATACATATATATATTTCTGCAAAGATATGGATACATAGATTGAATTTAAATGTTTCAGAGTTAAAGAAAGCTGTATAGAAATGTTACGTCCCGTATTCTTGTATATTTTATGTAATCCCTCTGTGGATTCTGTGGACTGCTGTATGCAACAAGCATGGCAGCTTTTAATCAAATCGAAACATAGTATACATTTGCAGACTGAAATTTTACTGTGGCTGTGCACAGCTGAAACTTACTCCTGTATAAATGCAAACTACAGATTCTTAGAACTTTCAGAGAAAGCTTTACTAGAGAAGAATAAAGAATATTGCACAGCTTTGTTGCCAATGATGGCATCTATGATCATACAACTGCTAAAACAAGGATCCGACCCGAAACCAAATTTCGATGCTATGTCTAGTATCATAAATTACTGTGACAACCGTATAGGAGATCTTGCGTTAGTATTGATGGCGGAAATAATTGTTTCGTGCCCAGCTATCTACTTGTACAATGCTATGCAAATGTGTAGGTATTTTTAATCTAGCAAGCATTTCGCATTTCTATCCATTTTATATGTTGTTCGTTATGTTACAGGTGTACTTATAACGAGTAAACTGTGCTGTAGTGATATCTTCTTAAACGTTTTGCTAGCATCTATTTTAAAATGGATGGCATATCCATCCGTGCTATGTTCGGACGCTTTGGACGTGGCAAGAGATTTAATACAAACAATGTTCGCCAAAGCAAAACCTACGGAAAACAACGGCACGATATTTTCAAGCAGAATATTTACTATATTTACTTACTCCGACTCGCATATTCAATTTTATACCGAAATTATACGTTGTTTAAGTGTCTGGAAAGTAAACGATGTTATATCGTGGTTGAAGAGTATGTTAAATGTACCGTTCGACTTGAAAGATAAATGTAAATTATTGATATCTGGTCTTCTTTTGCAAACACACGAGCCTCAGGTGACCGAGTTCTGTTGTAACGTACTCATTGATGTCGCAAAAGACAAAAAAGATTTTGGATCGCATGTATTGTCATTGATACTGCATAAATTAACAAAGTCTAGAAGTAGTTTAGAATCGAAATATTTATTACTCGCTGTGCCAGAACTCGTTATTACCAAAGGAAACATTCCGATCATTACTCACACATTGGATACGCTGTTAAACGGTGGCAAACAATTGAAATATTTTACTATTGAATTGTACCTAAGAACACTTAGGAAAGAACCAAGATGTCACAGATTTGTGTCTACCGCGATAATTCGAATGATAAAAAGCGATCCGACCTGGTGCTCGGATGCAACTTGCACAAGAGCTATGAAGTATGTATGTGAAAATTATCCCGAACACGGCGAGAAACTGGTACCGTTGATATCGCAAATATTGAATCGTTCTACGAACATGAACGGAGGAACTGCGAGTGCACTCGCGCTCAAATGTATATCCGCTCTTTGCAAAGGATCGATAACAGATATCTGTTCGACTTGGAAAGTGCTGGCTCCTAAAATGGAGAAAGAGAAACGTCCTATTGTTTTAGAAAGCTTGTGCGAAATGTTTGGCGATATCACATCGTATCCATCGTCTCAACACGCCGAAGAATACGATGCATTGATCAACAACGTTGTATCAAAACTGTGGCAATACACATTGCACAACGACATCAAAGTCATCGAGGCTGCATTTAAAGCGCTAGCTTCCTATCGGCTGGAACAGATTCCCTTAAAAGCATTGCCAGCAGAATTTAGGAAAGATCTTGTATTACCAGCTGCATACGCGAAAACGCCAATTGATGCAGCCAGGAAGCCGGAGGATGTACTTCCGTACATACCTGCCACTTGTTGGATTCAGATGCTTCAAAGGGTAAATAAAATGGCATTGACATCAGCTGGAAATCTTTTAGTTTCTTTAATAACCGAAGAAGTGAATGGTTTTCGATCTGGAATCTACGTCTGGCCTAAAGGTGATCCAAATAACTTCAAATATTTGCCAGAGAAAAGTGTAATAAGAGGCGTCGGTGAATATTTGAGACGGTGCGACAAATCCGATTCCAGTAATCATCGTATAATTATTGAATGTTTGCGAATATTTGCCTACAAATATCCGAAACCATTGCCCAATATTAATTGGAGTTTTCTTAACGATATCATTGATATATCGCTCGAAACCAAGAAATACGTTCTCTCGATCGCGTGTCGTCACGCAACGACATCTCTGTCTGCCAAATCCTTTATAGAAAATTATCTGTTAATTTACAAGTCTGTGGATGAGGCGAACTTAGCTTGTAAAAGCAACGAGTACGCTATACTGTATACGCACCTCCATGATTTATGCCAAGCTGTACAACCAAATTTCCTTAAACCATTCTTGGAAGTCACATTGGAGTATGTAATTGAAAAGATGAATATTGAGAGCAAAGAATCGATAGAGTCGTTTCAATGCATCATGTCTTCATACGCGCAGGCATTGAAAAATCAGGAAACATACGATGCCAATTCTACATTACTGTCTACTACACTGGAAAAGCTTTTAGACAAAATAGATTTGACCTGCAATCGTTTTGAGTATTATTTTACAGCAGCTTTAGAATTGTCGATAACGCATCTGGAACGAATGACGTCCCCTAAAGTGTGGTGGGAAGTAACACCTTGTAAATTAAGAAATGCCATTGCAATCAGGGCTCAATTAGCTTTGAAGAAGGTTTCCGACTCTCCTTTAACTTGGTTAAACGAGATCATCGACGACGTTGCATCGTTGACTAGGTAAAATTGATAGTTATAATTCGTCTTTCAAATAATACAAATGAAAATTTATTTTTTACATCTTTTATTAAAGCGTACAAACTTATTTTCTCGAGATTATGCAAAAAGTGCAGGCTCAAATGCGATTTGATAAGTCCAGTATAAATTGGGTGATAGACTTCACAACTCAGATGCAAGGACTTTTGATGGAGTCTCAAAATCATTGTGATAAAGTACAATTTTATTGCGATGTTTTATTTGTTTCCATCGTTAGCTTGTCCGGTATAAATGATATGTTAATGAAACAAGATTTATTGATTTCATCGCGAGATGATCGAGTACAATTATTTCCTGAAGCTCTGATGGTTCTTTTAAACAGACAGGATTGGAGGCATGCAATTCCACAGGTATTTACAGTTACTTTTATTAATAAAATACTGTAATTAGTTGAACGACCTTTTGTTCAAAAAGAATCACACAACAGTTAACAAATTTTTTATCGTACCTCTTAGATTATGGAATGGTTGAATCATATGAGAACTAGCCCTATCTCTAGTACATGTAAGTTCACGTTTCATCGATCGTTAATATGTTTAAAACACAACGCGTATTATAAAGAGGTATGGACTAAATATTTATCTATTAAGACTGACATCAACGTCTGATTGTAAGTTGTACATTTTAGAAGCAAACAATTTTTATAATAAATTGTCTGCTCGTAATAACTGAAATTATAATACAAGAAATCATAATTGTTTCATGTGTAATACATGCTACATATACTAATGTATAATATAATTTCACTTACTTGCAGTTTCACGTAACCCGACGTTTAGCAATAATGAATGAACATTTCGTCACATGTGATGTATGTGACGATTTTCATAATGCTAAACAGATGTTTCGCTATTATCTAGAGCCATGACCGTTAATGTATTCGGTCGCGAGCCAGTTAATATTTGATCCTCCGGTAATTTCATTCTCGGTTCCAACACGTTCCGTTTCGTATCAACGTTCTTTTTTATAGGCGTACGACTCGGACTAGATTTCCTACTACTTGGATAGGATTTTAATAAACGAGCTCTAAACAAACGGATAAGATGAAATTTTTACTTGTTGCTTTAATTTTAAACAGATGGTAGTTTCAGAGTTCAAACTTACGCGTCCATTAACTTGAGAAACAAACGTGTATATACTTGGTACTCTTCATCTCCAAATTCTGTTGGATCATGACGTGCATGTTCATACAAATCACAGAACTGATGGATCAATCGTTGTCCAGTTCCATTCAATGGAGTGGCTAATGTAGCAAGTAAATATGCTCTCAGATTTTCAGATGGATGTCTTTTCAAACAACTATCATATTTAGTAATTTCAGCTTCTGCAAAGGGATACATTAAAAATCAAATTACATTTGAAATTTCAAGTTTAATGTAACAAGTTTATAATTACCTAAAATTTTAACATCATCTACAGCTTTCAGTCTATAATAATGGGGTGGAACTTGTCCTCGGGGAGTTACGATAAATCGAGGATCGCTGATAAGTGGCGGATCGTACTGAATTCTTGGGATTACTTCTATTCTTCTCTCGATTTCCTTCTTGAGGGACTAAGTATCAATGTAAATGTGAACATACATACATATACATATAAAATCAACATGCATTGAACGCTCCAATATATATAGATAGTACATTATTTTAAAAGATTAGTCAATTTTCAAATTAGATAAAAGATAAGCGGTTGCAACTTAACCTTTAGAAACATTCGTACCTTAAGCGCATCATGTCCGATCGGAATATGAGGACCGCGACGTGATCGCAATGCAAATCTCATAATTTGTCGTTTTGCAAAAATGAACAATAATAATATTGTTAATACTCCAGCTGCGATAAATATCACTATCGTTACACCCGATAGTTCCTCTGTCATGTTTACCTAAAGCGTATGCATTGGTATACATATAGATATACATGCATGTGTTGCACACATGCGTAGACAGGATGAATCGGTATTACAGTGTTCAATTTGAAGAAAAGAAATAATTTTATAAAACATAAATAATATGTGAAATGTTTGCATTACATTAGTATATCCTATGTAGCATTTAACATATTTTGTATAGGTTTTTTAAATAATGTCTGGTTGATATTGGCCATTTCCCTTAACAACTGCTTTTGTTGCTCTGAAAAATGTACGTTCATTTTTACAAATGATAATATAAGCTTTCCAAAATCTTTGTTTCGCGCAAAATCAAATGCTCTTTTTGATAATAATTGAATAAGTTTGTCATTTGTGGTGGTGTCTGTTTTGGTTGATATTAGATTATGTAATATAGAAAGATGCCATAATTTAAGTTCTTTCACATGTGACAGATATTCCCTGCAAAAAATAGTATAAATTGTTCATGATAGTATAGATTAGTTAAAATGTGATCAATCAATTATAATACTTACATAAGGAGAGTAATATTTCTTTCTGGTTCAAAGGCATTTATGATAGCATTGACAATTGTTATATCTTTTAAGTCAACATTTAACAGAGGAATAAAAATCAACTCTTTAACATCATTTGGATACTTTTTAACATACTCACTGATAACAGATATTAGCAATCTTGAAGGCTCTTCTAAGGCAATTATCTGCAACAGGATTTAAAAAATGTTAATACTATTTGTTGCATGAATATTTTATGAGAAAATAAATTACCTTTGGTAATAACAAATGGCTATGAAAAACTGTTCCATATTTGATTTGTTGTTCCAAAGTTACATTATTCAGAGAACAGTACAGATTGTATGTCCCTAATGTACTTAGTTTCTTTTCTAAATCACAGACCGCTTCTAATAATTCCTTGTCTGTTAAATTTTCTAATTGACTTAAATCTAATTTTCCATTAGGTTGCTCTAATCCTTCCAACAGACATTCTGTGATATCATATTTTTGTTGTATAGATTCTTCCTTAGCTTCTTTCTCAAGATTTATATCAACTTGTGTAAAATAAAACTGAGTAGATGGGAATTGATCAATTGTCTTAGACAAAATGCTATTATTATCTACATTGCTTTCATTTACAATTTCTTCTTTATCTGTACTTGTTTCTTGAGATGTATCTTCCTCTTCTTCATTTTCTTCTTTTTCTTCCCCTTTCTTTTCAATAATAAGTTATCAAATATTTTAAATTTTCTGAGTTAGTCTAATTAATAATAGTAATAATACAAACCTTTCCTATTACAGTTTCCCACAAAGGATCGCTATTCAATGTATCTTCTTTTAATTTATCTTTAATTATGTTTAATTTTTCCAGAGTACACTGTGATAGTGTATAATTCTTTAAAATATTTGGATGATACATAATTTCATAGAACGATCAAATTAAGTAGTTTATCTGTAAAATCGTGCAATGTATTTGATTTGCGGTGTCTCAGATTGCACAAAATGCATTGCACATCACGAATCGACGGCTCAGTTGTCTTAAAGAACGCGCGTTAGTATGGAGCTCGTCAATTAAAAGGTTAAGGTCGGAATAATTGAACGGACACTAAACAATGTTATGCGACAATTATTCTGCGTTAACAAGTTAACAATTTCTTAGAAGATAAGGTAAGCTTTTTACCTAAACGGTAGAAAAGAAATATTTCAATTTAAAAACATAGAAATCAACGTATTGCGATTCGAAATCTTTTTGACATTAAACAAATTGAAATATTTTAAACATAACATACGCTTTACACATGCTCTACATATGAATGTTTAATATCACAGTATCTTATATTCTAATTAATCAAGTTTTGACATTGAGCACAGTATCTGAAACCTGTTGCGCCTAATTTTCATATGTATGGACGTGTGTTACTGTATATATCTATAAAATGGAATATTTCTTTGTGTCGAATCATAAAAAATTCGTGAATACAAAATATTTTAAATTAACGATAGCAATGTTGTTAATAAATCTTTTTTCTTTTAACATTTACAGATTCTGTGTATAATCTGCGTAATTGTTACTTAACCACATCAAAGGAGAGCTGATTTCATTTGTGAAAAACCCAAATCAACGCGAGGTCATCAAGAATACTGACTGCATAAATATGGATGAATTTCCCATTTGCTATAAAATTTATTCTATTTATCTTTAGTTTGCAACCCTGTCGATGACAAAATACACGATAATGTGTAATTGTGTGTTTAAACTTTCGCATTACAAGCGTTGTTGATACAACGAGTAGTGTAATTACAAAGAAATTAGAAGCTCATTAAAATCAAACGTTTCAAGATTTATTACGATAGCCTCATATTTTCAAGAAAAACTTGACGTATCAACAAGAGTGACGGAAAAAAAATAAAATTTTTTGTTAATGACTGGTGTATGTAAATATTAAGATAAGGTGAGCAAATGAGTATCTTCTCTTATTTCATTTATCTTTTCATCCGTGCGATACGGAGAATTGAAACATAGTATAATAAATAAATATTTTATATCTTATTCTCTTTTTTTAAATGTTAGTTTAATCTTGAATAATATAATAATGTTATTTTTTAGAAAAGGAAGAGAAAAAACGAGGAAACATTTTCTTTTTATACTGAGTTTGAAGAAAATGCCGATACTATCGCAATTGTCTCGACGATTTAGTATGTTAACAACCGATGCAAAACCTGATCCACCGCGCATAAGGATCGAAGGATATACGCACAATCTAAATTCTAATACAGAGAACGAGAAAGTAGAAACAAAATCAAAATTAGCTTCTATTACTCCAGAAGTAGAATTCGAGGAAAACGATGTAACATCGGAACGAAGGAAATCTGTGTTAAACGATGCGATACCAACAAATGCTAATCCTTCCTCCACTAAACAAAACTTCGACGATACAAATTATTCTGCGACTGATGAGAAACAAAATAAAGGACCAAATGTTAAAACAAAAAAGAAGTCGAAACAGTACAGATATTGTAAGTAAAATTTATTCAAACTGGTTTATTTATGGACTAAACACAATTTCCTGTTTCACAGCACAAGGAGCACACGTTGTAAACTACAATATAATTAATTCGAATGGAGTGAAAATTGGTCCGAAGACCAGTTATATTTGCAATATTAATCAATTTTCTTCGAAAGATGCGGAAACATCGGAAGAAAGAGGGTCGAAAGTTGAAGTTCGTCAGATGCCGGCGAATATTAAAGATTTGTGTGCTTCTACAGAGGAAATTAATTTAGAGGATATATTTATCATTAAAACTTACATGGGACGGGGTTGGAGGGACGTTGCTAGAAAGTTATTATATTCGGATGGACAAATTGATCAATTCGAAGAGAATTACAGATTCAGAGGGATAGGCGAAGTAAGTTGTCTATATAAAAAAAAGTTATATATCATATAATAATATAATTCTCTTTTCAGGTAGTATATCAAATACTCCTTGATTGGAAACAAGCAAACACGAAAGATGCAGAAATTGGTAAGTTAGTAAAGGTATTATGGACTTGTCGCGAATACGATTGCGCGGAACAGCTAGTTTCCGCCCGAAAAAATTTGGAGTAATTATTTTCTATTGGGTGTATATACTTACATATGTATACATATACGATATATTATAAGTATATTAATATAATAATGTGTACCATTATTACAATGGACAAATTTTTTATCATAAATGTAATGATATTATAAATCAGTGTAATCTGCACCGATTACATTGCATATATACAAAATAAAAATATACAAATCTAAATTAATAATCAATTTCTTAATACTTAAACGACTGCATCTCAGTATTGAAACACGAGAAATTTCGTGAGCGGTCGTTTAAGTATTAATTCGTCGGATCTGTCGTAACTTCGGGTCAAGGGCATACTGGTGACGGTGTAGTTTTCTCGTCCATTTTCGTATCAAAAATCTGTTTCTTACAATTTTCAAATTCTGCTAACATTTCGTCAAGATTTTTGTTTCCATCCAATACCAAAACCGGTGCGGGTACGGTGAATAACGTTCGATGATACAGCCATTCATCGTGAATATCGTGAATCTGCTTCAAATACTCTAATGATACACAATTTTCTTCCTTCCTTGCTCTTGCTTTCATCCTCTGATATACAACTTCTGGGGATGTTCTTAAATACACTGTTTCAAAAGAATAATAATTAATAATCTGAAATAAAATGTTACACGTTTTCGTGAAAGATATATATTACCTATTAAATTTGTTTCTATATTAGCACATTTAATGCACCAGTCATACCAATCTTCCAAAACCATTACTTCTACATCGCGCAATATTTTTGTGCGCTTCATGTTTTCTATAAAACATCTTGCACTATATACAGATCTTTCCATAACTTTATAAGGTAACGGAGTTTTATATGTATGCAGTTGAAGCATAGTTAATTGGACATAGGATTGAAATAAAAAAGCATAACGCGAAGGATCACTGTACATTAATTCCTAAACATTTTCAACAAATTAATGTTAATATTATATTGTTACTGTAAACATAAATATTACATTATGCTGATAAATCTAATTTTACAGGAACTTACCAGTAGATTTGTTCCACCTGCATCTCTCCAAAGATCTACTGGTTCCTCTAAAATTGTTGTGTTCTTAAACTTTTTAAAATGTCTTAGAAATGTTGTTTTACCACTTCCTATGTTTCCCTCTATACATACTGTAAATGGTCGTTTGGACAATTTACAAGAGGAATTGATGATATTTGTTAGCATTTTGGCTACTGATTTAGCTAATAAAACAGTGAGATATAATGATTAATTCACTTTTCTTATTATTGAACAGATATATTTATCTGTTGGAAGGCGTCAATATAGTACATTAAAACGTTCCAGACACACAAATTAAATAGATATTTAGAATCTTTAATTGAATTACTGAAATATTCAAAATATTAAGGACTTAAATTTAATCAAGTCCTCAAGAATATCACTTTCTGAGAGTTTTAAATACATAACTTTAACAAAATTTAAGGATATAGCAATAAATACGGCTAACAATACAATACGTAAAAACTAAGTAGATATGATACAAGTCTATTGACCTTTTCCCGCGCGAATTACAGTATATATATATTACTTTGTGGAGGTGTCATGCAAATGCTTTAGAGAGGGGATAAGCACACTCCTAACCTAACGTGTACTTAACTTGCCGGCTATTCTTATATTACTTTTAATTATTTTAGATCATGATTGATTATTTGTGAAATTGAAGTTTACCTAACAAAGTCATGATGATCTAATTTAATTGTTACACTATATTTACATTAAAAGATAAAAATTATAAACTAATGTTTCTACGCCGGTAGGTTACTTTCGTACAAGGATAACCACGGAATGCTTGCATCATAGACGTACGACATATTCATTATTTAAATCAACGAGAGATCGTATTTGTCGTTTGACACGTTCGTTCCGCGCATGTTTCGTCTGCGCATGATTCGTCTGCGCAGGTTCCGCCTGCGCATGATTCGTCTGCGCCGGTTCCGTATGCGCAGGATTTGCCTGCGCATGTTTCGTCTGCGCATGCGCGTTGTAGCACTACGCAGCATATACAGCGGCCTTATATTTAGTATCTCTCGGGCCTCCGACGCGTCGGGATGTGAATACGTATTTCTTTCATTTATATATTTTTGTCCACCGTGTATATGACCACGAAGTGCTACAAAGTTAGAAGTAAGAATAGAGGTCCTCCCTGAGCTGCGCAAAGCAGGTATGATCTCTTGTTGAACGAATAATATGCACTATGGACCAACATTCAAACTTATAATTTTTGTATTTATACAAATTTTTTATTTTTTATTTTATTATTACATTTTGTCACTTTTAACACTGCGAAAGAGTGAACAAATTTTGTTGGAAAGAATAAGGAATATGAAAAGAATTTGTAGTTTCTTTTGTAGTTTGTGGTTAAAAAAAAAGCATTTGGTATTGGAAAGTCACGTGTTTCTATTAGAGTAGATATGAACTTGACACTAGTGGCCACAATGAAGCAATGACTTATATTTTAGATGATTTGTTAGAATATTTTTGAATATTTTAAATTATTAATCGAAGCCAATTCTCCACTGATGGTTTTGAATGAATCTCACATCTTTCCTCGAACAGATCTGTACGAATAAGTTTAAAAATCTAAGTGAAATATGAGTCGAAATGTGGTTTAGCGGCAATTAAACATTGCCGTTATAATATAATTTATACATCTTTGTATTTCTAGGTGTAATTATATAATATTTAATCATTTTATGTAAAATTATGAGATAATCCGTTCATTAGGAATCATTTGTTTTATATAAATTCCATTGTAATCATGCGAAATTTTGTGGGTGATTTTGTAATTTGGTAAGTTTTGGTTATAAATTCTAATAGCCACAAATTTCTAAATGATTTATTTTTAATGTGTTTAAATCATTGTTTCCATAGCATATTGTTGCTGCTATCAATGAGTCTTATATTTGGAGCTAGTGAAATTATTAAATCTCTTGTTGATACCGGAGGAAATTATTTAAAATCTACCTCCTACAGTTGGATCATCAGATTATGTTTAAATTTATTGAGTTATGCTACCGTGCTATTACCAGGTTATCTCATATACAAATATGTGCGGCTCACAAAATATATTCAAAGGGGAGGTAAATAAACATCAAAATAAAATACATTCGCTTGGAAGAATTTATGGATCTTTATTTAAAATAATATAAAACTCTTGAGTAGGTAAGGGATGCATTCCAAGATTGGTACATTCGTGTTTTGTTGGCCACTGTGAAACAGGACTTTTGGATTCTTCATCTTATACATCTAATCCCTCTAATCAACGTACTTTTACACAAGATGCCCTGTTACTTTTATACTGTTTCTTTGGATTACAAATCAGTTATTTAACATGGGGTTATTTACAAGAGAAGATAATGACACAGGTATAATTTGTTTGATACATATTATACTTAATAAGTCAATCTATGGAGACACAAAACATGCTTTGCAATGAACTGCATTTAAGAGCTTATATTCTGCATACTTTCCAATTGATCATTCAAGAAGTTAAATAGTTAATTTTAATGTTGATTTTGCAAGTACCTGTTGCTGTAGTTAAATGTCCATGTACAAGGACACTTTGTTAACTTAGATTTCAGAATCTCAATGTGAATCATCTAGTCACTACTTCTAGGAGATCCAGGCTTTCTGTGAAACAAAGTACTGAAGATGGTGTTTTTTATCCCTTCATTACACCAAACACGGTACGGGTACTAATCATAATACCCACAATGTTACAAGAAAAGATCTTCAGTTGTATTTCATTTGAAATATATAACTCTGTAATATTATTTCAAGATGACTTAAGCACAAATTGCAGAATAAATTACACAGTACAGTTATAAATATTGAGACATGTCACTGATAACTACCACAATTAATTTCATTGATACTTTTTTGATTTAGAAATGTCTATGGTAGGAATAAATTTGTTTTTCAGGAGTATGAAAATGTTGCTGGTAACAAAGATCGATTTCAAGACTCCCAATTTTTAGTGTTTATAAATCGAATTCTTGCATTTTTGATGTCGGGATTGTATTTACTAATTCAAAGGCAACCCCAGCATAAAGCTCCACTCTATAAATACGCATTTTGTTCCTTATCAAATATTATGAGTAGTTGGTGCCAGTATGAAGCTTTAAAATATGTCAGCTTTCCAACACAGGTGGTTATTGCTTCATTGAATTCTTAATCTCATACATTTAAAAATTACTTTAATAACTACATGTATCGTAGGTATTGGCAAAAGCTTCGAAAATAATCCCGGTAATGATAATGGGAAAAATAATTTCACAAACGACGTACGAATATTATGAATATGTTACGGCAATACTTATTTCTATTGGAATGACGCTATTTATGTTAGATAGTTCCGATCATAAAAATGGTAAAAACTTATATGTTGTTAATGTAACATCATTTTTGTATTTGTCATTATCATTGTTTTAATACTTTTAGATGGAGCTACTACTGCATCTGGTATCATTCTCTTAGGAGGCTACTTATTGTTAGATAGTTTTACAAGTACTTGGCAAAATGCATTATTCGTGGAGTATGGTGCAACAAGTGTACAAATGATGTGTGTTGTTAATATGTTTTCCTGTATGTTAACTGCACTGTCTTTATTTCAGCAATCTAGTTTCCCCCTCATACTATCTTTCATGACAAAGGTGACTTGAATTCCAGAAAATCGTGTAAATTTTAACAGCTTTTCGTACAGTTTTTACAGTTTGTTTTATCACACAGTATCCTAGGTTCATCATGGATTGTTTACTTATATCAATTTGTTCTGCAAGTGGTCAATTGTATATCTTTTATACGATATCTAAATTTGGGCCAGTAACATTCGTCATTATGATGACAATACGACAGGTAGTTATTTTTTTTTACACATATCGCTATTAATAGTATATACAATAAAAATGTATTTTTTGCTTCAGGGTTTGGCCATATTGTTATCCTGTTTGATATATCATCATCGTGTAACGGTTATTGGTATTATTGGTATATTACTAGTGTTTGGTTCGGTATTTTTGCGAATCTATTGTAACAATCGACTACGGGCGATCAGAAGACGCAGAGCTGCAGCGACTAGTATAAAAGATTAATTGGTAGGACGGAAACGATAGGTACAAATTCTATGAAATGTGTATTTTCTTTTTAAATGCACATATATTTTATTAAGTATTTTTGATCATACAATTTTTTATGCGTATTTCACATACATTTGAGAGAAAAATTACTTACTTATTCATTATTTATCATACATGTTCATTACTCCACAGTGTACTTTTAAGTATAACGTAGCTTCGAAATATCTATCGATATTGATTATTTTGCAAACACATGTTATTTATTAACGAGATATTTATTTTGTTGTAAATATCAGATACAGAGAAAAAAAAATGTATAATTTTTACTAAAAGGTATTAATAAAAAAAGAAAAATCATGAAGATGAAGATGCGAATCATTATGTATAATGTTAATTTGTTGATTGAAGGTATGAAAATTAATTGCACAATTTATTACATCAAAACAATTTTAATTTTTACTTATACAGAGAAACACAGTATACAATGTTATTAACTTTTTAAACGTTTTTAATAGGTCTGTTTATTCGTCGGGAGGCGATGGTCGATAAATAGCTATAAGGCACAAAATTGAAATGATTAATTCAGATGCTAGGAGTACCAGTTGTATGCTACAAAGAATTACTTCTAGTCTAAGTACATAATTTTGCCAGATTAAAAAATACAATGTCGCTAAGGCGCTAGGTACGGTCAAAATAACTCCAATAAGAATTGGTAACCCGTGCTCTGTCAAATTTCCTTTTCTTCCAAGATAAATTCTAGCACCTTCTGTGACAATGAGGAAAAACAACAATGCAAACTCTATCAGTGTCGTGCTTGTACCAGGTGAAGGCAGATTTGCAGCTTTAAAAAATCCCATGCCTAATTCACATATAGCAAACATGCCAAAATAAAAAGAATTAAGGTACATAAGAATTTCATATGTTAAAGAGGAACTGGCTATTGTTGGCATCTTCTTAAATTTCTATCAGCATTGATAAATCATATATTTATTCATTCAGTTATGGTTCTTATAACAAATTTTATTTTTTATCCATAGTAAAGTAGGTTGTTTTTATATTATCATCTTGTTCATTTGATACATCAGTCTTCTTAATTTTACATTCTATTTTAATCATTTGATTTTCCTGTAATACAAGTTTGCTAAAATTAAACGTTTGTTTCGAAAACAGCAAATTTTTAATAAAAATAATACAGCTTTACTAGATTATTGTTTAGAATGATCAATGAGAATTGTTCTTGAATATGGATGGTAAGCAAGTAGCAATCAGGTTTGGTTAGGGAAATATAAACACAGTTAGATTTGCTGGCAACTGAACAATTACAGTTACCTTTTGTAGTTATCTCAAAATTTCTATCGTTTCTTAAATTTTCTCGATACACATTAAGCGCTTTAATTATAAAACGTTACATATTAAAAAGAAAATTTATTTACATACTAGCCTACTTTGTGTTTCTGAGAGATTGCTTGAGAAATTTATGGGGGCAGTGTTACCACATGAAAAATGACGAAATTCAATTGCAACTATACATAAAATTATTTTCAAATGCATCGCATTTCAGAGACAGTTTATACATTTATCATGTAGAGTTTAATTGTAACTAAACCAACCTTATCGTTGGAAAAAAATCATTTTTATTCGAATACATACAAATGTTAGCTAATTTTAATTTGGTTTCAGTCATGTGTCGGAAGTAACTTGGTCCTGATGGAATTTTTGCGAAAAGAACACGTTCATCGGAGTAATTGTTTGTAATGGCAACGCTGAAGGCAAAAACGATCGATTATGGCTTTCTATTTAAACATTTTGCGAGCGCTTCGTTCAAAGAAATTACTTCAAAATCGAGGAGAAAAGTGGCGAATAAAAAGACACGTAACACCGATTCGATTTCATCGAGCGGTGATAAACAATATGAATTTTGAGGGTTCCAAAAGAGCAGTTCAGGCTATTCTGATTCTTTCTCACAAGCCTAAACGTCAAGTATGGATTCAGAATGACAAAATCTTGGCGAGAGATACGGGAACCTATAGTTTATTCGATGCTATTTTAATTATGGCCAGGATCTTTACGATAGGATCTATCATCCTCGGATTAACCGCCGCATACTTTGTTACCCGTTTTACACACGAACACGTATTTCCGACAATTCTACGTAAAAGTAATTACTCTGTTAAAATATAGATGTAGCCTGTGTCGAGTAGAACAACTCTGAAATGAAAGTTTTATTCAACTTGACGAATTGCAGGTATCGAATTTCTTGGGCCGATCTTTATTAAATTTGGTCAGTGGGCATCTACGCGGAAAGATTTATTTCCCGAGAATATTTGTCATACACTTTCGCAACTGCAACGGACCGCGTCTCCTCATTCCTGGATCTATACCAAGGAACTTCTGAAATCAATTTATGGTTCAAATTGGAAGAAGATGTTTGTGAGATTCGAAGATGAAGAACCAATAGGATCAGGATGTTGTGGTCAGGTACAAAAGCAAATTAAAAACGAACAAGTTTGATACGGTATTCTCGGTAGGTATACAAGGCATGGATAGACCCGAATGCTCGACTGGAAGTAACGCAGAAATCTGAAATACCAGCATTTGTTCAAAGTAAATTATTCAAGTATAGATGGTTACTTTATTTAGGGTTTCGTCTACTATTACGATCGTTTCGAGACTTATCGAGTCATTTCCGATATCCGTGTATATCGTGAGTCCTAAACGAATCTCTTTACAGTTATCGAATATTTCAAACTCGGCCCGCTCGCTACTTACATCGGTAAATATGTATAAGAAAATTCCCGTTAAGTCTGATAAAAGCTGTTTGCGCGGGATAACAATGATTTTATTTCAGATAGAATATTGAACGGAAACGATGGAATCGAACGCGATGATGCGAACAAGAAGAATCTGCAACCGGTAGCAGTAAAGGTTTTGCATCCTGGAATTAAAGAGCAATTGAGGTACGGTATGAATTCTCATCGATCGATATTTAGATTATTGTTTATTCGATGCTCTCCCTTTTCTTTAGAAGAGATCTTTGTATAATGAAAGGGATTTGTAAATGCATCACATACATAGTGCCACAGTTGCAGTGGCTCAGTTTGACCGACTGCATAACTGAATTTTCGCACATAATGGAAAATCAAGTGAGCGTTTCACGTTAACCGTGCAAGCTATGATTACAAGTCTCGAATGTTCGTATTAGGTCGACATGAATTTGGAGGCGGAGAATCTAATTAAATTTTCAAATAATTTTGCCACGAAGAAAGATGTCGTTTTCCCGCGTCCTTATACGAATGTCACGCAGCCCGAGATACTCGTGGAAAGCTTCCACGATGGTTCCCCTATCGCCAATTATCTCAGATACGACGATACTAAAATGCAAGAAAAATTAGCTAAAATAGGAATCAAGACGATTTTAAAAATGGTCGGTGATATTATTTAAGATCGACGTATCCGACCTTAGAACTATCAATGATTATTCCTAGGTATTTAGTGACAATTTTATTCACTGCGACTTACATCCTGGTAATATATTGGTGCAAACGAATACCGAGCCAAGAGGAAAAATTGGCGCTTGGTTTTGGAAATTTATTAACCGCGACCATCCTCGTTTGGTCATTCTCGACTGTGGCTTGGTAGTATCCTTGAACGATCGTTGTCGGCAAAATCTTAAAAATGTCTTTCGCTCCGTGCTGATGGGTGATGTACGTACAGATTTGTTTTACTTCTGTTTTTTTTTACATACTAGCAGTACTTCTTCAAGTTTTCGCTTTTATTCCCACTAGGGCGAATTGGCAGCGGAATACATACTGAAACATAGTTCGCACATGTCTCCCGATCCAGACGGTTTCAAGCGTACGATAAGAGATATCGTGAATACCCATCATCAGAGTAAAATTAGTGTAATGCTTGAAACGGTGGAAAAGCCTGCGAAAGATGACGATTGCTTACGGTTGTTTTCGAAACTGTTACAGGTGAACGTAAGCAGCATCGTAACCGAGCTGTTCAACGCGATGATTCGATATCGGGTCAAGCAAGATGGATCCTTTAGTAGCGTAATACTGAGCATGGCAGTGATCGAGGGTCTCGGACGAAGTTTGGATCCAAATATCGATATTTTCACCGAAGTTGTACCGTTTATCTTTGTGGACCCGATGTACAACGTTTAAAAACATCGTAAGTCGTAAAGAGGTATAATAGAAAAGTTTTAACAAGATAATTATATAAATACGTTTCTTTTAGATATAAAAAGAAGTTGTTAAAGGGTTGTGAAAGCGTTTTAAAAGACATGGCAGGATTGCAACGGGTATTCGCAACAAAACAGAATTCAGGCGAGTGACCAGTTTGTTCGTGATCGCTTCCTGGTTGGTTGACCATCTTCGGTACGCCGATATACCATCCGTGCGCGTGTTTACACGCGCAACTGTTCCGTACCGATGCACACTGCTGCCCTCGGATTATTCCTCATACGCGTATACATACCATTTGTACACGTGCATCTTCGGTAACGGGACCCTTCCGAATCTTCTGCTGGAACGGTTACATCGTCAATTTCCCTGTAGCGAATTTCATTCGGTGCGCGTAGCAAACATTATCGTACTACGTTCCGTACGAGTATCTCGTTTCTGTACACAAAAGAAATTATCGCGTTCAATATTTCTACTGCGCCTCGTATAGAGAAGGTTGATCGTTTACGCGGTAAGAGAAATTACGTGAAATAAAATTAAAACGAACCACTCGTCAGAGCGATTCGGTGATTCGTCGTATCCCACCTCGAAACGCGAACCTGTCTTATTTGATTCCGTTCAAAACGAGTTTTGATCGGCGTATATTCACGCTCTTTACAAATACATCTACATCATGTCCCCCTACTGGATCTAGTTTGTCCTATACGATCTGGTTTGATGCCGTCTTACCGTACGCTTATCGAGACAAAAAAAGAAAGTAAAATATTCAACTTTTATGCACCCTTATTTATCTTTATTCTTTAGTCGCGTATCGGCATTCTGTTACGCGCTGCTTCGTTACGCGTGTTTTTCTTTCATTTCAAAACTATGTACGGGTGAAGTTGGTTTATTTCTTACACGGTAAAAAGGATATCGATTGCTACCAGCACCGATGAAATTCGGCGAACAAGGAAATCGTACAAAAGTTAGTCGAAGAGCAACCGGTTGCCGAGTCCACGAGTTTCCTAAGGTTCGTCGATCGCGATGTCTTCTTGCGCCATCTGACGAACGTGTCGCGATTGTTCTAGCTTTGAATCCCCACTTCAAGGTAACTCCGTCCCCTCTGTTGCAGATGGTCAGATTATACAATACCGTTTGGGTCCAGTTTAAGAAAGAAGCGAGGAGGGCGAACGGAGTACAGGGAAATAAGAAATCTCCTTGTACTCGGAGCGTACACCGAGGATGGCCGGAGTCCGCTTTTGGTGAACGCTCCGGCAGCCTTATCAATTAGCGTCAATTAAAGGTCGCTTCGACTTCCTACGTTTGTCTGTTCTCCGTCCTTCCCGTCGTGTTATTTCATTCATACTTTACCGGCGCTTATTTTTACTTATTGCAATTCAATTGTTAGCTTTTTACTTTATACATTGTTGTTCATTTTTTTTTTTTTTTTTAGTTACGTTTCAATTAGTGGAACGGCAATGAATCGTGAAAACATGTTAACGTCTTATCAGAAGGCGCGATCAATGAAAGCGCTATTGTCATTAGTACCATCATCGTCACCAATGATGCGCACCACCATACCACCACTACCATTACCACCTCCACCAGCATCGCTACCACTACCACCACTACCATCGCCACCACCACCGTCGCCACTACCATCGCTACCGCCACGGTACAATCATCAGCGACGACAACGTTTGGTGTCTCTTTTTAACTGTACTTCAGACTACGGGCACCCTTCGTAAGTACAAGAACGTTTCGTCTCGGTTTTATCTACCGGTCGATCGCCACCTGTGACCGCAAGTACACAAGTACACAATCAAGCGCGTCGCGAGTTTGATCAGATCCTCCGAATTTCCGGGTTCGAGCGATTTATCTTAAGCGGATATAATCGAAAAGCTTTTTAATTCGCGCGAGGTAGAGTAATTAATTATCTTAAGGGGGAGTACGCGTGTTTATAGCAAATAGTGCGTGTCGCATTCTGTGAGCACGTGTTTTCAGTGGCTAATCAACGTTTACTTTTCACTGTGATTTAGTTATTAGCTGTAAACGTTTCGTTAATTAAACAGGAAGAAATCGTTTATCGCTTTCATCCTTGCTTTCTAGCTACATTATTGCATTTAACGCGAGTGTTATTAAACGTGTATCGCATCGTTGCATTGTTATTCAAATTAATTGATTGCGCTTTTTTAAATTGATTACTGAGAACACGTGGGTGGGTGATAGTAAAGGGAAGGATGTTCAATAGAAAAACGAGCTAACACATTTTAGGCGCGCGAATCGTTCGCTTTTTTAAATATTAGAGATTAGATCGAGTATCGAAAGGATCGATAGTTGGTAGATATCGACCGAGTTGGAGAACGAAAGCAAGCGCGCGAACGCGGTATTGGCGCGAACGCGCGAAAAATAAATATATATCCTAACAATAGGCGTAATATATTATATATATATGTTTATTAGAAGGCCTTTATCTGCGGGTTATCAAATGTAAATACTCGAACAACAGGCATATAGGTCAGGCTAATGAGATAAATATACGTTTAACATTTTAGCCTGAACGTTCGTTACGCATCCGGGAAGAATGAAGATTTACGTAAGAAATTAAACAATGTATTTTTCATCGGGATGTTTGTACTTTGCACTTTCGGGTAGACGAAAGGGCGAAGCTAACGGTAAGAAATTCTTTGCCCACGATATCGTTCTCTTTGATAATGTCGCGTCGAGACGGTTTTAATCCTCCCGATTTCTTTTTAACGACTTTGCTTACCTTCTGGAACGATCAACGTCGCCTCGTAACGAGAAATTCGCCTAATCTCTATTTATCGCGCGTTCGCCGCGCCGTTTCTTCTTCTTTGTACACAATTACCCATATTCGTTGTCTTTGTTGCCTTTTATACATATTACCATAATACCACTCGTTACTCGAACGTTCCGCACGTGGCACATAGCGTTGTTCCGTATAAATCTCATACGGAAAGAAAAAAAGAAAAATCCTCCCGTACATCGAGCGTAACGTAAGTCAGTTTTCGCGCGCAACGCTTTGTTTGTTTTACGCTTATAGACTTGCGCGACACTTTCTCTTACAATTTCTCCATTTTCCTGTATCTATCGTTTAAACTCGCCGTGAATACTAGGAAACGTTTGTTCGAACGATAAACGCGAGAATAGACGGGACGATAGAATATTGGTGACGCGTTGTTTTCCTCGGCAAATAATCGCGGTTTACCTAACGAGAAAGAAAAGGGAAACGAGTAGAAGTGTCCCTCGTGTTCCTTCTTGTCATCGAATTTTGCGGTCGTATCGAAATGAAGGAAGAAACGAATTCTTCGAACAGTACAGGCGATTGTAACAACGTTTACGGCGCGATGGATCGCAAGTCATCGTATCGCGACACAATGCTCGGTATTTAGGCATTTTCTCCTCGATCCGTGTAACAGTTTCGAGATTAGCGAGTCAAAGAGAGAGCAGGGTCATCGGCGACGATACGCGTTATCGGTGCGTACTGCAAATAGAAGAAACTGGCGATCCGTAAATAACACTGGGGCAGTCAGTCAGCTTCTAACAAACGCTGATGCGAGACGCGTTAACGATCGCTATTCTCTTTTTAATCATCGTTCTTCGAGACCCGTTTGTTATCTATTTTCGCGAGTGATCTTGAAAGACGCGTTAAATCGGTAAATGAAAGCGCGTCGCGCAACCCTTTCGATTTCCTGTTTCGCGTTCTACGCAGCCCCGGTACCGGATTACCGACTATCTGTGATTTATGAGTATTACCGAGCCTCTCGATTATCAGTCTCGGGGCTTGCGTTCTTCGTCGTGCCGTTCGCGCGAACAACGCTGGGAAAACCTAACGTTTAACCGCGATCGTTAGAAGAAGAAAATTCTGTCTCCGTTCGAGGACGGTTAACAAGAAGGTTCATCTTCGGCTGCCGTTTGCACGAGGATTACACCTCTTTCTAAACAGTGGCTGATTTACCCGGCCACGTGTATGCCATTTCCTTATCAACGCGATAAAAAACGCTTGTGAACACAATTAACGCGATTGTTGGTCGTTGTCAAAGTTAAACATCGGTTTGTCGCGTTCAGGGGCGATAAGGATCTGTGGTTCAATGTCGTGATCGGCGAATGAGCGAAAGCACAGTCAGCGGCGTGGAAAAGAAAAATAGTCGATTGTTGAGCTTCTGTTCGCGTTTGCCTAGGAATTTCGCCAGAATATATCGAGATGCTAATTTCGAGCGTTTGGTTCGAGGTAATCGCAGCAGCACTATTGACGACACTAATCTTCGCGACTAGCTATCGGCCAGTCTGGTGGTTCTGGAGCGGAGCTTCGCACAGGGCTAGCGGTGAGTTTCTCCGTCAACCTTTCGTTTCAATCGATTTCGTCGAAATATAGTAAAATCGTAAAAAAAAAATCATTTCATCGCGCGATGTTTCTTAACGACATTATTTATGGACCGAGCCGATGCCATGAAAGATTGTCGTCGCAAATGGAAAGCAGATAATAGGTATCGGTCGAACGGGTTTAAACGCGTGTTTGTTCGCGTTGCGAAAGCAAATTTTCTACGCAAGAAGAAGGCGGTTACGCGTGTAAGGTAACGAAGGAAGAGCATAGAGAAATAACGTCTCGTAGGGGCATTTGGGGAACGACCTTCGTTTGGTAGCAATCGCGCGTGTACGATCGTGGCTGCCTTTCTAAGCTCGAAGGTTGAAAGCAAGCTCCTCGTCGCGTCGACCTCGCATCCTTCGACCTTACCAACAGCTTTTGCGCGCCTCCGATAAAACCGATAGACGATAGACTACATGCTTGAAATCTAACGAGTTTTCGCCTCGATGCTTGCCAGCTCCAGCCGAAGTGACCGACCAGGACCGGAGGAAATTTAAGACGGTCTCGGATGTACCGGGACCGTATTCCCTGCCGATTTTCGGAACCAGGTGGATATTCTCTAGCATCGGATCTTATACCTTGAACAAGATCCACGATGCTTACAAAGGTAAAAACTCTTTGACTTTGATGCAACAGCTTTGAATAAGTTGTTCCTGGATCCAAATAGCAACGCATCGTTTCGTACATTTTAACGCAACGCGTTTTTTTCTGGATTCAAGAATAGATTTGAATCAACGATACGGAGCGTTGTGCAAAGAAGAGGCACTATGGAACTTCCCGGTGATCTCCGTCTTCTCCCGTCAGGACATCGAGGCTGTGATCCGACGAAGCCCGAGGTATCCGCTTCGTCCTCCTCAGGAGGTGATATCCCATTATCGTCGCAATCGTCACGATCGTTACACGAACCTGGGTTTGGTCAACGAGTGAGTATCGATTAGTTTTCTCCTAAACGATTCTTAGGCCGTCCGCGCATTGTCACATTTACTTACAAGGTATCCGAAGCCGAAAATTCTAAAAATTATGAAACTTTGCGAACGTGTAGGTGATTGCTGCCCGTTTTCAGTCAAAGAGGGTAGAAATCCTCGCGATAGAATAGAATAGCGGACGGCATTAGGGTAGGAAACTTTGAACGCGAAATCATACTTTTGTAGAAGCGGTAGAGATTGATATTTTCTTAATTCTTGATTGATAGGATATTTTGTTATCCGTAGAAGCGTATTTCAGCGCGAGAAATACGAGCGTGCGATATATTCCGGTAATCGTCGACGAAGATTTAAACGAACGAATAAATCGATAGACAGGGGCAAAGGTGGCACGATCTTCGGACCGCGCTTACGTCCGAATTGACGGGGGCCAACACCGTCCTTGGATTCTTCCCGGCCCTCAACGTGGTTGCCGATTCCTTCATCGATTTGATCCGTCGACGAAGAACGATGGGATACAAAGTAACGGGTTTCGAGGAGCTCGCCTATAAAATGGGACTCGAGAGTAAGCTGTCTTTCTCTGTCTCTTCCCCACCTGTGGTGGCTCTCCTTTTTCAGCCTAACGAGACGACCTTGCGCTTTTCGATCACCTTTCCCCCTTTCCACCAGGTACGTGTACTCTGATCTTGGGTCGACACCTTGGATTCCTGAAGTCTGACTCCAGCAGCGAGCTGTCGAGCAGATTGGCGGAAGCGGTCAGGATTCACTTCACCGCCTCCCGAGACGCTTTTTACGGTTTACCGCTTTGGAAGCTGCTGCCTACGTCCGCGTACAAACAGCTGATAGAGAGCGAGGATGCTATATACAGGTACTGTTCGCGTACCAGAAGAAGGCCGAAAAAGTAGGTTTGCACCGTCTAATTCTTTTCTAATAGGCATGTGTGGCAGCGATAATCTACCGCCACGTTCCTGCGTTAGAGCTTAGCTTAGTTTTAAAATTCCTTGTAAGTAAATGCGACGAAGCAAGACCGGGGGATACCGAATATCGCAGTGGACCTATTAGAAAAGAATTGGGCACGATTCCACTCGCCCATGTGACTTTAGCTTGATGGAACTCGACCTTCTTCCAGTGCGCGAACAGTACTCGCCCGATTCGACCCCAGGTTCAATCCCGGTCTCAATGGTTAAAGCATTCTTCCCCTTTTAGCATCATATCCGATATCGTGGAAACCACGATATGGGAGAAGAAAAACGATGCCAAAGACGAATCGGTGGAGGCGGTGTTTCAATCCATTTTAAAGCAGAAGAGTCTCGATGTACGGGACAAGAAGGCAGCCATCGTTGACTTCATAGCTGCTGGCATACACACGGTGAGCGAACTCGTAAAACGGTCAGAGATTTCCGATCCTCGATGATCGATTCGTCTAACTCGTATTCTGCAGTTAGGAAATACGCTGGTGTTCTTGTTCGATTTGATTGGTCGCAATCCGAGGGTACAAGCGAAACTGTACGAAGAAAGCTACTCCTTGGCTCCTCCTGGCTGTGATTTAACTACCGAGGATCTGCGGAAAGCCAAGTATCTGCGCGCCTGTATCACCGAATCCTTTCGGTACGCTTCTCTTCGTTCTGTCGAATCAAATCGTAGCGTTTGTTGGTTACATTCCGGTAACTCGGATTTGTTAATATTTACTTTTATTTTTATTTTTAATATAGTAGACCTGTACTATATTAAACCATCGTCAAATCAAGGCGCCCAAGTTAACGGAATCGTCTCCTTTTGGTTTTCTTTTTTTTAATATTTGACTCTTTCACGTTTAGAATGATCCCTACGACAACTTGTATCGCTCGGATCCTGGACGAATCCCTCGAACTAAGCGGATATCGTCTCCCTGCAGGAGTAAGTTTTTCTCCCCGTCGTGTCAGTTTCCATTTGAAAACAAACCGTATACCCATTTTTCTGATCGGTAATTCCGCTTGCATCGTAGACGGTGATTCTTTTGCACACTTGGATAGCAGGCTTGAGCGAGGACAATTTTAAAGATGCTTCAGAGTATTTGCCGGAGAGATGGTTAACGCCGATCGCTCCGCATTCACCGTTACTAGTTGCGCCTTTCGGAGCTGGGAGAAGAATATGCCCGGGTAAGCGGTTCGTGGAACTGGCGCTACAGCTTATCCTTGCGAAGGTTCGTTTCACAGGCAATACGAGTTCCACGATTTTTCTTCAACCATTTACTAAACTGTCGATTTACACTTGCTAGATCATACGAGAGTTCGAGATCGTCGTGGACGAGGAGCTTGGCTTGCAGTTTGAATTCATTCTTGCCCCCGAGAGTCCTGTGACTCTTGGCTTCCGTGATCGTTCTCAAAAAGCGTAACAACTCGAGAACGTAAGCGGGCAAAACAGACCAAACGCTTAATCGGTGAAATCTTCACAGAGGTTTCGCGCCGTTTCCACGGTTGCTCATGTGTTATTTCGTACGTATACCGTTTTCCTAAGACTCCTTTGATTCGTTCAAAGCACGTATTTCCGTTTATTTCGTTCAGAATATTTATCGTTCTATTTATATTTAATCGTGCACGCGTCGACGTTTTGGGATCGTTTTATTTCTCTCACATTTGTTGCAAAGTTTTCCCGTTTAGTTTAGGTGAAAATAAGACGATCCCGAATGCGACCGTTCTCTACGTTTATTGTGCATCGTATCGTTTGTCACGGTCGAAATTAGAGAACGTCGATCGTCGACAAATTCTCTATGTAAAAAGCTGTAATTCGATACCGAATTCGCTTGGAAAAGGTATAAAAATTGAAATCGACGACATATAACATTCGTGTAAATAAAAGAAGAAAAAAATATGTAGACAAATCGTTTGTTAAATGTAACGATGAACGCGTCAAAAAGTTCAACAGACGTGAATATTCACATTCTTTTTTATCTCTGGTGAAATTAAATTACGTTTATTTTGATTTTCTAATATGGCCATATTTCTACAAGATGCGTACCGCGTTCGGCGCAACTTGCACGCATATCGTACAGACGTGGTTAGTTGAATTTACACGGTGCATAACGATCATTATTTAACTCTAAAGGATTGGAGATAATTATTAAATATATTAACTGAAACGGTTGCTAGAAGCGACGTTGAAATTTCATGGTTCGTAAGTACGTAAATTCGTTTAACATTTAATCGCAGTGTTTAAGTCACAGAATGTTTATTTATTGTAAAGTTCGTATAATGCCACGTGTAACTTTTGAACTAGATCAACGTCGATCGCACCATGCGATGCTCTGACGTTATTGCTTTGTGTACAACCAAGTAATTACCATAATAATATAAAACGCCATGAGACGTGTAAGATTGAAAGCGCAACGTTTCAAGGGAGCATCGAATGGACGCTTCGTAGCGTATCGATAGAAATCGTTGACCAATTTTTCTTATATTTGGCGACGGAATCATTTGACCAATCCCCTGATGCTTCGTGGTAGATTCGGAGTAGAACCTTTGTTCACGCTCGCTGCGGTTGGTCTCATGAAACTGTGATTCCTAGCTCCGGCTCTTGGCTGAATCAACTTACTTTTCGTGTTTGTCGTTTGTCCGATGTTCGATCGATTTAATTGAGCGGACTGTTGTCCGGTACTACTGCCGCTTCCGCTACTGCTGCTACGCGAAGCGATCGTTCGACCTTTGCTTCCTTTTTGCGCTTCGATCGTTGCCTGTAAATATAATTTGTTTTCGATGTAGTTCCTTTTAACAGAAATCGAAAACCATAAATAGATGTAGATTTTCATGTCGTTTATCAATCATTTTTGCCGGAAATCAACGGTTCTCCAGATATCAATAGGAGACGCCAATTTCAAATGATACATCGATTTATGGTTTTGCGACTTCCAAATATAGCGATAGAATATAAGCGTTGACGCAGATTTAGGACCATGCACCGATGCGCAATTATCCGCTTAGTATAAATTGCAGATTCGTTAATTACCCCGATAGATTTGCGAACGGTTCTCGCTGTAGGACCGACGCTGCTTCCGCTGCTGCTGCTTCTACTAGCGGGTATTCTACTGACGGTTGCGCGCGGATTGCCGCGACGTTTTTCTGCACCCTTTGGAAGCGGTGGACCGTTCGACGGACTTTTTCGTAGATCGTTGGTCAGCGCGCAGATAGCGGACGTGTAAGTACGAAGGTGAGCGTGATTTGGCACCAAGTTTCTTACAGTGTTCACGGAAGTGGCGCTGTTCAAAGAACTTCGCGAACTTCGTAGACTGCTTCTCGATCCCGAACGTTCAACTTCGTTCCGCGATTGATTGTTATTCGGTCGAAGGGTTTGATTCGAGTTCCTCTGTAAGGATTCCGTTTTCCTAGACCCAACGTCAGTTCGTTTTATACCGGTCGTTCGTTTCGGTAGGAAGCTAGATTTTTCAGCGGTGCGTTTCGTCGCGTTCGCTCGCGGATCGAACGCTTTGATCGACGACGATTTCAAAGCGCTCTCGATCGTTGATCCGGTCTCTCCACCTCGAACCCGTTCGTGTTCGTTCCCTGTGTACCGTAATTCTGCGGGTGAACATCTTATCGAGTCGTGCGTGTCTGTCTCGTAATTTCCGGACGACGTTTCTTGACTTAGCGTCTCCGAAACTAAGCTCTGCGTTTCTTCGAATCCTTCGTCGTTCATCTCTAATTCTCGCCCTTTCGCGGAAGAGGGTAACGCGGGTGGAGAAGTGACGTTTATGTCAGGAACGTATCTACCGTGAAACGCGGAAGTATCGGTCGTATCCGATCGGATCTGATCGTTCGTTTTTCGTCGTTTCGTGTCATCGATCGAGTCTGTTCGATCCTCGATTCGTTCATCTTTCCGAGAGTCGTCGGACTTTCTCGATCGCGACGTCGTAGTCACGTCGTTCTGATTGATCTGGTTCACCTGACTCGGCGGATTGTTCGCCAATCGGATCGCCTCCTTCACTTGACTAGGATCGATCATGCTCCTCTGTCGTTCCCGGCTGGTAACCGCTCTCTCCGGCAGAACCGTCAACGACGGTTCCCGGGGTCGCGACTCCTGCATCACGGGGCTGAGCACGGTATTCGTCACCGCGACGACCGGCGGTGGTTGGCTGACCGGTAATCTCGAGCTTCGGTGCGTCAATGGTCGGGATAAATGCTGAAGATCCTCGCCGGAACGAACGATGTCCGCCAGTGCGGTATCGATGTCGAACGAGGACGCTTCACGACGCTTCAGTTTATCTTGCCAGGTGCGCAACATGAAATCCTCGCCCTCTCCCTCTTCGGACAATGGTAGAGTATGCGGACGTTGCATTGGTTTCTCCTCGAACGATTCAGTGTTTGCTATTTCCTGCTTCGATTCTTTCTCCCCAGGATCCTGGCTCTTTTTGTATCTTCGCGTTCTTCTTGCCGCCGAGTAACGATCAAAGTTGCCTGAAACGAAACGAATCTCGTTCTTTTGTTTTTTTATTTTTCTATCCTCATCGAGGAAAGACAACTTACCTGCACCAAAATCAGTACCGCCGTTTACGTTTTTCACGGCCGCGTTCTTGAGGTCTCTACTCTGGAAGGAACCGTTGCAACGTTCCCTCTTGCACGGTTCCTTCTCCACCGGCTTCACCTCTTTCGGTGGACTAAATAATTTCCTAGTTGCCGGAGGAGTTTCGATGTTGTCCGAGTCGATTTCGATCTTGTCGCTGATCCTCTCTTCTTCCGTGCCCTTCTTTAACTTCGTGAATCTCCGCGACGTAGAGGCCTGTGAATTCGTGTACGGTTGGCGTAGATATATCGTCAACTCGTCCTGAGCTTCCGCGCTTATAGCGTCGTTTATCTTATTCCTCTTTCGGTCTTCCTCTTTAATAGACTACGCAATCACGTAAAGCGTGAAATCGTCGGAAAAGATAAATAAAATAACGTTTAAGGGATTAAAATATTAACCTGCAGTGTACTCAACGTGAGCACATTATCCGCGCTGAGTCTCGATCTTAATCTACGAGAATATCGAGGATCAGTCTCTTCCATACTATTTGGTACGTTCAAACTAGACTTTCGCCACGGGGATTTGTCCTTTTGCGATGGATGTGTTTCCGCTTCTGAAAACGAAAGCGAAGATATAAATATTCGAACGGTGTCCGTCGACAATTGGATATTAAATCGGTAACCTTCGATTGCTTCCATCGTCCGCATCACGTCCGTCTTCTCGACCGACGGACGCCAGTCGTAAACTTCGGAATACGCTTCGCGCGTCGAATTACTTTCGGTCGGGGTGTTCGTTTTGCCTTCGCTTTCTATCGAATCAAACGTATATAATTTAAAGGATAATCACATTTAACGACTAAGAACATTTCGTGTACTTACCCGAGTCTTCGAAGGACCGTCGATTCGCTTGATGCAGTTGTCTCGCTTTTCTCTGAAGTTCTTCACCCGCACGATCTTCCTTTTCGTTTTCCGACAACCACGCTTCGATCTTTTGCCGCCACGCTTTTCTAATTCAACGTACAAACGTTTTACGTTTATATACAGAAAAGGAGAGATTACGTGCATTAGTAGCATGTCCTACCCTGCAGGTTTCGTTTCTTCTTCTTGCAAGAACGGTTTGCTTTCCACCAAAGGCGACGGCGAACTCGGCCTTTCGCGATCACCCGAGAAATCGGCGTTCAATAGATCGCTTCTGCGAGACTGACCGCGAGCTCTTCGCGCCCAGGAACGATCTAAGGGTATAATAAAAAGGAGATAGAAACACCTACAAAGCATAGATTTCTTAGAAATCTTAGCAGTGAACTACCTAAACTACCCCAAGATTTTCTTTCGCGACTACCATCTTGACCCGAGGTTCTCAAGAAGTCCATCAGATTACCGTCGTCGTCTTCGCAAGGTATCCGACTTCTGCGACGTCGGAGGGTACCGTTCGGTGTAACATCTGTCGCGCGAAAGAGAATCGTAAGTAAAAAGACTAGGGAATAGAAACGTAGACAAATTATTCGAGAAAAACCTGGAGAATATGTTTCTTCTTTGGCAGACTGATGGTCGATGGTTCCACCGGAACAGGAACCTAGACGTCGTCGGATACTCGGCGAGCCGGTAATCGAGACGTCGTCGTCGGAAGTAACTCCTCCGTTTTGCAATCGTTTGATCTGTTGGCAAAAAAATCGGCATTCGTTTCCGCCTCACCAAAATCCCATACTTTCTTATACGCGTTTACCTTGGCCTCGTGGCTGCGATTGTAATTTCTTTGAAGTATACTGGCATTGAAATCGATGGGATCGTAGTCTAGTAGATTAGATTCGGATTCAGATGTTGGCGCCTCGGCTTGATTGGTTACTGTAAAACGTATACAGCGAATAAAGGAGGAAATGTATGTTACAAAAGATCAGAAATTATTGAAACATACATAGTCGTTTTTTAGCCAACAACTGTTCTTCTCGTTGCTTGCGCCTCGCCAAGACTTGTTCCTCTTGGATTCTGCGTCTCTCATTCTCGGCGACAGCTTGATTAAATTTCTGACAAAACTGATGAAACACTTTGAAGCATTCCTCGATCTTGAAAGTGTTCGCGTCCTCGCAAAAGAATTCAGCGAGCGATCTCCTTAGCGTTTCCAGCTCTTCCATGTCTCGTTTCAATTGACTCATCTCTTGTTCCGCCATCTGTAGAAACGCGTGCTTTGACAATTCTCTTTCAATTCGTTTCTTATCGCGGCAAACTATACCTGCAAAAATTGTGCCATTTGTTCCTGTATGTCAATCTCCGTTGAAGGATATTGAATCTGTGCTTTGATCTTCTTAATCTTCGTGTCCAGCGCGTTAAATTCGTTGTTCAGCTGCTCGATCGTGGTCCTTGCAACAAGAAGATAGAGTTAAATATAAAACAGGGAATCGCGTTAAAATTCAACTATCTTGCACTTACTTAGTGGCAGCTTCCAAAGCGGTCATACTCTTGGCGAAATCTAACAGATCCTTCCTCTTTCTTTCGGCTTGCTGCAACGCAAACGTTTAGACGAGTATACGGGGTGTTCGACAACAGGTGGGCAAAATTTTAAGGGGTGATTCTAGGGATCAAAATAAGACGAAAATCAAGAGATAACGAAATACCGTTTGCGGCTTTGCTTTCCAGTAATTAACGTTTAAAAATTCGAGTAAAAAGCGCCTGAAACCTGCAACCTGCCCAGCACCGACGAATGAACGTCAGGTCAGCAGGGGTCGGTACAATCATTCGGCTTCGATTCTTGGTTATGACTGTACCGACCCCTGCTGACCTGACGTTCATTCGTCGGTGCTGGGCAGGTTGCAGGTTTCAGGCGCTTTTTACTCGAATTTTTAAACGTTAATTACTGGAAAGCAAAGCCGTAAACGCTATTTCGTTATTCTTGATTTTCGTCTTATTTTGATCCCTAGAATCACCCCTTAAAGTTTTGCCCACCTGTTGTCGAACACCCTGTATACGCGATAGGAAAGAGTCGAACAAAGAAGGAAAGTTTACTTTACCAAAGCAACGTAATGTATCAGATTCATTCCTGGCTTATTCGCACGAATCTCAGTTAATTTCTGTAAAGAGGACAGCTTCACCCCCGCGGCATTTCCCGCGTAACCACCCTGAAACATTAGTTTAGAGTTATTTCATTCGTTCTACGATGATCTCGAGTTTGTTGTCGACTCGTACCGAGTTGAGAAAATTTCCAGCGACCAGAACCATGTAGAGAACCTCCTGAAGCGGTTTGTTCGTCATGAGATCCTCACCGGCCAGTATCATCGAATTGATGCTCGGTTCTAGATAGCCCATGTTAGCCGCGAATTCCTCTTTCAGCAGCATGCATTCTATCCGTAGTTTGTAACTGTCGACAAGCCAGGGAGAAACGGTAATTAAATCTGTTCGCGATGAACCGCGGTGATCTAATTAAAGACATAATTTCTTTCTCACTTTGGCACTTGAACCAGTTGCAAAAAGAATTTCTCGGCATTTCCGAGCTTCGACTTGTCGCCGTCGAAACTTTTCAGCATCTCCAGCTCGTCCACCTCGGGTAGGATCTTGAGAAGGCCGCGCAACTTCTCCGCCCCGATATCGTCGTGGCCACCCTCCTTTATAAGTCGAATTATGTCTTCGTTCGAACTATCGGAATCGACGAAGCAGTCCGTTAACTTCGAAACGCGATATCACGATCGATCGATACTCACCTTCGGAATTGTTTCAAGAATATGTTCACGTTCAGGCTTCTTTTGCCGTCCAGAAGTGCGATCTGAAATAAATCGAGTAAGTGGAAGAAGCGAAAAAAGGTATAAACGAAAGGGAGATACCTCGGTCGGTTCTCGACGACGTTTTTCAGCGTCGGAACTGGCGCCGTGCGAGGAACACGATGCAGCGGGTATCATAGGCGGCACTTGTTGGCAAAATAATCCCTCCATCTCTGCCCAGTCTATGTCGGCCATAGGGGAATTTTGATGATCGTTCGCCACCAAAGACCATATGTTCCGTTTACCGATCACCTACGCTCGAGAAGATGAACGACAAATGAAATAGCAAAGATATACAGGGTGGTCCCGGTCGAAGCGTAGGAGTACCTTGTGATTAGGTATCTTGTTCCAATTGATAGTTTTCATTTTCGCCTTCGGGGTGGGTATTTCCTGTTGCGGCAAAAGTCTGGCGTGATTATTCGGTTGCTCGGGGGTGGGCGCCCGTGTGACCGGTAGGACATGCAACGGCGGCGGTATGGGCGGAGGATCCATCGATGCATCGGCCTGCGTCGCGTTGGCGGCGAAAAGGGGCGGAGGCGGTGGTGGCGGCAAAACGCGGCCTTGATTCGGAGCCAACGAGCCGGCAGGTGGAGGCGGAGGTGGCAAAGGCGGCGAAGCCTGCGACGTTGATCCCGAATTGTTCACCTGCAACGATGCCTTTCGAGACGTACCGCACGTCTGATCGGTTCCTCGGCAATGGCAACATAGATTCGTCTGTAAAACAAACGTCGTAAGTACAAGAAATTGAAACGATCTTTCATTATTACGTACTTGAAGGCTGGGTGATCGCAACAATTTGGTAGCGTCTTCTCTGTTCTCCAACAGCGTAGCTCTATGCACCAACGTCTCCGCCGTGTCCCACGCTAAATCGCTAGCGGCATCCTTCGGATCCAGTCGCAACAGATGTTGAAGAATGCTTAAAAAGGGTATTTCCTGCGGTGTGTCTGCGATCTACGAGCATACGCGACGGAGATTCAATGAATTTTCTTTTCTAAAACGGAAACTCTCGAATATCTCGTTTCTTACTTGTCCGAGAATCGCGTAAAACACGTCCACGTGAGAAGAAAGATCGATCCCGGGTGGTCCGTGATTCGACAGTTCCTCGTCGGTCTCTCGTTGATCGTCGAACGCGTCGAGTTGTACCCTCAAGTCCGGAGCGTCGCTTTTCCTGTAAGAATAATCGTCGTCTTCCTGAATCCGGCTACGTTTTAAGCCTTTACATAGTTGTTCGCTCTATTTTCGTCCCGGCCCGACACGCGTTCCCTCTAGAATCTCAGTTTCTACAGCCCAGTTTTATTCTCTCCTCGGTTACTTTACCTTCGTTATTAGTACAAAAGCGATCTTACGTTAGCTAAGCGACAAACAACGTTGCAACGTTCAAAGCAAAAAAGAAAAGTAATTAATTTCCTCTTTTCGTATTCTCCATGCACGATCGAAAATAGTTTATCCTTACGATTAGCCCCAGTCGTTGAGAGACAAGACGCAGAACTTCACTTTTCACTTTTCACTTTACAAACCGTAGTCTTTACTGGTAAATCGGGCAACAATGAACGTTCTCGTTACGCGAGAGCAGGGAGGGAAGTACACTTTCCAATGAGAATTGTATCGTCCGCGGCACGTAAAGAGAGAAAATAGGGAATAATTAAAAGTCGAGAGAGCGAGTTCCAAGTAGTCTCGCGATCGGAACGGTGCAACAGCGACCGTTCCAGCAGAGTACAAGTCGCGACTATAGGTGCACGCATCTCGCGCCGCGAGAAGTTAATTTCGGCTTTTCTCTCACTCTTTTCCTTTTATCCTCTATTTCGCGCGAACCTTCTTTCGATTTCGGTTTCGCGCGAACCTTCCCTACATTTCCTCTTATCCTCGCGCCAACCGATCTTCCCTTTCTTTCTCATTTTTCCTCGTGGAATCGATCGCTACGAGAGTACGTCGCGTTGCCAAAACTTTCAACAGACGAAGCTGATGAAAGGACAAAGAGAACTCGGTAAGTCGCTATGAAACGCCGTGAAAATTCAACGAACGTTAATATTAACCGATTCCCTGTATCGCAAATAGCGATCGAACGATATTTAAAGCGACTCCTTTGAATAGTTTTGCCCGATCAAGAATAGTTTCCTCTCGTCCGTCATCCCATGGAGGAATGACATATCGTACTATTCCTGTAGCGAGTGATTTAAGCGGAGACCTAAAGAAAAACACAAAACCAGTAGCCAGTGCATCGTGATTCGGCGCAAATACCTGTAGTTCCGATCGTACCTATGCCTCGTTTCGTTTACAGGACAGAATGAACGGGTATATGGGCCGCGGACCAAGGCGAGCAAAGACGATGATGGGATTAGTGCATGCAATTACCCGTGTGTCGTATAGGTCGAATGAATACCTGCCTCGTTAGTTAACCACTCCTCGAGAGATACGTAATCGCTCGATACTTTTGTTTAGATGCATACCGCTTCTCGATGCATGCGCGATATTAACGTTGGATTAGGTGCGAATGAGAAGGTGTGGGTACAATAAAGCGCCCTTTCGTAACGTTCATTATTATTTATTATTCAACGATGTTAAGGTGTTAATCAGTTAATGTCATGAATCCAGGTCGTCGTACAGTACTCACCGCAGCTCGTTCAAAATCGGGAGAAGCTTCAAGCCTGCAAGGAGAATTAGGCAATTAGGTCGTCGCATCTTATGATTCATTCGATTCTCGCTGTTTATGCATACTATCTTGTAACGCGTAAAATCTCTGTAGTCGTATTCCGTGAGCCGTAGATGAGCGATGCAGGGTAATTCTCTCGTTAGTGTGCTCAAAGTATGAATGGACCCAAGCCCTTTTCTGTAATCGGTATCTCGACGGGAGGTGCGCACAGCTGCATGCCACCCCCGTCGAGGTATCGATGACAGAAAAGGGTTTGGGTTCATTCATACCGGCATGGCGGCATTTCTTTTGAGTACTTACACTAACGAGAGAATCACCTCGTAGAAAATTACCCACCGATGAACTCGTTGCGGATTCTTATGCGATCCTTCAGCACCGGCGTAGAGATGACCAGGCAATTAATAAATGCCAGTAACGCCGTTTGATAATCCTCGGCAGTTGCGTTCTGGAGCTCTTCCACGACGATTCGCAATCGGTAGCGTTCGCCTTTTCGTTTCTGCAATGTTTCGTTCGACGATTAACGCCCGGCAAGAAGGTAGCCGTGTCAAAGGGGTAAATTAAAATCATCTCGACGTAAGTTCTCCGGTCGCAAGCGTGCCGGCGCGAAGCTCTATAAGAGGCAAGCGAAAAACAGGGATAAGCGTGCGTTGAATAGCGAAAAATCGTGATCGATCGAGCGGTAGGTTGGGAACAGAGCTCGTAGAAAACGTTACGGGTGTAGATCGTTCCTTTTGTTCGTCGAAGGAGGACCTTGAACCGTGACTTTTATCCGAGAAACTTAGCACGCGTTCCCCGTGTTCCTACAATGAACCGTGGATCGTAGCAATCTCGCATTCAACCGAACACCTTCGCGATCCACGGTGATCCTATCTATCGTTCTTCCATTCAAACCGATCTATCAAGCTTCGAGCACCTGGTACTCGTGAAGAGCGTCGATGGCTCTTTGCCTTCCATCCTGGCTGTAGACGCAAAGCGCCGATAGCAATTCCACCACTTGTTTCTTCACCGACTCGCAGGCTGTGTCCAAGGCTGAAATTATACGAGTAATCGTGATAAATACGCGGCGATCGAAACAACCGAGAATAATAATCGTTGAATAATCTTTACCCGAGGCGAGCTTGACGCAGTAATCGGGATTATCCACGATGTAGTCGAGACCAACGTGGGAATCCATGTTGACTGCATTTGTAAAAATCTCAGCTCCGAGTCTGAAACACAGAAAGAGGCGGGAAATTTCAATTCGAATTCGAATTGGATCGATGGATCGCGAATCCGCGGAGTAACGAGAGTGGATCGAGGCTAGAGCGAGGTCTAGGTTGAGAATAGCGTATCGCGCTCTTTCCACGTGCGCACCTCGCTCGCATGACTAACAGCGCGAACTCGAAGGAAAAAAGAATAATAGCGCTAAGAACGTTGCTCTTAATCGTTAACGAATACCCATGGGTTATTTAGAATAGAATAGCCAGCGCGTCGGCATTCGTACGAAATGTTGGGCGCTCGTGGGAGTACGGAAACAGAGGAAGGACGTGAGAAAAGGGGAAAGAGAAGAAAATGAAAGGGCGGACAGGAGAAAGAGAAAAGGAAAGAGAAGCGATGGGTGGAGGAAGCGAGGCGAAAAGAGTAAGAGTGAAAGGGTAAGGGGAAAGACCATAGGATTGCGTCACCATATGCATGCACATACCTCTAGTCACGTTTAAAAATAGATTCTCCAATATTATTAAGGGCCACGATACATCCTGGCCATTTTGCGACAAATTACTCCCAAGATGAATTCAATTGGTCACAGAGGAAGTTGGTCACTTCTCTTTTTTTTTTTCTTATTTGGATAGATGGAGGAGAAACATTTGAATTGCCCTCGCGACGAGGTTCCGCGTCGAAACCGAAAAGGACACGGTTCGAACGGCAATAAGTAAGTTTTGCGAGTAGAATTCCGAATATAACAGGTAACAGAGAAGTTGGACGAAGTGATTCATGCTGGTACGCCTTGCTACGGCCGTACTAAGTCATCGGAGCTTCCTGCAATCGTGCCTACAGCCGACCTCGAGGTTCGCACTTGCGTGTCTGCACTTGCGTTTACGGTCACTGGCCATCTTAGGAAGGCCGCGAGCTGATCCGTCCAAAGAAACAAAAATAAAAAGAAAAGAAAAAGACAATATTCCGTTGTGAAAAACTTTCGGACGTTCGTCCGTCTCCGAGACGCTGCCGCCTAAAACTTATACCCCGCGAAATGATCTATGGTCGCGTGGCGCGACTTACAAAAGGGAAAAGATTCTGTTCCTCGGCTGAAAAAGAATTCATCGATCGGGGGATAACGAAGCAGCGTCGATGGCGAATAACGTAAGTGTGCTACTTACTTGCTCGGTTACTTATCGCGTTTAATAATTGAATCGCGGGGATCGCTAATAGTTGGCGAGCAGAGACGATCGTGGACGTATGTACGAATTTGCCTGTGTATCGTGTGTATTTAGGCATACATATACATGAAATAGCACTCACGGCGGACGTGGGATACCATATCGGGTACCTTGTTGACCTCGCCTCTTTTCTCTGTCTCTCCTTCTTGTTCTCGTTCTCTTTCGTCCGCGAACGCAACAACCCAAGTGTGTGTACACCGACAATCTGCTCTCCTCTCTTCCCACGTCTTTCACTACCGACAAAAGGAGTTTCGACCGTCGCCAATGTCGTTTTCTCGGACGTTTCTCACCGAAAACAGAGAATTCGTCGGGAACCAGGAGGACATCCGCGTATCGCGTTTGAGGATCGCGGGAAATTTCGAAAATATCGATTTCCGGACCGGCGGTCGCGCGAGACTGCGGTCGATATTTCGGAATCGATTAGTCGCATTCGTAGAACAGCCGCGCGACAGAAGTTACCTTTAAACGTCCATGTATAGACACGATCAGGGACATACGGATATTTTCTATTTCGTCTCCAACTAGAGGAAAAAGCAATGCGACGAAATTATCCTATATATCGAAATGGTAAATCGATACAATCGATGCACCAACTAACTCTACCCACACATGTACGTACGTACAATTTTATTTCCTAGCAACGGCTATCGGTTTTATTTATTTTTTCAACTAGATTTCAGTATCGTTTTCAACAAAATCTCTTTTGCATTACCGACATATACTTGCTAGTTTCGTCACGTTCGTCTTCGCGTGAAAGTCGGAATAGAACATACATACATAAGTCTGTTGATCGTCCTTGCACGAGACGAAGATCCAGTCTTGTGGATTTTCTTTTTCTTTATCTTATTTGGCACACGATTTCAGGATTCATGGTATTCATGGCCACGTACGGTAACGTATACCAAAATATCATTTTTCATTTAACTTATAAACGATTTACGAACATTGCGTCGCGACTAGCATCGCGTTGTATCTCGTACGACCATGTATAGTATTCGTTTTCATTGGAATTGAGAAGCATCCCCGAATTTGGGATTTTGAATCATTCTGCACCGATGCGAATTAATTGTGGTTACCTTGTCGCAACGTGGTCATGGCCCCGACTGCTTGAAACATAGTGGTCAGGATCGCCCCCCCCCCCCCCCCTTTACTTTTACTTTTACACCTATGACAACCTCTTTGATTCTATGCGTTCGTCAATTTCGGGACCGGCCACGGTATTTTCTTCTATTTATTATTTTACCAAACCATTCTCATTTCCTCCGTATAATTTACTAAAATTTTTTTTCTACCGATTAGTAATCGTCGATCGGTATTCCGAAGACACTACGTATTTGCATTAACATTCTTGACAAAGGTTTGCTCGATGTTGTATGTTTAACGGTAACGTTGACGTATATATTAAGATAACGCTAAAAAAATGGACAAAATATAAATGTCGCGCGTACAATTTCGATACTTTCTAATTTTCATTTATAATTATTTCATCGTTTATTATGCAACGAGTATCTCGAAATTGAGCAACATGAAATTGGTAATCCGAAAATGGGAATAACGATTGCAGTATCGATCCTGACGAATAGATAAATCGATCGGGAAAAAGAAAAAGGTACGCGCGTATCGTTCTGACGATCGATAAAAACGGAAGGAATCGTTTTCTTAGAAGATGACACTTCTCCGAATGAAAGACATAAAACGTGACAGAGTTTGACAGGTGTCTGTAAAACGGTTTCGATAAATGTACGAAGAGATGAAATAATTCGTTATTCGTACAATCGTGTGACCGATAAGATTCTCTTTCTTTCTCACCTTTTATTTTCATTTGAGCAACAGGTTGACCGGAGAATGGGTGATCCTTAGCTTTATTGGCATCCCGATCGCGGTACACGCGACACACGCACACTTTTTTCGTCGAGCACCGATTCGCGGAAACTGCGTTTCAGGAGCGCGCGACAGACCGCCACGATGCTACGGAATGATCTAACGCGCATGCGCACTCCCCCTCCGCTTGATCCAACATCTCTCATTCTTTATTATACCCTAGCAAACAAGGTTCGTAGTTTCATTCTAATTTTCCCTCTTTTACCCTCCCCGTGTTTTCTTACCATTATTTGATAACAATTGTCGCGGTAACATAAAGGTATTTAAGGTTTGCGATACGTTGTCATAAAAATTTATTGACATCAATTATTACAGATAACAGATATATCAATTTGCATAGGATCATTAAATTTTCTTTATCATCAGTAAATTCATTTCGATGTTCATCATAAAAGTTGAGGTACGCTACGGTGTAAAAAATACTTTGCACTATATATGCACGTATTTTACAATATATAAATTAAATTCTATTACTTTGCTGTGAAGAAATATACACAGGAGTCGGTGACTTTCCTCATTGATACAGAAATTGATTAAATTGAGAATCTAGTAATTTAATTATTCGAATAACAAGTCCATTCGTTATAATGATCTTTCAAAATCGTTGATGAAAATTTGACGGCTGCGTTGGTTGAGCAGTAGAATAAACCATGCCAGGTGGTTGTTGATGAGTCATGGCGTGACTTTGATGTTGGTGAAATTCTGGAGCTCCATGAGGTCCATTTAGTCTTACCCGTTTCGCGTTTTGTCCGTGGTTATGATCGTCGTTTCCTTGTTGCTGTTGTTGATTTTGTTGCTAAAATATTACCAGATACATGAGAATACAAATAATGCCGAGTAAATAAGTATACTTACATTTTGTTGTTGATTCTGTCGTGCTTTATTTTCAGTCTTTTCCTCTGTGTCATCGTCCGTTAAAAATTCTCGTTTAGGATACGGAATTGGGCATCCAGCAAATATGCTAAAACATTATGATATTCTCGTTACATTTCCAAATAAGTGATTAATATAATGAAACGAAATCGCATGTGATGAAAAATGTACTCTTGCGTTGGCAGTGGTTCCTCTTGAAAATAAGCATCTTGCATAGAATGTTCAGATGTTATTCGTTTATTAGGATCCATCATTAATAATTTTTGGAGCTAAAAACAGCTTAATTAACATTATCGTCCAACAGGATAGTTTGAAAGAGTAAAGTTTGTGTAACTATACCAGATTAAATGCCTTGCTGTCGGGCTTAATTTTATGTCGGTCCATATATTTTGTGAGTGAACAGTTCGCATAACTATAAAAAAATAGTTGCATTGAAATCAAACTTCAAATTTTATATAGTTATTTTTAAACGAATACTAACTTTTGTCTTTTAAAATCTTTTAGTAATGTAGGATGCTCTGGCATTTTTTTAATATCTTCCCAATCTTTTTCCAAAGGAAATCCCATCACATTGAATATCCTAAACATTGAGAAATTCCAAATTGTTACTTTCATTTTTATATTGTAAAATGATAATTACTCCGATAATGTTCCATTATACCTATCTAATTGATCATGATGATATGGATTGCTAGTTTTTAGGTCTTCCTGCCTACAATGAAATATAGGTTCAGATGTTAAAAGTTCTGCAAATATACAACCGATTGCCCATATATCTGTAAAACAACAACGAATCTCGTAAAATCAAAGTAAGTACAATCTCACTTGAAATGTAGGTGATTAGATACCTATAGCTTTTGTATAATGCCTAGCACCTAAAAGTAATTCCGGTGCTCTATACCAGAATGTTACTACAACTGGATCTAAATCTGCCAGAGGTTTTAGAGGAGCATTAAACAATCTAGCAAAACCCATGTCTGCAATTTTCACTCTTCCTCTTTCATTTCCTTCTCCCATTACTAAAATATTTGCAGGTTTCTAAAGTATCATAAATGTGTAAAATTAATTATGTACAGCAGTATCTACGTACACATATAAAGATATATGTAAAAATAATTACCAAATCTCTATGGAGCACCCAGTTGGAATGTAAATAGTGAATACCATCCAGGATTTGATACAACAAAGATTTGACCATACCCTTTGGTACCATAACAGGTTTCTTATTAGCCTTTGCTGCTCTATGAAACTTGATTATATGCTACAAGTAAAAATAAAAAGCTGTCAACTATTTGCATGATTTCACAGATACATTTTCAACCATTATAAACATACCCACAAATCATGTTCTGCAAAATCAAATAGTAACCATACTTTGCGATCATTATGCGATAGAAAAACCCTTATTAATGTAATTACATTCACATGTTTTAATTCCCTAAGTAGCTATGAAAACAAGAAATAATTAATACTGAACATATAATGCATTAAACACAAAAAATAAATACTCACTGCAATCTCACGACATGCAGACATAGAAAGGCCTGTTCCTTCAATTTGTTTAAGACCAAAATCCTTTGTATCTGGCCGGGATTTTAATTCACTATCTGGTACACTATTTAAATTTTATCAATATGCATATGTTCTTGATTATAATAACAGAAGATGAAGGCAATACGATAGATGAATGGCATTGTATAAATGAAATGGTCCATGTAGTACAATTATTGTTACATAGTTGAAGGATGTAATAAAATATTTCTCAAACAGAAATGTGTAAAAACCAAAAGATGTTTGAATGTCTGATGTACTCCATTACAAGTAATATGGTACATTCGAGTAGAAGTTATAGTTTTCTAGCAATAAATGTCTAAATTTACAAAATTAAAAAAATTAGAGATTATTCTCAAAGTAAATTGAAAAGCTGTCATTATATACTACGCAATTTTATACGGTAGATTAGAAATACTAACCCTTCCTTTCTACGAGCTTTATAGACGTGTCCATACGTTCCTCTTCCAACTTTACATCCTTCAAATTCGAAAAGATCCTCAACCTTTGTCCGATCTTTTTGGGTTTTCATTTTAAATTCGTAATCCATCATGTTTAATATTATCGGAACAATTATCAACTATAAACAAACATCTTTAGTTTACATTTGCATACAGAAAGTGATCAACTTTTGCTCATACTATATACCTCGATCACTTTACGCTACCTATTTACTGTATATACAATTACACACGAGTACAAAACACCGTTGCCAGATGAAGGCTTCATGACGAAGCCTCTGGTGGCGTCACATCACGCCGACTTATTGCTGCCAGTAACTACAGATACAAAAAGACTGGACATGCTTTGCTCTCAAAGAGATCTGATTTTGGGGCTCCCAGACACCCCGAAATAAGATTAATTGTGCATCTTGCATCACAAACCCGGAAAATAATTAAACTAATTAACCCCCTGTGGCTCGGGGGGCGTAGAATACGGCCACGGTAACCCCTGCCTGTCGTAAGAGGCGACTAAAAGGGGGATGTAAAGGAGCGAGCGAGAACTAAAAGCGTAAGAAAGAATGTAAGTAAAAGAGCGATTAGCGTAAGCATAAAGAAGTTTCAAAATTGCGCGGGAGAGTGTTGGCCGTAGTGCCAACCCCCTAGGCGCGTTACCGACAGAGTTCGTTGGACAAAAAGGGACGGTAAAGTCCTTAAAGAACACCGCCCGGAGGAAATGGGATGCAAAAATGCAAAACTAATGCATAAATGGGATGCAAAAACTAATTATTTGACACATTTTCTTCATTATCGACCTCGACCCCGGTCGGTAAAATTTCGGAAAGTCGGTCGGTAAGTTGTTGAGTAGTTTCAGCCAGTTTCGTATAGATGGCGCTAAGGTCGAAAACCGAAAGTACCCCTTCTCCTACAACTTCCAATGACATTCACTGGCGCGCTTCTGCAGCATTAAAATGGCGAGTTTGATTAAAGCAGTGACATACTGCGATATTTTAACTCCAATTTTAAGACAACAGAAATGCGTAATTCCCATTGCAACAACATTAACGCGACATTGTTCTACAGCTACTCAAAATGATGAAAACTACGATATTATTATTTGCGGCGGTGGTATGGTGGGAACAACACTTTTATGCGCCTTAGGTTAGTGTTCTTTTCGGTCTTAAAATAATATTTAATATTTATCCACCAGTTTATCAAGTGTCCTGTTTCATTCATTTTTTTTATGTTGTAACAGCGAATAATAGAAGACTCGAAAATAAAAATATTCTCTTATTAGAAGGTAGTAAAAAGTTTGAATACACACTTCCAGAAAAATATTCTAATCGTGTGGTTGCTTTAAATCAACAAACACGTACTTTACTTTCGAGCATAGGAGCTTGGCAACATATAGAAGCAACACGATATTGTGCAGTACGAAAAATGCAGGTATTACCAAAGTTTAACATGAAAAATTTATTACTTTATTCCTTATAACAGTTTTACAAATGTTGTACTTAAATGTAAAATATTTAGTAGGTATGGGATGCCTGTTCTGATGCCATGATTGTATTCAATGAAGATCACTTGGCTGAAGAAATTGCTTATATAGTAGAAAATGACTTACTATTACATGGAGTAAATAAGCAGTTGACAGAAAAGGAAAATGTGAACGTGATTTATGACTCTAAGGTTGAAAATATCAAATTACCTGAAAAAGAAGGAGATAATGCAGAAGTACAATTACAAAATGGCAAAAAGTATAAAACAAAGTTATTGGTAAGTAAATGAAAAGTATATGTAAGTATATTATGAAATTGATATTGTAAATGCTATACATCTTATTTAATTATAATAATCCCTAGCAATGTTTTCAACTTTGTTGGTCAAATTATCTAAATGTGCACTGATATTATACGAGCATCTTTTTAACTCTGTAACCACTTCATTTAATTGTTGGCTATTATCATTTGTGGAAGTTGTACTATATAGCCTACTTAATCTGAATTGTCCTGTTTCTGTACTATTTGAATTACGCGTATAAGTAGTTTTTGTATTTATATAACGATTTTTTCTTTCACTTACTAAATGATACACAGCTTTTATTAAATCGCGTGGTAAACGTTTTTCACGGGGATCGTTAGGGCGAATATGAATTGCACAATGATGTGGTGGATGTAAGAGAAGTGCACCTTGCCTACATGCTTTCACTATTCTTTTTGGTGCATGATCTAACAGTTTTGAAAATAACATACTTTCTAAATGTGCTACTAATTCTGCTCTACGTACAAGTCTGTCCAATCCAGCACATCTTCTTAATTCTTGTATATCTGATACGGCAAGGCCCATCATCAAATTTGTTAAAATCACTGTCACTAAGATAACAAAGCTTAGAAGCATCAAGTGTGCAGTACCAGAATATAAAATTGGTGCATCTTCATCAAAAAATACATCCTCAAATTCTAACTCTCCAGACATCATTATAATAGTTTTCAGTAAACCAACTAGAGGATTACTAAATGATTTGTAATTTTTATGTAATACACTGAAACCTAAAGAGAAACCTATTATAAGACATATATAAGCACCAAGAAATTTGAAAAAGTTAATTGATACTTGAGTAAACATTTGTATATAAAGGCCAAACATAGGAAATCTTCCAACCACCATCATTAATTCTATCCAAATTAATAAAATAGCTACAGCTGCCACATGATGCTGCCAGTCATTTATTGGCATGAGTAGAACTATGATTGATAATAATATAACACTCCACTGAAGCCAATTTTCCCATCTTTTAACATAAATGTATACACCATGAGTCATTTGAAAGAATTCTTTGCCAGCTAATACTATGGTAAATATTAACACTAGCCAAAACAGTATCTTTTTAAATTTTTCAACATTCCAAAAATATGTTACTGCAATGTATGATGTAAAAAATGCTACGAAAATAGAATGAAATATTAGATTTAGTAAAAAAAATTTACGAATTCTCAACCATTTTAAGTAAAGAAAACTTTCGCATAAGGGATGCTTCAGTACGTGTCTTTGACCAACTTCCACAAGGCAAAGCATTAAATCCGTTTCTCCTCTACCACCGGGTACCAGTGGTCTAAAATCTAATCTTAATTCGCAATCAAGATCACCCAATTCATGATCGTGTACAGAAATCGCATGATCTAAACGTGAAATAAATCTCGGCAATACGTCCGGTGTTCTACGTACGATAAAACTTAATGCAGAGATACCACCTTTTGTTCTAGCAGTAACATCTGCTCCTCTCGATAGTAACATCATTACCGTTGATGAACTTTCATTTAACGCCGCAATATGCAAAGGCGTGTAACCAAATTTGTCAGCTTTGTTGATTAAAGCACCAGCCTTTTAAAATAAATAAAATCCATAGTTTTTAACGGTTATACCTTTTTCGCTTAATTTTTTTATAATCAATTAATGAACCTGTATCAAAATCTTCACCAATTCTATTCCTCTGGTCACTTTAGCAACAGCAGCGTGTAAAGGGGTGCGACCGTCGTTATCTTCTGTACTAACTGTAGCCCCAAAGTTTATAAGGGTCTCTAAAGTCTCTGCAGATTGAGACAGAGCCGCTAAATGCATAGGTGCTTGACCTCTTGCATTTTTCACTTCGCATGCTGCACCAGCATCTAAAAGTAGCTTTGTGCATTCCGCGCTACCTTCTTCGGCTGCTAAATGCAATGGTGTGGATCTCATAGAACTGAATTGTACTCTTACATCCGCCCCATAACTTAATAATAATTTCATGCATGTAACAGAACCTAAACTTGCTGCCACATGCAATGGGGTCTCAGTGTAAACCTGTTTAAAGGATTAGACTAAAATGAACGAATTTTTAGTATTTCAAGTGATACTTGTAAATACATACCTGTGGATTATTAGGGGAAGCACCTGCTTGTAATAATGCTTCAACACAATCTGCTGCATTACTTACAACAGCATAGTAGAGAGGACTTTTACCAGATAATCCAGCATTTACATCAGCTCGCGATTTTATTAAACATTTAACAGAAGCAAAATCACCTGTAGCAGCGGCACAGTGTAAAGGTGTACATTTTTTATTGTAATCCCACTCACACGGATTAGCTCCATATTTTAATAATTCTTCTATAATTTTCACCGATCCAGCACACGCGGCTAAATGTAGCGGTGTCCTACAGGATGAATAGATTAATATCCGAAAATTTGATTAATTTATCATTCAATTTCATACCTGCCGTCGCTATCTCTGGCAGTAACTTTTGCATTTTTACTTAATAAAGCTTTGACCAGATCTAGATGACATAGATAGCAAGAAACTAAGAGACAAGTGTTTGGCCACCTTGTAAAAAGTTGTGAAGCAGTTGCATTTGCAGCTGCTTCATTTTCAATGCTCAATGATGTATTTTGTATGTGTCTATATTAAATAGAATTCGAATTATATTCAGTATAATTTGTATAATTTTAAATAAACTACTAATTGTACCCGTTTGCAAATGAAGATATGGTAGTTTTCTGATTTTTCAGTGTAACTTCATTCAAGTCAGTATTTAAAAATTCGTCAAGACAATTGCGCAAGGTGTCACCATGAAGGGTGGGAATAAGAGAAAGTGCATGCTCTCCTGCTGGAAGATTAGATAAAGCTTGAACAATCTCTTCTATATTCCATAGTTGTTGATTTGTCATTTGCTTCTCATTTATATGACACGTAACAATAGATTCAGAACTATGCTCAGAGCTAATACTGTTCTTTTCTATATTATCCATCCAAATATTTTCGGACTCTTCACAGTCTTCCTGAAATAATTTATATTCAATAAATAACATTTAATACGCTTGTTTATACTTACTGTATCATTAATAACGATGGTAGGCGGCGTCATTACATGTTCTTCATTCAGTTCTTCTTGAGAATTATGACTACTCAATAATCTACTTAAAAGTGGTTTCTTTTTTAAAATTGACATGTTGCTTTTCATTATTTTTTCCTATGAATATAAAGTGAAAAAAAGTAAGGAAAAACTAATCATTTTATGTGTCTACGTATTGCGTTAAAAATTCTTAAAATAACTCTTCAAAAATTTTGTTTACTAAAAATACAAAGCTTTTATAAATTTTAAGGAAAGGTGTGTGTTACACTTACCGGCTCGTCTTCGATGATGTAAAACCTCGAATAATCGGGGTTCTGCTGTACTTCAAACCTATTTCAGTTACCAGTATGGTTTGAAACAAGCCCACACATGTTCTCTGATGTTTATAAAACAGAACTGGCATATATTTAGCTCTCCCTACTTTTTCATGTAAATTTGCAGAAGAAAGAAATTTTTTTAGAGCTTCTTTATTTAAAGTACTTTCTTCTGTTGTTACCACTATATAAAAGTTATACACTTTCTACTTAAAATATATACACATCATACAATTTTACTTACACAACATATTTCTTTACTTGATTGATAAGAACATCCTTTGAGGAAATAACTATATGTTTGATTATTTTTTCCTTAAGAACTTGAGGCAAACGTTTTAATCATTTACAATTTAAACAACTTATATTAGAATTGTAATCATTAAGGTAGCATTAAATTATTTGTTATGAATAACTAAGGCTGTAAAGAACCTTGTATATGTGAAAAAGCAGTTGATTCTTACAAGGTCAAGTACAAAGCAGTCTGACAGTATGTTCAGATTTCTCAGTGAAATGTGGCACAGAACTGAAGTTATTTCCAGACACATTGCCTGTCTGTTAATGTTTCCCCTTCCAAACACCGTACCACTTACATTATCTACATGACATCCAGATTTTTATTCTACTGCTTTTAGCATAGTAAATTTTATTGAAATTAATCATCCATATTATACATTTTATTGAATGTTTGTTTCAGATTGGAGCAGATGGTGTAAACTCATTGGTACGAAAAGTAATGGGAGTACAGTATGTGAAATGGGATTACGATCAAATGGCTATAGTTGCAACACTTGAACTGTCAGAGGTAAATGCCAGATTATTGTATAATCAGTGTGTTATTTACAATAATATTAATTATATTTTCATTTCAGCCTACAGAAAATATTGTTGCATGGCAGAGGTTCTTACCAAATGGTCCAATAGCATTACTCCCAGTAAGATTAACAGTTAACTAGAACCAACTAAAGTAGTGCATCAATTTACTTTTTGCCTTTTATCATAGTTAACAGATAGTCTGAGTTCTCTCGTATGGTCGCTACCAACAGATGAAGCCAAAAGGCTGTTAAAAGTTTCAGAAGAGGAATTTGTTGATAGTATAAACAGTGCTTTATGGAAGGTTTATCCAAAAGATGGTATGGTTGAAAGTGGTTTGCGTGCACTTCAGCAATTACTTGATGGATTATCTTTACAAACTGGTGTAATAAGACAGTTACAACCATCAATATCAGATGTCATAGAAGGATCACGGGCAGCTTTTCCATTACACTTTGGTCACTCTGTGTCTTATGTACGACCAGGAACTGTTTTAGTAGGGTAACTAAAGAAACAAAATAATATATGTAAAAATTGTAACTTGCAAGACAATAATTCGTATACTAAATTTTTTAGAGATGCAGCACATAGAGTTCATCCATTAGCTGGGCAAGGAGTAAATTTAGGTTTTGGAGATGTAACACTATTGGTTACACTTCTTGCAGAAGCTGCTATGAATGGAGCTCCTTTGGGAGACATAACATACTTAAGAAAATACGAAACGTTGCGACAACGCTATAATGTTCCAATAATGCTTGCTATTGACGCACTACATAGATTATATAAAGGAACAGCAGCCCCTATTGTGCTAGTTAGAAGTTTGGGATTGCAATTAACAAATGCTATTCCAGCTTTAAAGGTATTTCATTACTGTATTAAAATTGGAAAATATACTTCAATTTATTAATAATTACATTACTTTTTCAGAAAGTTCTAATAGGACATGCATCTGGTCAAGCAGGAAATTTATGTTAATAATTTATGTAAATATTTTTGTATTATAGTATACATATATATATATACTAATCACTGCTGAAATAAAAGTTAAGATCATGATCATTTATATCATTTGGTATATACTGAGTAATTATTTATACACGGTAACTCTTTTTGTTATTATACTTTTAATTCTAAATCATTATGGTCTTTACACAAATAATATATTTTGTATGTGGAATCTGATATTTAAGAAAACTTTTTAATGATATTTCATGGAAGATTTATCGAAATTTACATAAAACAATAAATTTCCAGTTAATTTCAGGTGCCAAAAATATGACAAGATATAGAAATTTATGCATATCATTTGTTACTCCACGTGGTTAGAGGTTAAAGAACAATATAGTAACAGGTTATTATGTCACTAATTCAGAAAAAACAAGTAGTTAATACAGTATTCAATAGAAATACCCAAATATTTTTGAGAAAAAAATGCATAAATTAAAGTATTGTTAAATGTGATTTTGTAATTATAACTGTATTATGTTCTCAGTATGCACATAATTTATATAGGTTATTTCTGAATTATTTCTGAATTATTTCTGAAACATATTAATAATTTTTGGTTTCAAAAATAGAAGTGTACTGCATAAAATTTTGATTGTGACTTCATTTGAATTACGTAAGGAAGAATTATTAAAAAAATAAGAAGGATTTTATTTTTAAGGTAATGTAAAGAGAGGTTATTCTTATGCCATATTTATGTTATAAATAAAAAATCTTTTTAAGAGCTTTTGTGTTGTTTCAGATTTACGATTCAACATTTAACAAAAATCTTATTTGACTTTTAATAGACAATGTTTATATCTAAAAGACTGCTAAAAGGAGTTGCAGTTGGATTAATTGGAGTAGGTACATTGGCATCTTTGAGAGCAAATGAATATGATTTAGGATCTATAGGTATTGTGCGGCTAGGACGTGCTGCAGTTACTGTTTTTATAATTGGGAGTCATTATAAAACTGAACTATATGATAGTAACCTAAATCCAGATACTCAAGAGTACTTAGAATTAAAATCAAAAGTACACAAATATGGAGCAGAAAAGCTCCTGGAACTTTGCTGTGCCAATAAAGGTGTTTATATAAAAGTAGGCCAACATATTGGTGCACTAGACTATTTATTACCATCAGAATATGTTCATACCATGAGGGTATTACACAGTGCTGCACCGCAATCATCCTTTAAAGATGTACTCACTGTACTCAAAGAAGATTTTAAAAGAGATCCATATGAAATATTTGAAAGTATCAATCCTAAACCTTTGGGTGCTGCTAGTTTAGCACAGGTTCATAAAGCTGTGTTAAAAAATGGTGATGTTGTAGCTATTAAAGTTCAACATCGAGCTGTTAAAACAAATTCTTATGTAGATATCAAGACCATGTCAGCTTTAGTGAAAATAACATCATTAGTATTTCCAGATTTTAAATTTGATTGGCTCGTTGACGAAACCAAAAAGAATCTTCCTAGAGAATTAGATTTTAGTCAAGAAGGAAAAAATGCAGAGAAAGTTCAGAAAATATTTTCACACTATCATTGGTTAAAAATACCAAAGATATATTGGAACCTGTCATCATCACGGGTATTAACAATGGAATTTATTGAAGGAGGTCAAATTAATGATCTGAAATACATTCAGGATAATAACTTAAATCCTTATGAAGTCAGCAGTAAATTAGGTCGACTTTATAGTCACATGATATTTATTGTGGGTTTTGTACATTCTGATCCACATCCCGGTAATGTTTTAGTTACGAATAATAATAATGAAGCAGAAATCATACTATTAGATCATGGTTTGTATGCAAATCTGTCTGATGAATTTAGGTGGGAATATTCCAAGCTTTGGTTAGCTATATTAAATGGTGATAAAGCTGCAATGCAAAGGCACTGTGCTAAATTAGGTGTTGGAGATATGTATGGATTGCTGGCTTGCATGGTTTCAGGAAGATCTTGGAATACAATTATGTCTGGTGTTCGGAAAACCAAGTATGATTCAGTAGAAAAACAAGAATTTCAAAGAGAAATACCAAATTTATTGCCACAAATTAGTCATGTATTAGAAAAAGTGAATCGACAAATGTTATTAATTCTTAAAACGAATGATCTTATGCGTTGCATTGAATATTCTTTACACACAGAATCTAGAATGTCAGGAATGATGGAAATGTCAAAATGTTGTATACTTTCGGTATACGGAGAGAAATTAAAATCTTGTACAAATACATGGGAAAAATGGAAACTTTCTGTATCTAAACAATGGACACTTTTTAAGTGGTCATTGTATTATTTGTATCTAGGAGTATTAAATTTCAATATAATAGATTCTGTAGATTCATTCATGAAGAATGAATTTTATGCACTTTAATGATACGCTATTTTTAGGAGAAATAAAATGTATTTGTTTAAATTGAACATGTAATTAATTAAATGGTATAATCAAAGGTTTTCTGAATAATGTTATAATTTAATATGTTTAAGAAATTTGTTAAAGGTAGAAATATTTTTGTATAAACTATACAAGTAAATATTTCATATTTATTTTTACACATCAAATGAAAAATACAAAAAGAAAATTAATTATTTTCTGTTTGATAGTAAGATATCTGTACTACAGATATACATGTATTAATGAACATTTTCTTTATTAAGAGTGTAAATTTGTTCTGTCATGTATTGATCACAAACATATAGTCATGATTATGTAAATTAACAAATTCTAATAATAATTTATTACAAACATGTACCTATATTGTACAATAATTTCATAGACAATATTTATTCCCAGTTATTTATTATTTTTTTGTCTCACGAGGCCCAGCCCTTTATCACTGCATCCCTTACATGTCTGCATCCTTAACATCCCTGTATCTCTTATGTCACCACATCCCCTATATTCCTGCATCTCGTATATGCCGGCATCCCTTATACCTCGGCATCCCTTATATCTCTGTATCCCTTACACTCCTGAATTCTCCCTGCAACCCTTGTATCCTTTCAACCCTTATAATAAATATATTATAAATAAAATCCTTATGGCCACTGGTTCGAGTAAAGGTAAGTAAAGGTAAGTACAGGTAAGTAAAATAATTTTAAATTTAAATTTTTGCAAAATTTAGTTCCCTATCTTGTCACCAGAGGGCGCTGATTCGACGTCGAGATTTTAGTTCGCATTTTTCCCGCCAGAGGGCCAAAATTTGAGCAAAGTTTAGTTCCTTTTTCAAAAACCAGATGGCGCTGATTCGACATCGAGATTTTAGTTCGCATTTTTCCCGCTAGAGGGCCAAAATTTGAGCAAAGTTTAGTTCCTTTTTCAAAAACCAGATGGCGCTGATTCGACGTCGAGATTTTAGTTCGCATTTTTCCCGCTAGAGGGCCAAAATTTGAGCAAAGTTTAGTTCCTTTTTCAAAAACCAGATGGCGCTGATTCGACATCGAGATTTTAGTTCGCATTTTTCCCGCTAGAGGGCCAAAATTTGAGCAAAGTTTAGTTCCTTTTTCAAAAACCAGGTGGCGCTGATTCGACATCGAGATTTTAGTTCGCATTTTTCCCGCTAGAGGGCCAAAATTTTGGCAAAGTTTAGTTCCTTTTTCAGAAACCAGATGGCGCTGATTCGACGTCGAGCTTTTAGTTCGCATTTTTCCCGCTAGAGGGCCAAAATTTCGGCAAGCTTTAGTTCCTTTTTTTGAAACCAGATGGCGCTGTAATGGAATGCTTACAAAAAAAAAGCAAGGATGTAAGGATTGCAGGGATGTAAGGGATGCACGGATGTAAGGAATGCAAGGATGTAAGGGTTGCAGGGATGTAAGGAATGCAAGGGTGTAAGGAATGCAGAGATGTAAGGGATGCAGGGATGTAAGGGATGCAGGGATGTAAGGAATGCCGAGATGTAAGGGATGTAGGAATGTAAGGAAAGCTGAGATGTAAAGGACGTTTTTTTTTTTTAACGTGGGGAAATCTTGCATAAGGAGTGTCAGATTCCTACTGACTAAAACCCCACGGCGACCAACACTGGCGCTAATCAAGTGGTTATCATTCAATGAACGTCTTAAAGTTAATGCAAATGATCTTTACTTTGAATTTTTAACAAAAATTTGATGCTCGATCGATACTGTGATACTATCATTGCAAGAGGGCTTACATACACTTATAACATTTTCTGCCTTGTTTTCAAGCATGCGTACAAGGTCTCAGCGTCACTCACAGACATGTTTCCGCGTTATTAAAAGGAAGGATGTATATATAGTGGAATGTGTTTCTACTTCGTCATTATGTTACTCATGCTTTCATGTGTATTTTATTACATCACAAATACTATTTTTAAAATGATTGAACAAATACGTGTTCGAAACGTATCTTTCCTGCGTCATTTATTACGAATTAGTGCATCATAAGGTCATGACAAAGAAAAGTATCTACGTCATATATATAGGAAAAGCATGTTTATTGTTATATTTTAGCTTTTAAATTTATACGTGTACGTACAATAAGCATGGTTTTATCTCTGTAAAATAAAAATAAACAGAAAGGAAAGCGTCCTTTTACATTTCTTGCGTATAAAGACAGTTATTCTTGCCGGCGTTGCCACGTTTTAGAATGCCTGCGTATTTTTATATTTCTAAATTAATACCTTGATCAATTACCTGACTCACAGTTTGATTTTATATGGATGTTAATTAAAAAAAGCAATCCCTTACTAGAAATAAAAGAAAAAACATAGATTTGTTTAATATAAATTTACATTTTCTATTTTAATCAATTTCCCAAGACATATATTTATTTGATATTACTGTTGTTAATAATAGAAACATTGTTTTATAAGTTCTTTGTTTGGAAGTAAATTTGTTTTACGTCTAATATCTTTAATTTTTTGAAGGAACGTTTATCCGACGTTTTAGAAAGTGCTTAGCATCGTAAGCGATACTTTCAATTCGTAACCTATAAATGTACAAAGTAGTACATTTATCTACATTCCTAAAAATGCATATAAAATATAATACGTAAATAGAAAATTCGGGAAAATCCAATAAAATTAAGGTGTGGTATAACATTGATCGAAACGATTCGAAGAAACTTGGCAACGCTGAGAATTATCTGCAACGGAACACTACGACGCTGTATGAAAAGGCATGCAAGTGGTGGGGAAACTGACCGCACAACGTATTCTCACGTTGAATATAATTGTTTAAAACTGACAAATTTAACTAAATTTTATACAGAATACATAAAATTTAATAGAAAATTGTTAGGTGTATACTTAAATATATAATAAACAAGCATATTTCGAAGAAATTGACGATAATTTAGGATTTACTAGGAACTACTTTCTATCGATCGCGCGTAAGAACACCACTTAACTCGAAGTGGAGGGTATATAAGTCAGGTATGGGGGGTGACGCCTTGGCATTTCCTGAGTCATCCTCACACGGTGAAGCTGTATCTTGCTCGCTGGTTCGAAGTCTCGCTATTGTGGGGTTTTTCTTCCATTCGGCGAAAAACCCGAGCCAGATACAGGTTGGTGTACCTTTTGCTTATTCAGTAATTAGGTGGAAAAAAAAAAGAGTTAAAGTCGTAAAGAACGCGTGTGGCGACTATTATCTTCGTAATAAGTTAAATTTCTCAAGAGATCAAGATAGAATATCGATTTACCTTGTGCCGTCGTTGGAAAGAAGATATCACCCGAGTTCAACAATAAAGCAAGAAAAAACTATATTCAGAAGCAAGAAATCATGGTAGCCAGCAATCGTGTTCGGGATATCGATATCGATAGACCGAGCCATACCGAACAATTAGCTAATTGGATCAGTAGAGTCCGCTGCAAGAAATTAATGTGTCGTCGTAACCGTAAACGTGATTTACGTGTCGAAGCAGTGCTTACTTGCGCGCTTTTCAAAGCCGAACATGAATTGCGTAGTAAACAATTGTCTCGCATTTCAAAATGGCAACAATTCAAAAAGCAATTCTTAAAAGACGCAGACTATACGAATTGCAATTTTTACAATAGCGAAGATCTGAAGAATTCAAAATGTTACGAAGAGAGCAATCCATGGCAGGGTCCTTTGTGTCCGGAATTAAGCAGCTTGGACAATTTCATGTCGAAATTGGGTGAGATCAAAGTACCGTTGCAGCGGTGAAGAGACTTGAAAAGGAAGCTCCTGGGTCTGAAAAACCTAGGAACGCGATGGAAACCCGATTCAGAAGAAGATAATATCGTTAGCAGTGTTCTGTCAATGAAATCTTATCGACTTTAACAGAGCGCCATCTATGAAGGAATCTCGAATAATGCAGTACCGCATCGGTGATGTGTCGGTACTGTGGGACTAGAAGTCGCATTACTATCCTGGTGTATATCTGGATATTTTTTACTTGCAGTCTCGCCGTTTGAGATGGCATTGGGACGGGCGGAGGGAGGTTGCCGTTCGCAGTGACGATGCTGGGCGTACACGCAGAAAGGGGGATCCCAATGTTTCTAATCTACGCCTTTCATCGGTTTGGTTTGTAAACTGTATCGGAACAAATGCATTTCCTTTTGCAAATTTCTTGTAAAATAATGCCATTTGAACTCATAAAAAAACCATTCAAAGAGCGTTTGATCCATTGTTTATTTTTTCAGAAGTACACACCGACTCTTACATAGAACGTTATGTATTTGTATTGTGTAATTTTCTAAAAGTTTGTACAGTACATTTTAGATACTACACATAGATTTAATGATAGCTTTCGTTCGAAGGGATTTGTATATCATGCCAAACGTTAATTGAACACTTTTTTTTGTAACCATTGTGATACAGCAGAAGAGGAGCCAAAGAATTAAGATAATAAATGTTGAAAAGAAAAATTGACAATTCTTTCTGTAATCACTTTAATCATCACCGTTATTAATGCCAAAAATCCTTTTCAGTCTGGCATACACCTTACAAAATTCTATCACATGCAAGAGATCTACGCACGTAATCAAGCTGGTTGGTCATCAGCGAGGCTATTTCGTCTGTCTGTATGCGAGAGATCAGGAGTGGTGAGATGTGGTTATGGGATAAGGAAAAAAAGGGGAAATCATGTTTGTTCTTAGAAATACTCACGTCAAGTTCGCTGGCCGAATTACGCACAATGCTGAAGTCATACACACAAGTCCAAGTATCTTACATTCTCCATGCTTCTCTGTATTGAGAATCCAACCGATCGTCGTCGACTAAGTCTTGAAAAATCATCCGGGGCTGCGGTTGAACATAGGCAATACCGTGACAAACAGCGCAGCGCACAAAGAGCAAATCCTGTTTGGTGAGCTTAATCCCTTTTATCCGTTACCTGTGCAAATATGTTTTCTCAGGTCCAGAAGGTTTTCCGATACCAAGTCGTTACGCGAGTGTTCTACTCATTGACGCGTGTACCATGCGAGGTCGACTAAACTGGACGCACACACCCGAAGAAACCGTATATAGCCCCGTTTCAATTAGGAATAAGATTCCTGAGGTATGGAGTAATTCGATGCATGTCTCTCGAACCTAGATGATCCAGAAAGGCCAAGTACTGCAAGTAGCATCAATTCATTTTTATAAGGGCATGCATATATATTTATATGAAAAGGGCTCAACAATTACATGATTACGTTGAATTGAATATCGATATATCACATTAAGTTGAACATGATTTTTGGTCAATCGGCTACTGGATAATTACGTTCACAGATTTAGTATTGCTGCATTATTCCTCAGATGCTAGAGCAAGGAAAAAGATATCTTCGTAATATAACGTTCTAGATTAACGAATAAAATAATTCCTGATGGGAAGTGTATATGAAAATTGAGCTAACAAAGGAATAGAAGTATATATATATTGATTCGTACAAAACTGACACAAGATACCAAGTATTGTTCCATCAGTATAATTTGAGATTGAGGGGTATTTCGAAGTTTCCAAAATAATAGAGGAGTATATGCGAATAAACTTCCATTAAATTATTAAATATACGTAAAAATATTTATGGAATATTCATGAAACGGAATGATATGATATTTTTAATTTAAAGGAGGTATTGTTATCAGCGATAAATCAGGATATTGGAATGCAGGTGGAAGGTACTTATTAAGGTTGCATCTGTGATCGACCCCCGTGAGTTGAAGTCCAGCTTAAAGGAGTTCAATCTCTTTATAAGTCATTAGAAAAAACGTGGTATCAAAACGTATCTTCATAAATATTATTTTGAAATGTTGCTTTTTCCAAAGAAATTGTTCGGGTGTCTTTGTTTTATACTGCAGGAGTGGCTGGAAAGATAAATTGTGGGTGGCGTATAAGCGACTACAGCCAGGCAATTGGTTCTGTTGCTGGAGCGCGTCACGTTCATGTTGGTTTAAGGTATATGCTGTATATTAAGTAGAATACTTTGTAGAAAGTGGGTTGGAATGGCTGGGGGGTGCGGGAGGGAGGGGCGAAGAGAGTTCATGTTATGTTTCAGCTAGAAAAATGGGCTAGAGAACACGTTTAATCATCTGTGCACGCTTCTTGACCTACACACACGTTACGTATAAATCCTAACTGGATCCTGACATAGTTACTACCAAAAACTGACCGATGAGATACTTGATTTAAGTACAAGCTACGCTTTTAAGTAGAGGCAGTGTGAAAAGAAGGTAACAGCGTAATTGCAAGCAGTTAAAATTTGTAAAAATTGTGCATATATAAGTAGGGGGAATTTCGTGGGAATGGGGTATGCAATCTTGTGTTGTGAGCTACAGGGTTGATGCTGTTGCTATCCCTTAACTGCGATGGATGAAATCTGGAATGGAATTCGTTAATAATGGATGGATACACCCAAGCCGGTCGTTTTCTATGTAGTAGCAGAAATATTGATTCTACAGTTTCAGTACTTTGAAGCAGATACAGCTATATGTACACTGTAATCAATAAGCATGATACGATTGTAAGTTTTTTCTGCACTTAAATTGCATTCGGCTGTTGAAGGATTTGGAGATGTACAACGAAACATTGATTAAGGAATGGAAGAGGATGAGAAGAGTATACTCTTGTACAGAAACCTATTTTCATTTTGCTTAAAGCATTATCTTCGATAAGATATATTTTAGATCGACGAGGGGTGATCCATTCCAGCATGAGTATTTCATCAATGGATTCTTAACAATACTGTGAAGATGCTTTTCATGTGTTATCATTTTAATAGAGTTCACGTGGCTACTTAATATGTGTGTGAGAGAGAGAGAGAAGTACCTGGAGAAATTGGGGAGGGCTGTAAGAGACACAATCTTTTGAGTTTTCTTCACAGAAAGATATTAGCAGTTGACCATACATTTGAAACTGATTCATTGCAAATGAGCATGATGGCATTAAAGCATATGCAGTTACCAAATTAGGCTTCCTCAAATGTATAAATGACTGATAATGTTTTCTGGAGTATCTTTGGTGGATTTGATTTTTGCTTCAGGAAGTGCAAGAAAATTTCACTCGTCAAGTAATGAGACTGTACTGAGCTGCTATTTTAAGGGGCAATCCCCGTATACCGAAGTACATTATGTATGTATATATTACTTTAAAGAACATTATTTTCATTACATTAGGAACAAGAAATATGGCAAATGGGAAAATTTTCAAAAACTTTAGTTATAAAGTAATAAAAGATGTATTTGAAAAAGTAAAATTCATTATATTTGAGATGAAAATATTTAATAACGAGTTTGTACAGAACGAAGATAAAAGATCAAAATCAACATCATTGGGTTTTTGTCGAGTAACTGTAAGTAACAGTTTGATTAGGATTCAATATTAATATTAATCGTGGTATTGAATGTTTTCGATGAGTGTAAACATAGTGTTAATGCTTATAATGATTAGTGCTTTGCTAAATGTAAAATTTTTGAAAATATTCAGTTTCAAATGAAGTTATTGTTTCACTTTAAAGTTCAGTTACACTGTGTTACAAGTGTTGAAAGTTACAAAATATGCATTAAGTTCGTGATTACGTGGGAATGTGAAACGTTAAACATAAAAAAATGATTTATCCAAAGTCTGCTATGTATCAGATAATCCAAGAACATGTTACTAACAGTATTTATAGTTCTAGTGAGTGAAAAAAAAGTTCAGTTTTCCTAAGACAAATCTTTTGAAGAAGAGACTGAAAGAGTAAATGCAGTTAATTTGTGATTTACAGTAGTAGTGTTTTCTTAATGTTGCATTATGCTTTGATAATTTACTAATTTTTATTCTAGGGTATTCGTTTGATAATTCAGGATTCTATATGATTTCTGCTTGTGTAATTTAATGTATGATTGCAGACTTGATTTACCATTTTAATAGAAATATAATAGCGTGAGATGAGTTAGGACAGGAAAGCTTGCCGCTAATTGTTTGTTAAGTAGATAACATTCGCAAGAAAATAAGTTAACATAAAAAATGAAGCAGTTCGAAGACTGAAGCTAATGAACGTTTCACGTAAATATTCTCACATGTATCCATTATACATTTTGATCTCTGCCAAAACGTGTGGAAAAGACAATGCAAGTATATGCTGTATGTAAAATTTCTGGTACCCAGTTCTCGCAAATTCATGGGAATCTATGCTCAGCAGATAAGTTAAAACAACGTGACAATTTAGGATTTAATCATTATATAAATTATGTTGTGGTTATTTCATGTGGAGTAGTTTGTAAACGTACATTTTTTTTCATGTTCCATGCTTCCCTTTCGGAAAAGCTAACCAAATGTTTTAGGAATCGATCATCACGATCATATGAGAATTCGTACAAACAAGAAATCTTAATATCTGGGAGAAGCATAACAGCGATTTAGATCTCTATTCATTGTCTTATGGAATTTGGTATTCTGGCTCGTCATTAGCAGCTGTTAGCAGTTTTCTGGATTGTCGAATAACTGGAAAATCGGATGGGATTCGTTGAGTTCGTGGGTTTTCTTCTATTTTCTGACGAAAAATCAAAGGCCGGATTATGAAATATAAAATGGAGGAATAAGTTAAATGCCAATTTGATGCTACAACTCGAAAATTGAAGTCGACTATATGTATCTGGATTGTTCGTTGTTATTGTATTCTATGATGGAAATGCGAGTTCAAAAGGGGGAAGGCAGTTGTGGATTTCCACTTGGATTTTTCAAAGGATCTGTTGTATAGGCATTTTGAGATAGAGGAATACAGGATGCAGAGTTCCAGCAAAAATGCCTTCCTTTTTATTTAAAAAAAGTAAGATTCGTCTAATTTAAAAGAATTTCAAACCTGGTTCACAGGAAATCAAACTAAGTAAATTTCTGTTTCTTTTCAGATTTATTTATAGCAGTATGATTTTAATGAATTTGATCAAGAGTTACATTTTAATATTTAAAAAACAGGGAAGAATTTCAAACGTACTTCATCTAATGTTTTGCAAGATCTTTTCTAACTAAATCTGAAGAATTGAAAATTGAAAAATGGGCAATTACATATGCAGTATCGAATGATATAACATAGTCAAATTAGAACTTATAAAAAGAACTCATTACCAGTAACTGAAACGCCAAGAATACTGTAGGAATTTGTGTAAAAATAGCTTTTTTGAAATCTGAGTGTATACTTGTCAGACACAAAATGAAAGTATTAAGTTAGATTTCATGAGGTCTAAAAAGTAGGTTACTACATTGGGCTTCATTATATGAAGAATAAGCAAGAAACTATATGAGACGAAAAAAGTATCACCATAAGGACATCGTATAGTAGGAAAAGATACTAGCACGAAATGACGCGCAACGAAGAAGATGAAGAAAATAAAATAATGTGGGAACAGCATTCGATAGAACTAATGTAGGCAGGAGAAAAGGCGTTTCAGTATGGAGTTTTATGGAAGACCTAAATAAAAAAGGTAATCAGTTCGTCTTTTTGGTGAACGCATAATGAATGGAAAGTAATATGTGGAGAATTTATTCACCTGAGATTTTATGGAATGCAGATTTTTTTTTACCATGGGTCATCGTAGAAGTCTGATAATTTTCAATACCGAGACTTCCTGAAACGTAGACCAATTTGTAACGTGGGACTTCGTGGAATACACATAGTAATCAACGCGGGACTTCGTGGGAGGCACACAGTAATCAACGTGGGACTTCGTGGGACGTGGACCAGGGGCCATCATGGGACTTCATGGGAAGTGGACCAGGAGGTAGTCGTCGTGGGACTTCGCGGGACGTGGATCAATAGTCATCGTGGGACGTGGACCAGGAGTCGGCGTGGGACTTCGTGGGACGTGGACCAGCAGTCATCATGGGACTTCGTGGAACATGGACCAGGGATCATCGTGGGACTTCGTGGGATGTGGACAATTATCAACATGGAACCTCGTGGGACTTGATGGGATTTGGGAAAGTTTGCTACCGATCTTCTACGTGGGACTTCGCGGGATTTGAATACAGTATCAACGTGGGACTTGATGGGATTCAAGGACAACATCAACGTGGGACTTGATGGGATTCAAGGACAGCATCAACGTGGGACTTGATGGGATTCAAGGACAGCATCAACGTGGGACATCGTGGGATTCGAGGACAGCATCAACGTGAGGCTTCGTGGGATTGGAAGAAGAAGAACCAGCGCTGGAATTTCATTAGGAAGACTATTCAAAGAAGATACCATCACTGAAGATTTGAAGACTTCACAGGAAGATAAATTGTTCATCATCTTTAAATTTGTGAAACATTAAAAAATATCAACATGGCAAAATTCTATGAGATCTAGAAAAATAACACACAATTTTGTAATGTATGCATTAGAAGTTACAATTGATAAATTTGTTACGTACACGAGATTTTAGCAAAATATTCCGTACAATTGTAAAAAACTTCAAAACGTTTATAATATTTTAAAAACAAAGGTCACAGTAAGTTTTTAAAAAAGGTTATTGCACATGTTGAAATTACGTGAATTCTGGTAGTAAAAATGTCATAAAATTATTAATTTGTAAATTGATAAACGCAAGAAAAGTATAATAAAGAAAACAATGTACACTCGTATATAATTTGAATAAACGATTTACATTGATTTAATTCATGGTGTTATAACGATGTAAATGTAAAACTGAATTCATTAGTAATAAAAAGGGTTAAAATTAAATTTGTGTATCCAATTAATTCTTGATGCTTCCGAATAGGATCGAAACATTTATTAAGGGGTAAGTTTAATACGAATAACATGAGAATTAGAGTTTTAATCTTTTTATATCTTCCGGGCGAAAATCAATTCTTAAAGAAGCTATTCGTCGAACTTCCGCGGGTGTTAGTCGCCATGCTATTGCATCTGCACCACAGTAATCGGCTAATTCTTCCACTTTTTCTACACTTAATATTGTAGCTATTTGGGTTAGCCGCGCAAACTTGTCACGTACAGACCAAGAAGTGAAGGCAGCCAAATAACTTGCTAATGACCTAATTTCTTTGTCGAGTATAAGACCCCCTGCCTAAATTGAATTAAAATTAATTATAGTCTTATAGAAACACGTACATTTTAAATATACGTACTCTGTTAAAAGTCGATTTTAATACAACTTTCTCTAAACGAGCTGTAACCTCAGCAGTAAGAAGACCAATTAACGCATCGTAATTGGCTGTTGTTAGACTTCCTTTAAAACTTTGAAGCAAACCATCTAAATTCATGATTAAAGTTTGTACAAAAGGTTCTTCCGTTTCGTATCTTAATAAATCATCCTGAAAATATAATTTATTGTTTTAAATAACTAGGGATTCTACGTAGTTGTTATTTACCTCGTTCATGTGATGATCTATCGATGAGAAGGCGTCGACCCAAGGTGTGACTCTAGGTTTAATAGCGCTTACACGTAATTGTTCTAAACCATAATCTGTAACAGCTCGCAAAATAGACATAACGCCCTTCAAACCAGACAAACAACTGTCGATTTTACCCCTATCCTTATCTTGCATATTAGGAAATGTGGCATCTATTTCTGTACTAAGGGTCTTACATAGCGTCTCAACATATTCAATACTTACGTCGGTATTGTTTAGATACGCCTAAACAATAGATACGTTAGATGTATAGATCTATCAAGTTTTTAACACTTTCAAAATCGTAATTAATTTTACCAGAAACGTTAAACGAGCGAGTTCTGTATCCGAAGTTTGTAAACGACCATGTTGAATACTTGTTTGAAGGGCACTATAAGCTTGAGCCAAATCTAAGTATCCAGCTGGATAGCCTTGTCGTAATCGATTTCGTAATCGATTTGCAAATTCTCCTTCTAAAATGCCACAAGCCATATTAACCACCGCACAGACACCATCTATACTCCAACTCGACATAGAACGCCTGTGTACATAAATTTGATAAAATTAAAGTGAAATGTAAAAAAATATACTACTATTTAATGTAATACATAATTAATATTTCTCTGCTACCTGATACACTTTTGTACTATGAAGAAAACATCATCAACCATACTAGATGTTTGCTGATCCTGTTCTAAGGTATCCATTCCCAATGCTTTACTAACACTTTCTTCAAGAAAGTATCTTTCTAATGCAAGATAAGCACCCAAAAGTTCTTGCATTCCACGCGCTGTATCAGAGTTACTGATAATACTTTCAAATTCATTCATTAAATCTTTAAATTGTTCATCATTTGTTACACTAATTTCTGTATCATTCTGTGTAATAAAAACGATGTATTTATTTGAAAAATTTGTATTATGTAAAAGATGTTTAACTTACTTTAACCCTTCTTCTTAAAAATCGAATGTACAATTCTGCTCGTGAATGCATTATAGTAATTTCTCCTAGCAGCAAATCAAATTCTTTAGGATCTCCCCTTTCAGAACTTGGTTTCCGAAGGTGATCATTCACCATCTGTATTTTTTTAGATATACATCTATGTTTCATAAATTCTGCAATAATCTTCTTAGCTTGCCTATTTAAACAGTAATTAATAGTAATATTTAACATTATTTCTTGTATTTATATATAACTTACCTGTCACATTCTTTCTGGAGAATAGAAATTGTCATTAACAATCTTCCAGGACCATAGTATGTTTCAATTATTGGTTGGTGTATTTCTACAATTCTAGCAATTCCCTCAAATAATAATGTCATAGTATCAGCAAAAATGACTGATGCTCTTTTGTCATTACTTTTAATTTCCAAAGCAGCTTTCAAATTTTTTTGTGCTGTTTCATGTAGCTGATATGAAAAAATATATAATTTCAATATACCAATTGTTATCTAACTGAATTTATTAATGTGTATAACTTATTACCTTTGTACATAAATAACTACAAAACTTTTTAAGTCCTTCTACATGCATTCCTAATAAAGGAAATATTTTGAAGAATCTTTCAACAGAAGCCAGATCTTCTGACTTCACTGCTTCATCAAATTTATGTGTGACCACTGTTCTAAGTTGTAAAGCAGCTTGTTGTAAAGTGATTAAAGAACTACTAATACTAGTATGATCCATTAAGATATCTTCAGCTGTTCTTTCTAATAATTGTTGATCCATTGACAGATAACGATGAACATGTGCAGCTCCTTGTTCATAATCTTCATTACGTAATGCCATAGCTACCCCTTCACTGCATAATTGTAAATCAAGAATATCATTAACACGTCTTTGACATTCATATACTCTGCTCTAAAACAACATAATCATTAAATGATTACTACTGTGGTACATTATACAGTTAATAGTTACATACAAAGATAACTACATACCCTTGCCAGGTCTAACTGTCTTACTTTGGCACTAACATTCTCTGCTAAATCATTGGTACGTGCAATCATATTACAAAACTTTTCAGCTTCTGTACGTATTATATTAACATTAGGTAATACTTTACTTATATTTTGCAATTTTGCTTCTACATAACATTGTCTTGATAGTATATTTTCCAAATTTTTTTCTATCTTAATCTGTAATTAAAAATGTTACAAGTTGTTATTTTTGTAGACATCATTTAAACTTTATATAAAAATTAAAAAAAATGATAAAACCTCATCTTCATGTAATTTGTCGAGTATCTGTGCCAGATTTTGTTCATCTGGAGGTAATTCCATAATACAAGTAATATATTACTTTATATATAAATAAAATCAACTACTACAGATCTAACAAAATTGGACATGCCCAGTGACTACAGATGTAGAAGACTGGGCATGCCTTTGTTTGTTGAAGGGGTCCCAGACACCCCCTGATGAGATTAGACCTGCATGCTAGTATCGGCCTTTGCGCGCCTTTTTTCATTTACATTGTTTCATACATTTGCCATACTTTTACAATTTTTTGCTTGAGCCTGTGTGTGTCCCCTTTTAGTCGCCTCTTACGACAGGCAGGGGATACCGTGGCCGTATTCTATTCCCCCCGAGCCACAAGGGTTAAACTTACGTATTTCTGAAATACGTAATTCCAGCGCCATCTATACAAACACAGCCCAAACTATTCGAGAATCTACTCCGACAGTCGGTAAGTTGCCGGCTTACCGATCGGTAATCCTGCAGTCGGTAAATTGCCGAGTAGTTTCGGCCGTTCTTACATAGATGGCGAAAGAGTCGAATTTTTATCGACTTATCGACAGGTAGGAATGTAAGACATTTAAATTTGCAACTGAGTAAATAAAAGACTATCAACATTACAATTATTCAAACTGACATCTGGAAAGAACCAATTATCACTCCCTCTGATTTGATTTATTTTCTAGAATTGATAGGACATAATAAAAGGTTTCTGAACTGTTTTATCAACTAAGTATAAGCGTAAAACATAAATTGACGAAGATTGTAAACTTCAGTAATAAGGAGTTCTGTGAATGTAAAGAAAGAATAAATGGATCAAAAATTACATGTTTTTCATTTCTTTTTGTTTTTTATATGTCAATTGTCCTTCGTTTTATGTAATAAACATGTAATAAATTTCGATAGACCAATGGCTAAACTATTTGTTCTCGATTCTTGATATCCTGAAGAGATTGCAATACGTTTTCTCAACACACATTGCATCTATTTTAGTCATAATATAAAGTAGAATTAAACAAATAAAAAAGAATGGTAACGTTCATGAATATCGATAAAAAACGTTCCCTAAGTTCCAATGAATACGCCTTTAAGGTGTTCAACACATGCATCGAAACGTCCCACGCATCGCGCGTGGTTTCTGTAGGAAGTTGAGTTCTTTTCGCGCATCTTACGCGTTTTCCTGAAGGAAAATGGCTACCAGCTGTCATTTAATCGGAAAGTGTGGCTTGTAAAGTGACATAAGATTCTGTGAAAAATCATTTAACGTGTACAAGACCGTCTGGCGCGATGCAATTACATAACGTTGAAATCGTTTAGTAGATCGACGCCACTTTTCATCTACATGCGGAACCCGTGAAACCTTCCACAGTGCCATGAAATTCTATTCCGCTCTACTGTTTACAGTTTTTATTTTTTGCCAAACGTATCAGGACTAATGCGTTAACGCTACTTCCACATTTTTTCAATAATTTTAATATCTTGACGGCCGCTTTTCGATCATCGCTAATAATTTCACTGCGCTACGTATTAAGGGCCGCAGATTTTTTGACCTCACTTACGTTATTATTTTGGGAGTGCATTAATTGCAAATACGGTAAAAACATACTCAATAATACTATAATATTATGTACAAAAAGATTAAAGAAAATATCATTATTTATTTTTCATCATTTTAATAGAGATAGTGATTCTGTAATTATATATTGTATGTTTCTTCAATATTTGTGCAATAATTCTGTTTTATTTCAGAAAACCAGTATGGGTTCCAGTCAACAATTCTCTCTTAGGTGGAATAATTATTTGAAACACATTACCTGTGCATTTGATACGTTAAGGACAGAAGAGGATCTCGTTGATGTAACTTTAAGCTGTGAGGGAAAAAGAATAAGAGCACACAAAATGCTCTTATCCGCATGTAGTACATATTTCAGAGATTTATTTAAGGTAAATTAAAACAGATAAATGACTGATACGATTGTTAAAAGTAAACATGTTGTAACATTTATTTTATTATAGGAAAATCCATGTCAGCATCCTGTTATAATATTTCGTAACGTGAAATTTGATGATTTAGCTGCATTAGTTGATTTTATGTATCAGGGTGAAGTGAATGTAGTTCAAGAGCAGTTAGCAAGTTTTTTAACAACTGCTGAATTATTAGCTGTTCAAGGTCTTACAGATGGTACAGGAAAAGATAACGATAGTTTAGTAGAGGTAGGTTTTCTTAAATTAACATTACATTAAAACATTAATACATTTTAATCATATTTATAAATCATGTTTCAGGACGACATAGAACTTCCTAATGAACCTGAAATTCAACTTCAAAATGCTGCTAGCAAAGCAACAGATAGTAAAAGAAATAAATCACCTTCATCGCCGATGCCTTACCATGCCGTTGATTTACAACCCGATGCTCCACCGAGCAAAAGACGAAAATGTAGAGAAAATGCAAATACAAATGCAGATAAGACCGTGGGTAATGCTTTATCTACAAAAGAGTCTGAAAATAAATTGTCAGAAAATCAGTCGACGACCGGATCGGATCCTGTTGAAATAATTCCTCTGATGCCAAATTTGAAGTTGGAAATGCCTGAGTATTTAGTACAAGATGGAAGTAGCTGTAGTTACGAAGAACAAAGTCTAGGAGACAGTTCGCTAAATAAAATGGGTATAGAAGATACATCTTCTAACACGCCGGAGCACGATCAGAAACCTGATATCAGTCAAACGTTCTATTCAAGTAATCAGTCCACTTCGGATAGTATGGATCTCAAACATCAGTCGGCGGATGTTGGTAAGACTTTTATTCATGTTTACAATGATTAATATTTTCAATAATGTTGTAATACTTTTTTGAAATGCGTTGAGAGATATGTTGTATAATTTTGTCTTTCAATTAGGCCACTTACTTTCAAAACCTAGTACATCTGGAGAAAGGTTAACGCAAGAAGCAGTACAGGGTAAGTGTTTTTTAATCAATATTCGTCTTAACCTTCTTACGATAAATTCGATGCTTTGTCATATCTTTTAAATTCTACTACTAATTATTTATTGACAGAATTATGATGATAAATACGAAAAGAAATTTTACTTTTTCATATTTTTTTTTTTAAATAAAAGAAATGGCATTGCCGAATAACTTAACGTTTTGTCCCCATGTGTAATGTACACTGGTATTATGGATTTACAAATTTTTTTTTCTGGGACGATGTATATATGTAAAATCATATCTCTGTTCTAAGATCTTCTAAGAAAATATCTTCGTAACGTGGGTACAAAACGGTCGTCTATATTTCTATATATAACTTTCATTAACTTTCGATTACTTGTATCAAAGTTTGGTGACAAAATCATAGATCTAGGAGGGAAACTAATTTTATCGTTTAATTTGGAGAAAAAATATGCGATAATTTCTTGCAACAAAGATTACATAAAATTTTGTTTACTAAAGATTGACGAAGTTAGAGATATCGGTAGTATTTTCTGCAAACAACGTAAATTTAAATTGCCATTGATTCGTTCTAAAAAAAAAGCATAAGTTTTTCGAATCCTATGTCTGAAATAATTATTTTTTTTCTCATCTACGTTCATTGCGAAGATGTTAGGACCGCGTTGACTGAAAAGCAATGATCGTGTGGCAAAACATTGACGCAAACGTTTCACAATTATTTATCGGAGAAATGCATTTCTTTTTTGTTGTGAAAGAATGATTACCTTATTTCTTATTAATTATTTAGCTGTACAATAGCGTAGCACAGTGTGCATGATTTTTTGGATATAAATGTATTGGTATAGGCACTCGGGTGTAGGTTGAACTGTAGATATTAGCAAGCATTGCCAAGTGCTGTATGTGTGCCGACAATCATCAGAATTTCCTTAATAACTCATACACAAAAGCCACCACTACGTTCCTTATGCGCACTAACTGTAAAACATATCTATGTGTATACACTAAAAAATATCTTTCGATGCTGGTATGAGGTAATTTTTTCTTTGTATCGTAGAAACTTTATAAAACGTGCACGCGCGCGTGTGTGTAGCAATTATTCACACGCGTCATTTACTCGCATGCAAAGTTAATCTTAAAATCGTCAGGAATTTCCTAGGAATCGTACAGTGTTTGGAATTATATTTAGAAGAAGAAAAAAAGAAAAAAAAAAAAATGAAAAAATTGCAACGATCATTTTCCCAATGAAATTGTTGCGATTACTGGCAGTTGAGATTAACTTGCAAACTGGTAATTATTTCCCTTACGAGGAAAATACGTAGCCTTGCAATACGACTAATCTAAAGTAGCAATGGTGGTGGTGCTGGTGATAATAGCATGTAAAACGATCTTTTTCCACAGTTGAGTATTATCTTGTTTATTCTTTCTTCTCATGGTGTATCGTGAATGTTGGAACAAAAAAAAAAAAAAAAAGAAAAATAAGAACCATACGGTTGCGTGGGAAATCCGATATTATTTAGGTCGAATCGATAAGTGTTTAACGCGCGCGATGGAAATGGAAGCGACGGGTTTTCCTGAAATCATTTTCATTCAAAATCAATCACTGCGGCGCGGTATCTCGAGAGAAAACTTTCAAACGCGACCCGATCCGAAATACGTTTCCTATCTTTTTTATATATGTATAATGAAAAAAAAAGGCAAATTTCGACAGGTAGGTAAAAGCGGAATATTCATTGCGTTCGTTTCATCGTTGAGACAAGGAGTAGACGCGAAAAATGTAAAACGTGTGTACTATTGGTATAGGAATTATTCAGGAGTTTCTTTCGTGACAAATTTCCATCCGATTACGGTACATAAAAGAGAAACATGTAAATCGCGATTGCGAATCACACATAGGTATAAACCCAGGTTGCTGTTTAGGCGTGAAACAAGCGTGTAAAGCGACGGTTTTAATAAAAATATACGGCACAGGAGTTTGTATCGAGGCGCTATCAAAGAAGTTGAAGCTCGATAATTTATAATTAACGAGTGTTCTGTGTGTGCGCGCGTGGAATTATTCTCCTTTGCTGGCTGTACACACGTTAAACCTTGTAACTCGACGTAAAAAGACACAAGTACGATTGTAATCCTGTTCAAATTGACGATGCAATACAGAATCGAAGAATGTTTTATCACAACGACAAAATCGTTGGTCGATCAAACGAAGCAACACGATGGGTTTGCTGGAGAAAGAAACTTAAATGAAACGAAATGGACAGAATGAAAGTACGTCTACCAAGAAAGAAATATTTCCGAGAGGATCCAGCAGAGAGACATATTGAAATAAGAAGAAGCAGAAAGAACTTTGTCGATGATCGAAGAAAGAGAGGACAATTCATCGAAGTCTCGGTTCTAATCGAAAGGAGAAATTCGCGGTCTGCAATTAGTTGCCAGGCTGCTTAAAAAACAAAAAAAAAGAGTAAGAAAGAAAGGGCGGTAGGGAGGGAGGTAGAGTAGGGAAGAAAGGGTGATAGGGAAAAGGAAACTGGAAGAGAAACGGAATAAAAGGAAAAGAGAAATCGACAGATTCGGCTAGCACCTGGCAATGCTATATATTTCCACCTAAATACACGCATACACGTACGACAATATATATATACATATATCGTGTGGGTATTGGTATTGCTGATACTCTAGACTGGCTTTCACGGCTACGGGATTGGTTGGTGCTGGGATTGGTCATTTTAAAAACAAAAAAAAGCAAAGCAAAAAAAAAAATATGCAAATCGAAACAAAAGAAAATAGAAAGTAAAAAAAAAAAATTGCAATTTGTTTACTAATGGTTGCCTGCATGTGCACATGTACTTAAGAACTGACTAACCGAAAGTGTTTGGCCAATGTGTTTTCTCCAGGAGGGATTACGTACGTATCTGGTCAGCCGCATAGCCTCAGCAAAGCAAACGGCCACGGAAAAGTATGTGTACACTGCAAGCAGCGCGGAATGGTCACATCACGTGGAAAGCTCAGGCAGACGCGCTTCAAATGTTGGCCCTGCAATGCCTGTTTGTGCCGCTGGCCATGTTTCGTCGATTTTCACAAAATGCGCGCCATCCCGCACATCCCGCCCCCATAGCACCAACTCGCCCCCTCCGGCCGCCCTCAGTTAATTCTTTTACTCAACTAATTACCGCCACCGTCGCCCTCTGCTTTTCTACTATTTTTTTTTTTCATTTTTTTTTTCTCAACTCACCCTTTGTTTTTATATTCTACGTCCGCGATCAGACGTAGGAACAACGCGAACGGAAGTAGTGAGAAACAACGAGGGAAAAGAGAGAAGACAATCTCGCGAAGGGATTCTTTTCGTATTCGTTCTCATTTTGTATATTTTTTTCCTTCCCGGTATGTTCTACGAATGGAACCGAGAATATCATGATTCATAGATAACGATTATCGTGACGATAAGCGATCGAGTAATCGTTTGTCCACGTTACATCGTTTTAATCCTTCGTTGTTCGACGCTGTCCCCGTTACGTTGTAAAATGGAAGGGCAAAAATTCTCGTTCTAAAACGTATTCGTACTCTGGTCGTGTCGAAGCATCGCTCATTCGTCTGTCGACTGAAACGTTTTAGCGGTGTAACGTTAGCTACCGATTTAGCGTTTATTTATAAATCGTGTTAATTGTAAATTATCGGCTAGGTATTACACTTAAGGGATTATTTTTATCGCGTTCGACAATGGTTTTTTCTTGATCGGCGCGTGTACACGCGTTAGACCAATAGAAGGATCGTTATTTAACTTAATCTTGACTCTATACATAAGACTGCGACGAGTGAACTCGTTATCCATTTACACTACTCTTCTATTTTTTTTTTATTTTATTTTTTACAATACCGTCTCTCTTTCTCTCTTTATCTCTCTGTCAACGGTACTTATGTAGATACTTGGCACCTCTGTTTCCGTGACGATTATGTCCTAATGTTCGTTCACTTTGTACAAGACGCGCCTGTTCGTCGATATCGTTTGATGAATCTTTATTTGTATTTTGATATATATATATACCTTCCATGAAATGTCGATAATCATAAGTCAACAGTCGTGATATTTAATGATCGACGAGCAAAGAAAAAAAAAGGCAGAAGAAAATAGATCAGGCCGCTGGATATGAATTTTTTTCTTTTTTTTTTATATATATATACATCGGATTTTGCTAGTCCGTGTCCACTTGTTTTTTTTTTATTGGTACAAATAACAGAAAGAAAGTTGCTCGATGGAAACTCTGCGTTCCTTATCATTATTGTTTATCGTTGTGACGCTCCGAAGATCTCGTAGAATTAAGTTTGCGAACGCTTTTCTTTTTCTACTTGTACGTATATCATGGGCTTGATCGCAGGACGAACACCGGTGTAACGGGAAGTTCAAGTGGAAACACTCGTAGACTGATTGTTCATATGTACTTTGTAAGATTCGCGTCAACCTTTAACCCTTTGCGCTGTGTAATTATTTATCTGGACAATTCTGTTCGTAATTAACCCTTTGGTAATCCGTTCGAATACCGGCACCCGAGGGGTTAAGTTGAAAGGAAATTGGCGCAACGAAGGGGTAGTAAAACATGTATATACTTAACTGAAATGTATATATATCTTGTAATAAGTATGAGAAATTGTCGTGAAATCGTGTATCGGTACAAATTAACGAATATCAGTGCAAAGGGTTAAACGCTCATCAGAGTTAAGCCATTTTCTTGTACGAATCATGTACGATTTACGAAAAGAAACGCAAATGCCGTCCAATTTACGTCTGACACCAATACTCGTAACACGCGATCGTCGTAGTCGGTGAAAGTAATTAGCGTGAAACGTTGTATAAAGTATCCGGCCCGACGAAACGTTCCAAGAAAAGTTGTGAAAAACCGTACGCGAGGCTTTGTAATAAAATGAAGAAACGAATCGAAGCTTGATCGATTAATTAATCGACGAGATATAATTATTATTTTTTTTTTTTTTTTCTGAAACCCACGCCGCGGATAAACGAACGCGATCGATCCCGATCGATTGGTACTTAACATTCTCGATGTGTCTCGGCAGCCTGGGAACTTGGCGAGCTTGAATCTCCTTTTGCTGGTGTCGTATGCCTTCTATTCTCTCTGTTTTTGGTCTGATCGGACTTGTTCTAATCAGCTTAAGCTTTTAGCAACGTGCCGCAACGTTGATTCCGAGATGCATCGTACGGTCGCGTGCAACGATGACCGTTATCTCTTCAGGGAGAGAAAAAAAGGCTTCATTGGCCGCGATCGTACGCGCAGGTCGGTCGTAAAATCGAACACGAAGATCGGATGAGAATCTTGAGAACACTGGTAGAGCTTTGATTTGGAGAGGGTGGTCGCGTTCGCGTGTATTTGGCCGCGATCGATCGAACGATCGAACGATGAGCGTGTCGCGGTCGTAATCGAAAGGAAGGTGCATTTGTCGGGGTAGCGGCAAGGATACACAAGTGCCAGTGGGGATGAAGGCGGATATATAAGTTTGCATACGGCGCAGAGTGTGTAATTGTATTGTGGTTAATATAGAGGTGATCTTGTGTGTTTGTGTTTATTTGTAGAACGAGCAGGAGATACCGCTGGGGGCGGGGGTGGTAGCGGCGGTGGTGCAACCGCGGACCTCGTCTCGGACGACGACTACGGTCAGTCGACCGACACAGAATTATTGTTTCGCTGTAGAATTTGTTGGAAGGGTTTCAAGCATCCGATGTCGTTGACACTGCACAAGGACTTGCATACAGGGCAGACCAGGTGCCCGATTTGTCAGCGCATTTTCAGTCGAAGTTACGACATGAAGGCTCATTTGCTGCGCATCCACAAGTGCACGTTCAGTGTCGACGCGAAATTGAACTTTCGAAAGTGATCGATCGCGTGGCAACGAATCGTTTTTTTTTTCCTTTAATCGGTCGAGATAACCCTGGAATATTCGTTTCGTACTCATATGCGTACTACTATTTTTATCTATCGTTCGCATTTATATATTACGTTACGTTACGTTACGTTAATTAAGCTTGCGATTAGACTCGAGAGATTTTCGGTGAAAATCAATCAAAAAAGAAAAAAAAGTTCGACGGATATTTCGTTAATCGATATAATCGAAATTAAATATCCGCGTTAAATTAGAGACTGACAGCCAGAAGACTCGAACAAGGTGCCATCGATGAAAAGATGACGCGAGAAAACGTAAAGTTCCTTAGAAAGAAACGTATCTAGAAACTAATAAGTGATCGATTCGAAGAATCAGCGTATCTTTTCTTATTCGCTTTCCCTTATAAAATAAGGTTCGATCGTTTTTTATAGCTTTTTCGTTTACCTTTACCTTCTTTTTTTTTTTAACTTCGATGCGTTTTTTGCGTGCATTTTATCATCCCGTTCGCCGTAGATTAGTAGACCGGAAGTGAATCGTTCGCGTATGCGTCGAATAAAATGCGAGTGCGTCGTCGTTTTTTATTTTATTTTATACATTACACGCTATTTATAATGAAAAACGTTTTACACTATCGCAGGATGTTTTGTATACGATAATCTCGAAAGATATATCTATATATTTTAATCGCTGTTAGGAAGTTTTTTTTTAATAAAACTTGCCGAAAAAGAAATAATCCTTTGTTTCACTGGTTCAAAGATAGTAATTGATCGTGGACGAACGAACGAACCGTGTTCAGAAGCGTAATTTCGGATAAGCATTAACCCGATCGCAAGCTTGTGTCATTCCGATAGTCGAAAAAAAAAAAAAAACAAAGACACCCTTTTTCTTTCTGTGGCTGGAGGCTTCGTTGACCGTGCTTTGGTGGGAACTGTACTGTGTGGGAACTTTGCAGCTACGCAACAGATAAACGTACAACCTCTTCGACGCGACAATGAAACACCCTTTCGAGGATGAGCGACTACGCGACAAGATGGTTCTTCGATCAACGAAGAATCATCTTCTTCCTCTTCTTGCCTTTTCGTCGCTCGCCTTCTGTCGCCCTGCATCCCCTTGTCAAACCCCGTTCCTTTTTTATTTTTTATTTTTTTGCACTGACAACGAAAGCTTCCGAAGCGGTATCCTGAAATTTTAATCAGCTTTGCACGTTGATAGATCACGCTATTATGAATCTCCCTATTCATGGTTCTGGCCATTAGTTTCAATGTTACTAATGTTAGCGATGTTGTATGTGGGGTACCTTACAATTTATATTTCTTTATACTTGTTCACATTGCAAGAACGATTTACGGGGATCGAATTCGAGTTCGTTAGCCTATTTATCTAACTCACTACGCCACCACCAATTCTCCATCGTCTTTTTATCGAATTTCGGGCTCCCGATGACACTGTTCACGATGAATGCCACCCTGAGAAATGTGTCGCGCGATTATAAAATTACCACTGCTTTATCAGCAAATTGTATCGCGCATGAAAGCTGAATATTCAAAACGGCGTAATCTATCAGCGTGCGGAAACTCGTTAAGATCGAAGATCATCGCTTCGGTAAATCTCCTTATGCGAGAAACACACGAAACAGTCCGACTACTCTAACACACACGTGCGTCAAAATTTCACCAACCACGTTCTATTTCTTTCTCAATACGTCACGTTCCCGCCCAGAGATCGACGGTAAAATGACGAGACACGGAAAGGGTGAAGCAGCGAGCAAAGCCTACGGAAAGTGAGCGGAAGCTCTAAGGAAAAAAAAAAAATAAAAAAAATAAAATACAAAAATCGGCGAAATTTTATTACATAAGTATGAGGCTGTCTGTCTGTGTATGGGAACACTTTGGATTGTGTGCGCAGAAACTAAGCACGATACTACGCCTATCGGGAACCACCAACGTCAAAGTGAGCAACCACCACAGCAGTCGCAGTTGCAGTCGGAACAACACCAATACCAACAACAACAACAACAACAACAACAGCAGCAACAGACGAACATCGCTTACGAAAGGATCAGACGTAGGTCTAAGCCTCTACACGACGAAAGCGGTCGTTGGGTGTGCGACGTTTGTGGCCGTGCATACAATCGCGGCGACTCTTTAGCTCATCATCGTAGCATACACAGGGGGGACACGATCTGCCCGATTTGCCAGTCCGTCTTCACCCGAAAGTACACGATGCGTTGTCACATGTTTAACATACACGGTATCAAGTAAGGTGCATCGAAAGGCTAGCGAATCGTCTGGACAACGAACGCGATTTACAGGATTTTAGGAGTTACACCGGCTCGTTGTCGGCTACAACGAGCCTTCACGTTTTAGACGCAAGGAGAGTGAAGCGGATTTGCTCTCGCTTTAGAATCGTGTATCGCGACGTTTAAAGAACATGGCGCGCGATAAAACTGTGTCGTATCGGACGGTACATCCGCGTGCAAAGATATCTTCCTTCGGTAGGAGAACCGTAGGGTGAGCGGAGCTCCCACCTGTGACTCGGTAGGCGTGTCCTCCTAGGAGCCCGCCTTTCCCCCCTCCAGTTCCCCCACACCGAAAGAAGTCATTGTTGCGCGTGACTGTACGGTACAATTCGCGGTTTATCTTGTACATATTTTACCTATGGTAATCGTAGCATGGTGTACAAATTGCGTGAATATTTTTATCGCGACTGACTATTTCACGAACTGATTGTTTAAGTTTTTTTTTTATCTTTGCTCAAAGCATGATTGAAAGAAATTGTACTGTACGAGATTAATATCATTTCAAAGTTTCCTGAAAATAATTTTCTAGAGGAAGAAAGGATACAACGACGTAAAGATCGTCGTTAAGCAAACTGCTCCGTCGTTGTAACTTGTAAATGTACGGAGCAATGTTACCCTTAACGACGACGGATTATCGATCTTATCTTCAATTTTTTTTTTTTTTGTATGTGCGCAAACTGAAAATAAAAGTATCGTAGAAAATGTTTTGTATTTTTTCGTTGAACAGCGTCAGTGCTCGCGGAGGATAATTCGTACGCTGTACAGCCAAAGGAAATACATGATTGTCGGTTCACTGCACACGACAGGCATATTTTGAGAAAAGTTCGCAGACCGAGCGTAATTTTGTACAACATCTAAGGCAAACACGTGTGAATATTATCGTAATTACAAGATGCTTGTTTTGTGATTTTCAATTGCATCTCTAACTTGCAACCGATCGCCACCATCGAACTACTAGGACCTTTGATATTCTTCTGCATGAATATTGAACATTTTTTGTACGTAAATCCGTTGTTTTTTCTTTTTTTAAATATTTTCTTTTATTGTTGTTCGAACGTTGTTATCCACAATTCACAGTAGCATGATTGCTCCAAGAGTTTTTACAGTTGCGTGTTCATCACCTCGTGACAGCTCTTCCTTGTACGACACTCACATCGTGTGTGCTGCCCTTTTTTTTTTCTTTTTTTTCTTTTCATCACCGTTCATCCCCTCGATTCGCCAATAGAGATCGAAGGAGACGGTAGCGAGCGAGTGAGTAGGAAATGTAGACGATAGCAAAAGGAACGAAAGGATTCTAACAAGAGAAACGAAGAAGATCATGGCGCGAGATGTTGTTGTAACGTTTATCCAAGGAAATATAATCGATCAATGTGTAGAGCTTTCGCGAGATCGATCGTTCGATCCATAGAGAGTGTACATATATACATGTGTGTGCGTGTGTGTGCGTGGGTGGGAGAGAAAGATATTGGTATGTGACGATGATAGTGCAAGGAAAGAAAAAAATATCGTGATCGTTCGATACACGATGGAATCGTGATGATCGGCGCACGCACTACCATGAAACGTTTATATCTGATTTAGATTCACGCACGGTGGTCATCGAACAGCCGTCGCACTCGTGCAAACTCTGCGGTAAAACGTTTTGGAATCGGGACTCGATGTACAAACACATGAACATGCACAAAGGGACTACACAGTGCCCGGTGTGTCATAAAGTGCTGAGCCGCACTACGCACATGAAGCGACATTTAAAAAATCGGCACGGTTGGCTAGGCGTCGGGACGACCGCCGCCGCCGCCGCAGCCGCAGTGGCGAACGCCGCAGCCGCAGCCGCAGCAGCAGCAGCAACCGCAACCGCGAGCACCACCAATGCCGCAGCCGCCGCCGCCGCCACTGTCGTATCCGGTGTACCGGTTGTCACCGCTGTCACCGGCCCTTCCGGTCCGACCGATACATCCGCCACCGCACCCTTGCCGACGCCCATTTCCGTCTCCTCCACCGCCCATCAGATCGCCCACCAGAACGCCGGAAGTCCACCCGACGATCTCGATTCTAATGCCACCTACACCACTATACGCATTAGGGAGAGCAGCGTCGAAAGGATCACTTCTAGTCCTATTCCTTAGTGCGAGCATATCTTGTTATCGAACCCGCCACATCACGCCCGTCGACAGAACAGAGGCTAAAAACCGAACCTCGCGATATCCTTCGTCGCTCACCACCTACCCCTTTCTATTATTTTTCACTTAACTTCTTACATCGTGGATGGCTCTAAAAAGCATTACGCGGTTGTCGAGCCTCGCCTCGAACGATGGAGAGAAATATTTTCCAATAGGCATAAGTAAACGATAGAAGGGGATGAGTGGAGGGAATGAAAATTTACGCAGGATGAATGAAAATTTCGAAACACCCGTAGTAATTTTTTTGGGTCATCCAACGTTTATCCCTGTTAGTTTCGCGCTTCTATTTCTCTCTGCGATCTCGTAGTCGATGTCCCTAACCCGGTTATTCCGATGGGAACGTAGAATTATAAGGGAACCATTAATCTTTGGATCGATATACTCGTTTGCTCGTATATATTAGATTTATTTATTACGCGAATTGTGTTAAAAAAATTAGTCGATTGTCAATCGTGTTTTCTCGGTCGCTGAGAGTTTCCCAAAGCGAGACTCGCTCCGTTTACGAAGAGATACTTAAGTTAATCAATGAGGTTGCGTTCGCCAGTGTCTCGGAGTTTCTCGATCACAGATGCGCAATCTTTAACGATGCACGCGGCATTAATGATAAAATGAAAAAAAAAGAAAAAAAAACGAAAAAAAAAATGAACAGAACCTATTCCACTCTAGTCGTCGACGGGATTACCTATTACTAAAGATGCCTGTCTTACACTTTTACGCCCTAGTCATTTGTACACACGCGTGTACGTGTACGTTACGTCTATGTATATGTGTATATGCATATAAAAATGGAGGAAGAGGAGGAGAAGGTGAATGAGAAGTAACAGGAGGAGCAAGAGGAGAAGAAGAAGAAACTGAGAAAGAAGGAGGATCGTGTGCGTAAATCGCGCGGAATACCTATGTTTCTTTTTGTAACCAAAGACATACGCAGTGGACAAGATAATAAGGGAAAAAGGCAAATTATTTTATCTAGTCAAATGAGTTCGGTACTTAAAAAAAAAATAGCGTAAGGAGGAATGTGCATCTTTCTTTGTGCGCTCGCGAAGATGACACCGTGTCAAACGGTGAATGGAATCGATCGACTGTGAGACTGTGGATTCGATGTCGTCTTAGTTTTCATCCTTTCAACCGATGATTTTTTTTTTTCTTCTAATTTCATTCGATGCGCAGTCTTGTATCGAAACGTGCCATTATCTTTTAAGTCAATCCCGTGTGAAAGCATTTTCGCGCTCAGAGTCGCATTTGAAATTGCTCAGTCTGTTCGCAGACTAAAAATTTGGCCATAATACATACGTTTACGATATTAAATATACTCATATATATGTAGGTATATATATATATATATATATATATATATTTTAGTTATAAATTAGAAAAGCTTGCCCAGTTCGTATGCACGTACATCGTACACGTGCGTCTACGTAGTTGTATGTAAAGAATTTTATTTTCATTTATTCGTCTTATCCCTGTAAGGATATAAAAGTTGGATACCTTTAATCGATCATCATTTTTACTTTAGCTTCCCCTGTTCTTTTTTGTTGTGCTTATATTGTTTGTTTGTTTTATTTCGTTTTAGTTACCTTAGCTTTAATCTAGTTCCGCCATTGCGGGTACCTTTTAATCTAATCTAAATACCCAAAGAAGCCAATAATCGGAACTTTCCGATTCGAGTCTATTTTTTCTCCTTATCGTGCAATCACAAATAGAGGCTATCGATCGCGATTTATCGAAAGCGAGTCCTTGCTGTATGCCAAAATCATAGGACGTTGCAATCGAACGCAACATTGCAAACTACCTGCGTTTTACACAAAATTTGATCGTGACGTGACGAAGTACAAATTGAAGCTAGTTGAGAAAATGCTGGATAGAGGACAATTTAATGGAAATGTCGCAAAGTACAGTCGCGTGGAATGATGTTTTTACTACAGAAGTAGAGACTGAAGGCGAAAAGCGACGGGTCGAAGGAGTTAATCGCTAACTTTAATTATTTTAGGCTAATTCTGTTTTGTGTGAAAAATGTCCGTGTGTCTATTTTACATGAAATTGGCAAGAAATTAGTTGTGGCAGTCAACGCGCGAGTAAAATAGAGTTCACTATTTATTGGGCGAAGTTCAATAATGCTTGTGTTCCATTTTGCGATCGCATGCGTTTATGTTCCGTGCTTGTCACGCTCTACGTCGCATAATTTGCACGTTTAATTTTTAATTAGATAATTTCAGCGTCTTTATTTTTAAATCGAAACTAGCAACGATACTTTCAAAGGCACGAATCAATATTTAGGTGCGATATACTATTTTGTTGTTTCCTTTTTTTTTAATTTATATTAGCTTATAGTATGTGATTTTACGTAAATTCTCTAAGAAACGAGAAATACGGAACACTGTACACGCGTTTATTCATATTTTTTATAATTGATAAACTCGCGTGTTTAATTTTAAACAAAACGAATGTGCACATTCCTCAGAAGCCACAATACAAATAAGTACAAGAATGCCAATTATTACTTTAGACAAATTGATATTTCTTTCTTTGATTATTTATAAAAATAAGAAACATCTATATAAATAAATAAATAAATAAAAATATATATATATATAAAATATTATAATATATCATTACACAGTCTTATGTTTGGCTTATGCAAGTTGATTAACGATGTAAGTAAAACAAAATATGTGTGAATAAAGTTTCAAAATGTGAATTCAACCGAGTCCTTTTTTTAAAAGTAGAAATATCATTTTCTTAGGTACAATACCGCACACGACATCGTATAGATAATTTCTCCATGAAAAATTAACAAACTTGCACGGATAATTTCGTTAATGGTGGCAAACGTATCGTTAAGAATTTATTTGTTTATAAACACATGTACCTGTAAATTATTAACCAACTTCGAATAGGTGGTCACGAGAGTGGGTTACTTGCAGCGGTTATGTTAATTGTGCTTTAACATTTTCACGCTTTTACATCAACATCTCTCTTATTTCCGTTCGATTCTATCATGCTAACAATGTTGATACTCGACGACCAACGTGTAAATCGTTCGAATCATATGAAAAAATTCTAATGAGATATTCTTTTCAAAATTTCAACTTTGTTCTTACCCCCTCGACTGAAAGACAATAACTGCAGTGAGTGGTGGAGATGACGGCTGCGTCAAGCGAGAGTGAGAAGTGCGCATGCGCAGCCAGCACGGTGGAGGGTATAAATTGTGGGCCTTCCCCCACTACCGGTCAGTCTCTGTTCACAACGTGAACGGAGAGATGACCGCGGGAACTGGTATCGAGTCCAGTTCGGGATAAGGGTTTCTACCCCTTTGTCCCTAATTGGTCCCAGGTCCAGTTCAAGATAAGGGGTGTCTACCCCTTTCTCCCTCGCGTGTGTGTGTATTCGCACACACTTGTTGCACAGTCCCCGAGTAGTTTAGATATGTATTGATTTTGTTTGCGCCATGAAAGCCAAAGGAAAGTAGTGGGAGATTGAACCGAGGTCTGTCCCGTGGACAACATTGTATATGTGGTACGGATTACGTAGGATACCATTTTAGGTCCATTTCTGACTAGCTGTATTTTACAACGCGATAAATGCGCTCCAGATGGCGGGTTAGGCTGGTCTGAAATGTTCCTTCAATGTCTGCGACCAGTATATTTTTAGTTGCATTAATGATTTTTATCCCCTCGTACCTATCCAGTTCTCCTACGCCTCCAACCTTCCACTCTCGCTTGTCAGGATTCTAGAAACCTTGTCACTTAGAGAGATAATACTGTAGTCTATGTTACGTGTTACTGTCCCCTCAAAGATCTGATTGAATGTCTGACTCTGATTGATTAGGAAAAAAAAAACAAAAAAAAAATAATTAAAAATGAATGAGGAATCGGCGGGTCACGTGGCTGTGTTAATGTGTTGCAGGGGGGGTGGGACGCAATCGGAAGCATGTTGGCGATACAACTGGTCAAGTGGTGATGCAGGGTCCAGGGCGTTTTTCGTGCAGACTCTGCGGAAGCGTTTACAAGCACCTTGCTTCGCTGACCCAGCACCTCGAAGTGCATCGCAACCAGACAACCTGCATCCTATGTCACACCACTCTCAGTCGTAGAACCGACCTGCGACGTCACATGCGTTTGAAACATAACATGCAATGGCAAAAAACGATCCAGAAGCAGCGCAGCTCGAAAAACGAATTGGACTCGTAGAGATTCTTTACCACGCCGAGAGAAACATTGCTTCTCGCTCCGCCCTGGTTCCCTTACGTTCTTTTCATTTCTTTTTCCTGTAAAATATTTTTTGCCTCGATTCAAGAAGATCGTTCAATCTTTTCCATTCGTAACTACAGTTTATTTATCTTTTTATCATTTACTTTTTTCTCCACCTCCTCCTCGTTACATCGTACACGTCTATTTATTTCCTTACTTTCCGTGTTTGCCATTCAGCAGTTTACCGATGTCGATCTTCTTTCTCCTTTGGTAAGTGCATTTTTATCGAGCCATCTTCGATTTACTTAAAAAGAAAACCATCGACACAACGTTTCGTACACTTTGTACACAGTGAGAGAGACGAGCTAATTGACACACGCTGATCGCGTCTACAGTATTAGAAACGAGGCAGGAATCTAAAGAATCTCTCGCGTACTCCTTCATAGTTTTCGCATAGAATTCGTTGACGCTACCCGCGATTTTTATAGCGTTAAGCTTAACATGTAAAACTGCGACTCCGTGGACAGTAACATGGGACTTTATAATTTATTATTATCGTTTTCGATCTCACTTTCATTGCCAGTGTCTACCAGATCTCTTACGTTCCCCGTAATCGTTACACTATACTCTCCGTAGTAAGACAGAAGTATATTTTTCCATCGAAAACCAAGAATCTTGTCACAAACAACAAACGATCAATTTTAATTTTTAATTTTTTAACTCGATTAAGACGACGCGCGTCGTTTCTCGTTGCCACGTTGCTTTCAATGTTGTGGTAAGAAATCGAAAAGATCATCTATTATTTTTGTTTAATTCTTGTTCGATGTCTACAAGTAACAATAAAACGACAAAACGTCTCCTTTCCGTATAAGGATTCTAGTCATTGCTGTACAGTACTTTAAGTGGTCGTTAAACTTGTTTCGTCTGTTGCTCTTGTTGTAATCGTTAAGTGGATCTCTGTTACGCGTCCAGATGTTACCGTTCGCAAAAATCATTAAAAGAGATCGATGATGATACTACCGATCAGCCGCAAACTTGTATTTATGCATTAGTTGACAGGATGATAGAATATTATAAAATGCAAACATGTACAGTGTTCGACTGTAATTATGGTACATTCGGGGACGAAAGCGAGAACTTGACAATTCCACTAGTTTCTTTTTTAATGCAACCACCATGACTTATCCGAGATGACCCCCGATTGTACCATCGTTACCAGCGCAATTACTGTACCTTTTATATCACGAATAGGAAAAATAATGAAAATCGCAGTGTTTCGAGACGAATGATGAGCGACGATAAAATCGAATCATTGTGAACGATTCGAATCGAATGGAAAACGAAGTTCCACCAGTTACACTGACTCTGTTTACACGTCTGTTGTTCGCGTGCTCGATTTTTTCGTTGCGATCAAGATGAAACCTTAGCTACTTCGATGGAACGCATAGACAGTGCCTTACACACAACTATCTGTATAGTTTTACAGTTTACATATTAACTTTTCCAGATGTTTACCACAGTTGACAGAGACTATAAGAGAGTTATAAAGAGAATCAACAATTTTTCATTACTTTCGCCAGTGGCTTCGTGTAAACATTGTCTCTGTACAGATTTCAAGAGAGAAAAAAATAAAAAAAGAGTTACGATCATGCGTAAAGCGAGTAACACTCGCCTCACCCAAAGTCTGTACCATTTCAATTGAATTAAGATTTCAAACTTGCGCCACCGATGCATTTTGCGAAACGATCTCGCGCGAGTTTCAACACCTTCGTTCCGTGTCGTTACGGTAGCGATTGATTAATGAAATAAAAAAAAAGAAAAAAAAAAGATGAACATTTGCATATTGCGCATTGTGTATCGTTTTATTACGAATTAGTTGGATGCCAGTAATCAATATTGTTCGAGAATCGTACTCTGTAAGGTCTATAAATTCTACGTAATCTCAGTAAATAGATTGTATTTAAGAAAATGTCTAAAAAGATAATTATGATTAAGCAAACGGAAAATTAATCGATAATGTTATAGAAATACATTAACGTAATGAAATTTATTGCCACATTTTATGATTGAAAAAAAAAAAATTTTAAAGAAGAGTTCGATTTTTCTTTTCAAGTGAAACACTATGAAACTTTGCTTGCTGTTTCCGAGATATACAGGTATTCCGTTTCGATTAGTTAACGAATATGAAATTATACGATTTCGAAACGAAAGAACGCGTTTATGCACAATGAAGATGCACTTAATTCGTAGTGACGTAGTTTTAAACGTAGATACTCGCTGTTGAGAATCGCACGAAGCTTCAAAGAAAATGAAAAGAAAAGAAAAAAAAAGTAATCAAGGGTACTTGCTAAGCAAACGATCAGGATAAACGCGTTTAATTAAATTTTAAGCGAAACATGTACTTCATTTCGTTGCGATGCGTTTCTTTCTCTTATAATTAGTCGATAAGATTATTAGGACCGTGTGAATTTGTACGATGTATCGCACGATAGATTTACTAAATCTTAAAAAAAAAAATTAATAAAAACCAGAGAAAAAGAAAAAAAGGCGAACAATGCATTTAAGAGAATACGATGAGTTTTCGTTGCAATGAAGAATAATCTTTGTTTTCACAGGCCAGTAGGTTTCGCGAAGAAACAATACGCGTAGCTATTACGTCTCGATGAAATGTTTATTTCGTAAACGTGTAATTATAATTGTACGCGAATGCAAAACGCACCACGTATCTAGAAATACAAAATGATCGTAGAGGTACGTATGCAAATTTTTCGTCGGCAATTCAGAAATGTGTTTATGTATATGTAATTCATTGTGAGCTTGTAAGCGAGTTAAAAGCGATATTAAAGTATGCTTTGAAATGTTATTACAGCAATGTAAATAAATCGATTTACATTAAATACGAACGACAGTAACATACTTATAAGATTACCAAATTCTCACGTTAGGAAACGCGATACAATATCATTATAACGTTACTCTAACGAAAATAGATAAATTTAAAGAGTCGTCAACCATGGACATAAGTACATCGAAACACGAAGAGTCGCAGAATTCTACCGCGTGCTGCACTATTTTCTCAACGATTTTTTTTTAAATAAAGTGGAGCCCAACAACTGATATTGGTAAATACCATAGATATTGAGACGTTCGTCTCGAATTCGGATCGGGTCTCGCTTCGATCGAGACGGCGAAAACTGTGAAATTCGATTCATAGTATACTCGGTTTATCGGTGAAGCAAGTATTAGGTTTCTATAATTGAATTATTTTATTAAATATTTATTTGAATTCTAAACGTAATCGTTTAATCACATTGATGTACAAAGACGATTTGTAAGTCCTTGCAAACACAGCGCGCATGTAACATTGGAAAGCGTCCTATTATTTTTGTGGTTGATCTTGTAAATTCCTTAATATTCACACATACATACATTCCGAATCGTGGAATGTTATAATTATAAGCCCCCCCTTAATGCGAGTACCAAATGCAACACTGATCCGCCTTGAACCTTATAATCTTGCGCCGTTTTCTCATCATTCCTAGAAAATATCAAACATATTTTTTTTTCTTTTATTTTTTTTTTCTTTTTTCTTCTAAAACATGGCTTACATTTGTAAATTAATTTTAAACACGCAACTATACGCTTAATTTAAGCTACGTTCACTTTTATGTAAATACAAACTGCACATGACAAAAAGGGAGACAAGAGAAAATAATACTGAAACGTCGTGATTGATGGAACAGGAATATGGAGGGCAAGACAACAGAGTGATTCGGATGCAGTAAGGAGTACAGAAAATCACTTTCCAGAATATGTTCCATCAACGGCAAAGAAGGCAAATGCTACAAGAAGATGTAAAATTTGCGCATCTAAAGGACTGAGAAAGGAATCTCGTTACTACTGTGCTTACTGCAATGTAGGATTATGTGTTACACCTTGCTTTAAGGAATTTCATACTAAAGGTGATGTCAAGTGAAATGTGGTAAAGCTAGTTTTTGCTATAACAACCTTCTTAAATAATTGCATAAATTATTTCTATTAACAATTACAATACCTACATTTGTTTCCCAGAAAATATTAATCGTTGTTGCTGAGGTGGTATGCCTTCCTTCTCTTCCACCCTTTCCTTGATCCTTTCTACTTTATCTGTAGGTTCAATATCTATTTCGATCTATGAGAACAACGATATCTATAATTGCTTCTAAACTTAAATATAAATTCACTTATTGTTTAATGAGATATTTGTACGGTACAACAACAAATAGTATTAAATACAAAGAAATACAAGCATCTGTTGAATTAGAGAAATTATAATCTATAAAAACACGTTCTTATACATGAAATGTCAAGTTTTACACTCTTATGCGGCAACGCGTTTCTGTTAGAAGAGGTTATCTTGTTTACACAGCTTTTTCCCCTCTATTCATACGTGTACCCATGTATCAATAACCATTGTCTTATGCGATAAGCCTCCGAATCATATTAAAAAATACATAACATTAATTCGCAATTAAGTTACTTGCCTCCTTTCCGGTAAGAGTCTGAAACAAGGTTAGAATATACTTTCAGAACTGGTTATAAATGTTGCAGCTCCATCTCCGCCGGTTATTGTTCTTACCTTCACTTTGATCAACATTGTTTATGCGTTAAAAAATAACTTAAATAATTATTGTAAGATTACAAATTAAAAACTACTGACAATAAGATATAACTATACAGCTCTTTGAAATCGAAGTAAAAATCTTAAAGGTTCGTACACCGCCTTCTGGCGGCAAACCATTAACTTAAATTATTCGTTCAACGAAAGAACATACCTGTTTCGCGCAGCTCAGAGAGCTCCTCTATTTTACTTCTAACTTCGTGGCACTTTGTGGTCATATACACGGTGAACAAGAATATAAGGATAAACAAAACAAGTAATCACGCACATCGCGACGCGCCGAAGATCCGAGAAGTACTGAATATAGGGACCACTAGGTATGCTGAGCAGTGTCGCAACGCGCCTGCGCAGTGCCGCAGTGTCGCAACGCGCTTGCGCAGACGATCGTGCGCAGTCAAGAATGCGCAGAACGAACGAAAATGCGTAATATGACAGGTATCATCTCTCGTTGAATGAATAATGATGTCAATAATGTTTGGATAGTAAAAACAATTCTTTTCATGGTATTGATTATTGTACAAGTTTCAGGAACTTAAATTATAAATTATTGTTAAATACATGTCGATATTTATATGTGTAAAAGTAGATATATTTATGATTAACCAAAGCATTTGTATTAATCTATGTAAATATAATTTATTTATATGTAATTTTAGCCTATTTTATAAATTAAAGATATTTGTAATATTAAATAGAAATACATGATGGATATTAAAATGACATATCATGGTTTGTATTCAGTCTCAGCCAATGTCCTTTGCATATACAAAACAAAAGTCTATAGATCATTACATTTTCAATTTTTCTTCTTGAGCAAGTAGCTGATTTTTTATCTTCTGTAAAAGTTCCTTTTTAACAGAGTCTGGTACAAGTGTTCTTGCTTTGCTTGTAACCATTGAAAGCAACTTGTCATAAGTAATTTCATGACCATGTTCTTTTATTAATTCTTTGCAGATTAATTTCACTTGATCTCTCCAGCCACACTCGACTAATCGACGACGTAATAACTCTTTTAAGCTAAAGAAAATGTTAATAAAATGAGTCACAATTTTTTATTTAAAAAATAACTCACAACATTTGTTTTATTTTCAAAATACTTGCCCGTCGCGATCGCCAACCATGACCAACCTTTGATGCGGAGCAGTCTTCATTAAGAATTATTATTTTACTTTCCTTTTTGTTAATTCTATTCTGTATTTTTCTTAATAATCACTTTTTTAAAAGCAACCACACTAACCGATACCGTTGACACGTAAAGGAGGTTATGTTCCGTTTGTTTTTAATAACTTCCTAACCTAACTTTACCTAATCTTTCAAATGGAGCACGAAATAACCAAACATGATTAAGAGCTATCAGAGTGCCGTTTGAATTGGTATTTCTTTGAAATTTAGTTATTGATTTTCACAAATGAAACAGTTTTCATATATATCTAGGTACGTAAAACTTAAAAAGAAGCGAACATTCATTTATGAGAAGATACGTTGAGGCTATAGTAGCACAATTTGTCCAATAGTTTTTATGATTTTGAGAGTACTGTTACGATTGTTTTATAACATACAAAGTACATTAAACATCATTTATTAAAAAATGCATACCGTATTTATATTATTTTTAATATTTTAATTGATCGTTCCGTACGAATTTTATTGTTAAAAGTTCGTACAAAATTTGTTCACCAAGATGGGGTCGTCGGATATTTCGAAACAGCTATCAGTTTTCTTATTTTTTTTTGTATACGTTACATTTATCAACGTTTTAGAAAATGGCCACAGCAAGAATAATCCCTTATATTTCATACAAAAGATTCGCAGCAGTATCTAGTCTAAGAAATGTATGCGTTTTTTCTTATTACAATGTAACATCTGGTTTTCAACAAAAAGCATTGTATTGCACAAAGAGATCAATTGCAAAAGCTGATAATCTTGAACATGAAAATAAGCTGCAAGTTGGATTTGCGGAAGTAGGTAAATTTCATAAATGTGTATAAAAATATTTGCATTAGAAACTTTGTATCTCTCTGAATAATCTTTGTTGTTTCAGTTAAAGAAAACACAAAATCTGCTGGATACTTAGGTGTAATCATTGGCGGTGTAGGGATCACTGCTTTTATGTTTTATATGATTTTTAATGAATTGTTTTCTACTAAAAGTCCAAATAACGTATACAGCAAGGCATTAGAGCGGTGTATCAAAGATCCTAAAGTAGTAAATGCTCTTGGAGAGCCTATCAAAGCATACGGAGAAGAAAGTCGTCGTGGACGTAGAAGTCATATAAAGTAAGTTTAAATTTATATTGCTTATAAATTTTCGTTTTAAATAAATGGTACATTACTTTGTAGGTACATAATTTTTGAAAAGGATGGAGTACGACACATGAGAATGAAATTTTATATTCAAGGTATAAGGAGACGTGGTACAGTAAATTTAGAAGTGCAGGAAGTAAGATTTTCTTCTTAATAATATATGTGTTCAGTTATATCCAAAGCTAACACTTTAAATTTGTTTACAGAATGAATCTGGAAAATATGAGTATAGATACTTATACGTGATGATAGATGATATAATGCAAACTATTATTAAAATAGAAGATAATAGAAACCTTCCAAGTAGCCCCAGTGATGAAGTAGAATTTGATTTGAGCTAACGTTTCAACTCATTCTAAATAGTACTTTATATACTGTATAAAATACTTAATTTTAAATATAATTTTGTAACACTTATGTGAAATAAAATGTAGAGATATCGAAGATCGTTAAAAGATAATACTTGCAAGCGGTACGCTATAAAAGAAACCCACATATATTTTTGAACGTATCATAATCCATTTCTGTGAAACATATGAGTAACGGCGATTCAAAATGTTCCCGGAACTATGCTTGTATTAAGCGATTCGTTCTTCTCGATAACGAATGTCATAGTTCAATTGCGATGATTAAAATTTACATAATTATTGAAAAACCATTTTTATAATAGGTAACGGAAATACCGCATTCCATTTCATAATGTTTTATCTGTCAGATGCATTAAATACTTTTCGTTGTATAATTGCAACGGGTTTCGAACGTCTGCTATTATACATAGAAGATAGAGGCATCATTGATAATGTTCTCATCGAAAGAAGAAGAGGGAAGGAGAGAAATAATGAAATGCCTGTGTACGAAGGTGGACATCATCGATACCATTAGCGACCACCTAAAAATTAACCGAAGGCTGCGGGGAGAACTTGTCGTTTGCATCATTCCCGATGCCAGCTAATTCTCTGACAGTCGCTCATCTACTTTCGAGCAGATCGACGCAACGCGTCGTCTCTATCGGTTCGCGTTCGCGCTTAAAACGTGACGTGATATCATCTGTTTACATTTTACACAGTTTTCGCTAGATTTTCAAAACTACTCCACCTACCGGTATTGAAAATTAATTTTAAACTGTTGGAAATCTATACGCGTACTTCTACGAACGATAAAATTACTCCTTTCTTCTTTTTTGCGTGGTAATGAATCGATTACACGAGCAGTTTAATTGTACTAGACGCCCTTGATCGAATAATTACTGCCCCAGGATTCTCCTCCACGATTCGAGCCAAGTACTCGAGGAATAAAATTGAAATGAAATCAAACGTCACGAGAGATACGGGAACGACAGGTGTAAAACATTCGAACTCTTAATCTTCTTAAATAAAAATTAACGCGTATATATACGACGGTAGCAGAGAGATAATAAGTTTCGTTCTATTAATCTGTGTACAAGATCGAAAGAAAATGGGCAAGTGTTGCTCGTGTTTCTCGTGTTTCTCAAGATTCAGAGCGATCTTCAGGCCCGAAACTGTGACCGATACTCCATTGAAGCCCCTCTGCACCAAACCGGAGTGCCTTCCACGACCACCTGCAGCGCCTAACGATGGTAAGTTTTACACGCGATACCTCACCTCGATAAAAAGTTTTAATATCGCAAATGGATAGATGGTTTTTCGAGGACGTATTTCGCAAGGAAAGTATTAAAGCGTGCGGGAGCAAACATTCCTTACGTCCGCGTGCGTAACACCAGTCGCGTTCCTTTCGGCTCGTAAATCATCGTAAATCCAGTTGCCTTTTATTTCCCGCTGGCATAAGTTAATTTCTTCTATCGCCCTTTCGCGTCCACTGATGGCCGGTACTATGTGACCCGTACTCGAAAGGGGTTAATTGCCCGTACAGTCGGATAAATGATATCAGGGGGCGAATAGCGATGTGGCACGTGTCGAGATAGAATGGCAGCGAATCGGTGCGTGGGCGGCGAACGATGTCATTATTGAAATTATATCATCGAAATGGAAGCTCGTTGGGGATTTGCCGTTTCTGCAATCGTTATTCTTTCCTGCTCTCTAAATAAATTCCTCGAAAACCAGACCACCAGGTTCAGTGATTCAGTCGGTCGAATTGGTGTTCGCGTAACGTTTCTAGTTAAAGCTTCGCTGATACATCGGCGCACTTAACGCCGGTGTAAGCAAAACGCTATGCTTTATCGCGTTTCTATTTTAACACCGCTAAGAACTGATCGTGAACATGATTTTCAAAGTTTCCAGCGTTTTGGCACGAATCGTTGTTCTTCCGGTTGCATACTGTTGCCTATTTTAAGAGACCCACGTGCCGGCACTACCGGACCGGCTGCCCTTCCTCCGATACATTAACGCTCTCGAAACGTGTTTTCGATTTGTTCGAAGCTACACGGAGAGCCTTGCCACCGCGTCCTTCTTGCCGATGATGTCACTGTGTTTCTGTGTAAATATATCACTTTCATTAATTTCCGTTCGGATCATTTGTTTCTTGGGAACAATCGTACTTAGACGCTTTGAGGTAGCGTCTTCAATAATTTTCAAGATCGTACCAAGGCGAAGTCGTTTCGAAAATTTACGAGAAATTTCGCGATAGTTTAAGCAACGATATCCGTGGGGAATTAGCAAGCAAACAAAAATCCTCGTTCGTTCGCTCGAAGACTCGGTCGCTAGTGTTTTCACGAAGGAAAATAAACTTCCCGCCAGATGGTGAATCTCACTTTTCTCCTCTTTCGCGAGAAATCCTTTGGAATCGGTTTCTACTCGACTTTTTTTGCCAAACTTTTCGACTTAACGATTGTTTGAAAAACCTGAGCAACGAGACAAAGAATTCGAGTGGACGCGATGCCAAGTCGTGAGATGCATTTAGTGGCCTCGAGGCGTGATCATTGCCATGGATGAGAGTAAGCTTACGCAAGTGACACTCTGCCACTGAAAAATGACATCACCGTTAATTACGCATACTGGTATCATTATCACCGCTTTTCGTGAACGCGATGAATTAAATAGAATTGAAAGCAGAGCAACTTTTATGATTCATCACTTTTATTCGTAATCGTCTGTCGACTTTCGTAATGGGACGTAGAAACAGTGCGTCCAAAGTTCTTTTTTATCCAGCTTGCTTTGGCGATAAGTGGTTGATTTCGACACGGAAAAAGTCTGACACGATTCGATAAAAATATCGTAAAAGACCGTTCCTTTCTTCGACACCAATGTAATATGCAGAAGCCAAACGGAAGTCGTCGGGACGCGACAGCGTCGAGGAAGATACAAAACTTGATTAACGCTCGAAGAGTACAGTCCATTACAGGATAAGCATCTCGAGGATGCAACAATGGCACGCTCGACATCAAGAATGCTAATTTAACGCGGCAATTAACGTAGGAAAAAGAAATAAGTGCAGCATAGAAGAGATAATTCTCTGTTTTACTGGTATGGGTATGGCGCTCTGCGAAAGTCGTAACGCAAGCCTTCGATTAATATTATGCGTAAGCATGCGTTCTTGTCGGAATCGATAAGATTCCGATATCTTCGTTATGTCGTTAACAAGTTATTTTCGCGTATTATCGTGATTTCAGCGGTCCGGTGTTTGTTTCGTCAACACCGCAAGGGAATAATATTTGCACAGTGCACACTGTGCATATCCTTCCCAAATGTGCGACCGACAGTTATATCGTATCGCTCTTCGATCTTCGAATCGCGGAGGTTCGTCAACGAAAGTTTGGAAATTACAATTATCAGTCGATGCACAGTAGGAAAAAGAAGGTAAATAACGATGACGTAAAAAGTTCGAGAGAATAAGGAAGAGCAGCTATGGGTTGGATAAGTTAGACAAGCAACACGGACGAAAGAAAATTTATCGCTTTGCCGTTTAATCTTCCACGCTCTTCACGCTGAGAAAGTTTTGATAATCGAAGATTCCCCGTCGCGGTATCCACCCTCTGCTTTTAATAATAATCCATTAACGCTATTCTACGTAATAGGTGGCCAGGTCAATTAGCAGTAAATATTGATTAACTGTATAATAACCGGTAACAAACGATTACGTAATAAATATCGTGTCGAACGATCGAGTTACACTTCTCTCGTTCGATTACTTCGACCAGTTTCGCGCGAAACCGATTCTATTTTAGCGAGCCGGTAAGCCACGAAGAGTTCCGAGATGTATTGTTTTCGGACAAAAATAACAATGCGAACCACTTGGCTATTTATATATATAGACGCATACAAAAGTACACACAAGCGTTCTAGATTGCAGATTATCCGGAACAATTGATGACGCCCGGTGTTACACTTCTGACGCGTAACGTAAGGGTTGAGATATTCGTTGTTTCTATCTTCGTCAGGCTAGCGTGGCAAGGCTGCGCTCTTGTTAGAAATGATAATTAGAAACAAGCGAACACCTGTATGTCACAAAAGACTGGCCCAGACATTGGACACGTATCTATTCCACGATTGATTATACTCGTCGACACAATGTTTACGAGTATCAGTAAAGACGCGTTCCGTTTGTTCCGTGCATATATTTTCACTTCTTTCCTCGTTGAAGGTGAATGGTTAAAATGCGCGTTAAATCGATTTTAGAAATATACAGGCTGTCGGCAATGATCGGAATCGGGTGACGGTCAATGCGAACGAGTCCTCGTTTCTGATACCCTTTGTTAGACGATGCGATTCTAAATGCAAGTTTCCTTGGTCAAGGTTCGCGTCGTAGATGGACGCAATCTTGTCAGTTGCCTTCAATTAAGTCATGAGAAAAATCCGAACAAATTGATCGACGCTAATTGCACCGATCGATACCTACTCGATGATATATAGAACGATTACATGGAAATCGAGCAATTATCTTATACCAAAGTCGGCAAACTTGTCAACGTTTCACAGTTTGATCTATCGCCATTTCCCTCGGCCTTGTCCCGACCGACTTTCCAAGTACTGCCGAGTACCGATCGAATTGGTACTCGGCAACTTCCGGCGAACACTCTCCGCGGATGTCGTCAGGTACCGGTGTTTCGCGGAATTCAGAAAATTAACGATTCAACGATTGTGCGTAAATTACGAGAAGTAATTGACAGAATGAAAAGTAGGTGACTCCTACTGGGTAGTTGGAGTCATCGATGACACCATGTATGGCCGCGCTCGTCGATGCAGAAAGATCCTTGATGTTTCTCCTAGAATGCAGCAACCCACCCGACGCGGCGCGTCGAGTCGCGTCGCGTCGGGTCCACTTGAGTTATCCTTCCTTCTGATACTGATCAACGAGGAGCGTCACTGATCGTTCAGTGATTTCACGGAACTCCTAGCAATCGCGTAAGACTTCGGCGGGAACGACGCCGATGGATTCAGTCTTCCGTTCGTTTTCAAGGGACGAGCTCCGCTTTCCCAATCCTCGAAGGATGTTTTATAGATTTTACGATCGTTACCGGTCCTTCGACGACCGTCGACTCAGGCCTTTTCCCTACAGCTTTTATTGTGAGTGCTATTCGTTTCCTTCTTCGTCTTCGAAATTTCCCATCCTTTAGAGACACTTTTTTCATTTGGCTGGTAATTTGCCACGCGTACGAAATTGAATATCTAAACGAATCCGTTGCGTTTCCATTAGGGGAAGACTTTGGTGTTCCGGTCTTGACCATCATAGACGTGGACCCGTGCATAGCGGAGAACGGGAGCTTGCACAGGACGTCGAGATACGATTTGATGAGCCGACAGGACGACAAGTCGAGGCTGGTCGTTCGACGGGGACAAGAGTTTTATCTCCACTTGACTTTATCCAGGGACTACGATCCGAACATTGACGGTATGTCGATAGTTTTTACGGTGGATGGAGTGGAGCAGCCGCAATACGGTCATGGAACTCTGGTCGCCACCGCTGTTCTCTATCCTGGAGAGGTGTCCGAGGGTTCCTGGCAAGCCACCATCGATGCGGTTCAAACGAATTTCCTTCGATTAAAGGCAAGCCTCCGTATATTCGTTATTAACAGGAGCCGTTAATTGTGTATGTAATTTTCTTCATAGATCGTTCCGTCCGCTAACGCCATAATAGGTAAATGGAAAATGGACATTGACACGAAGAACAGGAATTTGGACGGCGCTATTAGTTACACGATGAAACAGCCGTTTTATCTGATCTTTAATCCATGGTGCCCAGGTATAAAGCTGTGTACGCATTTCTTACCGCGATCTGTTACCTAGTCAATAGGTCGTGGTAACAAATGTAGACTATGTCTTGATTAATTGACGCAATGTCAATTAGGTCAATTTCGTTTCAGAGGACATAGTGTACATGGAGGACGAAGATCAACGGCAGGAGTACGTGATGGCGGAGGATGGTTTGATATGGCGGGGAAGTTATAATCGCCTGAGACCAACGGTTTGGAAGTACTCGCAGTTCGAGAGAGATATATTGGACTGTGCTCTGCATCTGATGATTCAAGTGGGGAAAGTTCGAATCTCCGGCAGAAGCGATGCTGTCGTTATATCTCGCATCCTGTCCGCGGCGGTAAGTACTCGATAGAAATATAATCGAACGTGTATCTCGTTAATTTGCGAGAAATTCTCTTGTTCCAGGTAAATTCACCGGACGACAACGGAGCCGTGATGGGCAACTGGTCCGACGATTTCGGAGGTGGTACACCGCCGACCAAGTGGTTGGGCTCGCAAAAGATTCTGCAGCAGTATTACAAAAGCAAGAAACCGGTGAAATATGGACAGTGCTGGGTATTTTCGGGGGTGCTGGCTACCGTTTGCCGTACTCTGGGTATTCCTTGCCGCGTCGTGACCAACTATTCGAGCGCCCACGATACTCAGAGCAGCTTGACGGTTGATTATTTCGTCGATGCAGAGGGAAAAATAATGGAGGAGTTGAACAGCGATTCGATATGGTAAGTAGAGACTATCAGACGGTGAAACAGACCATTAATTTAATTGAAGTCGTATGGAAGAAACGGATAAATACATGTTTTTCTGTATCCGCTTCTTAATCTTCTAAATTATGTCATTCGTACCATTACGCGTACCATAGAATGACGACATTTAAAATGTAAGCGAAACAATAGAAGACGATGAATTGTTACAAGTACCTACACATTGCGAGCCACGTCGCTGTTGAAAAAGCGAATTTGCATATCTTAGAAACGATTAGCCTACGAGACGAACTTGTTTGTTCGAAGATTCGAAGATCGTTATCGATCGTTACAGGAATTTCCACGTGTGGAACGAGGTTTGGATGAAGAGATTGGACTTGGCATTGGATAATCCTGGTTGGCAAGCGATCGATGCAACGCCCCAGGAACTGAGCGAGGACGCGTATCGTTGCGGGCCAGCTTCCGTGATTTCGGTGAAGAATGGCGAGGTTCTTCGACCTTACGACAACGCTTTCCTCTTTGCCGAGGTGAACGCGGACAAGGTGTTTTGGCGGTACAACGGACCGACTCAACCTTTGAAGTTGATTCGAAAGGACGTGGACGGGTAAGTTGTTTCTTGAAAATTTAACTAAGCTACCCATTTACAACACTTTGTCCCTCGATTTTTAGAATCGGTCAATACATCAGCACGAAAGCAGTCGGCAGGTGGGCTCGAGAAGACATAACCCACACTTACAAGTACCCGGAAAGTAAGTTTTGATTTTACCGTGAACTAGAATAATTTAATCAGATAATTTTTGATTGAAATTTCGCAGAATCGCCGGAAGAACGGGCTGCGATGTTGAAGGCGCTGCGTCAAAGCCAGTCGTTGTTCAGTCGCTATTACCTGAACGAAGATTTCAACGACATCATGTTCAACTTCGAGCTTCGCGACGACATCGTAATAGGACAACCCTTCAGGTTCCTGTCTCTTCTTCTCTGAATTTACCTTGAAACGACTATAACGAATAGTGCTTTCTTTTTACAGCGTGGTGCTGCTGATTAAAAACAGAAGCAGCTACAACGAGTATAGAGTCTCCGTGATTCTGAGAGTAGAAACCGTCCTGTACACGGGCAGGGTTGGCGATCCGGTGAAAAGATTGAGCATGGATCGACTGGTGAAGCCCGGAGTTCTGGAGGAAGTGCGTATGGACGTTTCCTGGGAAGAATACGGGCCACGATTGTTGAATCAGTGCGCTTTTAATATCGCCTGCTTGGCCACCGTTAAAGACACTAACTTTGAGTACTTTGCTCAAGACGATTTTCGCGTAAGGAAGCCTGATATCAAGATCATGGTAGGTATATCGCGTGCTCATTGATTCGAGATCGAACATAAAGGGTGTTTCACGTTTTTGCTTGCAGTTGAAGGACGAGCCGGTAGTTGGGGAAACTTTGAACGCGACTGCAAGGTTTAAGAATCCATTACCAATTCCACTGAAAAAATGCAGATTTTTAATCGAAGGACCAGGGTTGGACGAGCAGCTGAAGATAAAGCTGTCCGAAACGGTGGAAGTCGAGGCTGACGCGGAATGTTCCTTTTCCATGGTGCCGAAATTCGAGGGACGCGCCACTATTGCCGTGAAATTTTACTCGAAAGAGCTTGAGGACGTTGACGGTTTCATCAATTTCATGGTGAAACCGGCGAAAGCTGTTGCAAACGGTGAATAAAAGAAAAGAAAAGGACAAGCAAAGGTCTCGTATCGGTGTGAACATGTGTTCGTAGGTCTTCCATGAAATTTTCTCTATTTTTTAATACTTGTTCTTGCTATTTTGTATACAATAAAAGATAGATAGCCAAGATGAATCGTGTTATAAAGTTTTAGACAAAGTTTCGTATCGTTTATCGCGATGGAAGAGGCCACTTCCGGTGGCATCGATCCCGAACGCGTTTAAAGCGAGCGTGATGTCAGAAACGGGGAGAAACGGTAGGATACCGGTTCGAAACAGGCTTCCACTTTGGTCGGATAAAAAATTCAATCGACGGAGAGGTTGCGGAGCGGCGTGGATAGCCGGCCGGGACTACCGGCCATACGGACGGCAGCCGATATTAATGAGCGGCAATCGAGACGGTCGTTGTGTCGTGTGCGTGATTATTCGGAATAAGAGAAAGACGATTAAGCGGCCGTATTCGAAGGGAGCGGAGGTGAATAAAAAAGGATGAAGAAGAAAGGAGGAGAGGAAATTGAACGCGAAGCAGAAACGATCAGGAGGATGATGAGTGTACGAGCGTACGCGCGACAGTGACGCGGGGCCATGTATCACCATCTTGGAAATTAACGTTGAAATATCGTGGAAGATGAGCAAAACCTGATATAGCGACGGGACTTTGCCCGTGAAAACCCGTGGAATGAAACGAACCGTACGAAAAATTGATTCGAATTCGATATCGTTCGCGAGATCGATCGAGTAATTTCGTTCGGCGAAAGCGTCGATCGATGAAGATTAAATAGAGGGAACGATGAAAGATTGATCCATTCTGTTTAGGAACGCGCTCGATTTACTACGACGCTTCGATCGAAAAAGAAAGCTACGAGAAAAGTAGAAATTGTTCAGAGTAATACTTGTATAATGAGCTGTTGGTCCCGATTCGTGGAATGGAAAGAGAGGTGGAGGCAACGGTAAGCTGGTAGCAAGTGAAGACGAATACGAGGATCGAAGAAGGGAGAAAGAAAAATGATAAACGAAAAGGTCAGAGTCGAATGGGAGGAAGAAGGATATGGAAGATAGTTGTGAGATATGTCTAAATACATAACCGTGACACGTGATGGACGTGTTGGGGCCCCTGTCTACAGGGGTCTCGAAGGAGCCTACGGGGCCCGTACCGATCTCCATTTCGATCCACGGGATTCTGGACTCGGCACCCTGCTACGCGCTATGCATCAACACCCAAGATCCATCCCATTATACCTCATCAAAATAACAAACACGCCTTCCATGCTAAACCAACATTCTTTTGTTCCCATCGAATATCCCAGGATCCATCAGAATCGCCGCGAACAGTACGTCAGTGACGTATATGTTTTCATGTAGCCAACGGCCCATAGGGGGTCTTCGCAGGCCTACAAGAATCCCACAAGATATCATGAAATATTGTTCGATGGCAGGAGGTCGAGGGTGTGACCGAGCTTTTTCCAAACATTTTTACCAGATTTCTCTTCCACCTTTCACCTTCCGTCTCGTTCCTTCTTCTCTGTTAATTCTTTTTTATTTATCGAGCTAATTAACTTGTATCGCTTCGTTGGATACCATTTTGCCCTTTGTTTTGCCTTCGTATATTAGCAAGCCAGTCGTGTTTTTCATCCCCCTCGAAGCGAATAGATTGCTTCGAACGAAGTATCCTAGATGGCACCACGGTTATCTACTCGGGAGATACCCGAAGGGATCTTCTGCTTTGAAATTTAGAGCTCTAGAAACTGGGAACTCGTTCAGTTAACAGAAACATGAAAAAAAGAGGGTATCGTTCTGCAAAGATGACGAATGAAATCGATAAATTAGTACTTGTGTGGGTCGCATCAATCGTAAATAAGGGTGATTCTGATAGCGCGTTAGAAAATTTATTACGAAAGGAAAAACTGCAGGGCGAGAGGAAGGTATTTCCTGAAAAAGCTAAAAAAAAAGACGGAGAAATACGCGAGTGGAAGCGGTGGTCGACATTTCGAATCGAGTCTCGGTCGACTCGTGACATCCCTTGACAGCTTACCGTTTGCTTTCCTCTGTTTGCTCGACGATTCCCCGCTCGGTTACTCGCTTTTGTCCAAACAACGGCCGTACGACCGTGTAACGACGAGAAGAAAGCTCGTTCATCGAATCGATGCGAACGTCGTCGAGCTTGACACAATGTTCCCGCAGTTAGAATACAGGAAAAGTCAGCTGACAATCTTTTGTCATCCCGTATCTTCTTTGAAACGCGTCAAACTTTCCATTCGCGGAGATGGACGAGCGGTTATCTTATTCATCAGGAAAGCGAGAAAATATTTTCAGCAAATGCTTGTTAAATAAATAAGCGTTCTTGGAAGCTGCGTCGACGATTCCTCGTCGAACAGGACCGAGCCCTAGACGTACCGTACCGTGTCGTATCGAATTCGAATCTAATTTGCATCGCACGAGCGAACCACCAGGTTGTGTTTAGCCAGCCATAAGCCGGAACAGTTGCGTTCGGCTGGCAGCGTATTTGCGGGAGGATTTGGTGGACGGGCGGTAGGAAAGGAGCTAGTTGATCGTGCCACTCCGCCTTCGTTCGCATCGTCGTGGAAGGGTGGTGTGTGTATCGAGGGATCGTAGGAGGGATCCCGAAGAGGAGAGGAAAATTCGGAGTAGAGGGAGGAGGCGGGCAGGAAGAAAAGGGTGCGAGGATATGGCGCGTCTACCTTATTACGCATGCACCCCGACCAACAAAGAGCAGGATCGTTCGTTGACTAACCGACCGATTTGACTGACACGCTCTTCGGCCGCTGGTCCAACGCAAATTCCCCCGTAAAGCCGCTGCATCTAATCGTCGAAAGACTAGAGAGAACGATTTGGCCGAAACGACGGAAACGCTTAGAATGAGTAAACGAGGAGCGGAACGAGGCTCGTTAGCGGTTTCGTCGGTCCTTTTGCGAGTCACGCGCTGAAAGGAAAGCGAGGGGATCGAACCGGTTCGAGAAACTGCGCGAGTTCAAAGGGTATATTTATCCGAAGCAAAAAGACGAGAGGACAAAGGCTCGGGGCCCGATTAGGGTTGAGGGAACGGCGTTTAACGTGCCGCGCGACCGCTTGTCTCCGAAACAGAATCGCGTGTCAACGTTTAGCGAAAAGAAGGACGTTTAGGAGGATGGCTAAAAGCGTGCTCGAAAAGGCTGGAAGCGTGGTGCCGCGGGAATTCGCAGCCATTGTGTCTGCCATCTTTGATCAGCGACTATTACGTTGCCGGTTATGCTCGTGATGTGAAATTGACGGGTTTGCAGGGAACATTTGGCCATCGTGGACGAGGAACGAGGAGGCGAACGTGCGTCGAAGTTCTGCGGTCTGGCTCGTTCCGACACGATACCGATGGAATACCGGTAGCCAAAGACCGATCGAACCGCAACCCCTGTTGGATTCGTCGAAAAGACCGATCTAATCGTCTCGCGTGCCTCTTTGCGATCGCTTGTCATCCAAATTGACTCGATTTCGCAATAACGTTGCAGGTATCATCGACAGTTAGCCGCATAATTTGTGCGAAACGGAGGAACGTCCACTTAGCGGGCAATCTTCTTTTCTAAAACCTCTGTTGCGAGAGATAAAAAGTTTTTTGAGAGAGGAAAAAAACGTGGTGCAGTTCGCGGGTTAGACAACGGGTACGTGTTTGGTCCCGAGGGAGAGATCGCGGGCTTGTATACCCGGTTGACATCCTCGATCCAGTGACGTATCTAATTGGGAGCAATTTAACGGCGAGGGCGGATCAGTAGGATAAGCTGTAAGCCGACGAAGCCGCTGCACGAGATCACCCTAGGCTTATAACTGTCGGGAGATCTTCTTCGGACCTCTCTCTTTTCTACCTATCCACCCTTGTGCAGCAGTGTGCTTCTGTTTGCAACCAGTGTATTCCGGCCCGTGATACGACAAGCTAACCCTCTTCTTCTCTTTCCCCTCGAACAGATCACCTCTCTTATACCCTCCCTCCCCCAGCTGCTACCCTAGCCTCTATCTACCAGAGAATCCGGCGTAAATAATGCCGATTATCCCCCCGGCAATTGTTTTATCGACCGAGCTGTCCCGCTCGAAGAGCAATCTCGAAAGAGGGTGACTCCGTTCCGCGCCTCACCTCCGACCTTTCCCCGAATCCCCCTCCCACCAACCCCTCATTCCGTTGACCTTACACAGATTTACGAGTCGCTTCGCGACGGGGTGAAGACTCGCAAAGTAAATTTTACCCGTCTTATTGCTCTTTCGCGAGGAAGACCAATTCGCAAGGAAGAATTGCAAACAGGTCTTGTCGTTAAAAGAGACAAGAAGAGGGTGCTCCCTTCGATGACGTTTACCCTCCGCGAACGAAATCGCCTTTTCGTCTCGTAAATGGAATCGATAAAAAAATGTGAAAACGTATCGTGTCGTAACTCATCTCCCTCGTTCGATACGTACCCTCTATAGATCGCGAGGATAACGATCGCGTTTATAATTTTCGGAGGGTTCTCTTTAATAGTTCCAGTTCGATCGGTCTTGCCGAGCTTCCTTTCCGGGCTTAATGGAACTCGCAGCAGTTTGCTTTTTGCCCCTACCTCCCTCTCCCTGCTAATTATGAAATTACCCAGAAACTACTACGGCTACTCTCCTCTCCGTTTCTCTTCTTCCTCTGCGCTCCTTTTCCAGCAATATTTGAGCGCGAATTATGCCGATACTCTCTTCATCCTCCTCATTATCCCTTCTCTAACATTTCCACCCTCGTACGCGCTCTCGAGCCCTCCTTTCTACCTTCCGTTGCCATACACTTTGCCTCACCGCCATCATCGATTCGCTCACCCTTTACCTTTTCTTCCCGAGCAAAGAACCGCTTCTTATTCGATTAACCAACCTAAGTACAAACGTTCCAACCTCTACCAGCCTCTCCCTTATTAACAGCCCGAGACTCGATTAATATTCACGGAAGATCGCGATACAATATTCCGTTCGAGTCTCTCGAGCATCTTCCACTTTTGACCCTATTTTCCTCGTACGCTGTCTAAAGAAAACGATCGTTCCTCTGTCAAGTAAAAGCGTCATTTTTAATGGCTAAATAAGTCGCCCCAATTAAAAAAGTAATTTCGATTAGGGTCCCCGAGCGACCGTTCGGTATCGGGTAAGTACAAGCCGTGAGGCGTTCGCCCTCGGTCGAGAGGGGTAGGAAACCGAGAAAAAGTGGGGTAGAAGAAGAAAAAACCGGGGGTGGAAACCGACGAGCAATTTCTGCCACTTTTCGCGCTAGAATTTTTTTTTTACGACGGTCCGTTATCACAGGAGGTAGCCAGGTAGCAAAGTATCCTTTGCCATCCGCGCTTTTCTCTCGATTAGTCCCGGGGTGCTTCTCTCACTTTGCCCTCCTGGCGGTGAAAAAAATTTCGAGCATTGCACCTATTCGCCGTGGTCGGTGTCTACCCTTCCTGTCCACCCCCTGCTAGTGGTAAACGCTCGTCGTTTCTGAAACACGTTTGGCACCAAGGAGGTTCATCGACGAAAAAATCCGCAGAATTTTCCTCGATTCCCTCGGGGTGATCGGGTTCTGAGCGAATCGCTCGAAAAATATATTTATTTATGCGCGTATTAGTATTTATGTTGGGTGCGTGGCTATACACAGGTCGTGGCACCCCGCGGCTCTTAGGCGCGGATGCTTCAACCGGTATTTGTTATTCTAATGTCGCATTATATATTTGTTTGGGGGCGTGGGCGAGTAACCCAAAGTGTGAAACACGTTGTAACGCGTAGCCGGTCCTCCTGGAATTCCATCCTGTCGGTTCCGGCCTGACAGCCCTCTATACCGCCCCCTCGAAATACCCAGTGAAAAGCTTTTCGTCGATACCAACCAGAGAAATCTCCAACGACTCCTCAATGAACACAAAAGATTTCGTCGACGTTCCGAGGTCCTACGAAGGACTCGGCTTCTCGCGCCTCTGGACATCGCGGACAATTTATTCGTTTTATAATCCGTCGCTGATCTGCTCGTCGGAAAGAAACGCGAGACCCATCGGTTCTCGTTAAACGACCCTTCCGTAAAGGCACGAAATACCGTGAAAATGGGCCAGTATCTTCGGCCAAGAGATTTTTATCTTCCACGATCTCGCACGACCACCTCCCCGGAATTTACAGCTACGATATTTCCTGGTCGTGTTCGGTGTTCCTTCCTCTGAACAAACTTACTACCGGTAGCGGCGATAAAATGCTGACTTCATTATGTCCGTCCGTGCGTCCGGCCTGTAATTAATAGTCGCCTCCGCGTCGAATTCTTTTTTTCTTCATTCGGAATTTGGACGAGTTTGTCTCGTAATTCTTGACGCGATCGTTTCGCCGAGACGAATCGAATCGAACTCCCAAATTTTCCTCTACACTCGTGTAGATAATTAATAAACGAGTAAATTAACACCGATGGACACGGAACTGGTTTCACGAGTTCCCGTATGGGCCCGGGGGTATATCTACTTTGGAGAAGTGGAAAGATGTTACTTGAGACGACACAGCGGCAAGATACGATTCTTTCATTTTATGCGAGCCTAATCGGTAGATCCGACCGCTTCGACCAATAATACGCTACGTCCCGAGAAGTGCCCCCTCCACTGCCGACCAATTAGATCCGCATTCCCTCCGTGCGACTTCTTCAGAGGTGCGCTCTTTACGCTTATTGGGGCAACGCTGAAAAATGGCCAACACTTGATAGATAATTTATTATTCGAAAGGCTTCGAAAGTAAAAATCTGATAGCATTAACTCGCAACACAATTGAACACGATATACGTGCCTGTCGACGGGCGAACGAACAATAAACGAACGGATAATAAAGAGTTTAACGCGTCCTTAAATTATAGCGTCCGCTTAACGATATCGGCCACTGTCGAGGCCGAGGTGATTTATCGATTCGATTGTGGCACGATTCACGAAACGTTAGGAAGGAAGAGCGATAAACAAACACGCTTCAAGCCGGATGCGATCGCGCCTTACTTCCAGCTCGATCTTCGCTCTGCCTTGCAATCCCGCCCACTTTCGATGCGCATACATTTTCACGCTTTCCTCCGGCACGGAACCGGGCGTCGACGCGCTCGCGTGCTGATTGCTTTCTCGCGATCGTTATCGCTGCCAATCTTCGCGTTTCTCCGCTTTTAGCGTTTATCGCGTTCTTACTTTATTGCTTCAGACGTCGGCGAAAGAAATCGCGAGGTATGACGTGGCATTTGATAATTGCCAGCGATTTGTCACCGGATAATACCTGCCCACGAACCGGTAACGAAACGTTCGCCGAGTGCCTTTTAAGAGTTGTGGGGGGTATAAGCGTCGATCGAGCAATCCTACGGGTCCGTGGCTCGTTCGAGTTGACACGCTTCAAGAATTGGCATCGCTTTAAGCTACCAACAAGAACACACCCACGAGAGCGAGCATGTTTCTTCCCGACATGGGTTATTCATGGAGTATACGCTTCTCTGGACTGCCTCTTACACGTGTTCTAACGTCACGCATGCACACGCATCTTCTTGCCCCCCCCCCTTTTTCTCCTTCTTTCTCTTTCTTCGGATCGAATCTCTTTTTTTTTTCATCCTCCTCGTCTCGCTACTTTCGAACCCACGCATTGTAATCCAGGCTGACGCGAGGAGCCGCGTAGGGAAAAGAAAAAAGGAACGCGGAGGAGGAATGTGTCGCGCGCGGCATGTGGCCGCATTATGTACGCTTTGCGTGTGCGCGATCGGAACTTGTGAAGCGCAAGCAACTCAGAATTCTTCTTCTTTTACTGAGCGCAGGCCTTTCCGGCGATCCGTATCTGCTTTAATTTGAATAATCGTCGCGTTCGTCCGTCGCGTCGCGACGACTCTTATCTCGCGGCTTTATCCCTCGCGACAGATGCTTGGCTCGAGTGCGGGTTTGTCGTCGCAACGGCTTCTCCGCTTCTCTACCGAATGCAAGAGTGGCCGCAAAGATCAGTGAAAATCCACGTTCACCGTGGTATACACTTTAGTTTACGTTTTCCACGCGGAACGAGAGAGATGCGAAGGGATATGTCGGGCTTCTCGAGAAGCAAGGCTGGCGCCGCGACGCTCTCGACGTTCAACCGACCCCTCGACCGTTCTCGAGTAGCTCCTACAAGTACTTATATACATACACAGTGTCCCTTCTCACAGGAAAGACCGGCCCAACTCGTCCTTGTCGCTTTCCGTGTTTACTACTCGTCTAGTCTTCCCTCGACATCGTCTTCTCGTTATCGCCGCCACGAATGGTAATCTTCTTGTTATTATTAGGAACGGCCGAGCACCAAAGGAAAAGCAATCGTGTATTTACCCTCTCCAGAAGCCACTCGACGAGCCGAGAAGCTCGTGCCACGATGGATTTTAGTTTATTGCACGCCCACTCTCTCTCTCTCTTTTGCATCACGATTTCTTTTTACTTTTCTATTTCTTCCCGCTGATCCAGTTTCGTAACAGCGGGAAACGATTTACCGGGTCGCGCCACCTTTTCCCTGGCGTCAATTTCAATTGCGCAATCGAACTGGTTAGCTCGTTGGCGTTCGTAACGCATAGAGCGTGCGATAGAATTACAGGAAAATCAGCCTGGCCACCGAATTCGAGCTGACCGCGTGGGTGGCCCTGCCACCTCTGCCATCTACCTTCGTCCAGCAATGCGCCACTGCTAACCAAACCACCAACGAACGGGGACACAGCTCGCGCAGCCTCTCCTCTCCTTCGATGATGAATGACTTTCGTGTACTTGTAAGTACGTTGCGTCGTTGTCCCACCGTCACTCCCATCCTCTCTCTTTTTCGCGAGTCTTTCTTTACATCTTTCCGTTTTCTTTACGTTCTTCTTTTTTCCTTGCTCGGTTCACGGACGGACGACGTGGCTGGATGTCGAGCAGAGATAACGTCGCAGAGTTTGGTAACGTTAGGTGGTTGCACGGGAAAGTCAGTTAAGTGGATACAGTCGTAGCTCGTTAAAAGGCGAGTTTCACCACGGGTGACGAATTTGAAAAGCGACGGTGACACCTCGGAGTATCCGCAACCGCCTTAAAAACATTCGAATGCCAAAGCAAACGGGGGGTCCGGGACAGCTCGTTCCTGCGGTTCGAAGGACTCCTCGAGCACGCTGCGTCTTTTCAGCTACCTGAAGGGGAGAAGGAAGGTAAACGAAGGAGGGAGCGAGAAGGACGAGCGTTCATATTTTATACGAGATGGGATCCTTTATGCGGTCGACTACGGAGGCACCCAGCGTGTCGAATAGAATTCAGGAGGCCGGTACACGATAGGTATTTTGACATGCCCGAGAAATTAGTATAATAAAGGGGGGCTAGGTAGACCGGCTAAGTGCCTAAACGCACGCCGTAAATCTACCCTCGCTGCTCCGGAAGATCAAGCCGATGCGGTAAAACACGATCTTCTCGAAACCGACAATCCGAATCTTTCGACGTTTGATCGATCGGGATACATCTTCGTAGCTATCTCCAACGGTCTTTATTGGCCGCGCTGTAAAAGCACTCGTTCGTAACTCATCCCCCTTTTAGCCACTTGCTTTTCTTTTATCGTTTTCACCGAACCCGTCGATGCGCCATCCTTTTCCTACCACCTCGCCGAATCGTGAGATACGCGAGGGTGACTGGAAATCAAGATGGCGTTGGAATCGAACAGAAACACGAGCCCCGCGTTTCGCTGTTTCCACGATTTTTCACGGTATCGTCGAGCTTGAATAAATTCCGAACGCGATGCAAGCTTCTGCCTAGAAAGTGGACCCGACGCGGAGTACGCCTCTATTAGCAGCCGCTGTAGGTAGTGTATATCGTGACGGCTGAGCCAGCAGCAATGGCGTAATCGCAGCACAGAAGGTGGCTATATCGCATCATTTTCGATGCAAATATCCGTCGCGAAAAATCGAGGTCGTCGTTGTGCGAGGGCTGAGATCCGCAATTTACTTTAAACTGTATACACCTTCTAAACGATCGGTAGACCACGGGTTTAGCTCATAATCGGTACCTCGATAATTTTGTCGCGAGAAAATGAGAAGGAACACGGTAGCCAAGTTACTAGGATCTTTGTACTTTGTATTAGGCCGAGATTCGTGGAAGCGATTATGGGAGAGGTTGGCGTAGTCGGTGCGAAAATGATGCGGTGCAAGGTGCTACGCCACTGTATGTACAAGCGTGGTACATACGTAGATACGTAGAAACGCCGGCCATCCGGTGCACGAGGGGGTCGATCGATCTCTCTTTCGTCGTTGCGCGACCACCGTGCCGCTGCCACGCCGCTTCGAGATACCTCCGCGATCGGTGTTAGCGATGGTGGAGGCGGCGGAGGTGGTGGTGGTGGTGGCGATGGTCGTGTCGGTGGTTAACGAGAGGCGTGGCCTGGAAAAGAGGCGCCTACGTAACGGGCCGCCCTTGTCTCTCGTCTCTCTAGGTATCGCGGTTGATCGTGTTGGCGCAACTTGTAGCTGTCACGTGACCACGGCGCGGGAAGCCTGGCTGGGAGCAATTCCAGGCGACCGCCTCGTTCGTCGAGTGGGCCGGGTCGAGGTAACGCCCCAATAGGGGAGCAACGCGACGCGCGCGCACTTTCCTTCTCTGTCGGTCCCACATCGGAAGCGTTCGGGTGTCGTTATCGGGTTTCGCGAGCGGTCGAGCCCGAAGCGTCGTTGCCGGGGTTCGGTTGGTGGGGTGAGCGGTGCGCGTGGGAGGAGAAGCGGCGGCCCAGTGGAGTTCGGGAAGTCGAGCAGCGCAGACGCGTTCGTTCTGCGTCGCGTCGTGCCGAGCCGAGTCGAGTCGTACGTTTCGCAGCAGCATCCTGTTTCCATCGCCGATCGCGACCGATTCACGGATCGACGATATCCCGCGAACGTATCTCCTTCGATCTTTCGCTCCTTTCCGTGATTTCATCTTTTTTTTAAATAAGATCAAAAGTCGATGGGAAGCGCGACGGAGGTGATTACTCGTCGTGTCGTCGACGGTCTCGAGGATCCGTTGATGAAACGAGAAAACTGACGAGCTGCAACGGGTCTCGTCGCGAGTGAGACTAGTGATCGTATCGCGCATCAATCGGGGAGAAAAGGAAAAAAGTGTAAACGTTCACGGGTAAGGAAAAAGACGTTAAAGAAGAAGAAGAAGAAGCACGAGGAGAAAAGGGAAAAAAAAAAGAATAGAAATCAAAGTGTCGTCGCCCGTGAAGGGATGCCTACGAAGGGGGAAAGGGGAAAAGCGACGGACTTCAGCATCGCGGCCATCATGGCGCCCAGGGGTCCGTCCTTCGGGCATTACCACCTGCAGGGCATTGGCAACGCTGCCGCTACCGCTAATACCAGCTTGGAATGTCCAACTGGCAAAGCATTCGTCGCCGATTCTGCTCTCGATCACCGTAAGTTTCATTCAATTTTCCTCTCTTTCTTTCTTTCTACCCTCCTGCGCGTCTACCCTCTACCCTTTTCCTCGCGACCAATGTAATTAAGTAAATAGCGTTCCAACACTTTTGTTTACATTTAATAAACCTTGCTTTATCCGTGAATAAGTCATACCTGGGAAACGATCTGTCGCGTGAAACGGAGCCGTCTGCTCCGACGGCGGGTCGTTCGCGGAAGGGCCAACTATAAAACCATTCAAAATCCCGGTTCTCGGTAGGACGGTGTTCTTGGAACTCGGTGATTCGACGTGAGCCGTTTTCTATCCGACGCGACGGTACCTACATAAATGGTTAAGGACTGTTGACTCCGGAAAAAAGCTAGGAAAGAAACTTCGCAAAGCAATGATTCTGTTCTTTCGTTTCATTGCTCGTTACGTACATAGTTTGCTAAGTGTTTCACTAGTTTCCATCGTTTCTACTAATAAAACTTTCATCCGATGGTCGTCCGGTGGTGAGTTTAGCTAGAGCTACGCTCGAGATCCATTAGTTTAGGCGTTGACTGGCCACTGTCCGTTTAATTACAAATTCGTGATACATTAGGCGACGCGTGAAAATAGTATCCGCGCACGAGAAAGACATTTGGCCTGGGCTAAGATGATAATTGGCGTCCGAAATGGGAGCAGAGCGACGAGCAGAAAATAAGCGACTAATTGTTGCCAACGGATACCGCGTAAATTTTACCTGTTCGCACCGAAATTAACGATCGAGGCTAGCGGCCGTAGACTCGTGACTCGGTTTTCGTCGTTTATATACTCGACCGATTCTTCTTGTTGCGTCAACGTTATTGCGGAATATTGAAAAGGAGGAAAAAAGAGTAATCGTTGGCGTTAAAAATAATGAGCGAACGAGTGGACGTCTCGAGACGAAACAGGAGTAAATTACTGGACGGGATGCAAGATTCGCGTTCATTTTCGGATGAAAAAGTATCTTTCTCACGAACGAACGATTTTTCTACGAGGGAACGTAAATTGCCCGCTGTTTTTGCGTTCGGGAACTCGTCCGGTGCTTTCAGCCGGTAATCACATTAGCGCACTTAACGACGCCATTACAGCTCCCGTAGCAATCTCGGGATTCTTAATCGTTCCCAAGAACAAGTTTCGCCGTGTAGAGTGGGCGAGGTGGAAAACATTAAATACCACAGCCTCAATTAGATTCATAGGATCCTTATTGCCCGCGTCTACGGTGATTGTTTCGCGAACGCGTTACATCCACCGACCGGCATTCAATAACGCCCGAAATAATTTACATTAATAACACGGTGAACGCTTAAACTCGATGGCTTGGTTATATTAAAAAAACACACAGTTTACTTTTTTCTTTTTTAAGGGCTAGGTAATCACGCAATTTTGTTGATAACGCGAGAAACCATTGCCTGTTATTTTCTGACGGAGTTTCGTTTCGTTTGAGACACGTGGTGGATAACTTAATTTCGTCACTGCGTGAAAAACGGAGTAACGCACTGCTGCTGTATCGTCTAATCAAATGAGCATAATGAGTAGGTCGAAAAAAGTAATAGGCATCCGAATATTAATATGGGTCAGTGTACTTCGACTACTTAGCATAACAATGGGGCTCGGCTGACCAGGAACGCGACAAATCCGCGTCGAAGGACGTTCGATTCGTTCTCATTCGATTCGATTCGAAGCGATCCGATCCGATCCGATCCGATCCGATCCTCCGGGGTAATCTCGTTCCGCGTAATCTCGCTCGCATTTCTCCGGTTGGAGCGGATGGCGAGGGAGAATCTAGAGAGAAGAAGCGCGTCAAGTCGTGTAACGCGATCGTTATTCGGCTCGTAGCGTCTCGATCCTTTTGAGCAACGTCCTTCGAACGGCTGGGTGGTGACAGGATTCTGGGTGGTCGGCTGTCGGTCGTGGCAAAAGGAAACTGACGTCAGTAGCTCGGTCATATTTCTTCTTGCCTTAAGATCATGGAACATGGGACCACCTCGTGGCACACCACCGCCCAAAGCTTTAACTCCTTCTGTTGCTCCGGAAAGCTTCCGGTAAAGGCATGCACCCTCACGGATCTTCTTTTGTGCGGTCTGCGAATATTTCCATCCCCACTGGGATACATAAAACGACCCACGCTCTCTACTCGACCGTCCTTTCGACGACGACGACGTAGCTTCCGGTTTTATGGAAGCTACCGCTCTGGATTCGATCACGTAACGCCGTAAATATCCCCGATTCGTCCGGTTAGCCGCGTGTACTTGAAATCAACGCCCAGCTATCTGTACCTGTGTAACGCGTCGCGTGTCGTTACACAACCTTATTAATACACGCTCGAAGAACGTGGAAGGTCGTTATTGCGTCCGTTTGATCGCGTACATGGCCGTTACGGAGTGGTTTTCAAGAATATTCGTGTGCCGCTTCTTTGAGGATAGCCTTTTGTCGAGGTGGAATTGGTACCGAGGAGAATTCGAGATGAGAAAATCGCGAACGGTCGCGATGCGAAAGAACAGTGGAGGTCGGGGCGCACGCAACATGCACGGTTGAGGTGTTAATTTTAACACCAGGCTTTCCCCGATGGTCACACCGTTGTCGGCCGGCTGTTTCGAAGCGACGCACGCGTTTCGCGAAACCAGTCCTGCTTGATGGCTCAATAAGGAAATTGTGGAATTTCATCTGTTACACGAGAACACGGTGTGTTGCACACATAGCTAGGTAGGAAGAGGAGTGTGCAGTTGGTCGCGAGGTCGGATCGAACGCAATGTCTTTAGAATCGCGTTATTATTGTCGAGGCAGTTTGATGGAACGAAAGGTAGATGGGTGGAGTAAAGGGGTATGTATGCATGTACGACAAGTGGCAGATCGTGCGTGAGTGCGTAAGTACGTGTACAGTGCACGCAGATGCGAGTGCACGCAAGCAGCGAGAGACGCACGCGATCCGCTCGCTCTTAACTCGGCATCGTTTTTAACGCGTCCTCGTTGTTCCTCTTCTTACACACCGACCGACCGCTACCCGGTCATCAAGGATACTATCTTCTTTTATTCTCTCAACGATCGGCCATTGTTGTCGAAGAACGTTGGCAATGTAGTTTGCGAACAATCTTCTCGACTGCCAGAGTATCTGGCTCTGGTTTTAATGAAATTTTAAAGACTCGTTAAACAAATTTATCCGTGCGTTAAGAGAGCGTGGTAACGAAACGAGCAGATGAAAACGGTGAAAGTAATTGGTCAACGGTCATGGTTGTCATAGGTAGGGTCGAAAATTTGACGGAAAACCGGTTTAGGCAGTCGGGTATCGATGGAAACGTTAAGCTGGCACGAGTTGAAACGTTTCCGAAACAGTTTGAGCGACGCGATACCGTATGCCGCATACTTTTAGAACGGTGACTGACTCGAAATTGCTGCCTTCTTGTCGCGATCGTCAGCCAATCCTCTTAACGGGGCAGGACCGTTCCTCTTTCTTTCTTTCTTTCTCTTTGCGTTCCTTATGACTGTGTTTTTTAACTCGTCTCGCTACCGTTCGGTTCCACTTCCGCGCCATCCCTGTAATCAGCCTTCGCTCGCTACCTCTTCGATAACCGTTTGTCTCTTGAATTCAAATTTCACAAAATTTAACTTCCTCCAATTTGTACGTTACCTTCTCCCCTGGATGGAAGAAAGAAACGAGAAAAGACTTTTATCTGGAATAGAAGCAATTTTTTTTCCCCCGTCCACGACACGCGCTCGACACCAGTGTGCGTAAATGCACACGAGGTATCAGTCCGCGGATCCAATTTGAGATACGAGGCCGGAAGACGCATTGTTCGCGCGGAATAGTACAAATTAACAGATCGGTATCGTGACTGGTGCAATTAACATTGTGTACACTGGCGCGGTGGATTGGCTTTCTTGAAATCTGACGGTTTAATTAGGCGCCACCTTCGTAGCAGATGCGCGGCCGGTTCGATTAATTACCCCCGCTCCAGCTACGTTTCTCTCTACTCCCTTGGCTATCGTTTTGCTTCATCTTGCTCGTTTAAATCGACACGCTGCTCCATTCCAATACCGTCGACGTGCAGAAACATCGTTTCGCTAACAATCCCCTTCTTATACAAACATTATTTGTCATTTACGAAACGGCACCGACGATCAGCTGCTCCCTCTTACTTTTTCTTTCTTCTCGATATCGAACGTTGCTTGCAACGCAAGGTGTTAAACGAAAAAATAGATGCGGATGTTTCAGGAGCAAGAACGTCGCCGGTGAACATCGTCGCGACTGCGACGGTGGTGACGGAGGAAGCTTTGTTGGCCGACGACGAGGTGGAAAACTGCGAGGGCGAGAGCGAAGGCACCGAGAAGTCTGGAAACGAGGAGGACGAGGAAGTTGACGTGGACGTTGAAGAGTGCAGCAGCGTCGACGATGGTCCCGTTCACGGTGTACCGGACGATCTGACCGGTTCCTCGTCGACGAGAAAGTGTCAGGACTCTTACAACGATCACGAACGGAAGCACCGGTTAAGAACCAGCTGCAATTCCGACGAGCTTCGGGACGTCGAGTGCCACCTCGAGACGAAGGAACTGTGGGACAAATTTAACGACCTCGGCACCGAGATGATCATCACGAAGACAGGAAGGTGAGTGGCGTGTCGTATCGGTTAGCAAAGTGGCGTATCGGTCGGTTTCCGCGACCGATAGCCACCGATAAGTCGGCTCGCGTGGCATGGCGTGCGCAGGTGCAAACGGAAGATGGCCGAACCGCCAGAAACAGAGAGGGTTACGTATTTGTCCGGTGGTCGCGAAACGAACAGGATTTCCAGGGAATCGCGGAACAGATCGTACGAAACTCGAGGAAATAATCATCGGTGTTAAAAGAAGGGGATGGAATACGAGGGACGATCGAGGAGAGGTGGTCCCACGGTAAATTGCTTTCCGTTCGTTCGAGTTACGGCTTCGATAATTGCCTCGATTTGCCAAGTGTAAACGAATTGGAAGGCGCGGCGAACGAAAAACGCGTTCGCCCGCTAACGGGAAAAGGGAATTCTTTTTTCGGCCGTAATTACCCGCCGTTACGCCGCTACGATTACCGTGGCGCTCGTTAATTATCGCTGCTCGAACACGCGGCTCGCAGTTGGGGTAGACATCGGCTACAAGCTAACCAGTCAAATATTTGAAAATATATCAATGCGCGTTTACACTTTGACAATTGTAAAAATTCGATTATGCTTCCAAAAAGTAAAAATGTCACCTTCGACCCCCGTTTGGCTTACGGTAAAAAGCTTCTCCGCCGCTTTTACCGTCTGTCACTGGCAAATTGCGACGAGTCGTACAGAAATGGAAAGGGGAAATAAAAAAAAAAAAAAAAAAAACAGACACACACGCTTCGAGCCCGACGTACTCGAACTAATGGATTTCATTGATTGGCGTTTTACGAGATATTTAAGGGAGCTTTTGGTGTAATTTATCGCGGTAATTTGTGCCTCTGTGTGGCTACGGAACACACGGGCGCTCGTGTGCACCTTCATTTTTATAGGTATGCTAATAAAGTCGAGGCCGCAGCTGCGCGAGCTCTAAGGATGCGTGACCATGTCGAAATTACGATGATATTTGGACGCAAGGGAGCCTCGTCTAACGCTGTCCCCGGTTCAATTTCCTGTTCTCTGCCCTCGAACCGTGATCGATCGAATCCGCGCGTAATCGCGTTCCTTCGTCCACGATATCTATCCGGGAAAAAATCCGTCTTAACGTTCAACCTTGAATTACTTTTGGTAATTAGGATTATTCGAAATCGAAGAAACATTGGCGATCAAAGCGATCTATAACGAATAGAAATTCGTCGAGAGTCGGAAGGGTTGGAAAGAAAAAAAAAGAGAAAAATTTCTAAATAATTTCGGGGCGTGTCGCTGCGGCTGACGTTCTTCCCGAGCACGATCGATATATCAAGAAACGTGGCGATGCACGAATAGCGTCGTTAGCACGAGAAACTTGGCACGAAATCCCAGCTGAACGAAAACGTCAGTCTCTCGAGTGACAATACGAATTCGGACCAATCAGGTGGAATTGTCTGGCCCTACGGGGTGCCAGCACCATATACTCCTCTGATTCTTCCTCCACGACTAGGCTCACGGGCTCTTTTTTCCCACGTTGGCACTCGCCACTTTTTACTCCCTCTCTCTCTACCTCTCTCCTCTTTCCCTCTTTCTTCCTTTCTTCGAGTTGCCTACTCCCGACGGCCCCGATTTCAATATCGTGAACAAAGCCAATTTCGTGCGTGCAAAGTCGAACGACGTCATTGCCATGGAAAAGGAAGAAAGGAAGAAAGAAAGAAAGAAAGAAAGAAAGAAAGCGTACAAACACGAAGGAACGAACCGTTGGTAACGCGTTCTCCGAGACTTTTAAGGAAACACTCGGTTGCCCGTTCTTGATCTAAAGAGCGAGTCGCGAGAGGAGAGCCGGTCTTTCACTTCGAAACGTGTAATCAACGAGTTTTCGTCGAACCTCGATCCACCTGACCTATACGGTTTCTTTCTCATTCGACGTCGATCCCTCGGTCCGTGTCACCGCGTCAGCATCGAACGGGAATTCGCCTAGCGAAGAGCGTCGTTTCCGCTGGGTACGGTTCCGGCTAGTTGGAGGGCAAGTCGTACGGGCTCAGTTCGCGAGGTACGTGTATATTTTTCAAAGTTTAAGTAGGCGATCGTGGACTGGGAAGCAACGGGGCAGAATAGAAGGTGTGGACGAGCAGGTCAGCGGAGAGCGAGACAGGATACCGGCAGACAGAGGGTACTCGTCACGCGAACCCTTCATCAAGGTGCCAGCAACCTACATTATACACTCACGCGTGCCTCGCTCGCCAGGCTGAACGTGCACGTTACGCGAGAACGTACACGGATCGCGAAACACGACAGAACGCCGCGCCGGGGAACGGAAAGACGACGAATAGGGAAAAGCGGAGAAACTCGAGAATTCGAAAAATCGAGACTCGGCTAACAATTCGATTGACTAGCGAGAAAGGATCGCCTCCGATATAGACATACGGTATCTGATCGAATTCCTGTTGGGTTGGTAGAGTACCGCCTTTAAAATTGGACCAAATGACTTCAGGTTTCTCGAGAAGCTATACAAATTAATCTTTTTTTTTTCACGATTTCAGCAAACTGCAATTTTTTAAAACGAGAAACCTCGAGTGATTCGGCCCAATTTTAAACGAGGTACTCTGTTTCAAACGGTGCGCGAATACTTTTGCGGTTCGCTGTAGGTAAAAGGTCGCGTAATCGTCGAATCGTTTAAGCGACGTTTACATTAGGGAAATTTTACTCGACGGAACGAGACGTTTGTGTAAACAGGATTTTAATCGAGTAGCTGTTGGTATGAATTGTATGGGAAACGCGTTGTTTTATATAACTAATCCTGGAAACGTTTCGAAGCTGGCTATTTTACGACGAAGAAAAGTGCCACGGGCATATAATTATAACAGGAACAACACCTGGCGCGGAGCGTTGCGAAGTCGTTAGCTCGACAAACATTTAAGTAACTCGGATGGCCCTTCGGATCGCTATAATATCCACTGCTTCCGTAATCCATTTGTAGCAGCCCTTCCTGCCGCTTCTGTCTGTCCTCGGGCCTGATGGCTTCACGGACTCCCTCTAACTCCCGAAACGCACCCACACGATGTTTCCTTTCTACTGCGGACAAACAGATGTACATATATACGTTGCTGTGTACGCGTAGCCGTGCTTCCAGCTCGTCGGGGTGCTTTGGGGTCGAGGTGTTCCTGCGATTATGGGCTCGTTAGCCACGGCCCATGGAGGGCTTGTTTGTTTCTGCCTAATTTGACAGGGAAATACAGTAGAACGACGTCGAGTACCAAAAACAAGCACGGTGAACGAATGGTAGATTGGAAAACGATTTTTCTCCGCGTTTGATCGCGTTTCGTTGATTAATTGACATTTTGAAAGAAACCAGTCGACGATAGATTAGTTCGTAATGATTCTCGATAGAGACAAGGATACGGAACGGTTAGGAGGATAACGGGAATTAGGGACGATAAAGGATCGAGGGAGTACTCGATTGACTTACTATCGATACTTAATAGTCGTTCGAATGTATTTGCCCAATGGTGTTCGATGTAGGGGACGACGACCCTTCAGGACGGGTAATTTCTTCGATGATTTATCGGTCGTCACGATCGGTGCTTACCAGAAATCCGAGCGATCTTGTAACGTGCTTTTTTTTTCGTGAAAATTTCTGATAACAAACAGAGCTCGAGCATCGATGAAGGGTTAAACGTGTTTCCTCGTGCATCGTTGTTGAATCGCGGAGAAATCGAAAGCTCGTTGGTCCGTGAATCGTATCTTGCGGTCGATGACTTTAAAACGATTGCGGGCTTTGCGGTCTCGGCTCCGGCCGTCATTCAATGAACGCGATCTCACGATTTGTTGCATTCGTGGCTTTCAACGTGATCGTTGTTAACCAAGCTGGATCGTAAGCTCTTGGCGTCGTCGTCGGTGGCCGTATAATTATCTCGTGGTTCTTCTCTTGTAACTTTCAGCGTGTCGCGAACGCTGTGTTTATCTCTGTTCCCCGGCGTTTCGAAGAGGGGAAAAAGGCGAACGAGGTCGAGATTCACGTTAGAAAGGAACGGTTCCGGAGATTCTCCAGCTCAACATTACGAGAATCCCGCAAATTTGACTGGATAAAAAGATTTGATAAGCGGGGCTGTTGCACGAGAACATGGCCGGTAGACAGATAATGATCGCGTAGGTGATCGCGTTGATCACACGGCAAGTAGATGGTGATAAGTTGACCAAATCCAACGCGTGCATTCCACGTGCTACCACGTTTTGTGCTCTAACACATCCTTTTCCGATAGTATTGCAACACATTCTGAATATTCTAGCCGCCTCCTCGTTCGCCGCGGAGTCCGTCTGAGTTTCCTTGTTTTCTGTATTCGTACCTTTATCTTGTCTTCCTTTTACCCTCTCGCTCTCCTTTTCTTCCTGCTCCGGTTTATTAGACAAAACCCTCATTTTTCGAAACATTTGCTCCGTTTTTCCAAACGATAACACCGTTTTTACACTCTCCGTATGACGACTCGGTGTTCTCTCGCTCTGTGTTCTTTCACTCTGTGTTCTCTCGCTTGGTGTTCTCCCGATCTGTGTTCTCTCGCTTGGTGTTCTCCCGCTCTGTGTTCTCTCGCTTGGTGTTTTCTCGCGCTGTGTTCTCTCGCTTGGTGTTTTCTCGCGCTGTGTTCTCTCGCTTGGTGTTCTCTCGCTCTGTGTTCTCTCGCTTGGTGTTTTCTCGCGCTGTGTTCTTTCGCTTGGTGTTCTCTCGCCCTGTGTTCTCTCGCTCTGTGTTTTCTCGATTAGTGTTCTCTCGCTTATCAGTTTCTCGATCAGTGTTCTCTCGCTTGTCATTTTCTCGCTCGGCGATCGCGTTGACTCCGGGGACAGGTATTCGGTACCAGACGGACAAGTCGTCGTTACCTTTTGAGTATCAGGTCCTCCGTTGGTGTACCGACGAGATTTATCGAATAAAGCAAGCAAATCGTCCTCGCAAATTCTCATCCGGATGCAGGGAGGTAGCTCGTCGAGAAGCGATAGTACGTTTTGAAGGCAAGTTTTCCGACCGGTTCGGTTTCGAGGATTGCACGGTCCTGGGCATTGGTTCCGTCGCGACAAACTCATATCTTTGTCCGCCATGTACAAACGACGATGAATTTATAAAATGAATCTTATTAAAAGTATAATTTTTCTCCTTCTTCTTGGTGGTTTCGCGAAGCCTTAGTAGAATGCCTTGGTGTTCTCGGACGCATTGACGTCAACGAGAAGGCGCATCTGTGCGGCGCGTGCGCCTCGACGCCGAAGGTGTTGAAAAGTTGACTGCATATAACGAGGTTCAAGGGTGACTCGCTCGTAACGAAGCTTGAAAGGCCTGCGGGCGCTCCTTTCAATCAAGCCTGGCTAGTTAGACGCGCCTTTTGCCTCGGATTCGAACTCGACGACTCCGTGGATCCGACGAAAACCCACTCGTTCCAAGAATCTTTCGAACCTCCACGACTATTTCGCTCGCATTTCCGTTTCGTTCTTTTCGCCAGATGCGTTTAAACCGGTACGTCAATTTCGCGACTCGTTCATCGTTTCACTATTGATTTGTCCTTTCGAGGTTAAACGTCAAATTTTCCATCGGTCTGATAAAAATAAAAACGAGGACAACTTCGTACTTCTCGTCGCTTCGAAAAAGCAACGATCGTCTCGCGTACAAGATCGTATCGTTTAAAAAGAGAAAGAAAGAAATAACAGAGGGAGATAAAGACGACGTAAACTACGCTGGTCCGCGTACAGTCAACTCTAGAATTCTTATTAACATAAAACGATTTTTGTTTCAAGACGGATGTTCCCCACCTGCCGGGTGTCGTTCAGCGGATTGAAATCGGATGGCAGGTACGCGGTGTTGATGGACATCGTGCCGGTGGACAACAAACGATACCGATACGCGTATCATCGGAGCTGTTGGCTGGTCGCTGGCAAAGCGGATCCTCCGGCACCAGCCAGGCTCTACGTTCACCCGGATTCCCCGTTCACCGGGGATCAGCTTCGAAAGCAGGTGGTCTCGTTCGAGAAGGTCAAGCTGACGAACAACGACATGGACAAACACGGTCAGGTAAGAAATCTGCTGGTTAATCGCTCCCTCGTTCGTGTGCACCCTCGTAAAGTGGAACAGAAAAAGGTCAAATATCGATCACGGGGACAAGAACATGCTCGTTTTTGTTTCGACGCGTTCTTTAAAGGAGTATATTCGATTATTAACATACTCGGAATCGTTTCGTTAAATCGCTGGAAAGTCGGATAATGCGCGATGGAAGGAGGGAATTCGAAGGACGTGGAAGGAAAGCAGGATAGACGTTTAGCGAGAAACGATATATTCGCCTGGTTATTTATCGGTAAATTCACAGATTGCCGGGTCTGGTTGTGTGGAGGTGTCATTTGGCCGGAAGGCGCGTAAGTTTGTCGAATATAAGGCGGTCGATTTAACGAACGACCGGTGCCAACGACGTGGACAATGCTCACGGATTACAGTGTCGTTTTTCACCGGCCTGTATCGCGCAGTTTCGCTCTCCTTCGAGGCATCGAAGACGTCGTTGACGACGAGATTTCGGACGTTCGCGCGCACCGAAAATGGCCTCGTAAAACGGATACGCGACGTTACCGCGGTACGTAGGCGTGGTTATCATCAACATTGCTCGTTAATCGTGGGCGTCGAAGCTGCCAGCCCGTGAAACGTAATATTCCATCGTCGTGTCGAGCCGATCGATGACGAACCAATCTTTCCGCGCGCGTGCTAAACCTTTCCCTTCCCTCTTTTCGCCCTCCTTTTCTTTCTTTTTTCATCTCCTGACCACTTAATTACGAGCGAGCGTGAATTTTGTATTCCTTAGCCATCTTCCTTGCGTACATTGTATAAAGGATGAAAATAAACGAATTGAAGTAGCAGGCTTGGACGGAAGAAAAATTGTTCGCCACGGATCTTTGGAATTCTCCGAGAAAACTCTGAACCACGGTTTAAATAGAATCGAGTCCGTTTCTTTCTCGCACGTTGAAATATCGTAGCCGTAAGAGGTTAACACCGTAAAAAGTGTAACTGTATGGGGGAAAAGAGAGTAACGGGGTAAAAGAGCGTATAGAGAGGTAGAAAGGTAGAGAAAGGAGGCGAACGAGGGTCGCGCGAACCGTCCGGTCCGCTCCGCGGACTGGCCATAATGTTAGGAGCATTATAGGCGGTTGCTGGTGGTGTCGTAGGTGGTGCGTATAGTAGGCACGACGGCGTGCCTATAAGCTAATAAATTGAATGGATGTTTGCCTGCAGCTTTTGTCATGATGATCACGAGTAGCCCACGCCTGGCCCGTTGAGCACCTTTTGAATCTCTCTCCACCCAGCCTGTTTCCCTCTCTCGCCTACCTTCTCTCACGGCTCCTCTTTTCTGCTTACGTTACCCTCCTTCACCTTATCTCGGCTGGTACCACGGTATTACGATACGGACGATTACAAGGTTCGGAAAGCTGCTTCGACTACCGCTCGGAACGATCGTGTGTTCGAAATACCCATCGGAGGACCGATTTCCTTCGACCGAATCGTTCGTTAGGTCAACCGTTTAAAACGCGATCGCTGGAATTCTGAATTGTTCGTTTCACCGTGGCATTCGTAGAAACGCGTTTGCGGAATGAAAGATTGCCGTGGAAAAGATAGGCGCACGTAGGTGAGGATACACGGATGAAGCGCGGCCGAGAGGTTCGAAAGAATGGAAGGAAAGAAAGAGGTAAGCAGTCGAGCTAACCATGGAGGAACACGCACACCGGTTAAAAGCAGTCGCGGTGAGAGGAGTAGTGCCGGGAGAGACCGGGAGAGACCGGGAGAGCCACGCAACGCCAGTCAACTCAACTCGACGACTCAAGTGGTAGGGAACATTCCTTCGCTACGGCCACTATTTCATCGTTTCGTATGACGCGATATTATAAGACCCCCGCCTGTGTGCTGGCTACTACACGGTGGTCCAAAAGCAACCGTCCACCTGCGAGCATCGCGAGGAATCCTCTTCACCTCCGCGAGTTAGCTGCGGGGATGCGCGGTATCTCCGCGCTCTCGCTGGATCCACCGATATTTCTCTCTCGTTTAAATCTAAATTACCCCTGGAACACGCTGACGTTCTTCATCTCGGACAATTTCGATGCAACGCGAACTTGGATCGCGAGAGAAGGCGACTTTAATTCATCTTTCTTCCCTTCTTCCTCTTTTTTTTCTCGGTCCATCCTCGTGTCGAAAAAGGGAATAAAAAATCTAACGTCTCTCATTATTTTTCTTTTCCACCTCTTCGCGACACTTCGAACGGGTTAACGAGGAAAAATATTGAACGATACTGTACGAGTACGGGAGGAGGGAATGCTGGAATCAATGGATATTAATAATTTCTTAACGCGGCGCACTTGTAGCGCCTGAGATGCCAGGAAGCTTTAGTCAGCCATAACATCGAGATTAAACGCGATTTATGATACATCCGAAAGGGAGACGGCGAATACTCGATCGGGATTTACGGTGTAATTGAATAAACACGGGCGCAGAGAGGAAGGCTCGATTCGACGAAAGTATAATCACTCCCTTGTTATTGCTTTATCGAAAATAATTTCATTAAATAAATTTCAACGAATATATTTTTAAAAGTAATTTTGTTATTATTCCACGCTATGAGTAAGCTACGAATCGATTGCATAAGCTTGTCAAACAAATTACACGGCAGTTCAGAGATATTCAAAAAAACACGAATTAAATCAGAGTATAGATTATCTTGTCTAATCGTTAAGCAAATTGAAACACGACGATAACTAATTAGTAGACCGCTACCTACGGTACCAGTAATTCGACGTTATAAATCAAAAGGTTAACGCGTTTCGAACGAAGACTCATGCGTGACGAGGCTATTAAATATTATTTAAATAATAATGTTTATTCAAAGAAAATAACACGGTGGATTTTACAGGCAGTTAACGGATAATAAAGTATCGCCGATATATCTTGCTTTGCAGAAAGAAATAGTCAACATTCGAAATAACATTCTAACACGTTTCAAAACACGGATGGCAAACGCGTTAAAGCACGAGCCGTAGCGTTCGATAAAAGGTAGACTTTTAATGTCGGAAAACAAAGAAAGAAAAGAAACACAGTTGTCTGAATAAACGAATAGACCTTTTGAATCTGGAATGAAGCTAGCTGGAAAATGATGGTTCTCACGATCTCGCGAGGAATCTCCTTTTGCCTGACACGCCAAGTATTAGGTTTCCTGTAGAAATACCTGAGCGAGTCGCGACCGAGCAAGGGTTGATGAATTAAACGAAAATTTATGCAGATGCGCTGTTTCATCCGCGTGCATTACACTTACGAGCCTTCGTATACGTGGTGTTAATTTCGGAAATTTTTAAATATCCAAGGGACTGTCAACGTGACCGATGCGACGGACGAGAAAGGCTACTGTTTCGATTAAAAAAGAAAGTTCGAAACCGCTGTCGAGGATGATAGACCGAGAAGCTCGACGCGACGGTTTCGGGATAAATTAGGGTAAGATGATATAGGAGTACCTTAACCCTTTGCCATGTAATATCGAGTCACACTCGTGACGCAACTTACAATAGAAACGTGTGAAATTTTGCTAATACTTTTAGTACGGTTGAATTTTGGGTTGAATTCTAATTATAATTTACCCGATATTTCAATTTTCTTTATTTATTTTTATATTCAAGCAATGAACGTTAGCTTCGACTGACGCAACTATAAAAAAAAATCATAGGAGCAGGGGTTAAGCTTTAAAATATTGTAAAAAAGAAGTAAAAAAGTAACGGTTGAAGAGGATACGGTGTATATCGTGTAACGCGCGTTTACGAGTGGATCACTGGGTGTATGCGTGGCCGGTGGGTGCACGGGTGTGTGAGTACAGTGGCATCCACACGTAGCAACCGAACGGAGTAGAGCAAATTGGAGTTCTGACAGGTTGCAGTGGGGTGTCCCACCATCCAACGGCGCAGAGAAAACGGATAGGGGCACCCCGGGATCCCAGACACCTATAATCGTACGGGCATAAAGTTGCCCGCTTGGAAAGCTACGGTCCGCTCTCCGTTCCACGGGACCCCGCGTACTCGTTATCCAGACTCGGATTAAATTCGTCACTTTCGCCTCTTCCCGCTACATTACGCGCCGATGCATCGTACAGAAATCCTAATCTTTTACTAGTTTCAAAATTTGTCCTTGCATCGTCGTGCCAGAAGGCGAATGAAATATTTATAAGGCTCGTTGCGTAATCGCGACACACCGTCTCTTTCGACCAACGCGGATAGAGACGATTTAGAAAATTCCACGCCTCGATGATATTCGAGGAAAGAATCCAATGAGCTACGATTTATAGGCATTTTTTTCAATTTCGATTTCGATTTCATCGGTGCTGCTGTTCTGCTTGGTACGATAGAAAAAAAAAAATGAAAATGTAAGCTGGAATTGTCAGAAAGCTTACGGTAGAGCGGCCATGCATGGCACGGAGTGTTTTATATATTCAGTCTATAATTTTACTTGGATACTACCTCGGAATATTAGACGTAGCGAGGACTAAAACGAAAACGTTATATTCCTCTCTGCCCGGACGTTGATCGGCTTTCGTTGAAGAGCCCCTTCGAGTGGCTATAAAATCGCGAAAAACAAGGGGAACGATATAATAATTCGTCGCGTATGAAGATCCATAACGGTAACGATAAATACCCGGGGTAAAGAAGCGTTACGAAAGAGGAGGAAACGCTTGGTGGCCAGCAATGTATCGGGATATTAATTTCATGGTATAATCTCGCGTTATAAAAATAAATTACGAGCGAGAAACGAGCGGTGGAGCGGCGTAGCCGGATTAAGTAACAAAAGGGTTCTGAGGACATTTCCATCCGGGGAACGAGATTCAGGCCGTGGACGAAGAAGGAAGGTCTGTTCCCTCGGGTTCCTACGTTCGATCGAGAACTATCGGTCGAAGCGAGTCCACGAAAGAAGAAAAACGACTATAAATCCTGCGTGTAATACTGCTATCAACGTGTATTACATGGACGCCGCGTTGTTTGATAAATCGCCAGATGCAAATTGCCAACGTCCGACGATGAGACTGGATTGGACTTCGATTTCTCCTCTCTACACGCTGTACATACACGATATTACAGCGCGCGATAGAGAGGGATTGTCACGAAAATTAAAATTCGAAAACGAGGCTAATTTCAGAGTACTCTACTTCTTGCAATTACCATTTATATATGACGTTCTCGATAACAAAGATAGCGTGATCGTAACAATAACGAGAATGAATTTTCGTAAGAGATAGGTAGAGTTGTAAGTTGGCTTAATAAAGTTGAATATGATCGAGTCACGCTCGGTGGAAGACACGCGTACCCTACCGGTTGCCCGATGACCAGGCTCGTTTACGAAAAATTGAGACGTTTAGTTAATTATCGAATAACGCGATAACGACGAGTCTCGCTTCACGCGATTGGGGACAGGTTGTACGCGTAATTTTCTCTTTTTTCCCCCTCTTGTTTTTTCTTTTATATTTCTCCTTTTTTTTCTTTTTTTTTTTTTATTTTTTCGTCGTCGTACAACGGCACGCCAGTATATTCGTGTCGGGGAATGTCTTCCAGCGTGTTAACGCGCGCGATGCCAGCCGCAGATATCGGAGATATATTTTCAGCGATAATCTTGTCGCTAATAAAAATCCCATTTAATAACGCGTTCCAAGGATGCACGCTGCCGTAGGTCTCCTAACGATCCTTCGGGTTAATAACGATAACGAATTTTCAACAAGTAGCAAGAAATAAACATTCGTCTTTTTTATCGTTCGCGTTAATAACCGGGTAGCCAGGTATTCGTTTCCACGTTAACGTTAAGGAATTTATTAGGCTCCTGTCGAAATATATTAAAATTCCCTCGTCGAGCATTCGTTCGCGAAGACAAAGACAGTTTTACAACTATTTTCCGGTGTAATTCGGAGCCGGGTGAACAACATTCGGGCGATCCTACGTAGGCTTGCTCGTTTCGCAGAGTGGTTCGCGGGTAACGAAATAAGTTATCTGATTGGATACGTTCACGACAGGTTTATCGGGTGGACATCGCGATCGCGAGCGTGTCTGTAGGTGTGAAACTCCGTTTTCCGAGCTTCGAGGCAAACCCAACTTTCCATATATGTACGTCGCATAATATGCAGCGTCGTTTGATGCATCTGACGTACAAAGGACTAAACTGTCCAACTTTTGTGATAGTCTGATTTTTTTTCTAGACATCGGTCAAACTTGAACCGCTATCCAGACTGACAGGCGGAAGTAAATGAAATTTCGTACCGTATGCAAAAGTAATCTAAATGGAGGGAACGTGAAACGATGGTTGCAATTTCAATTCCCCGACTCGCAAATGTATCGATTAGACGCGTTCGCGTCCACGTAATCGCAAAGTTCGTGCTAGAAATAGTTGACGCACCGGGACACTTTACCTGGAATATTTGCGGCAACTTCGCGTTAAAGTTGCGATTCTGACAACCGAGAGATTGAAGTGTTCGTAAGAGCGTGAGACGCGATATGCGAGAAATTTGTTTCATCGTAGCACATTGTTTCAGACAGGAAATCGATACGCGACTTCTGTTCCGGTCCCATCGATTATAGCATCGGTCTACTCAACGCGACGTTCCAGCTTGCTACATTTTATCTTTCTTTATTTATATATAAAGCGCAAAGACGACCGTCCGTGTTACTTTTCAACTTGAGAACTACTAGGGTTAGAGATACACTCTATAGTCGTTGGAAATGTTTCCACGAGACCGTTTTGTTTGCGCGTCTCTGTGATCGGAGTCAAAAGTTAGAGAGGTTTAAATTTTTCTATAGAAAGTCTATGAGTCGCACATTTTAGCTGCGCGCGCATTCCCTGAACGATACGTAATATGTCGGCACGGGGCGCCGGGGCTAAAATCTCCCTTAGATATCCTCTTAATTAGGGGTGTACAGAAGTTCTCATAATTTTTAGAACAATTTTCTTTGTTATTATTTTATAGGCAATAAAATGTTTTGTAAGAAATTTGCACAACTGCACGAATAAAGAAAAGTTAGGTTAGATTGACGCGATAACTGACCATAAGGCCCATTAAGGTTTGTTAGATATTTAAGAAATATGAAAAAGTTAGAGAAAAAACATTTTGTGATAATTGGTCAGAAATAATGTAAGTAGATCACTAACAATTGAAAGACTACAATCTGTTTGAACTGTCTCGTTCATCTTTTATATTATACCGGCGTTTCATACCCACCATGTTGCGCATTTGCACATATTATGTATGTACGCATGAAAAAATTAAAATTTAATGAGATTACCAACTGTAACGAACGAATGATTTAAGGAATACTTTTTAAATCGTTTGAGAAAATAGAATCCGCATATTTTTGTAATACGTCATTCAGAATATGTGACATAACCATAACCTCACAATAGTATTACTACGCATTTCGTTGAACATTTACATTATTAAAAAGTATTAATAAAATATTATCAAAATATTAAATAACTCACCGTCAGAAGATCGTGAAATGCAGAGTAGCAGGTTCGTCAATGTTTATAACTCACGATAAACGATAAAACAGGATAGGACGCGCACTAATACACACTGCCTTTCCCCGCCACGAGCAGTTGTGTTTCGTCGAACGGACAGTGGCTAGTTAGAAATAATACACTAGTCGCGGAAACTTTTAAATTATACGCTTCGCAGCGATGTTAACACTTTTACGATAAATTCGATCAATTAATAAATTCACGCGTCGCTCGAAAACGGTAGACACAGTATTCGACGCGTTAACCTGTTGCGAGACGAACGAGTACGATGCTTTCGAGCTTTTCTAATCGAGACTCAATACGTCATCAATCGATCTCTCGCTGTGAGCTGGTTCGCTTTTATTTTCAGATCGTGTTAAACTCGATGCACAGATATCAGCCTAGAATACACTTGGTACGTTGTCGGCACACTGACGACAATAATCTTCACATCACCGACCTTCAGAAGGAAGAACACAAAACCTTTATATTTCCCGAGGCTATCTTCACGGCGGTCACTGCATATCAAAATCAACTGGTGAGTATATGGCTCTATCAAGGTGAAAGAGAGATTTAAAACGTTTCGCAGCTAACGAAGAGTGTACCCGATTGTTTTGCAGATAACCAAACTGAAGATCGACAGCAATCCGTTCGCCAAAGGTTTCCGCGATTCGTCGAGGCTGACCGATTTCGATAGGTAGGTAAAATATTCGTTTGACTGTGTATTTCGAAGCTGGAGAACGATAAGCGATTCTTCGGAACGGCGCGGCGGCGTGGCACGGCGTGGCAGCTCGAGCAGAGCGGCGGGGCCTCGATCATTACGCGCCATTATAACGTCGGCACCTTAATCATAGCGCGGGCCGAATTATCGCACGATCTTTTAGATCTCGTTAAAAGTGGAAATTTATACAACGCTAAATGTTGAAGGAAAGAATGAGAGAGAAAGCGAGACTCTCGATCTCGAATAAGCCTGCTCGCACGAACGCTCGATTCCAAAGAGACTTATCCACGATCGTCTATCTACATGAATGACGATGCACCTGCTCTCGCGTCCTTTTCCTCCGCGTTTACGAGCAGGGCGGATACACGCGTGACAGAAAAGAAGTTCCTTTCTTTTTTCTTTTTTTTTCACCAGCTCTATACGCGCCCCATCAAAGGATTATCGTTTACGACTAATGCTTCGATAACTTGATTAATCTTGGCAGATGGACGCGAACAACATCTTTCGTTATCGAACACTATACAGAATGTTTCCCCAGTCTGACAACTCGTTTTACTTCCAGAAAGTAGGTGTTGATTCTCGACAACTCGAACCGGAAACGAACGAAAGTATAACTTAGATATTTCCGAATCGTGCTCTGTACGTTTTTCGAAATCGAAAAATCCGCGATACTTTTCCGGAGCGTTTTTGTGTTTGAAACGGTACGCGTGCCAAAGGTTCGATCGAATGCTTCTTCGGTGACGATTATCCGGTCGTTTGACGTTCGATTAACGAGTAGAAACGGTGGCTACTTGGCTGCAAATACGCCCACTATATCGTTAACGTCGCACCCAGTCGATATCCGGATCGCGCTTGAAGGTTTTATGCAAATGCTGGCCAGGACGCGTATAGAGAGGAGGATGTGCGTGGCCGTGTGCGTTGCCCGGAGAATCGATAACGGCTACCCAATAAAGTCGTCTTCCTCTGTTGCTTTTGCCTCGCGAAAACGATATCGAGCTGCAAACGTGTTCCTTTAGCTGGCCGTACACGCGTGTATAAGGCTATGTATTTATTTATTTTTTCGACTCGAGTCGAGTGCGGCGATCGTGGTGCGGGCTCCGAAACACCTGCTTTCGGGGATCGTGCAACCGATGCGATTAAATAATTTGTCCGCTCGTAATGGAGCAATAAGTAAAAGATTTTAGTGCCGACGGGAACTGTACCGATCTAATTAACTCCCTTCCGTCCACGCTTAACCGTGTTTATAATTTCAAATTAGATCGATTGCAGGAGAGTCGAGCGAAAGTAGAATTAACGAACAGCAAAAGTATAAGTTCTAGTCAGATATACATCTGAAGAGGATTGTCTGGAAAGCAACGCCGGTTCGGTTGGTTCGGTTGACCGGTAATCACGTGCAAATCGGAGGCGTGTCGAGGCTCAAGCGGAAAGTCCTTCTTCCAGCTCTTAATGCGTTCGACGCGATGTTGGACGCGCTTCCGAGAAACCATGGGCGTTCCGAGCGTTTCAAAAGTTTTTCGTGAAATGTCAAATCGAGGAAAGGAGAGAAGACGAGGGCGAGTCGTCGTTTCACGAAACCATGTGAACGCGAGAGGTCGGAGAAGTTTGACGCGACCCCCGAAGTTAACGGTTCGACGATCGACCACTTTAATGACACGGCAGTTTGGAGGAGGCGATCGTTTTGAAATCACTGGCCAGGCTCTAACGCGACCCTCCTCAAATCAGCACCTGCCTAACCGAGATCACGAAAAATCTTGCATAGTCATTCCACGCGTTACAGCGGATTTATCTCGGGGGAAAAATCGGAGAAGAAAGAATCCCTCGGTTCCAGGATTTTCCATTTACTCGATTCGAAATATAATCGGTTCCAGGGAGTTATCTAGCCGTGGCATCCCGCGAGGAAATCGTTGGAAGCGTGATCCGCGCGACATTTCGCGAGCCTCTGGATCTCGGTATCGGGTCGCGATAACGTAGGGCGTGCGAGATCGAAGAGAAGGATCGATCGGTCGGAAGGAAGGCTGGACGCTGAGCGGTGCGGCGCGGTGGTAACGGCAGTCGTGTTCGGCTGCACGGATGCGGCTCTGGCGGCGTCCGGAGTTAATGAGAGAGCGGCCGTACGGGGCAATACGGCGCATGCTCCCGCCCACTTCACGCCGCCGCTGATAGATAGATGCCCCTCCGGCCCTTTTGCCCCCTTTTTCGCTCTCTCTCTCTCTTTAGCCCTTACTCTCACCCTCAACCTTGCCTTCTTCACCCTCGATCTATCCCTCGTCCCTGTACCCTTCCACCGTACTTCTCCTCGCGCCGAGAGTCGACCATCGTCGGGTCCATGCTCGCATACGTGGCCGCAAAAAGCCACGAAATCGTTGTTATAAAGATATTACGGTAACTGCGAAAATTTAAGAACCATTTATAAAAACGTGCCTTCGCCTCGGCTCTTCTCTTTCCTTATTTCGCCTCGTCTGCCGTTCTGCTTCGCCCCGCTTGACCTTGCCTCGCAGGTCCAAATTTACGGCCAGCTGCCGCGAGAAACTCGAAATTGCCTGGACATCGGCTTGCTTGCGGACGTTCGCGAAAAACGTTCGACCACGAACGGGATTGCCCGCCGAGAGGCGAGTTCTTTGTCGGCCCGTTTTCGCGGGAGTCTGAGCTCGAATCTATCGGTCCGCGTCGATAACGAGCTAGTTACGATTAGGTGTTACTCGGAAAGACTCCGTTCGGTTGGCGGATCGTCGAAAGTTGAAAGTGAAAAAAAGTCGAAGAAACGGGTGACGTGGAAGAAGCGAACTGCTAAAGGAAGAGGGGATCGAGAGGGAGGGAGGGAAGGGAAAGAGAGCGATTCCAGGTTCTCTTCTCTTCGCTGGTTCCGGAGGGCAAGGAGGGCAGGGCATTCATCTATATTAGCTTCGAGAGCGGACGGCCTGTCATTACCGCTGCCGCTCCGGCCTTCTTCCTCATCTTTTTTTTTCCTCGCAAACTCTCGGCCTTCCTCTTCTCTCTCTCCGGTTCGCGTCTCGGAGCGTCCTCGAGCGAGCAGGATACTCTCTGCCCTGGTATCCACCGGTTCGCGTCCACCGGCGCAGATCTAGCGGCATCGCAACCCTCGCCAACTCACCGACAGCTCTCTAACCGATACCCAAAGACTCCTCTTTAGCTCTGCGCTCCATTAGCCAACCGCGTTACCAAACTGCCAGATGGACGACCAAACGAACGAACGAACGAACGAACGAACGAACGAAAGAACGAACGAACGGTCAAAGATGAAAGACGATTCTGGTAGCCAAAGCTACGAAGCTAATAACCGCGCCGTTTAAAAGACGAAAAGAAAAATTTCTAGCAAAGGTGTTATAAGGGTAAAGAAAGGGGATAAAGGAAGGTGGACGAGGCAGAAGGTATATCCGACGCGTCAGGGTCATTACCGGATCATTACCTTCCATACCTACCGTGCGACGACGATGATGGGGCCGAGTTGCGAGCACCGACTCTCTTGGTCGGTACCTCGCAGCGGTAACGCTACTCGCCGTACGCGGCTTCCACGCACGATCGTTGTCCACGCACACGCGGAGAAGCCGAGGCAAATACATTGAGAGTCGGAGCGTTCTCCAAAGAGAGAAGGCTGGATCGCGCGTCGGACGGGTCGGCGGCAGCCGGGTAAATTACAGGCTCGACCGTATTTTGCGTTGTTTTGTTGTTTTTCAACGCGCCGAAAGGAAATGAGCGAGCAAACGCGTCACGCCACCCCGAACCTGCTAATTTCTATTCATATTTTATGGCTATTAATTTCTTCACTGTTACACTCGCTCTTTCTCTGCACCTTTCTCCCTTTCTTTCCTTCTTTACTCGCGCCGATCCTTCCTCCGCATCCTTCCTTTTGCTTCCACTTCTTTCGAATCTTCTTCTTACCCGTATTTCAGTACGATCGCTCGCTCGTTTCTCATTTACCCTACCTCTTTTTCTACCCTGTCCATTCTCTTCGACTTATTCTCTCTCTCACTCCTCTTCCCATCGCTCCGTTGCTTTTTCGTTCGCTTTTCCGACTCGATCTGGCAACCGCCTTCTTCCTGTGTCACGCGAAAAATTATCTTTTTTTACTTATCCCTTTGGAATTCCACCCTTTCGGCTGATCGCGGGGTCAGCCGCGCAATGTTATCTTTTTACGAAGAAGAACGCGACGCGTTTTCGTGAGACATAAAGAGAAAGAGAGCAATCGGTACGAGTCGAACGAAGCGGCGTCGCTCGATCGACTACCTTTGGCCATCAGTGGGGTGTAACCTATTATTATCTACCACTTACCTAATGCCCTGTGTCAGCCTCAGGGTAGGCGGAGAATAACAGGCTCCCCGTTCGATGGGACTCCCCTTCGCTCGCTAATATCACTAGTCTCTGCTTCATCGCATCCTACGAAAGCGTTTCTCGCCTACCGTGGAAAAATTTTTCTTTTTATCATACGTACTTCCTTTATCGATACGAATCGACTGGGGATGGAAGGGAACTATAATCGTATTTGTGTTTCGTGAGAAAGAAGGGAATTTGCGAGAAAATCGCGAACGAAGAAGGAAAAAGCGTTGCCGAAAGGTTTGAAATGTTGCCGGTGCTCGAGAGGCGTATCAACGTGCGTCGCGTCGCGGACGCTTTAATATTTTAATGGGTAACAGCGGTGGCCGGTAATTAGAACGTTTCGAGCGTAACCGCGTGATTACGCGGGAAACGCAGACTCGCCGGATCGACGAGCGATATTTATTGGTCGGTGGAAGGATTAGAGGATGGCTGGCATTAGCGGGAATAGTAATAGACGACCGCCTCGGGCCGTTCTCTGGTACTGTGGCAAACGACTGTAATTAGGGATTTTATTGTCTGTACATAAGGAAGCTTTATGAAAACGTTAAGGATTGTAATTCAAGGACAGCCAGGCTACGGGGCGTCCGTGAGTTGCAACCAGCGTTAACACTCTCGGTGCTGCGTCATTTCCGTTTTGCGTACTACACACAGGTGTAACGTCCAGTGTAACGAGCACCAGCTACGCTTCTCTTTACACTTGAAAGTTTTATAAACTTGCCGCGCTCGACTCGGTTTCTTTCCTCGACGTTAGACGCTAGGTATCGAAGCGAAATCGAAGAATGGTACTGGACGACTAATAGAGTTTGGCCGTTTGACAGCGATATTTCAAGAGAACGAGAAGAGGAATGGCCGTGGACGCGGCGTGGCGGTGTGTGGTCCGGCACGTTCGAGCGGACGGCGATTAGCCCCGGGCCCCCTCCCTAATCCCTCGCCTTTTTCAGCCGGCACTCGTTTCTTCGGCCTGTTCGCCCTTTCGCGCCTTCTTCCTTCTTTCTTCTCTCTCGCACTCGCTTTGGCACCGGAAATCGCGTAACGTCGATATACCCTGGAACCTCGAACCGATCGTTCGTTGGTGTTTTCCCGTTAACGAGGGCTGCGTGCCACGTTTCCGTGTTCGTTTCTTTGTTCTTCGCGCGGTCACGGTGGTCCAGAATTCACGTTTCCGCTCGACTCGCATAAAACCGCACTCTCGTCTAGTTCTCTCCCTGGCGTCCGTTGGTGTCGCGTTACGCGTTAAGCAGTGTAGTCGAGTGGTAACCGAGACTACGATAACACCCATTGTTCCTCTTTTTCACCCTTACCCTTTCTCTTCTTCTGGCATCCTCTTCCGTCGACGGGTTTTATTTCTTCACCTTCTGCGATCCCTCAGCCCGTCGAAAACTTTCGTCACGGAATTAGCCGTCTCCTCCTAAGAAGAAAGAACTCGAAGACGATTCCAAGGAACGGAGGATAGCGAGCGTGAAAGAGAATCTCCGGATCCAGGAACGGACGGCTGGAGGTTCGTCGGACTTTCGAGGAACCGGATGATCGATAGGTGGTATCATCCTCGAACAGAACCTCGGTAGAATTATCCGACGAGCAGCCTGGTATCAGGTTTTCTTTCAACCACTTGACGTTCCCGGAGCCTACCGAACTGCGCTCCTCCGTCGAGATCGTTTTCTCGCGTAGGTCAACGCGGGTGGGATCGTTCGGCAACAGAGAAGCTTCAAATTCCGCTAGAGAAAAAAAAAAAAACGCGTAGTTGTTTTTCGCGATCACAATGAAGTCTTAATCGTCGAGATAGTACCGGCGATAATTGCACGGTGTTTACGTAGCACTCCCGCGCCCGCGGTAATTACGAAAGTAGGAAATGACGGTGCAACGCGGCCACCACGACTTGGCAACGATACCGATCATTAATTATCGCGAATATCACGCGACGCCACCAAGAAGACGCGACGCGACGCGACGCGACTCGTTTTCATTCGCGACCGACCAATAATTCGCTCGTTAGCGTCCTGCCAATAAGCGTCTCTCGATCGTCCCAAGCGTACAATCGCTCGTAATTAACCCTAATTAAGCTCTCGCGTCTAATGCACCAAATCATCCATCACGTCAGTCCGTCGCGAATCGAGCGTCCCCGGACGTCGATGAGAAACGCGTCGTCTTAATTATGCGCCACCGTCAGCCATCTCCTCCTCCCACTCTTACATCCGTTCGACCCTCGATCTTCGTCTCTCTTTTTATCAGTGCGAAATTTCATCGAATCATTCTCCTCTTCGAGCGCGAGCTGAACGTCGATAACGTCTTCCTTCGTCTCGATCGATCTATGTTCGATTTCTCCTTCGATTGCGTTAACGACGAGTTTCGTTTCCGCCCGTTTTAGACAAGTTCCTCGTACACCTTTTCTGATGGTAAACGCTTAAGCGAACAAAGGTCACGGGACTTGCCATTACACGTGATTTTGCCCGAGCGAAACTGCATACCTGATCCTCGCCAGCTTTGCGATTAAACACAGATTAGCGCCCTTTAGCATATAGGATTCGATGTAAAACAGCCAGCTCACTGTCGTCCCTCCACCTTCCACGACCCCTCTTGTTAGCTACATACGAGGGTTACATTCCTCTAACTTGGGCGCCTTGATTTCACGATACTTACCGACAGTATTTTTCATGCTGAACAACAAAATTATATGTATGGAAAGCATAAACGGTAAATTATTTGTTTCAGAGATCCAATGGAACTGATGGAGCAACAATTGGTCAGGTGTGGCGTGGCTCCGGTTAGGTTGTACGAACATTTGGCTATGTCGTCGCCAGCCGCGGCAGCGGCAGCCGCAGCCGCAGCCGCGGCCGCGCTCGGTGCTCAGCAACAACAGCAGCAACAACACCATCAGCAGTCGCAGCAACAGCAATCGCAACAGGAGAACGGGGCGCACGCGTTGTCTCCGTGGCTAACACCGTCGACGGCACTTTTGTACGGGACCGTGGGGCAAGCGCACCCCGGAACCAGAACAGCCACTGGAACATCGTCCCCGTATCCAGCCACCGCAGCCTCAGCTCCGTTTCCTTATCCAGCCACCCTTCCGTGGCCCTGGCAGCCGCCACCCGTCGCCATGATCTCACGAAGGTCCTCGCCTCCTACGGCAACAGCTCCTTCCCTCAGGTATGCTCCCTATCCTCCACCCGCCAGTACACCTCCGCCACTTAGGACTCGTCCTTCCACCCCCAATTAGCGTTACACAGCCCCACGGCAATTCGCCTTAATTCCCCCTTAATCGTATCCTTCCCGCGTCCAGCCGTCGCTCCGCTTCGTTGCGTTCCTTCTTTTCGGACGAGTCGTGGACGCGGCGCAGCCAAAGAATTCCCTCGGGCCGAACGGGATCATCCGATCTTCTTTTTTCTTTCTCTTCTGTTGATACACCTTTCACGTAGACGTAATTTTACCCGTAATCGTTTACGCGTACTCGTATCGCGTCGTTCCTCTCTCGGACTGCGAGGAATTCGGCGAGAAAGCGTTTCGAATTCTCCTAATTCTTAGCTTTAAGGAAACGTCCCGTACTTGTTGGCTATTTGTGTCCGCGTAATGTAACCGTAGACCTTTCGTCTCGAGATTCGGGCAACCTGTAAATAAATCGAATCCAATCGAATGCGTTGCAACGCGAAGAAAATCGATGCGAATATGTAACATAGACGTTATGTAAAGGAAAGGAAAAGGGTTGACAAAGGCACGAAAGTGCGTGCGTCGAAGGAGGATGAAATAATTCGTGCATAACTGTAACATATACCATGATAGTATTGAACGCGTCTTTCCTCGAGACGAGCGACTTTGTACATAAAATCTTTTACCGGTAGCGATCAGTAGCGTTAACGTCGCCCTATTCACGATGTAGCACCGATAGAAATAAACGAGTTTTCATTAACGCGTCGCCTTCTATTCCCTTCCATTGTTCCCTTTGCGTGTTTGACCGTTGGTGTTTTTGAAACGCGTGTTTTAACGAAGACGATTCGTTTCGAGTGGTACTGGAAGGAGGTAGGTAGGTAGGTAGGTAGGTAGGTAGGAAGGTAGATCTCTTTCAGCCGGATCATCCGGTGGACTGGGTTCTCCGGCTCGATGTTTCCCGAGGCACGACGGGCTGCTGCTGGTCGAGTGGCTCGTCACGCCAGCCAGGCTTCATCGCGCCTCCAACTGCCGTGTAATTCTGTTATACCTATCTGAAATTAAATAAATTCGTTTCACGGCCTGTCAACGAGCAATTATTTTTCGACGCAGCCGCTTTAAGGCCGGTTCGTTCCATGACTAACGTCTCGCGACCCCTCGAACCAAATCATTGCCTATCTGCCGTGTCCCCTGTCGCGCACCCCTTTCTCGATCGCGAGTAATTCATTTTATTTTTTAATCGTACACGATTGAAAAAACTATGCAGAACGAAGAAAAGAAAAGTGAATTTTGAATGTTTAGGAGAACCTTTCGATACACCGCGTCGAGGAAGGTGTTGGAATCGACGCGTACAAGTAGGAAGACAAGAAGAAAGAGAAGAAGAAGGTTTCAGCGGGGCGCGAAAGCGATCGTGTGTTACGTTGTGATGGGTGGAGCGAGGTGAGAGAAACAGAGAGGCGGCTCCCGAGCTTGTAATTATGTTGATACGAATGATCTGCGGCTCGCCGCAAACCGACGAAGAGAAGAGAGGAGAAGAGAAGCGAAAAGAAGAAATAGCGGCGAAGAAAGAAGAAAGAGGAGGTGATGGTAAGAAGGAAGGAGAAGAGAGGGAGGAGACGAGGCCTCTAGCGGTGTTCACCGGCTGCTCTGTAACGTGGCCGTTTATCCCGGTTCCTTGTTCTTCCGAAGCGAAGCAACGACGCTTCCCTCGTTCCTCGACGCGTTCCGTTCGTGTAGTACCGACCATACGCGTTGCTCATCCCCACGCAACGAGTAAACGGGCTTTAGGACCGTGGCGAAACCAGTTTAAGTGGTTAAGTGTAGATGTAATTGATTTCCATTTTACGAGGCTCTCGGGAAGACGCTCCACCCGCCACTGCCATCACCACTACCACCGCCACCATCGCCGCTACCTCCACTATTCCACCACCGTTCTACCACCACCCTTCCTATCTCGCCATTCCACGCCAGCCCTTCGCGTATACAACCTTTGAACGCGCATTGATGCGCGTCAAGGAGTAGATCGTATTCGTCGAGAGGAATCGGTTTCTCACGCCTCTGGGTTCCGCTTCGAGTTCTCGACGAAACGAAACGACTCGATCGCGATTCGACCTGGCCCGTTGTCGATCGCGAGCCGTTCAGATTGTAATTGGCCCGTTGTTTGGGATGCCCTGGCCTGCCGTGGCGTGGCTTGCCTCGGTGAAACCGTGGCGTTCGACCTGGCCCGTACCACGATCCCGCCGTGATGAATTGGACGAATGAATAATGAATGAGTCACGGGTGCACGAATTCAGCCAGGCGAACAGAACCAGCCGAGCCCAAGGACCGGCTCGAGGATGTCGCGGGACGTGGAAAGGATTTTAATGAAATCCAGCGACAGATGTCCGTCACTGGTAATTCTACCTCGAACCTTCCGATCTTTAATTTACCTCTCGCCATTTCTTCCTCTTTTATGGACGATTCCGTTTGCCCGAGGTTCTTTCTTAACTCGTAAGCGGACGGTAGCTGATCGAGCGTCAGCCAACGGAGGGAACGAGGGAGGGAGGAAAATTCCATGGGGCGAGTGGATGCGAAACGACGCGTCGCGAAGCAAGAACCGGAAGAAAAAGAAAAGGGGCGGTGGTGGCGCGCGGAGAAGGAGACGGACAGAGACAGAGAAAGGGAGAGAGTCGTCGGAGAATATGTAAATTAGGAACTCTGTGTGAATGCGGAGATTTATGGCAGCCCGTACACATTTCTGGCCGCAATAAATATCAGTAAGTAGCGAGGCGCGGGACCGTCCGGATCGAGGCTGAGTCTGACGTTCTTTCCAACGCGTATTCGCCATCGCGCCACCGCGCGTACTCGTCCTTGCCGCCCTTCCTATTCTTCTTTCTCGTTAAACCCTCGACGAGACATTTTTCGAATTTCATATCGATGAATCGAAGAGAGAACACCACCGAATCTTCGTGGGTGGTTTACGAATTCCTCTTTTCTTTTTTCCTTCCCCTGACGGCAACACGCGCCGTTTCTTTGTAGCCGTTAACGCGTGGCTTATGACGTTTATTAGAGGCTTAACTTGGCATCAAAGCAGGGGAAAAACGAAACAAAATCTCGTAATCTTGCTGTAATTAATCGTTGGCGCGTAATCTTTCGATCTGCTTTCAAAGGCTTGCTCGTGAAACTTAATTTCACGCGGCACGAAAGCTACCGCCACCCTTTCCTTACTTACTAATTATAAGATCGTTCCAACGCTTTATAACAGCCCGCGTTACGCGTACTTTTTTTCGAAAAATTCGACGCGTTTCCATTTCAACCCGCGAAACATCGCTCGAGCGTCGATAGAAACGCGAAAACGTTCGATTACGAACGTGGGCGTTGAACAGATTTCACGACGTTTCGACAAGATTTTATTGCCTCAATATTACCGTGAACTTTACGATCGTTTGTTCGGTCTACTCGAGATCATCGACAGCTAGATAGAACGCGTTGTCCGTCCCGCTATAAAAGCAATCTCGCAACGCGATCAATTACAAACTGGTCGCGCATAACCCGTCGAAAGATCATCGTCGATCCAACTTGCGTCATCCAGCCACCGCGAAGCCAATAAATCTGCCTCGAATCATCGGTGGAACGAAAACTTTCCACGGTTATCAAACAGTCTATTTTCGCGCTTAAACTATAAAATTTGCGAAATTACTTTTCGAGTGAAAGCAGAGTCTGTTTGTTCGTGGCTCGCTATAAAAAGAAGAAAGAAAACGTGAAAAAGCGCGAGAAGAAGTTTTAGAGGAAAGAGCAAAAGTCAAGCGACGAAGAAGAGGATGAAGAGAGAAAAAAAAAGGAAAAGGGCGAGGAAGAAGGTTGTTTGGTTAGAAAGAGGTCGCGATGGAGTGGAGAGATCGTGAAAGAAGGCGAGAACGACGGGGACGAGGGGGCGGTTATTATTTACAGCAGTCCGTAAGGCGTGTCACAATAGCATTGCGGGTTTCCTCTTGAAAGTCCGACAATGCGAACGGGATTTATGGAAGAAACTTTCAACAAAACCGTCAATGGGCCACCCTCGCCTACGAGATGGTTTACCTAGCATGGGAATGGGCACAAATATTTTCACCATAAATTCTCCTTTTTATCCGCTTCGTCCCTTATTTACAGTCACTTTGACCTAATCCATCCCCACCATCGCCATCGAACCACCATATCTTCTCTACCTGTTACGATCTACGACCTACGACCTCGCCGATGCTTCTTGCTCTTTTCCTTTACGCATCGCGCCAACTGGAGTAGAAGAGTAGGCGTATCGACGTTTTATACAGGAGTTTACTTACTGGACGAACGATCGTCAACAATAAGAAGTGCATTAACTTGACGTGTTTATCAAGTTTCTGGGACACTTGTTCTGCATAAGTTATATATCGTCGAGGTTCAGCGACGGCATATAAAATATCGAAAGGAAGCGAAGAAGGAAGAAATTTCGCGAGCCGGTATCTTTCCACATCTTTCTCACCGCATGACGGAAGAGAAGGCGAGTAACGCAGCGTAGAGAAAATCGTCCGGTAGGAAGATATCGATCGCTACCGGTCGATCTAAATCATCGATCTAAATTGCGTTGCGCAATCTCCTGGATCCGATAAAAATTCAGCTCCGTTGCTCGGCAGCGTCTTCGATCCGACAGAGATTACCAAAGAAATCTCATAAAGAAGATCACCCTTCCGGACCGAACTGCGAAACGGATTAACCGGCTAAATACGTTCCTGTCTTGCGTTTTTCTTTTTCTGCCAACTGACTTCCGTTCTGGATCCTTCGTTAAACGTCACGTTAATTTCCCTTTTCTTTCTTCTGCTCTTTGGAAACGAATGCGTACAATAGTCTGTCTATTTGCATTTTTCGAAAACGTTCTTCACAGAACATGCATTTAGAACGTGGAGACGCGAAAGCGAACGGTGAGAGAGAGGAAGTTGGGCATTGTCGAGATCCTCGGGGATCCTCGAGGCTCGCTGGGATGGTTGGGATGGTTGGGATCGTTGGGACAACGCCCGCTGTGTCGAATGTTGACTCTTGGCTGCGGTCAGCGTGACAAAAACCACCCCTCGATTCGACACGCACCCCTGGGCGCCCCATCGACCCCCTGGGTATCCTTCGCGACCAGTTCAGGTTCGTCCGATTCCCTCTGTCGCCCGGTGCCACGATTTTTCACCCCGATCCTTCGATCGTCGTATCGAGACTCTTCTTCCGGAGTCCTCGAATTTTCCTGGGTGAAACGTCGAACGTAAGCACGAAGAGGAAACGAATCTAAACGCGACAGAGGGATGCCCGCTAATAACGAGTAAGGGTGCGAGAAACGTGACGGTCCCTAAATTGTCGAAGAACGGAGACGCCCCTGCGCGTACCCGCACGATTTCACCGTGCCGAGGGCAAACATCTTTTCATCGTCGGATAAAGCATAGGTCCTCTATTCAGTAACGAACCGTTAACTCGACGTAAATGGCCGGGACAAGTCTGTGACGGGGCGCGTCTCGTTGTTGTCGCCCGGCGAGGCAGGATCTCTATTTGAGAGTTTACATCCCGAAAATGGTCTTTTCATGGATAACTTCACGCCGTGTTACCGGCGACGAGACTACCAAGGACAATGTCTACCTTTTGCGCGACAACGGTGTTTGCGCTTCGGGGCGTGTCGACCACCGGCGAGCTATTCGCTTTTTCCGACACGCGCTTACCGTCTATCCATCGATCTTCGATAAAACCGTATCATCGGAATTTTCAGCCAATTTAAATAGAGCATGAATAACTAAACGAAAAAAAGCCATCTCCCAAGAACGTGATCTTAAAATTCTTCGCATAAATTATTTCATAATTTCCAATGGTTTCTTTTTTTACCTCTTTCGTTGGAAATAATTTGAGAAATTAAACTTCTGGCCGATAAAGAATAGGATCTCCTCCTCGCCTGGTTAACCGGAAACAAGTACGGGAAACTTAACGGAAGAACGTCAACCTGGATGTTTCGCGGCACGAGCCTTCGAAAGGATACTTGCCGAAGAAACTCGACCAGGGTAGATCTGGTCCGCGAGAGAATGATGGACGAAGAAGAGAGGAAAATGGGCGCTGGGAGCGAAAGAGGAGGGTGATGGCAGCGGCGTGGCTCGCGGTGCGGTGGCGAGAACGCGTGCAAGAAGTGTAGTAATGTCCGCCGGCGGCCAAGCGGCAGACTATTACCAGCGCATGAATATGAATGAGGACCGGACGAACGGAGGAAAAGAAAGAACGAGCCGAAGTAGAGAAAGGAAGAAAGAGACGTTGCGATCGGAGCCGCGTTTCGCCGACAGAGGGTGCTTTCGTGCGCAACCGTGAGACGGAAACAGTGGCCAGAAGGTGGTCGAGAAAGAGTAAGATCGAAAGGTGGAGGCGAGGGTGCGCGGGCGCGAGAACTCGAGGAGCAACGAGAAGAACAAGAAGGACGAAACGAGGTGGCCGAGCGAGCGTGCGAGGAACGGCATTCAATTAGTCTCCTAGTAATTAGCCGGGAAATCTTCGGCTTTGTCGGCGAGATCCGAGCGGCGCGGCGCGGCGGATCGAGGCGAGGCAAGAACCAAGCCTCTCGTGCCTCTCTGCAACCTCAGCTACTCTTCCCCGTGCAACCTTTCAATCTATTTCAATTTATATAAACGTTTGAAAAGTATAACAACGGTTGGGGGTATTTCAAGTATTCCGTAACTGCAGGATCGCGATAGGGGGTAGGTAAGCATTGGTGGTCCAGGCAGGTGACGGGTGGGCTGGTAGGTTCTCGTGTATCGCGACAAACGGAAAATAGGTAGGAACACGCACCCACTCGATCGTTCCTTCCCTCTTTTCGGGCCCGGCCCGTAATCTGCCACTGGCACTAAATCACCGCTAAGGGCTGTTAAATAGCGCAGCATTCTGTTCGTAGCTTTTTCGAGGCGTGTCCGTGACTGTGTGTGGCCCGGGCTTTTTGGATAACTCGATGTCCGGTCAGGGGGTTGTCCCTTTTACCAGTCGGTCGGTCCATCGGTCGAACATCAACCAGCCGGCTAAACTTTGTCCATGTTTCCTGTTCGAAGCGTGAAACGAGTCTCGAATCGCAGAAGGACCATGCGGAATCGTCGCTTCCACTGAAGCCGGTCGCTGTCGAAGGAGATCGCTCTCGGCGACCAAAAGTCGATTTTCGTGAATTTGAAAATTGAGAAACTTGGCGCGTTAACGACCATAACGCGTTACAGATGCGTGGTAATTTCGGCTGATTAGCGACGTTACGGGGTTGCGAAGGAAACTGGGTAGAAAGGACGTGAAAAGGGGCGGGTGGCAAATAAGCAACGCTTCGGTTCCCATGGCTTTGGATTACCGTGCCGCATGCTCTTCGAATCGAGCCGAGTTTCCCGATTTCTGTGCAACCTGATACCCATGCGAAGGGTCGTGAAATCAAGATATATCGTTCACGCAATCGCGATCGAAGTCGAACCAGAGGGGTGCCTCCCCCTCGAGCTGGCCGAAACGCGAATTCGTCGTCGCGACGCGATCCTCTGCGATTCGCGACGTCCGTCGTAACCGGTAAACCAGTTAACCTCGTCCCTCGTTTAATTCGTTCTCGCCACCCTCGGCAGCCGCGTCATCCCCGAGAGTCAGAAGCGGGGTCTAATAAATATCGTCGGACGCGGCGCGTTTCCGCCGCGATTCGAGTGTTTCGGATGGGCAGACCGGCACGTGCGTCCCGAACCCATCTCGTCCCAGATGACACCGTTTTTATTGGCAACGACGTTGGTTCGCGTTTAGGGCCAATCATGGCAATCGAGCCACCGCACAGCTCTCGAAGATATTGTGCCGCGTTAGCATCCGACGCTCGCGCGAGTTGTCTGCAAGCGGAACGCGGTGGACGATGGTGGGCTACCTTAATCCGATACGAAATACGTGACTCTGCGGTTTCGCGTCCCTTCCGCAAATTGAATCGCCAGGCCGGATATTCTGTATCGATGTTTACGATCTCGAGAGCACCGTCTTTCCTTCCTCGCAACAAGCATGCTCGTCCGACTAGCTCGATGAATTATTTAACGCGTAACCGGTGAAAAGGACGTTTGTCCCGGATTTCACGAGGACGGACGAGGAAAAGCCGAGGGGTGAACGAGGGATCGATCGAAATTTCTCCGATTCCAGCGTGGATGCGCTTCTAATCCGACCTCGTGACACGTGTCGCGGCAAAGGGCAGGGTGTCGGACGACACTTGACTCTGCTCGTTTGAAATTGCCCCCTCGGAAAACACCTCGATCGAGTCGATTAGTCGTCGCTGCTCGTAGAACCACGGCTAGCTGGGGGATACACGGATTACGAAGAACGGCACGCGGCTCTCTTCCTTCTACCTCCGCTCCGAAACAATTTCGCAGAGTGGCCGTTTTCGTCGCGTGCCGCGACGGCTAACTCCCTGGAACGCAGCTGTCGCTTGATGGTTCTATTAGAAATTTCTAAATCTCGTCGCGGCGATTCGGCGAAAATGAGAGCAAAGGAGAAAAAGAAAGAAAAGAATAGGCCGGTTGGCGTATGGAGCGATGGCGGGACGGTCGAGCGATTTCCATGGGCGCGTAATACGCGCAAAGAGGTAGGCAGGCCGTTACTCGGTAGCGTAGTAAGGCTTAGTCGGGCTTATTATTTCGGCCGTTAAGAAAATAAACAGAAGGCAGGAAAACACGCGAGGGCCGGAGCGCGCGGCCACCGACGGAAATTATAGGCGGCCGAGCCAAATGGCTTGAAAAATGCTCAACCACAAATCAAGGTGCCGCGCCGCGTCGTTTCGTTCGGCGTGGGAGCCATCTGTCGGTTCGTCGCTGTTTCCTTCTCTCTATCCCCCCAACCCTCTTATTCCACGTACACAGAGAGACACACACACACGTACACCGTTTTCTTTTCTCTTTCTTAATTTTTTCCTTATTTTCCAGGGGCTCTACTTCCGTTCGTTCGTTTAATTATTCGTTCTCTCCTTTTATCCGCCGTTCCGATTGGCGATTTTCTGAAAAATCGCCAATGTCTCTCGAACGATTTCATCGAAGCAAAATCTCGCGTGGTCTCCGCCTCCGTCGAGCGGAGTAAAAACCGCGACGGCTAAGTATAGTTCGGCTGGAAGCGTGGCCGACGTTCTCCCATTGATATTGCCTGGAATCATTCACGAGGCATAAACATCTCGTATTACGCGTGGCCGGAGCGAACAGAACGAACGGAGCGAAGCGGAGCGCTGGGCGCTGGGCCGCCCAAACAGCAGAGTCATGGTCGCGCGTATAACGAACGCGTTGCACAGTCATCCACGGTCCGCGGCAGCCCCTGTAATCGGGCTGAATCGAGGAACACCTTGCGTCACCGTACACACGCGAAATCGTTACGTGCTAATTAACGTTTCGATATGGTGCCGCGTCGATGCCCCGATGCCTCCAATCAAGCTAATTGCGTTGCAATCGTTTTGTCTCGAGGCTCTTTCCTTTCCTTTATACATTTTCTTCTCTTTTTCGTTTACCTTTCCCCATTCTCCTCTGTCTCATTCGTTCCGTTCCGTTTCAGTCGCGTTACGTTCGCGTGCACGCGAATTAACGCGTCAACCCTTCGAATTAAATTGACCAGCGTCGAATTAAATTGAAAGGAAATTGATGTAACGAGGGACGGCTTTTCGAGAGATTTACAAATATTTTCAGGTCAAGGTGCGGTACCTTTCGAAAGGCAGGTTTCTCTTTGAAGTTATAAAAATATATAGTTTGCTGTTTCCCACAGTTATAGGGGTTCGCGATTCGTCGCGCGAGGGATCGTTTTAACGTTTCTCGGTGTGCAACGTGTTAGAGAAATATCTAGCGCTGGTTTTAGGCCGGAGGGCAGAATCTCCCCTTCGTTTGGTACGCGTCTAACGGCGAGCTGCAAGCACCGAGAGATAAAAGAACGGAGACGCGCATGTACGATGACACGTACACGCCCACAGGGTCCGCAAACAACCCCGTGAAAGAGATCGTTCGCCTAGGCGGGATGACACGAGGGGGCTGCTCATCTTGCACGCGCCGACAAATTGTTTGGGCCGAGTCGGTTGGTCGTCGCACAATGGAACGGCACTTGCCAACATCCCAGCTACGCCTCCTCCCTCGTTACATTACATTACATTACGTTACATTACATTTATCTCTCATCCGTGCGCGCATTTATCCCTCGCCCACCCTTCTTCTTCCCTCGTCTCTTTCTCTGCCTACGGTGCCCCAGCGACTGGCCTTTTGTCGCTATGGTAACACCGCATCCGCCACGTGACCGCGAAACATCCCTTTCCGCCTTCTTTCTTTCCTTTACGCTTCCCTCTTCTCTTTGCTTTTTAATCGAGAAACTTAGCGAATTGCCGATCGAATGAATTACTCTTCTTTTTTTTTGTTTCACAATAATCTCACCTACGGAGCCTGTAATTAGGGCGGCATTTTGAATCGCCCCCGGCAACGCGTTGCCAAACCCTCGGCCACCTGTCTCGGAATTCGATCGCAACCGCCTTTTCCTCGATTTCGCGATTCCACCCTTCAGGATATTTAGTCGTCGAGGAAAGTCAATGGTCGCGATTCGTGGAGGGAATATTCGTGAAAAGGGCACGCCGTTTGCACGAGAGACGAAACGACAGCCTGCTGCCTCTAACGACCTCAATTATACTTCGCTTAGGGTGGTGATTCGCGAGTCGACGATTGCACGAGAACAGACACGAATTAGGCATCCCGGTCAAAGTTTCCTAGAAAGCGGAGCGAACACAGAGAGTAGCGTCGTCGTAGTCGTTAACGCGCCTTTCCAGCTCGCAAATTAACGATCATTTTCGCGGGTCACAAATTAAGTGCCACTCCGACTCCCTTCGATGTCTTCATAACGCGTGTCGCTCGAGTTTCATGCCGAATTCCAACGAGAAAAAGAAGAAGAAGAAGAATTTCTTAGCATTGATTTCTTTTTCGTTAATCTTAGAAAAAAGGGCGCTTCACGATTATTCGCGGGAAAGTTGTTGGCGGATGTCCCTGTGCTGGAGATCGCGGGGAGTACCGGCACACGCGTATCTCGAGGATCTCGGATATCGAGCGCCTTTGCCCTTTAACCCCGAGATTCCACGGACTCTCGTTACTCTAACCTCGAGAGTTTCTCCGACTGGACGCATTGATCCTCGTTGCGCCCGGTGGGCGGATCTTACCGCGGCGCGGCGAGAGATCGCTCGGGATCTTTCAGGGATTAGTTTCCCTTGTTAAATCCGTGCTCTCTCGCTCTCTCTCTCTCTCTTCAATCGATTCTCAACGATGTTGCACGCGATAAGAAAGGTGGCGGGTATCGAAGAAACGATCGTTCGTGGACGAAGAGCGATCTTTGGCTGGACGGGAAAATTGCTGGAACGCGAGGAAACGGAGGTGAGATCGAAGAAGTCAGCGAATGGACACGGAACAGGACTGGATGCAGAGGCATCGAAGGGTTCGCCACGAAACGCGGCCCCCGTTCGTTTACCAACCTCTTTAAGATCTTTATCCGAGGCGATAAAGTTACCGGTGGACACGCGTGGCCACGCTCGTGTCACGGAGGGCGTGCGACGAGCTCTTTACGACGACACGCCGTTACCAACTATTTGGATTCCGAACACTTGTAGATGGAACCGGGATAGCGTCAGGTAGACCGATAACTCGACTAATTATCGGCACGTTCGAGCCTCTTGGCCCGTTCACCGGCAACACCGAAACTCGAATTTCTCCCGCTTGTCTTGTCCGCAAGATCGTTCAATTTCTTTCACTCGACTATTATTTATTCGAACAACAACGAATTAAGAACGGAGGATGGAAGTGAAATTGCAGCGAGACGGAGGGCAAATAGGCGGTGGTAGGTACGGAGGAACGAAACTCGGACGGATGTCGAAGAAGAGAGTAGAAGGGAGGCGCGAGAGGGCAGACGGGCGGATGTGTCCGAGGTAATTGAGGCTACGGGTCATCCGGGTCGCAAGAGTCACGAGTCACGAGCGAGCGGCCGCGAACAATGCCGAGAGGCCCCGTCTTCTTCTCCTTCGTTTCTCCTCTCTTGCTTCCCCTTTCGTTTCTTCAGCCCCGGCCCGTTTTTCGATTCTTCCTTTATCCCGGTCGCGGACGTAGCATCGGGACGATTAGCAAAGTTGTGTCTATGCTGCACCGCCACTCGCCCTCCGTGCTTATTAGATCCGATTCCAGCAACAGATTAACATTGAAACGAACGTTATTTACGAGCTTGTATCCTGCTGGAGCCGCCCAGCGATGATGACCCACGATATTCCGCGAGTCCCGAGTCGATCCACCCGCTGAACGTTCCTTCGTCCCCCTTTCTCTATTCTTTCATCAATTCCTACGAAATTCTATAAGAATATCTGTGAACCGACATTGTAACAAGGTAGCTGACTATCCTATTTCCCAACAATTACTACGGTTTCGGAGGATTCCGTGGCTCGGACATGGGAACGCTGGAAATTCGCGAGGGAGAGCGTTGGGTGCGTGTCGCGAGGTCGAGGGTGAAACCGCGGAGACGTCAATCTCGTTCGACGGAGACGATGCGGATCTGGAATGAAAGGCGGACCGAGAGGGCAAGGGGCTGAGGTAGGTGGCGGAGAGGAGGGAAAAGGATAAGAGAGAGGTCTCCCACGCCACGAAGCTCGACGGGGCAATCGAAGACAAATTAACGTTGCGTGATGCGCGTTGATTCTGCTCGATAGCGGAACAACGGACACGATTACGTGCATCCGATCGGTGATGCGCAGCCGCGCGCACGTACCCCGCCGATTCTTCTCGCGTTTTATCGTCGTCGCATCGAACGCCTCGAATTCGACCTCTCGCAACAGGCTAACGAACGAAAGGGAAGGAAAAGAGGAAAGGTGGCTTCGTCGAAGACGGAGGAACAAACTGGCGCGTCCTTCCAAGTTAATTGCCGGCAGCGAGCCGAGGCGAAGCAAACCGAAGCACCTCCTACGTTTACCCGTAATTTACCTACCAACCTCTGTAGAAAACGCGTCTTCGTTGCACCGTCGCCTCGCGTTCGAGCTACAACGGTTAATTAACCTTCGCGTATATCAGCCGCGAGAGGATTTGTTCGTCTCGTATTTAGTGGAAAAGTCGTATTTTCGATTTTCGCTCGCGAACCGACGCGAGATCGAGGGATAGGACGGGAACAGAGTCGAGTGGACGCTCGTGGGCCCGTGAATTATCGGGTTCCTGTTAGTTGCGTGCCGAGGATCGCACACCTCGGGCAAACGGCTCGTCTCCTCGCGACAAGACAATTGCACCGCTTCCTGATATAGTTTGCGCCTTTCCAACTGTAACGAACGGAAATTCTCCAATTCTCTCTTACTCCTCTCCTCCCTGCTCGCTTTCTCCTCCTCGATTTCCCGTGATTCTCAATCACGAGGATATTTGCGCAATCTGGATCGTTGATCGCGCGATCGATCCAAGCGACATCCACGAAAACTCAGAAGGAACGTTCACCGCTGTGAGCGATGGCCGCTTTTAATTGAATCAAATTTTTCAGATTTACGAGCGGATAATTACGCCTCTTATCGAGACGCTTTACAACCGGGCTGGCAAATAAATTAACCTGTAAAATAAGAGATAGGACGGGGGTGCGTCGAGTTGGACGAGGGTACGGTTGAAACCGCGGGACATCGAATAATATTTCGATTCGAGGAATAACCGAGGTCTAATCCGTTATTCCCCCTGTGTACGGCGGGGCGAGTTCCCCTCGCGTTTACCAACGATACGTGACAGCTTATTTCCCAAAAGAAACGACGACCGACTCGCCCCTCCGCAACGCGACGCTCGCCGCCTACCGCTAATAAAGTTACATCCAACTTCATTTGCCTGTTACGTTGCCACTTGTTCGAATTAGACGGGAACACGAACGGGACAGCTTCCATCCCCTTCGCGACTCTTCTTTCTTATTTTCCTTGATGCTAATCAATTTTTTCCTTTACACCGATCTCTTCTTTCGCGATTTCAACGCTCCACGTTCGGATAATTTTAGCGTCTCGATTTCACGATGGTTTCCGATAGTATTTTTTATGCTAAATATAGGTGTTATAGGGCTAATTGTCGCAAATGACTAGATAAAAAAATTTACCTCGTCTCTCTGTATCTGGTCCTAGGAATCGTAGAAGATCCCTCAGAGTATCTTCCGACCGAGTTAGCGAAGAATCGTGCGAGAAAGAGGACAGGGTGGGACGGTGGATTTCGACTGTACTCCGCAGTCTACTCGTTCGCTTCATAGCCAGACTACAATAGGATCGATATCCCGCTGGGGGATAAAGCCGGTAATCCCCTGGCATCTGTAGGCCACCTGCAGTCGAGCGTTTCGTCACGGACTCGTCGCGCGTTTTCCTCCGTGTCAGCCGAATTCCACTCGATTCCAAATATTTAGACAACACTAACCGCAGACGATCCGCATTGATCGACCCGAAGGATCGTTCGACTTTGTCCGGCGAACGTTTTCGAAACTGTCAACGGTACCAGACGAAAGTCCCGCTTATATTTTTTGATCGACGACTCGTCCGTCCATTGAAAGCATTCAAAAGACGATTTCACCCCGGGAGACGTTTCGAAATCGATCGGTTTGCCTTCTCGCGTAATCCCCTTGTCGAACGTTCGGTCCATGGGTTACAATCGGGTAGAAATATTTTCACAGGCACGCGAGTCCATTGTCCAGCATCGAAACGGACTTCGTGACGTTAAAATCGTCCGATGCGCGAAAACGTGGACTGTTTAGGAGTCGAGGAGGAACGGAGAGGATCCGGCTGGAAAACGAAAAGAGAGCCGGGAGTCGTAGGCGAAACCCGAGATGCTTCGTTCCTCGGTCGACCTACCGCGCGTCGCTAATCTCGGTGTGTTCGAGCAGAATAGACCGGTGGATCGGAGAAAAATCAGCCCGTTATCGAATTTCGAACGGCGGCGAGCAGCTGGTTACGGGGGAAAATTCGCACACGAGGGCACACGTATCCCCGGCACGCTCGTTGCGAACGCATTGGCAAATTAATTCAATCAATTAATAGCCGCTTTAGCGAGGATCGGAGACTCGGATGGTAGCGGCTGCCAGCGCGGAACCACCCACGCGAAACGATGCCCTGTGGTTCGCACCTACGTGCAGCCGCGCGTACCTATGCTGCCGTGGCGTTTCGAGAGCCAATCGATACCCGGTGCCATCCTCGCCACCGCCATTTTATTTCGCGGCAAGCCCTTTTTTTTCTACCCCTACCGCGACCACCGTCGCCACCACCACCGTTCAACCGCGCCAATTTTTACGCTGCAAACGAAATCTAACGATCCGTTCGATTTTCCCTTTTCCCACCCCCTCTTTCATTCCGCCTACGCGTTCGCGCTTTGTACATATTTCCGTTTCGCGAGGAAAAGTCGAGAAGGGGAGAAGCGGAAGAGGAGACGTAGAAAGAGAACGGAGCGTGGTAGGCAGCACAATCTAAACGAGCGATCGGCATCCGATCGAGATCTGATAATCGAGTTGTTGGCACCTGTGGCAGCGGACATAATTAATGTCGGCTAGGTGCTACCGACCTGTCCCTCTCTCCCTACTCGCCTGGCTCGTTAATTCCCTACGGGACATTAGCGAGCAAATTAGGCGACAACCAGCCCTCTCTCTATCCGTCTATAGTCCGTCCAACGAAATGAATAATTGTAAACAAAACAGCTGTCCGGTGTTCACGCGATCGATGCTACCGGGTTTTACTATTGGCTGTCAAGTAAAAATCCCGTATATGTATAGGGTGGGCAAAAATTATTATTCTTCCAAAAGAAGTATGCACTTACTCGTCCGTTTCTCGCGCGTGCAACATGGCAACGCGACTACTTCCTTTTCCCTTTAAAACGCGGAATAAAGTGGCCGAGGATCAGCCAGGAAGTGGGCGTTTCGCCGTCACCTTCGAACGGGCGAACCGGGGAAAGAGGAGAGTAAGGAGAAGCAGCACCGTCCAATTCCCGTGGATGCTTTTTCATCTCGATTCTTCCCTATTGCCTTTCGTTTCGCAGGGGTAATTAGCGATTTAACGGACGCGCCAAAGTCGGTGGAGCAAGCTGTTATTAGAAGCGAAGCGTCGCGAACCAGCGGAGGCCAGGGTAAACGGGTGAATGTGAAGCGGAGGAAGAAGATAGATGAGCGAAAGGCAGGGAAAACGGTCGGTTAAAAATTTGGCCGCGATTCTCGCGTTGCGCCGGACAGGAAGGAAACTCGTCGTTCGAGAAAGAGGATGAGCGAGCCCGTTAATGTTTTGTGTATTCAAATAAAGAGCGTGGATGCGCGCGTTCGCACGCAACTGAACGAGTAGTTTCCTTGCGGTTAAAGCGAAGCCGAGCATCGGCTAATGGCTTTATAATGCCTTCGTTTCGCGTTGAAACGCCACCGGTGCTTCTATCCTTTTCACAGATCTTTCTCTCCCTCTCTGAAAAAACAAACGTTAAAAAGCTTTCCAATTTAGAGGATTACTCCTCGAGATCGTTCAAACTGTGTCCGACGCAAAGCGAGTTGATTCCCATGGCCGCTTAAGCTTCACCCGATCCTGGTTGTTGCACCCTCCTCGTTAACCGCTCGCCAATGCTCTTCTAACGCCTCTTGTACTCGGTTAACCAAAACGGATCCGCTCACCTCGGACACGAGTTCTCCTTCGTTGAAGATCGGAAGGAAAATCCTCGAAACGAGGAATGGGTGAATAGGGTGAAAAATCGAACAAAGGTGTGAAATAAGTAGGCTCGGTACAAGAGTTTATTAGGGGTTATTTACAAGGGAACAGGTTGCACAGCGATATTCTATGCGTCTTCGCAACACAAGCATCAACGATACAACGGTCTACGCTAACGCTAATTGCCGGCACGGGCGGCGATGGATCGTCGATTAAGCTATCGCGGAAATTGCGCGAAGCGTACGCGATCGGTTGTCGCGTCGCTCCACTTTTCTCACGCGTCGAGTACGGTGTCGAAACATAAATAACGATAAGTCATGATACGAAATATACAACTTATGTTACACGAACGCGAAACCGCGTGTTGCTCGAGGCTCGTGAATCTGTACGTTATGTATATATATCTATATACAGTAAAAGGTTCGTGGTACGATGCGTCGTTGGAGAAGTAGAGGCGCGGTGTATGGACCCTGTTCCGATCGAGTCCGCGGTCGGATTTCAAGTATGTACAATGGTTCGTTTTTCTTCTAATATCCGCGTCGCGTCCCACCGATCGGACAGACGGCGAGTGGTCCCGTGGTTTACGAGCTGGGACGCAGCTATTAAAAATGGTTCATCGACGACGGTTCGCGGTTCGCAAGAAGGTGGACTGTGGTGGGCCGCGACTACGACGGCGACAAGTCCTGAGCGTCCCTGCCGAGGCTGTCCGTAGGAGAGGGCGTAGCTCTCCTGGAGGGCGAGAGCGAGGTTCCGAGGGGTGTGGACGACTTGGGAGCGGCGGCGGTGTGATACGGGGAGAATCGATGGTGCGCCAGGGCCAGGGCCGAAGGGTAGAGCGGTCGTGGGGCGGCTGGACCCGCGTTCGCACTCTGCGAACTCGACCCGGCTAATTGCTGTTGCTGTTGTTGTTGCTGTTGTTGGTGCTGGTGATGGGCGGCCGCGAACAGGGTAGGTCCGATCGAGGACGCCCACCACAGGTGTCCCAACTGTTGTTGCTGCTGCTGTTGCTGTTGCTGCTGGTGCTGCTGTTGCTGCTGATGGCTGGTACCGGCCGACGAGGCACCAGGATAGACCAAGGCCGCGGGACCTACCAGCTGAGCGTAAGGGCTGACCGCGACCGCGGCCGCGGCCCTAAGCAACATCTGAGACCGCGCCGCCCACAACGCCTTCTCCTCGAGGCTCAGGTTGCTCACCGCGCCCGCCTGAAGTTGCTCCATCTCGAAGGGCAGTCGATGAGGAAACCTCAGCGTCTGCTGCTCCGCCAGCATCGACTCCATCGTCTCCCTGAAAGGGAAGCTGCTCGATTACGCATTTTCGTCGGAACGAATCGCGGACGCGGTACCGTTTCGAACCCGCCCGGTCCAACGATCGTCGACATTTACCTCTCGAAATCGGTCAGCCTGGACGAGTCTCGGAAACCCTTGGCGAACGGGTTACTGTCGATCTTCAGTTTCGTGATCTGCAACAGAGACGAACACGGTTGCCATTGGTAACGAATTCGCTGGGAAATTACGGTGAGAGCGTCGTCGGGGCAACGACGCGTGACGGCGGAAAACGGCCGGCCGTTTCGAAACGGTTCGTTCCGTCGATCGAGAGTCAACGGCTCGTAAAATTAGAAGAAGCCGGGAAAATGATAGGGTGCGAGGGAGGGGGATGGGATTCGCGACCTATGGTTCGCGCTCGCGAAACCTGCATCCCTCGTAGTGGAAATCCACCCTAAGTCGGCTTCGGAGCCGAGTCGAGTGGCTCGTTTCGCGTTACCCATCCCTAGCCCACCCACGACGCGACGAACCCGCAGGTGGCTCCGATCAAACTCAGCTCCCGGTAGGTAGATCCACCGAGTCGGCCTTACTCTCGACTCGGTGACAAGCCGTTTCCCGTCGCTTCCGCAAACGCGTTGCTCCAGATTCGAGCCGCGCTTCACAGTTTTTCGAACGATTACCCAGAGAGTAGAGCGTACAGGGTTTATTTGTTCGACAAAAGGAACCGCCGCTCCCTCGTCTGCGAAGGGAAAGCCGAGATGGAGTGGTTAGCGAAGAGACTAGAGGAGAGGAAAAAGAGAGACGACTACGACGACGACGACGACGACGACGACGACGACGACGACGACAGAGTTGGTGTCGAGTGGGTGGTCCAATTACCCTACGGTTTCGCGCTCACGAGCAGCACGTGCAGCCTGGTAATAAGACTCTTTCCTTCAAAGCCGAGGCTAAGCCGCGCTAAGCCCGGAGCTGCCTCGGTTTTAGTTACGATTCCGCTGACATCATTAGCCAAACATCTGGCCCACCTCCGCCGTCAGCGTCCTCCTGCTCGCGCCTATCTAGCTACTTCCACCGCGTCCTCGTCTTCGTCGTCGTTCCCCCTTTTCTGTCCGCTCTTTTTCGCTCGTCCCGTCTCGTCTGCTCGTTTTACGATCTAGCTACGCGCCGGTATCGAGCCACTCTGCTCGTCTTTGAAATCGAGCCACGCTCGATGTTTCACTCGAACCTTCCCTCTTTGATATCCTGCGGTTCGTTTTCCTTTCGCCCGAATTGGAAGCGGATTCTCGTCGAACGTTTATCGTAAACGCGGAGCGATCGCGAACGAGGCAGAAGTTATACGATTCGCTGACACGGGCCGACCAAACGGTTGGACCGCTTCCCAGACCGATTTACAGCGTCCACGGTGGACGCGCGGCGAGTGGTACACGCGGTGATAAATTTCCTCGTCCGTTTCGTTCCGCTCTTCTCCTCGTCCTCCTCTATCTCCCATTCTCCCATCCTTCTCTTTCGATGGCAAAGCGTCGTCGTCGGGACGTATAAATCGGAGCAGCGTCCACCGCGAGCCGCCAGATATTTTACTCCGTATATCGGCTGGGATAGCGGGAATCGCGGGAAAAAAAATGCCGGAGATTTTTGTCGTCGATGTCGGCGGAGCAAGGTCGTTGCCCTGTTTCGTTTCGAGGATGAAACGCACGGACGATTTCGATCTCTCGCGTTCGACTCGCGACCGGACGGAAGAAAGAACGCGGCGGAACGTCACGCGATGCATGTCAGCGTAAAACTCTGCGCGCCACTCTGGACACAAAGTCATTTTTTCACACGTGCCGAACAAAGTCTCTTACCGATCGAAGGACAGGTAGCCAATTACCTCCGGCTGCGAAGCGTCGATGAAAATTGGGAGAGAATTTGCGAACGCGATGGGCCGGTTTCTCTCGTTTTCTCTCTTGGGAACAATTGCAGTTTCTCGGACTCGAGGGAATCTCGTTTGTTCGTGCGTCGGGTTCGCGTGCATCCATGCCTCGCCGAAACGGGGTACGGATCGAAGAAGAATCGTCGAATTTCTCGGCTGGCTGAGCTTGCGAGGAAAAAAGGAGGCGACGTTCCCGTCGGTTGTCCCAAGCTCGCTCCCTCCGCAGAAGCTGCGCGAAATGAAGCCGTAGATAATTGAAAGGGATGCTTTCGCACCCGGTCCGCTCCTAATAATAGATTTAATAGAGACGCGCTCATCGAAGAAAGGGTGCCGGTGCTTGCCTTGGAACAGCACCGAGCGCCACTATTTAGTGCCGCATGCACGCTGTCCTCCTTCCACCGTCTCTATCTCGCTTCTTCATTCTTTTCCTCTCGACGACGCGTCAACGATAACCGGGAACAGATCGAGGAAGAAAAGCGTTGGCGAGATGGTGGAAAGCCCGGAGCTGGTACGAGCGTGCGCGGCGAAGAACCGGGCAGCCGCCGTGTGTGGTTTCCACAGGAGCCTCCTCTCCCTCTGCCGCGCCTCTGTCTCATTTGAACGCGATTATTTATGTTTTCTTTCGTTCGAGCGTGCCGACGCCGACGCCTGCAGCCACTAAAACCATCGGCTCCTTCTTCCATCTCCTCTTCCTTTTTCCTTCTCGTCCTCCTTTCTTCCCTCTTCACGGCGTTGCTGCTGCTTCGACTTTCAGCTTCTTGCGACACACGCGCGCACATTTTTCCCTCCGGAAGAATTCACGAAACGTGAAACGACTTGGCAGACAGCTGGTCCCCCCTGTTTCAGCTTCGAGCAGCTAATTAAGCAAAGTATACGACAGCAAAGTATAAAGATAACGAGCCACGATTTGTTACCTCGAGAATTTTCCAACGCGATCGTCGCGATTAAGATTGCCCGGCAATTATTGTTCCGCGTACCCGTTGAAACCGCGTTTAAACGCTCTCTTTCTTTCCCGAAATTTCCAGCTTATCGCTCGTCGATCGTCGTTGGCGCATCTCCAACCATCTTCCTATTTATTAGCCATCGACGAACATTTCGCCGTCGTGATATCTTCGCGAAGCTCGAGCTTACCTACCCTATCGTCCTTCGAAGCTGCTTGAAAACGCTAAAACCCTTTTACCGGGTAGCTCGAAGCCGATTCGATCGTTGGCTCGCTCGTACGCTTATCTCTGCGACAGCGTTATCTTCTTCGAGGGAACGAGGTCGGATAAAGCAGCGTCTTCCGATAATTTTCGGGGATCGTGAAATTGGAAAAACTTGTAGAACGGAGGGCGACTAGATTCGGAATAAGGAAGGTTCGCGACGACGAGCAGGACGATTAGCGAGGCAGCAGGGAAACGGATAGACCGAGTGAAATAGAGGAAGAAACTGAGAGGAAGGAGGGACACATCGGTTGGCGATAAGGAGGCAGCAGAACGGATGGAGCAATAGCGTGGCCAGAGGGAAGGAGGACGGCAGTTAGCTTATGAATTATGACGCGTACGAGCGAGAAAGACGAATCGAGTCAGTCTTAGAGGTCGTTACGAGACTCGGAAAGGAGCGACAAGAGGAAGACAAAAACCGGCGTGCCGTACACGGGAAGTGGCTCCGTGGCGAAGGAAAAAAGAAAAACTTGACATCGCTGCTAAACGAGCGCATCCCTCGACGTCGACGACGAGCACGACGATCGCTGCGACTGCCACGAGGACAACGACGCCAATAAAGAAGACGAAAGGGAACGTTGAACAGGATAACGACGAGCGACGGGAAAGGCGCGAACCGCGACGAATGAATTTCCAGACCGGCTGCTAAACGAGAGATATCGTCTCAACGGTATAAACCATGGACCCGCCATGCGATACCACAGCGACGATTTTCTTCGAGTTATCCAAGTACGACGATACGCGTTTCTTGTCTTTTCCCGCGAAAGACTCGTCGCGGAAGCGACGAGCGGAGAAAAAGAAATGGAAGAAAGACGATAACGAGCCGGGCGGAGAGAACAAAGAAAGCGAGGACACGAAAGGGAGGATAAATGGACAGAGAGGAAAAGAAGAAGCGAGCTCTGACTCGAGGTAATTGCCGAGCCGTCTCTTCGCACCTCATCATCGTCATCAACGGCTCCGCTCCGTCGTTCTCGTGGTCGTCGCGTACGACGAGGGTGGGTCCAGGTTGGACCACCCGTTAGTACTTTGAACCGACTCGATTTGCTACCTTACCACCGCTGGCCCCATCGTCGAGTCGGTTAAACGAGCCTAACGGAATTCCGATCGTGTCGCGATGCGCAAAGAGCGCGGAGAAGAAAGGTGGTAGCCGAGGGATAATCGCGTCGCGATGCCTCGCGACGCCGGTGGAATGCGAACGACCGCGAGCCGGACCACACACGAGGCGGTCGCGGTCGCTTCTAAACGACTGGCGTAAAATACGATACCGGGACTCGACGTTCTTCTCCTGCTTCCAAAGCGAACGCAACGAGGATAAATGTACGATCGCGCGGCATCGTTGCAGATTCACCGGACACTCAGACGGTACGCTCGGCAAGTTAATCGGTTTCAGGGGGGAAAAAGGGATAGACGAAGGAAGAGAAGTCCCGAAGGGTTATACGCGCGAGAAAAATATAAGAAAAACCGTGAAACGAGCTGAAGGGTGTAGAGAGCGATAGAGAGAAAGAAAAAAGGAGACACACTTACGAGTTGATTCTGATAGGCGGTGACAGCGGTGAATATCGCCTCCGGGAATATGAAGGTCTTGTGAGGTTCCTTCTCGAGGTCGGTTATCGGCTTGGCGGTGCCCGAGTCCGGTCGCTTCACCAGGTGGATCCTCGGCTGGTATTTGTGCATCGAGTTCAACACCAGCTGCAAATCGTTGCGATTCATCGGTAGATTTACGCCGCGCTATCTTCGAGGATGCGTTTCAGAATAAACGAAAAGCAATCGCGTCGTAGTCGTCGTGGCGCGCGAGTCCAAACGGTCGTTTCTCTAATTTCTCAATTTTTCAAATAATTGGGGATGTTTTCTAATTTCGTCTTCTTACGAAAACACGGTCAGAACCGGATGAATCCGAGGGTCGAAGAAGGCTGAGAACGGATGAACCCGTTGCTGCTCCCTTTCGACCTCCGTCTCTGTCTACGGTCCGTTGACCAGCGCGATAGATGGACGATACCGAAGGATTCCGATGAAAGAAAAAGCGTACGAATTAGAAGCACTTTGTCGCTCTCCCTGAAACCCCCTCCTGCTTACCATTCAAAAGAATCACTTTGCCCTCGTCTGGCAGCGGGTAACACGTTGAATACAAAATGAGTACCGTGAAGAACCATAGGCCCGATCGGAGTTCCTATTTACGTCAGTCATCCGATGAATTAAGGGGCCCTGGAGCCGTCGCCGCCATCGCCGTCACCTCGGCACCGAATACCCACCGATCGAACCCCGACACCCTGGACTCGCAAACGACGACGACAAACTCAGAAGAAAAAGGATACTCACGTGTCCGTGTCTGTCCATGTCGTTGTTGGTCAGCTTGACTTTCTCGAACGAGACGACCTGCTTTCGAAGCTGTTCCCCCGTAAAAGGCGAGTCCGGATGGACGTAGAGCCTCGCCGGTGCCGGTGGATCCGCCTTTCCGGCTACCAACCAGGAACTTCTGTGATAAGCGTAACGATACCTCTTGTTGTCCACGGGAACGATGTCCATCAGCACCGCGTACCGGCTGTCCGCCTTCAATCCGTTGAACGACACTCGGCAGGTCGGGAACATCCTCCTGCGAAAGTGAAGCAACAGCGGGGGATTTAGAATCGAAACGGGCGGAAGATGGGGGCGGTGAAAATTTTCGAACGAACGCGGTAAAACGCGCGCCGAGGGGCGACGAGACGAAACGAGACGGTTGCGTTCGCGGATACGAAAAGTGGAGGAAGAAGGGCGGAAAGGGGGGCAGAGGATCGGGCCTGGCGTGAATGTTTTGCCTCGGAGGCCAAACATTAATACCGTGTCGGGCCCCCCGCTGCTCGACCACTAAAACGCGGGGACACCCGCCGATCTTATCTACGTCTTCTCCTCGGTCCTTGTCGACTCGGTATGCATTCATCCCGCCAGCGCCACGAGCGTGAGTAATGCTTTTATTTATCAAGCCGTCCTTTGTTAATGAATTGAACTCGCCTCGCGAGAGAAGGTGGCCTCTTCGATTCCACCTTCCTTCTTCTCTCACCCCCCTCACCCCCATTCCTGCTTCCTTCGCTAACAAACTTCCCCCTACCCCCTCCGAACCTCCGACGACTTTGTTCCCCGTTGGAAAATCGAGACTAGTTTTTCCTCGATTCGATGCCGCTAAAACTCGCCCCTCTTTCCTCGATTCCCTCCTTCGACCACTTTGAACGTTCACGCCCACTTCGCGAGCGAAACGGCGAGGACAAGGGTGGGTAGGATCGTGAGAAGGGAGAATTTCGTGGCTGGGAGGAAAGAAGAACGGGCGAAAGGAGGGGAAGTTCTGCCCTTAAAGCCTCTCTCTCTCTCTGCGAATAAGGCGGAGGGGTAGGACGGGGGTTAGACGAGGGGAGATGGTAAGAAGCGGAAGCCGAAGGCGGTGGCGAAGGGTCGCGCGAGAAGATCGAAGGAAGGAACGAGGGAGTTGACGGCTGAAGGGTGCGACGAGCAGCGTCGCGGCGCAGATCTAATTACTAACGCACGAGTAAACGCGCAGTGGGGTAGCGGAACCCCTTCGGGAGCTGGAAGAGCCACGGATGTTGCCATCGTGGCGGGCAATTAGGCGCGCGTCCGCCGCGTCGCCTCGCTTCTCCTCCCTTCCTTTTTCTTACTTCCTACCCTTCGACACCGAAACCTTTCGATACTTTCCCATTTCCTCCGTTCAATCTACTCGACTTCTTTTTTTTTCTAGAAAAGAACGAATTTAACCCTCCGACTACTGATACATATTAGTTATGGAACTTTGCTTCCGCATTGTACGTTTTAATTTTGGGGTGGAACATTCATCGCCGATGGGGAGGAGGTAACAGGAAACGGAGGGGGAAAAATTGTACAAAGTGGGCGCTGATTATTCGGCGAAAGGTAAGGCCTGCGACCGGATTCCAGTGGAGGCGCGATATCCCTCTCGAAAGACAGCTAGCTGCTAGCGCCTCCGCTTGCCACCGCTTGCCACCGCTCCTCTCAAGGACCTTTATAAACTGGCATATAAGCTCGTTCGGTTTCCACACCACTGCGGCCCGACTAATTGACCGAGCCTCGATATAGCAATTTAACCGACCGCCTGCCACCGCTTCCTTTTTCGTATTTCTTTTAATTCTCGCCTTGTAATTCCACCTTTGTTCGCGTCCCTGTTACCTGTTCCCTCCTCGAATATTGAATTTCAACCGACGGCTTTCGTTGCTGGCAGCCACCTCTCTACTTTCCTTTTTTTCTTTTCTTCCTTTTCGAACGCAAACACCATTTTAATTTATCAAGACTTACCTTCCAGTCTTGGTGATGATCATCTCGGTGCCCAACTCGTTGAACTTGTCCCACAAGTCTTTCGTCTCGAGATGACACACCACGTGCCTGAGCTCCTCGCAGTTGGAACGTTCCTGGAGCAGAGGATTGACGGGTGATGCGGCTTTCCCGCTTGTGCTTCCGGTATCGTCCGTTTCCGGATCGTCCTCGGCGACGATCGGTTCCTGGATCACCGGAGCGCCGCGGACCACGCCAGACACGCTCGGTTCCCTCTCTGAAAAGCAGGCAAAACAGACTCGTTCGAGCAGGATCCTTCAAACTGACAGCGAAAGAAACGAACGCGCGACTAGCGGAAAGGAAAGATCGTTCGAACCCCGTCGTTTGTCGTTAGCACGTCGTTGACGTCTGTTTTTTTCTCTTCCGACGTCGCGTCACTCGACAGCCAGTCGACAGAGTTTAACGCGTAAACGGGTAAACGGTTAATAACGAATGGCTCGTCGTTTCTAAAATCCTATCTACTCGCGTCCTAGGTATCTATCCAGCCCGTGCGAGACGAGGGGAGAAATAAAAAGGCGATACGAGCTGATAATTAATCGGTTGAATCGTGGTCATCGAGGCTAGAGGAAATCTCGAGTTGCGTGCGGATAATCTCGTAAATATCTTGCTGTATTGAAAGGTTTCCAGCCAGCAGCGGTAAATGGAAGGCTGAAAGTAAAGAGGAGGAGAAACGATCCGGGCACGAGGGAGTTAAAACTAGCATCGGCAAGAAAGAAAATTGCCGTTATCGCAACAGTGGTAATTCGCGGCTAATGCGATGCGACGCGAGCCATCCGCCAACGATTGCTTCTCTCTTGCGAAAACGTGTCTATCTTCCGATACAATGAATTTTATTCACTCGATAATTAGCAGCCGTCCCGTCCCCTCCCGTTCCCGATGGCCGATTTCGCGGTTACGTAAAAGCAATCACGCGATCGCCTGGCAGGGACAAACGGACCAAAGCTTTTCCTTCAAAGCCGCGCTACTTCTTGGTCGCCGTAATTAATCGAACCGTGGCGATTTTCAAGGATCGTTTGCTCGCTGTTTTGCGCCACGTCGAAGCTCCAACACCGTAACCAAACGCGTTCCACTAATTTTCCTGGTTCTTCCTTCGAAGCAGACTCGTCGCGTCGTAGGATAATCACGACGCCGCCGTGGTAGCTAAAGGATAATTATCCACTTACGATCGGGGCATGCTTTACTTTAGCTTTATTAATCGCAACGTAGGCCGACCGGTAGCGGCTCGTGAAATTATAAAGCTCCTTCGTCTAAGATGTAAGACGGTTACTTTGCTGCATTTCAATTTCTTCTTCTTCTTCTTCATCTTAACAGAGGGGTTAAAGGGTGAAAACGGACGCGGTCGTTTACGAAAATAACAACGAAGGTAAAATCGAAACGATTCGTGCACGATTTAAGTTGGTTACGAAGCGTCTGGCCGTACTCGATAATTCGAAATTATCGCAAACAGATTAATAATAAATACCCGCAGCTTTAGTGGCTATTCTTGTGCGAGATTTTCTACGTCGATACTCTTATAGCCGCGTATTTCGCTTAATACGACGCGGTTAAAAATTACTTTCGCTCGTTAAACGGATTCTCTTACCTAGGCAAAATGGACGTCGGAACGAAATAGAGGAGAAAAGCCGTTCTCCTAACCGCGAATTACTTTACGCGATCGTTTATCGACGGAGTTAACGCGAGGCGATCGATCGGTCGATCGATTTTAAATAACGATCTACCTGGCGAGGCGTAAATCAAAATAAATTTGTTCGCGTTCCTTCCGGAAGACGTGAAATCGTGAACGGAGAAAGCTAGGCGAGGCGAGGCGAGGCGCGAAAACGCGAGCAATTATTTAAAGGATGAATTTTCGCGGGCTCGTGTAGCGGCTAATTGGCCGGTCAGGGAACGTTGCCACGATGTGTGGTCTGTCATCCGCGTATTTTTATTCGACGCGACGAACGGCGGTGTTAAACGACTGACGAAACGGATGACGAGTCGCGTCGCGTCGCCTAGCGTCGCGTTCGGATGGTTAGGTTTCGTGCGGTGCACGTCTGCCGAACAGCACGAGTTTCCGCCGACTTTACGAGCGACCTCGTCAAGTGAGTTACGATTGCGAGTGCACGCCAGCGGATCAAAGAGGCAAAGGAGGACAGATTGAAGCGAGTCCGCTTGCTAATGTCCCTCCCACGATCTACGACAATCTCCCCCTTCCTCCTCTTCTATTTTCTCTCCCTCTTCAACGCGTTTCAAACGATTCCTCTAGCGTTTCATATTTGTCGGCGAATCTGGCGATATTTACGCGCACCTTACGGATCGCGCCTTTGCCATCATTTGCAAAAAAATCCAGCCAGGCGGAGAAATTTACGAGCGCGGAACAGAGAAGACGCGGAAACGCAAATTCGACCCTGCGTTCGAACAACGCTGACGGCGTATCGAGCACGATAATCGAGCGAATCCTCGATTATCTCGAACCTCGCGCTCTTTCACGATAGCTTCGCGTGAATCTACAATCCGTTGCCGAGAAAACGTTTCGTCTCGCTCGATTCTTCGACGCGCATGCGATCGATTTATTCGTTCACCTAACCTTCCGCTATTAATATCCATCGTTTTAATAATCGAACGATGGTATTCGCGGCCGCATCCTCGTCTCGGAATTGTCGGAGAGAAGGCCGAGGGAGAAGAGGTCGGTGCGCGACGCGTAAGAAAAATTAGCGTAGCTCTCGCGTTTGCCTACCTGCCGGTTACGCGGAGCATTAACGCGTTATCTGATTGCGACAGAGAGACTCTGGTCGATCGATCAATCTGTCGGCAAGTAATTAAAAGAGGCAGCTTGTTTGTTCGCGAAACGTAAATTAATCTGGCCGTGACGAGGCGTTCGTTCTCTCGATCGCTTCCGATAGAATTCCCACGCGGTCCTCGAGTCCCATCGAGACGCGATACCCTTCCAACACTCTCCTCTCCTCTCCTCTCCTCTCTCGTACATCTATCCACGTTCGCGAGTTTTCAAAGAGAAACTATCGACTAACAACGACTCTTCGAATGGAGCTGCACCGACAGAATCGTAATTTTTCCATCGTTTCCGACGGTGCTTCCGAGCCGAACGAGCCACGCGAATCCGTCTCGCTCGAGCAGTCTCGTACGATGTAATTCCGGCTGAACGAACCATATCGCCACGTCCAGTTGACCGTCTATCCGATTCCAGCTGAAATTGCAATCGGCCGGTTCGATCCGAACGCGGATGCAGCGTTCGTCGTCGAATAACGTGGAACGGTCGAAAGATCAACGAATTTCACCGCGATAAAATCATCGACTTTGTATCGGGCCGATTATCAGTTTCGCTTATCGTCTATCCTTCCGAGAAATCTCGTTTGACGCAAAAGCAGAGAATGCAAAGTACGCGATTTCTTTGATCGAGAAGAAGATAGTCAAACTAATCGTACGATTTTTCAATCTCCTCGGGCGATCTGCGTTTATTCGCAAAAAGGTTTTCACCGTATCGCTTCCGTTTCTGAAACGTTTCAGTACAGGTCTCGCGACAGCCGACCGGTGAACCAGAGAAATCGAGCGAGGAAGCGAAGACGGTAAGAATGGTAACGGCTTCCGGTCGTTTCTCAACAGACGTTCCCAAGCTTCGATTCCTTCGAACGGTCGTCGGTGCCGTGGCAATCTATCCGAGGCGATAGCTCCTCGTCGAACCGAGTCGTTGACTATTTATCACGCTCCGACGAAATCTTTCTCCTCTTCTGCCGTCTTTCGAAGCGATGGCAGCTTCGCGGTGACACCCGGTGTATCGGATTCGTCGGGTACGCGAAAAATGTGCGCCATCGGCTGGAAGAGGGCGAGTGTGATCGAGGAGGAGCAGTGAAAAGAAATATGGCGTTCGTGGTGGTCGTCGCGTGGAAGAGGAGCAAACATGGCTCGCGATAGCCGCTGACGCGCTACCGAAAAGCAGAACTCGCGGAAGGGGACGAACAGTTTGTTGTCGGTGCACGAGTCACGAGGCGAGTTTCGGATTAGCGATTTATTTAACAATTTCCAGCGTAAAGCCTGCCAGCTACATAGGGATAGTACGAAGGGGAAGCGGAGGAGGAGGAGGAGGTGGAGGTGGTGGAAAAGGAGGAGGGGGTGCAGGAGAGTAGTCGCGCGTGTCCAACACACGTGTGCACGTACACGAGAGAAAGAGAGAAAGAGAGAAAGAGAAGGCTGGTCGATTCATCGCGCCGTTTACCCAAGTTTATTTGGGAACGACGGTCCGTTTCCGTGGGTGAATTGCACCGTGGCCAACCGTAAATTTCGTCCGCGTAGAATCTTCGTGGGCGATTATTCGCCGCGGGCGTCCAAGATACGCGATGATGAAACCAAACACCGTCGAGTCTCGTTCGGACGTCTGGCTGGCTGGGCAAAGCAGCCACGCTCGTTTCCAGAATTCCGATGAGACAGCTCACCTGGCTCCGCGAAACACGCAGCCCGTTTCTCGCACGGCGAATTAACGCGACCGGATCGTCGCGCGACCACACGCGGTTTCATTCAGAACCTTATCCGCTAAATAATTCATTAACCACCAAATCCTTTTCTTCCCTCGGTCTTCGTATTCGCTGTATCGTACGATACATCCCTGCCGGTTAACAGTCTACTCCAGCCCGGGACAACGACCTTTCGCGCGGCCAACCATTCGTCGGCTAAGAAGAACGAGAGGGGAACGTGGAGCGTAGAGAAGCGATTATCTTCGATTATCTTGGAAAGAGGCGAGAAACGATCGTGGACGCGCAGGACCGTCCCGAAAGAATATTTTTCTCGCTTGCCTTTTTTGCTCGTTAGAAGAAACGAAAGCGAGCAGGGTCGTTAGCGGGGATAGGAAGAAAAACGAGCTCGATTGCACGAGCTATGAAGAAAAAACACGGGCTACTCGGTTCTTATCTCGATAACAAGCTCGCGAGTAAATACGCTTTTCCAGAGGGGGTCGGGGGGGGGGGGGTGTGGGAGGGCCAGGGTGCAGGAACGATAAGGGGACTCACCGTGTTGGTGCAGTTTCCCTCCGCCGACGGCTTGTTGCTGCAACTGCCGATGATGGTGCGATGGTTGTTGAGTTTGCTGCTGTTGCTGCTGCGATTGTTGCGGCGATTGCAACGATTGTTGTTGCTGCTGCTGCGGCGACGGCGAGGACTGCGATTGCGATTGTTGCTGCTGCTGCCGCGAGTCTCGAGCCATGATGGCCGCGATGCTAAAGTCGGTGGCACATTGACGGTTCGAGTTGCAGTTGTTGTTCAGATTGTTCAAGAGACTGCTGTTGGGCGAGGGGCTGGAGCTGTCGTCGCCGTCGTCGCGCGTGCATCCGGACGACAAGCTGGTGGAAACCGCGGAGGCGGCGGTGCCCTCGGTTTGCATTTTCCTCGCAAGAAACGGATGTCGTGATTCCTCGTCGTCCTCTTCGCTGCCGGCACCACCGCCGCAGCCGCCACCTCCGCCTCCGCCTCCGCCACCGCCACCGCCACCACCGCCACCGCCACCACCGAACGAAGACAGGGTCAATCCGTTTCTCTTCCTGCCGGGGAGACTTCGCGACGACTCCAGCAACATCACCCCGTGCTCTGCTACTCGCCGCAACTCGCTCCTCTCTCAACTGCCTTGCGATTATCGGACGAGAAACGGTCGACTGGTATCGAAAACGATCGCAACCTCGCCGACGACACTGGGACGCGGAATCCTCCGCATCCTCTCCAAGCCCGTTTCCTTTTCAACGGCGATATCGCGACGTCTTTGCGAGAATCTAATCGGAACGGATTCGCGAGCAAACTTGTACCCGGATTCCTTTTCGGCCTGGGTTAGGCGGAAATTGACGGCGCGCGCATCGTAACGACACTACGATACGCGAAATCCAGCGGGCAAAACAACGGGCAATTCGCGCCGCAGTCGGCTAAGGAAGAGAGTCACTTTCGGAGTCCGAGAGATTCGAGGTGGTGACAAAAGTGAGGCGCAAACTCGATCGCGATATCACGTTAGGTACTCGTAGCGGCGTATCGTTTCGTAAACGTGGAGAACTCTCGAGTCGAGCGGAGAGCGCGGACAGAACGTGAAACGAGAGAGCGACCGGTTGCCCGACAGACTGACCCGCGCCACCGGCGGTCGGCTTCTCGTTTCGGCCCCCACCCCCGGCGCAGCACGGCTCTCTCTCGAGCTCGATCGTCCGCGTCGGGTCGCGTCGCGTCGCGTCTCGTCGCACGGAGGGACGCGGTCGGCTTGGTTGCTCGACGGCTCACCGGCTCACCAAGCTCGACGGGGCGGCGGGAGAGAACGCGCGCCACTCGACACTCTCTCGGGGTGAGAGACGGTTCGAAGAGGGAGACAAGGCGTCGGTGGTTCGGTAGGCGGTCCCCTCCAGCCAAGCTCCGCCCGAACGATCAGCACCCGACTCCGCCTGTAGCCTCTCTCCTCCTAGGAACACGAACCGAGCCCCGCGACCACCTTATTACACCGCTTCCGTCCTTCTTCCCCGTTTCGAGGATCGCGATCGCCAACCGGCAGCCAGCTGTCTTTCTACGCGCGTACAACCTACTACGTGCCGTCCGCTACCTTCGCGTTACAGCCTGTGCGTTTTCGCGCGGCCTCTTTACTCTCTTCCATCTCCTTCCCTTTCCGCGCTTTCCGCTCGTTCCCGCGTCGCCGCCTCGCCGCGTTACCGATTTCGCTGCCAGGCCACGTCGCCGTTAATGGTAGCAACGCGATGCGACTCTCTCTCGACCACCGTGCCGACCCTGTCGACCGTGGGCATTGGTGGTAGTGACGATCCCAATGGCGGTAGTTGCTGCTGGTGGTGGTGGTGGTGGTGGCAACCGACGACGACGACGGCGACGACGACTACGACGACGACGACGACGACGACGACGACGACGAACGCGACAGCGACAGAGATGGTGGTGGTTGTCGCACGGATCGTACGTGCCTGCCCCTCTGCCTCCCTATATCGAGTTTATTCCTCTTCTTCGTTCTACCCTAGCATCCTTCTTCCTCTCGGCCAGGTTGTTTCTTTCGGCACGGTGGCCCTCCCGTTTCTCCTCGGACTTCGAAAGCCCTCTCGCAGCCTCTGCGCGGTGCACGAGTAAACGTGGAGGGTGGTACGACATTACGGTTCGGTACGCGGCATACAGCCTCGACAGCAGCCATTTTTTCTTACCAGAGGGGGCAATTGCTGACAGGGACCAGCGTTTTCCTCTCTCCATTTTCCTCTTTGCCACTCTTGCCCGCTTCTCCCTCCGTCTGATTCCTACCTGCACACGAAATACCATTCTAGTCGCGCAATTTATCGTATTTTACTGGCGGAGGTTTAAACACGGCCGATTGGTAAGGCTAGTGGGTGGTTGCTAGTATGCAGTCTATGCGTTTCGTCGAATCTTATCTTCCGGCTCGTTTGCCCTCCGCGTTTTTCCCCTAAGTTCCCTCCCCTATTCTTCGCTCCATTGTTCTCCCCCGTTTCGCCTGGAGCAACGTTTCGCGATTTACGATCTCGTCTTTCCTCTCCTCCTTGTCGAGTCGTCGCCACCGCGAACGCCTTATCGATTTCTTCGAGGTTTTTTTCGAAATCGACGAGAAACGGAAGCGGATGAAATTCGGGTGAAAGGCTCGGCGTATAGGGACCGCAAGCGAGGTCTAAAACACGCGACTTCTCGCGAGGACGCGAGTCTACGCTTCGGGACGTGGGTAGGGAGCAGATTGCTCCGGATATTATTATAATAAAGCAGGAAATTGGCTTGCGCGCTAAATACGTAGGTAGCCGTACGTGCACGCCGCGCGATATCCATCGACGGATTATTGTAATTATACGGTTTAACGTGTAGAAAAAACGGGCCGCGATATTATTACGAGTTAGAAATTTCACGCGATTCAATTCCGTTATTATCCGCGAAAGATAAACATTATAATCCGCGGGAGATACGCGGCAGAAATAAGGCGGAAAACGTGGAGCCGGTCGATTGGTTGCGCTCCGACGAAATCGCGCTCACCTCTTACATCCCTCGGCTTCGAAGCAATCGGTCGACCTATTCTCGAGTAACCTCAAACTTCTTGACCGCGTTCAGAAATTCGAGCGCAATTTTAACTCGGTAGATCGTATTTTACTTTTATGTTTCAATTCCTCAAATTTCAATAATCAATTTGAAACGAATTTTTAAAAATGAAACGCGACGAGTTTGTTAAAAGATAGGACCGTGACGACAAATTGCAGGGATAGATCGCGGAGTTGCTGCGTTGAAAGGCGAGTTTTACCGCGAGCAACGCGTCAAAGGAAAAGCCGCTACGACCTCGTTTCCGGTCGTTTAGAAGCTTCCGGAGCGTAGCACGGTTCCTGCTAGTCGAATGTCTCGGGTAGACGCGCTCGCGCTCGTGGTTAGAGCCAGCGTTACGATCAGGTGAATCCGTTTAATACTCGCGGTCCAAGGGAAACCACTTCAAAGGATGGCGTCAAAGCAGACGCGTTCCTTTCCATTCGAGCCAGCATTACGTATCGTTTAGATTCGTTCGGCTAGCGTAGCCTTGCCTCTTTGCCGGCACCGGCAAACGCGCGGATATATTTAGTCGCTAAAAGCACAGTCGCTATATCGATAATGAAACTACCGTCTCTCGTTGATACGAATAACGGCCGGAGGAAACCAGACGCTCCATAATTGTTACGAGTGCACGGGGCGTAACAAGGGAAAAAAAAAGTATCGAAACGTCGAGTTTGCGCGCTTTGGGAGAGCGCCGCGGGAAATTCGAATCGACAAGGGGAAACGACGCGTAATTCTCGAGTTTATCTAACGATGAAACTCCCAACGGACAACGGGTGGCTTCCACTCGATCCGATCGGCGCGCTTCCTCGGGGTTGCCGGTTCGTTTGGGGAGAGCTGGTAATCTGCTTAGTCTGACGCTGATCCGGACAAATCGCCGCCCGGTTACGCGGCACTTATTCTCGTCTTTCGATGCTCGCGACGACCACTCTTCTTCTTCTTCTTCTTCTTCTTCTTCTTCTTCTTTCTTTCTTTCTTCCTTCGTCGTACGAATCTGATCGATGACGTTGCCGATCTTTCGAACGTCCAGTCGATACGGCGGGACACTCGTCATAGCGTCCAAAGATTTCCCGATCGGTTTCTTAGCGCTAATCGCGACTACCTATCGCTACGCGGTACTTGTTCCATCGAGCTTTAGTTGTCGCTTTGCATGGTATCCTGTAAATTCATCGAATCGTCTCGTAAGGTAATACTCGGTATATTTACGTAGCTTTCATTTTCTGCTAGCTGACCCTTGATTGACGGCTACCAGACTGTGGTGCGCGACCGTAAAGCAACCCAACTTTACCCCTCTATTTTGACGTGTTCGACACTCAATGGCAGTCTCGATATTTAATAATATCGTGAGGAAAGGGCAGGGTAACGCGAGCCATTCGGCTCGCGTGACCGATCGGAACGCTTGGGAATCGAGCAACGAAAACCTCTTTGACGAGTACCGCTCGCGCGCCAATGTCCGTTCCCTCTTTGTACACGCACGCGTTTCAACGCGAGTCGAGGAAGGTTCTGGCGTCAAATTCGAACGAAAGCTTTTAAAGCGATAATCGCCTGTGCCGATGAAAAAGAAAAAGGTAGTAAAGAAAATTTCCTCGGTTTGACACGCACAATCCGGTGGATTCCGTGAATCTGGTAAAACTGACAATTGCCGTTGCTCGAAAGGCGGCGGCTGCCTAAAAAGCTCGTGGAAAGACGGGGGGTTAATTAAAACTCGGTTCGCTCGAAACCTTGCCAATTTTCTCTGAGGATATCGCTTGAAAGCACTTAATCGCTCGACCGCAGAAGTGGCACCAATTTACCGAGTGTGCGAAGCGCGGCTACAACCGACGACCCTTTCGAGATTCCCGATAGTACGACGAAGAGGAGAGAAGAAAACGGAAGGAGGCGAAAGAAAGCGAAGGAAAGGGATCTCAGTTGGCAGCCGGAATCTTTCGACTAATCCTGAAATCGATCGAGAGCCACAAACGCCTATTAGACGGTGCTTACCTAAATCCAGATTCGCCTCGGATTCACCGGACGCGTTTCTTAACGGATTTCCGTTAACGACGAATTCCGTCAGGGGTAAAAATCCGCGATGTACAGGACATGATTTCGTATCGAATGGCGAACGGGTCAGTTCGCAATGTAAAAAACGATGCCACGGAGGTCGTTGCGTTATCCCTTAGGGACGAATATGATGTAAATAAATGATGAGCTGCCCCTAAGGGAGTGGATATTAGGGAGCGGGGGTAAGAAGTGTTATGAAACATAATTAGCGGCCGCCGCCACTGACTCGCGATGATTACAGGGCGGTGTGCAAAGGTCCTGGCGATGGAGAAGGGAGCCGATGCGAGATAGATTTCCTGGCTGGCTACGAGCTACCTTCTTACCTTCCTAACGCGTCCGTCCGTGTGCACACGCGCGTTTCTCTTCTCTCGTCGGACCGCACACCGCCAAACACACTTGGCTACCCACACGCTCGCCCATGCCGACACCCACCTTCGCCCAGCTTTCCCTCCTAACTACCACCTTTTGCCAACGGTATTTCCTCTCATTTCGTTCTTTCTTTTTTTTCTCTCTTTCTATTTCTTAGCGAAAACACGCGTCGAAATCCTTCGAGGGACGAATAATCCATTAAAAGAAAGGAAAGATGGGAGATCTTCGCGATGTAAGAAATTTATTAGCGACCACCGTTCGCCGTTACGTTTACGGGCGAATAACGTTCCACGGTATCGTCCCCTTTTCCGCAATAGTATCCGCGAATTTTTATGCTGGATGGCTCGTTTAGGGGTCCCTTATCCGAGGTAAAAGCGCGCTACCGAACGATCTCCCCAGGACCGAAGCAACTCTTTTCGTCGCAGAAATTTTCTTTCGAAACGACGTTCCACGAGGAGGACGCGTATGAAAGTTTTACGGGTTTCGAGTGGGGTACTTTACAAAGCGGAGCACGGACAATATCGAAAGAATGGTAACGGACGAACAGGGCGAAGGGGGTGAGAAGAAAGCGGAAACGGTTTTTCGTATAAAGGGAATGGAACGGTCGCGGCCATTTCGTATGCCGAGCGACGCGACAACATGCTGCGTTATCAGAATTATTGCTAGAGCCCGCGTTTCTAACCAATACGAAGTTAATGCGGCGCGTTAACATTCGTGGGGTGCTCTGGAAAGGTTCGCATACCCGCAAGCTGTGGCCGGACTATCCCGTTTCAAAGGCCCACCCTCTTACTCTCTTCCACGTGCCTTTCGCCTTTCGCCTTCCGTTTCTCCTTTCCTTCTGCTTCTCTTCTGTTTCGCTTTTCCTCCCTCCACCCTCGTCACCGCCCTCGCCCTTGCATATTGCTTTCGCGCACGTACGCATATGTCGCCGAATATCCTCCGTGAGGGGCAGAAGAGGGAGCGGAGAACCAGCCTGCCCTCTCAAAGTGGTTTGTATCACGTGCTTTATATAGCCGCATAAACTTTCGAAACTCTTGGAATCGTTGGACGTTGTTCGTTAAAAAAGTCTGGACAGAAGGGTCGTGGAATCGAAAAGAAAAGGGATTGGATGGTGAATTAAAAAACAGCTTACGACGCGACCCAGTTTCGAGCTTTCGACTTTTCGATGAAGGTTCACCGGTTACGATTCCTTCGGCTAAGTATCGGCGTTCGTGCAGCGAATACATTTTTCTGCTGGCAATATCGCGGGCCTCCGATATCGCGGCAATAAATGGCAAGGATATTATGCATCGGTCTAATAACGATCGTAATAAACTTACGAGCTACTTTATAGGGCAACCGCCGTTGGATGCCCGTGGCCGTTTCAACAGATGACGACGAATCGTAAAAATTTCGTCGATTTTATCCCTCTGCCTGTATCCTTTCGATCGGATCGATCGAAATTTCCGCCGAACGCGACCCATTTCGACGGCTAAACGTTCGTTTTCGTTTTAACGTTCGTAGGAAAGGGGCGCGGACGGGAACGAGGTTCGGATAAGATACGAATCCCCGGTGAAAATTCGATTAATAGAAAAAGAAGGAGATCGCATTGCCCACGGTTCTCTATTCGAAACGGCACATTATACGGTTCCGCTTGTTCCCGGGCATTATTCTTTTCCTCTCGCTCTCAGCTAGTCCCCCTGCAACGAGGACGAGCCGTATTTAGGAGGCCGTGAAGAATTTCTTGTTTTGACGTGGCCGATTTCGAGCTACGCGCTCGACCGAGATTAAACTGTTTACGATTAAAAACTACTGCGAATTACACGCATCCGATTTAATCCTTGATTTACGAGCGAGAAAACGACAGAGGGAGGCTACCGTCCGATCCCGATCCCCGTGGAGAATCGTACCGTGGGCTAGCGCACCCTTGACTCGTGCCACCCTCGACCCCATTACTTCTCCAATCTTTCCGCGGACGCGACGCACCCGTACCAGCGTCACGCTGCTTATCTTCTATGCAATTGCCTTTACAAATTTCCTCGTCGACTACTTTAGAACGTTTCTTTCTTCAAAAAGGAAATCGACGAGTAAGCGTATATCGCGAGTAAACTCGATAAGTCGTTGTACGCGATCGAGAAACCGATTCGACGGCAATAAATCCCTCGATAGGGAGATTTACGAGTCTCGAGAACGGCGAGGGGCAAGGGTGAGGCGTGAAGAATTTAATGAAATCGCTGTTGCGATTTCTTTTTTTTCAACTGCGTCTAATCCACGGATTATAAAGATCGGATCGACGACCGTGCGAAATCGACACTTTACGATCCTCTTGTATATTTTCTATATCAAACTTCTCTGCGCCTATATCGCAAACGCGTTGTCTGAAAAATTAAGCTTTCCTTGGTATTCTGTGTACGTCGCGTCGTTCGGTAGGAAAGGGCTAAACCTAATCGAAGGAGTTGGAGTCGTTGGAAAAGTGGAAGGAACGAGCGTGGCGAATTGAGAGATCGATCGGGAAGGTTTCGAGGGGAAAAGTAACCGGGCAAGGAACCCGAAGGATCGATGGATATAGGTGTATCCTTTGAATACCTCGCGGTACCGCCGTCACGTCCTCGCTAAACGCGAGGCCGAGTTAAGAAAGTGCGCTGAGAGGCCACCTAAAGTAAATTGATTCAAATTAGTTCCCAATAGCATGTAATAACGCGGCTTCCCGCGGCCTCTCTGTACCCTCCTATTTCGCCTTAGATACGTCATTATATCGGTCGCCGCCTAATACTTAGGTCGATAGGTGATATAACGCCGGAATTATTAGCCGCATACCGGGTGAACCATCACGTACGCGGCACCACGTAACGTCCAAGAAATTGCACGCGGCGAACAGAAGAGGAAGACAAACGTCGAATTAAACGCGACCACTGTTCAGCCTCCAACTCCCTTCGATTCGATTCCATTCGATTCGATTCGATTAACCGATCGTACGTCACGAAATCGAGGGAACTCGATGTTTGCCAAAACGCTTTCACGAAATTCCTTCTTTCTTTTTTTTTATTTCGGTTATCGCAGAAGATACTCTTTACAGTCTCGATTACGTTATTCAAAACGAACAAAGAAAAAGAAAAATCCTGATGGAATAATGAAAAGGGTAGGATCGTTGGCCGAGTTGTTAAGTACGAGACGGATCCGAGAAAGGGAAATTAGTGTTTTCGTTACGGTGAACTGATTCGAGTGTGTTTTCTTGGCTGCATCAGCCACGGAGGCAGGGCAAGTGTTTCGTATCCACTCGACCTGTCCACGTCGTAAAGCCTCTTCAAACATCGCCGAACACCCTCGACGCTCCGGTCTGAACACTGAAAGAATCTTCTCTCGTTGCGTTACAACCCCCGCCAACGATTATACGGTAGCAGTGAAAACAACATTAACGGGCAGCCACTTCAGAAAACCGCGTTCGGACGCTGACAAACGATGACGAGGCGATCCTTTTCTTTCCTTCCGATGGAATAGTATCCTTTTTTCTTCTCCATTTCGACGCGAGCCTCGATCAATCACCGTGCAATTAACGATTTCACGCGTTTCATACTTTCACCGTTCGAGCTGCTTTTTCTTCTCCTCTAACTTTCTTCCTTGAAACAGTTTATTTTTTTCTTTTCTTCAACGATCCAACGAGAAGGCGTTATACGTCAAATGGTATGCAGAACTTCGAGTTCGATAGTTTCGTTAATGAAAAAGTTGGAATTTTTTAAAAAAGATACGCCAACGGTACGATGTTAAGTCCACAACGAAATACGTGGAATCAGCGAACGTGTCGGCAGGAGATATATCAGTCCTAATAGAATACGTCAGGTTCCTTTCAAGGATGCATCCTGTGCGAGCCTTTTCTTTCATATTGGTACCACGTTCGCTATCAGCTCGGTTGATCGTACATTCTGTTTGCTCGGTTCGACGATCATCTTCGTTTCTCTAGGTGTGGGTAGAGAGGAGTGAATCGAAAGTCGAGAGAGACTGGTAGCAAAAGAGTTTCGAGCGTAGACGAATCTGCTCGTTTACAAGAGTCGCGATCGAACGGGCACGGGGTCCGAGTGGGTAGCGGGCGAGAAAAGAAGAAGAGACGAGGAGGGATGAGAAGGATGTTGGGGGGGACAGTTAGGGAAGAAAAGGATAAGGATAGGGAGCAAGCGGTCTCGCGCGCTAAGGAGGGTGGGCTGACGAGTGGCAGGTTGTACCCGGAATACCCACCGCGGTGCTTCGCTCAGTGGGGTCTCCTCTCTTATTCTAAATGCTGGCGAGCCGAGAAGAGGAGCGAGCCGATGTTATCTTCGCCGCTGGAGAGGGATAAAAGCTTAAAGGCTGCAGCCCAACTACGATGATACCAGCGGTATACGAGAGTGTCAGGAGGTTTGAAGCGTCGAAGAAGGCCAGCAACGTATGCCCCGGTACACGAGTGGACGCGAGGAAGGGTGGAGAAGGGTGGTGGATTCGGTGGAAGAGAAAAGGAGAACGGGTAGATTGGAATGCGGTGACCGGCAGGCTGCGAAGAAGCCTTCCACGCCGCGATCCACGAGGGGGGAAAAGAGGGAACGAAGAAAGAGGTACGATAGGAAGGAATGGGCTAACCTTACGTTAACCGGCTAACACCGGGGGACACTGACGTACCCCCCGGGGAGGAACGCGCCAGCCACGCATACACCGATCGCTTCTTCCACTTACACGCTTCGACCATCCTCGCCCGTACGTTTTTTCCATATTTTCTCGGTCCATCCTCGATTTCGCCTCGATCGAACGAGTCGCCTAATCGATCGGTAATCGAATCGAAAAAGACCAGTTTCTCGGATCGATCGAGAAACGAACAGCGACGAATCGGCGGTGGTAAGAATCGGCGGAGGCGGTAGATAACGAGGATGATGACAGCAACGATGATTTAATGCCACGCGTAACTTAATGACCGAGAGTTGGGCCCTCGGGGCCGACGTTATTCTTCGGGACCATTCACAACGCTCGCCGTGGCTGCCCGCTCATCCCGAGGACCCCCCGCGGAGCTTAACCCGAACGTGCCAATTCATTTCCTCTCCTGCCGGCATTAGCCTTGCTTTATGGTAGCATTTACAATTATAATCGGTCCGTTCGCTGCCGATAACCAAAGAAGAAGAAAAAAAAAAGAAAAACGTCGAAAGAAACGCCTCGTTTCGCGACACTTTATTACCACCCTCTCGTTTTCATCGACCCCTTTCCTCGAAGCAGATCTCGCTTCGCTTTCCTCGAAACAATTACGATCGTGATTTCGTCGACGAATCAAAGTCGTTCGATAAGATCGAACTCCCGCATCTCGTAGAAAAGGGTGCCCAGAGACGGGGGGGATAAAGAAAGGAGGATCTAGCGTCTCGAAGCTAGCGTGTGAAAAGGTTTCGAGCAGCAGGTGTCTTCGAATCCTAACAGATGGAAATCTCGCGCAGGTATTTATCGTTCGAAAAGCTCAGACCACGCCCATACTTCGCTGCCCACAAATCAATCGACGAACGACAGACCATGAAAACGTTTTCGACTTGTGCAAGATAAAAAGAACCCTTCGGATGAGCGTGGTCTTCTTTAAAAGCGATACACGGGTAGAAGAAGAAAATCAAAGGATCGGATCGACGTGAACGCTTCCGGAATCTATGACACCTATCGAAATCATTCGCGTTCCCTTCTTTCTTTATCATCCGAGACGAGGAGCCATTAGGTATTCCGAATACTTTCGTGTCCCGCTGTAGTGTATAGGAAAATGTTGTTCAAAATGTTTGATTTCTACGACATATTTAAAAATCGTCGAAATCGGAGGTGCCGTGCGTAATCTAAATAATTACCGAAAGTCGAGCGAGAACGGGCGCACGGTCGTGAATCGAGAAACGAGCGAATCGAATCGCCGTACCCAATCTCGTATTGTATACGAGCTACAGGGCCTGGCTCATTTGTCCCGTTAATAATTATAAGAAGGTGTGACTCTGCCTCGCTCGCTACACCTACGGACAGCCGTATTTATGAATCTCGGCCTGCGTGTACGGCAAAACGTTCCCAACCGCTATCCACCTCGACGACAGCTAACGATCTTTCGCTCGAGGGGCTCGATCTCGCGAATACGGAAGATCATTTTTTTCCTCCGAGGATGTCAGGATAAAGGGGCAAGATTCAACGATTCCGTTGGAAAGGAAATGAGAAAAAGGAGAGGAATATTTGGTCCGCGAGTTGCGCGAGATCGATTCGAGTTGGGAACCCCTAGGACGTAGGTTGGCGCGTATAGAGGCCTGAAACGACGGGGGGCGACGTAAACTAACCGCCGGTTAATTATTGTCCTTTCGCACGGCGGGTCCAGAATCCCTGCTACCCGGGAGAAAGAGAGAGCAGGAAGAGGAGGTAGGTGGCTGGAACGGGCCCGATGTCGGGACCTGCGCGACGGTGAATCGGTGCCACGGAACGGAAAGGAAAGGAAGAGCGAAAGGGACCCACTGGCAGGGTGGAGGAGAGGCGAGAACTCCCGAGGGCCTGCTAAGGACCAGAACTACCGTGGTAGCATTCAATTAGCCTCGCGGCATGTGAAATATTATTGTCTGGCTGGCTTCATACACTCGATTTTTAAAAGGGGCAGAAAGAAAGGCATTACGCCGACCTCCTAACATATTTCACTACTGAATCATTCTCCCTTTCCTCCTCTCCGCTTTTACTTCGGCTGAAACCTGGTCTCTCTCGTTTCTCGTTTCGTACCTCGACAACCGTGCGCTTTTTCGACCACCGATACTCTCGAGAATTTCTCCTCCCCGATGAGATACACCATTTTTCCCGGCTGCCTTCTTTCCTACGATTTCACCGTGGAAAACGGCGAACGGAAGTTAGGAAGCAATCGTCGAGGGAGTAACGAAACGATGTCAGTCACGAGGATTCCTTTAATGCGTTCACGATAATTGAAACGATTGATTCCCAGATGGAAACGATTCGAAGGAAGTCAAAGAGCCTTGGTCACGAACCATTAAATTACTCGACGCTCGTAAACGTTCCTCGCATGGATATGCTTATCCGACGAGGCGATTGTCGATTATAACGATTGAATTACGCCCGGTGGAAACGTCAGTTCGCGGCGACAGATCTACGACGCCTAGATGGAAATTCATTAACAGAATAAATCGCGAGAAGTTTCGCGGAAATCGATCGCGACAGGAGGAATAAGTAAAGGAGTAGTCGAATGGGCGAAGGGAAAATTGGTAGAAACGGCGAATCACGCGGGGAAGTCGCGACAGGAACAGCGTTGCCGTCGAGTCGTCTGGCTGATTTCCTGCTTCGAGTCGAGCGTGTAGCCGTCCCTTCAACGATTCCCAGGGGATAGCGGGAGGTTAGGGGTGAAACGGTTGCGAACGGTGGCTGGAAAAGCGGACGGTGGAAGCGGGGATGGGGGGGGATTTGCTTCGGGGGCGGCAGTGCCGATGGCGGTCGAGCGAGAAAAGCAGAGCGGAGCAAAGCGGAGCAGAGTAGAACAGAAACAGAAAAGGGATGACTATAGAGGAAAAGGGGGATGAGAAGAGAGAGAGAGAGAACGGGCGCCGGAGCGTGTAATTGAGTCCCGTGCGCGATCGCTACTTTATCGACCCCCTTATGCCTACCCTCTTCCTCCCTTTGCTCTTCCAACCCCTTCGTTCCTCTTTCTCGCTGCCGGATCCGTATCTCTCGCTAGAACCCAACGTACCATCGCTTCTATTCCATCGCCCCTCGCGAATCTTTTATCTTTTTCGCGGGACAACCTTCTAACCCCCTTGCTTCGATTTCCGTTCCGCGTCGTCGAGGAAGCTCGAGGAACGCGACCAACAGGCGGACGTAACAACATTTTACTAGTCGGTATCAGGAAGTCGAAGGAGACCCGTTTAAAGATTGATCTTTTTTTTTCTATTTTGGAAAGATTTCGCTGGATTCGCGAGGCGTTAATATTTGATCGTAACGGGTTAGAGGAAACTGTTATTTCAATAACATTATCGCGAACGTTCCCGACAGAGATTCGCGCTAAGCACGACGGTTCGCATCAGCGAGTCGCATCTATCTTCGATACGATTCCGTGCTCGGTAAATTATCTATGAAGAGCGAGTATATCGAGCGGCCAGGGTCCCGCTGAGACTCATCGGAGCAGCTTTATTTAGCCCTGGCCAATTCACACCAAAGATGAATCTGCTTCCACGGCCGCCATCAAGCATCCGTGGCAGTCGGCTACGCGCCGTAAAATCCATACATACCAACGTCACGGTTAGACGTATATCAATCCGAACTAGACGTATATCGGCCCGTTCGGGAAAAAAGCTTTCTAGCTAGGCGTCTGCACCGAGACGGAAGGTAAATCGTTTCTCACTCTGTTTCCGTCCTGCTTGATGTCCGTCTTTCTTAATTCGACTCGTCGTCGTCGCCTTAAAACAAGGAGACGAACTTCCTTGACAACGAAAAGAAAGTCGACTTAACTGTAATTACAGGCAACAAAGGTTCCTCCTCGGTTAGAAAACGTATAGTTATCGTTATCGGATTCGCGTTACGCAAATCGACTCAATTACTCGATCGTGCTTTCAATGCCTACGATCCCGTACTCGCGAACAATTAACTAATTTTTGCGTAATTGCGCCTCGCCGGCGCGGCGTTCCGAGCTATTTCTCATTTCCCGCGGAGCAATTACGGTGAAACCCATGATGATTATTTCGAGGCTTTCGCTCGGCGAACGATCGATCCTCGAAACAGTCATTAACCGATTGGAAGCGTACGTGCCCGCCACGGGAGCCGGGAAGCAAAGGGTTGTAGCTATTTGTAACAAAATTAAATTGATCCCAGCCAGCTTCGAGAGCGACGCGTTACGGATCGCCTCTCGTCGCCTCCCTCTACGATCGCGCCTTTCGCTTACGGTGTCTTCGGATAGGAGTCTTTCCATCGAGCGGAGGAGAAAACGCGAGGAAATTAAAGGAACAACCAGCTGAAAGAAATTAAACCCTTCGGTCTCGCGAGATCCTTTAAGGCGGTAGCCGATCCAGCTAACAGAGAAATGATTTGATTAAAATGTAAAGGAGGTACGGACCTTCTGTTTGCGCATTTCACGGTTCGCCTGTAAAAAGCACGGGGCCACCCGTTAGACAGATGGCAGTCGCCGCACTCAATGGCCTGAGAAATTGGATCGCGTTTTAACTCCCCTACGCTTTTCAGCTTCGAGCTACAACCGGATATCGAGCTGGTGGCCGCAACCGGCTGGACCCCGCGAGGCTCGATCTCGATTTCTCGCAACAAAGAATTGGAGAAATTTCAAGCGAACCACTCGCTCGATCATCGTTGCCAACCTATCTTTCCGGCTTTCCTCGCTCGGCGAAGCCGAGTGCACACACGAGGAACCTCCGTCATCTGCTGGCAATTTGCCAGCCACAGGAAAAATCGTCTCGAACAACGACAACGTTAGTCGAGCACGCACGCTTTAATCGCACGCAAACCGACCAGAAGCAATCTTCTTTATGACAACGATCGAAGATCCCCGGGGAACGGTAACTTCTCTCGAAGAAACGTATCGCGTGGTTGCTTACCTGATCCGCTCGTGCACGCGTTTACACCGGAAACGTAATCGTCCCCTTCGACGCGACCGGCGCATTGACGAATCCTTCGAAGTAGTATAAGTACCGTCGTAGCTAAAATTGGAATACTAATTAGGTATAAGCGCTTTTCTGCCCTGATCGCCTGATATCGGCTACGGTATAGTCTTTGATGCTTTCAACCCCGATAACACGGTCCAAACGTAGCAGCTTCTCGCCTATTGCCTTCTAATCGAGCGCAAGTTGCTTCTCTCTTTCTCTACCAGCGCGGCGGAAAGTAAAATCGAGAAAGAAAGGTCGGGAATGGGCGTGAAGGCGAAGCGAAGGGAGACACCGGGGGGGTTGGGTGAAAAAGAAAGAGAGGAGCGTGGGTGGACAATCCGGGTGCTGGAGAGCAGAAGGTGATACGGAGGCACGGTCGAACGGTCGCGATTCGAGGAATAGTAGGGATGAACCGGACTTCTGGTGGGAGCGTGGATCCGCGTAGAGCGGGGATAACTAGCGCGGTGGGGATGCCGATGAACAGCGAAGCAACGATCGCGGCAGGGGTGTCAGAGGGGTTTCAGGAACAAACCTGGTGGCAGCAATCACCGTGAGTGGGCGACACGCGCGTCTCTTCTCTCCTCTCTCTCCTCTCCTCTCGGGTTATCAGCCTGATGAGACACTCACCGACCTTCTCCCTTCAGCCCCTTCCGCCCATTTTTTCCTCCTTTTCCTCCGTTTCCGCGTTCGCGTCAGTAATCGTGTTTGAGTTACCGTCTTCCACCTAGAGCTACCGGCTTTATCACCGCACCGTTTCC